>NW_028327171.1:177669063-178294063 GCF_987537825.1 Furipterus horrens
CCGTGTTTTGTGCTGTTTTTATTTACTTATTTTTGTTTTGTTTTGTTTTAAAATATCTTCTCAGTATTTTACTCAGCCGAGGGAACCACAGATGATTGAATCAACTTGAGTAACTATAAGAACTTTTAGTTTAAAAGGGGAGGATGAGACCAGGAAGGGTGAGACTTTAAATGATCTTATGTAAACTAACAGTGATTTGGACTGGTGGGCACATGATACAGTGTACAGCGATGCATCATCATGGAATTGCACATTTAAAACTTATATACGTTTATTAACCAATGTAACCCCAATAAATTTAATTAAAAATAAAATTATCTAAAATGTTTTGGATAATTAAAAGTTATAGCAGAGCAGTGAATAATTAAGATTTGCAGTAAAGAAAAGGTCCTGTTAACATTGTCGATACTATGTTTGGAATGAAAATGAGAGGTTAAAAGACCATTAATCCAAGAGAGAAGTGGGAAAGTGGCCATGGAATTAAGGGAGGGAGAGTAGAAAGTTGAATGGAGAGATAGTAAATAGCTTAAATACATGAAATCAAATAAAAGAGGTAAATAAAAGAGTAGTGCTGAGGATTTCCTCAATTCCTGCGGGATTAGTCTTTGGTTGAAGGAAGGATATAAATTCCAGTTAGCAGAATTTATATCTAATATTTCTATGAAGAACACAAGTCTAAAAATTTAACAAGTGACTAGATGTCTTTGTTCATTTAATGATAAATAAATTCATTGCTGCTTCAATCAACCACTGTATTTTAGGTTATCCTAAAGCTACAGAAATAGCTCTCTGTTCATAAAGATTGTGAGATACTTGATACAAAGAAGGTGTATGTTTGTGTGTATTCTGTGGTACATATTTTTAAAAGTACCTGCATTTTTGAAGAGCAAATTAATAGAAATAATCAGAGAAGTCTTATGGTCAGAAAGCTATAATTCTTGAGGTTAGAGGAGTTTCAGATCTCATGGTGCTGATATTATGATCTCAGGATCTCATGCAGAACCATTGAACTATTTCAACATCATTGACGTGGAGGTTAAAGGCAGAGAAAAAATTGGTCTATGACATGTGAGTTATTATTGATGTTTATTAAATACCTTTACAAAATATGTTTATTACACATTAATTGCATTGTGTCTTGTAGACAAAGTATATTTGTTCTTTTGTTATTGGAGAAACAGACAACATGAGAGAGGAAGGAAATATGCTGTTTTCCATCTGATGTACTATTTTCTTGTTCTTCTTAAGACATCTATTTCTGAGTTCACCATTGGTGGAATACTTGAAGGAAGATGGGTCTTTTCTTATAAGCATGACTTATATAAGATAAAACATGTTTAAAGTAGACTTGAAGGCATTGTTTGCCTTACTGCTTTTTTATTATTTTTCAAGATTTATAGTTTAACAGTCAAGCTGTATGTTAATAAAAATTAGATATTTAACAAGTAACTTGAAACATATTAATCAATACTAAAATTCTTGGTATAAAAATCATGCTCAAGCGTATGGCATTAACAAATTAGTACTTATTTTCCCATTAAGCAATTAAGTATGTGCTTACTAAAGCATATTGAGAGAATAATTAGTTGCTGTATTTTTCTTTTAATGTAGATTTCTGCACTTCTATTAGATCCTATACAATGAGCTTAAACCAATACAGAAGCTAGCTGCATAAATCTATTTATTGTATTATTAATTTTTTTTAATGTTGAGATTTGTGTTGTTAACAGAGAGGTTACATTTCTGAAATTTATGGTCTTCGTTATATCTGCTGGTAAGAAAATTTCATGTATATCATTTTTATGGCTAAGTAGTATTCCATATATTTACCACATCTTCTAAATCTAAAAATCAAACAAAGGACACTTAAGTTGTTTCCATGTCTTGGGTATTGTGAATAATGCTGCAATGAATATATGGGTACATATATCTTTGTGACTAAGTATTTTCAAATTTTTTAGGTAAGTATCCACAAGAGGAGTTGCTGGGCCATATGGTAGCTCTATTATTTTTGGGAGAACCCTCAAAACTATTTTCCACTGGAGATACACTAATTTACATTCTTACCAGCTGTGTACCATAGTTTTTCTTTTTTTTTTTTTAATAATTTATTTATTTGTTTAATTTAATTTTTTTTTTTTAGAGAGAGGGGAAAGGAGAAAGAGAGGGAGAGAAAGATCACTGTGTGGTTGCCTCTCATTCGTGCCCCTAACTGGGGACCTGATGTGCAACCTAGTAATGTGCCCTGACTGGGAATCGAACCAGCGACACTTGCCTCGCAGGCCGATGGTCAATCCACTGAGCCACGCAGCCAGGGCACCATAATTTTTCTTTCCACATCCTCTTCAACACTTGTTACCTCTTGTTTTGTTGAAGATAGCCATTCTAACAGCTGTAAAGTAGTATCTCATTGTGGCTTGATTTACATTTTTCTTATAGTTAGTGAAGGTGGGTATGGCATCTTTTCACATATCTGTTGGATATTTGTGTGTCTTCTTAGGGGAAGTGTCTGTTTAGATTCTCTGCCCATTTTTTAATTGGAGTGTTTCTGTTGTTGTTGAATCCTATGAGTTCTTTATATATATTTGGATTAGCACCATATTGGAGATAGTATTTGCAGATTATCTTCTCCCATTAGATTGGTTGGTTGCCTTCTTATTTTGTTGATGGTTTCCTTTGCTGTGAAGTAGTTAATTTGATGTAGTCCCATTAATTTATTTTTGCTTTTTATTTTTGCATTACTACTCAGCCATAAGAAAGATGAAATATTGCCATTTTCAACTTGGATGAATATCAAGAGTATCATGATGTATGCAATAAGTCAAACAAAAAAGGATGAAAAAACATATGATTTCACTCATGTGAAATATAAAGCAAAAAGCAACAAACACACAAACTCACAGACACAGACAGAAGTATGGTGGTTTTCAGAGGAGAAGGAGAAGCGGAGAATGAAGAAGGTGAAAGGCCAAACACAGGGTTATGAAAGGAGACTAGATTTTGAGTGGGAAGTACAGTATTCCCAAACCGCAGGTATTACATTCTCGACACAAACACCCCCCCCCCCCGCGATAGGTGAAAATCCGCCAAGTAGGAAGCTTACATTTATTTTAGTATTTATATATATTTTAAGGCTTTATAAACCCTTCCCACACACTTATAAACTGTTTCCAGTCCCTTTTTGACCTTTCCCACTCCCTTATCAACCTTTCCACACTTTTATAAACACTACTTATGTTCTTAAACATACTCTACACTCTTAAACCTACGTAACTTTAACAACATATGTATAGAGTACCACAAAATTCCCTGATATAGCAAAAAATCTGCGATAAATATAATATTTTAAAAAATCCCGTGATACAGTGAGGCTGCAATAAGTGAATCGCGATATAGAGAGGGGCTACTGTACACAATGGAATATACTAATGATTTATTATATACTTGTACACCTGAGATTTAAGTTATCAATCAATTATCCCTGTAAATTTAATTTAAAAATTCATATAAATTTTCTTTCAAATATTCTATTAAAATATCAGAGCGTAACAGATATTATCCCTTTATAGATAAACTTACAAGTAAAATATGATAGCTTTACTTTAAATATGAAGGTTCCACTGTTTTGAGATTATGCTTTCATTGAACTTCTGACAAAGGTTAACAGACATGCCTGGAATGGTCTCCCAGTGTGTATTTTCTTCTAAATGCATAGCAGTCTATAACTCAAAAGCAGGCAGAAATGAGACACATCTGGTTACAATCAATGATACAGTGCAAATGAATTCTAAATAAAAATGTCATTTAACGAGAACAAACTTATATCATGTTTACAGTTGGAATTCACCAATGGCAATAGTATACATTATATTTGTTACAACTTTGACTTTAAATATTTAAAGAACTTTACTTTGGATGGTCACTAAAATGTGAAGTTAAGATGAATTTAAAAGTATACTTTAAAAGTTTATTATATCTTTATATGTGAGGAAAAGATGTTAATATAGAAATCCTTTTGTAAAAAATACCAGAATAAACAATTTGATATGCTTATTATGGCAATAAAGAGCAGTCTGTAGATCAGAATGTGATTGTTTTCATTCTTTTCTTGCTAGGGGATCCATTTGTGAACAATAACAACAATAAAAATGTCATACTCTCTACTACTTTTAAAAATTGCATTTATTGGAATGACATTAATTAATAAAATTATATAGAATTCAAGTGTACAATTCTATAATATTTCATCTGTGTACTGTATTACGTGACCACTATCCCAAATTACATCTCTATTCATTTACATCCCCTTTACCTTCTTTTACCTTCCCTCCCACCCCCAATCTCTTCACATTTTTAACCAAGCCCCTCTTGTACCTTGTAGTCCATTGAAAGAAACAGACTAAATACAAAAATTAATGTATTTATCAAACAGATGATACCAGGGTTATAAGGAAAGAAATAACACGATGATGTTTTAAAATACCAAAGATGTCATAATGAGGCTTCTTTGATAAAGGGCCTCTTGACCATTTAAGTCAGATTAACAGGAAGTTCAGTGGCATTTCAGACCCAGAGAACATTATATTCAAAGGCCATAGTATAGATAGGAAGAGTAAGGTGTCATTATTTGGTGTTAATGTAGTCAAATTTGTACTTTCAAAATAAATTAATAGATAAGGTATATATTACACACACACACATATACACATACCTATATGTATATATGTGTATATGTACATGTTTGTGTCCTTGCCTCATTTGTTTTTTTAGTAACTGAGTGCTGTCAATTTATTTTTAAAAAATGTACATTTATTTGAACATATTTAACAGTTTATTCTTTGAAACTTTTATAATTTAGAAGATATAGCAAAGCACTATAGAATGAAATGAACATATTTAATGTGTCCTGTTGTCTTGAGATAAACAAACTTTAGAGAGATAAACTTTAAGATATCCCTACTATTCTGATTTGGAAACATAAAGTTACCTTGTAAGGGAATCCATTTTCTCCTGTTATTATATGGAAATTAGTGAACCGAAATACTATTTCCCTTATACCTGTTGAATCCTTAAAAAAATATCAAGATTGTTGCATTTTGTTGGCTTCCTTCCCATCTACCTAAAACTACAAACAAAAATCAATAATTGTGACATTGCTTTTCATTTATTGATTTCATCCAAAGTGGGTGTTTTATTTTTAATAGGTCATTGCAACTTCATTAATAAGTACTTGAAACCCCAGATAATTATTTATTTGAAGCTTATCCTATGAATATTATCAAAGCCTGTTGTCATTGTTTATTCTTGTATTCTTTTATTTCAAATCCATGTTTCTGCTTGGCAACAGCATTAAAACAAATCTGTTGAAAAATGATAAATGGTACTACCTAGGAAATAATTAAGTCCCTGACATCAATCCTTCAGGAGACTATTTTAACTTTATATAATTTCTACTTAATCTTAACAAGTGCACATGAAATCTTGTTGGTCATCTATTTTTTTCTTCTTACTGACAACTATTTGATCAATTCACTTAAGAAAATATACTAGTTTAATGTCTAAATATTTTTAAGCTGTCTTAATTAGGTATTCAACCTGAAATGGTCAATGTGTTTAACTAAGAGAAAAAGGTTAGTTTTATTAGAGTATAGAAAATGAAATGAATTAGTTTATTATAAATGAGATATGTAAGACTACAATATATTTTTATTTGAAATATATATTATATAATGTTAAACCTAAAATTTCTAGCTATATTTTTATTTGGAAAGCACTTTTCCACAGACATACTTAATATTCCATTTTAAAATCAACATAGAGGTACAATTTGTATGCAATAATATTCACACATTTTAATTGTTCATGACTTTTAACAAATACATACACTTATGTAACTGTCTTTCCAGTTTTAATATAGAATATTAATCTCTCTCCAGGAAGTTCACTCATTCTCCTCTGCAGTCCAACTTCTCACTGACACCTGAGTTTTCACTCCAGGGAACCAATTTTTGAATTCATTTTACAAGCTTTAGATGTTCATATGCTTGAATCAGATAGTATTTTCTAATATGTATTCACAATTTTTAACTCAGTATAATATACGTGACTCAGTAATTTGTTTCTTTTTATGATTAATAGTCCACTCCATAAAAATACAATAAGTTTATCCATTCACCCAATAATTAATATATGATAAAATGTGTGTGTGCATACTCACACCACTTCATCTTATACATAGGTGAACATATAAATATGCTAATTTCTCATTTTGTCTTAGTGACATTGTGCTGAAATTCCATTTCCCAAAAGAAATTGAAATTCTAAAAAATGCTGATCAACAAACATATCTATGACAATGATTGATTTTATTAACTCCATAAACATGTTCCATTTATTTCATGTAATATTTTAATTAGACTTCTAATGCATATAAATTTATATCTGCTTATTAGTCCCAATATCTTATACTATTTTTGTTTCTTTCCTTTAGAGTACATAATTACAATAAAATTTGATATTTAAATAATTTAACATTAGTACCATATCCTCCCTAATTCTAGTCCATTTATTAGTTTACCAAGAAAATATAAATATTACATAAACTATAACTAATGGTGAGATTAGGTTTTATCAAACACAATCCTAATACCAACAAAATAATATTACATAATTTTGTGAAGGTATACTCAGAGTCCATGCATACTCTTATTTTAATGTAATTTCAACATCATAGCAAAAAATTAAAGTAATAGAAGCTGATGATGTTGTTAGTAGAAACTATATCTTCCTTTTTACATTCTTACCTTACTTCCAAAAGGAATAACTCTCTATCCTTTCTTTTGATATTAGATTATCACAATTCTAAATATTGTGTTGAACAACTAGGTTTTGAAGGGGGATTGCAATCCTTCTTTGGGGTATCTATCCAGAAAACTAAAAAAAAAAACTTCTCCCCAAAGATATATGCACCCTTATGTTTATTGCAACATTATTTACAGTGGGCAGGACATGGAGACAACTGAAGTGTTCTTTGTCAGTGGATTAGATAAAGATGTGGTGCATGTATATAATGGAATACTATTCAGCCATCAGAAAAGATGAAATAGTGTCATTTGTGTAACATGGATGGATCTTTAGAATATTATGCTAAGTGAAATAAGTCAGTCAGAAAAAGGTAAGTACCATATAATTTCACTGACATGTGAGATATAAAACTGACACTCATAGACGCAGACAACTGTATGCTGGTTACCAGAGGGAAGGGGTTGGACGGTAGTAAAGGTTAGGCGACCAAATATATGGTGATGGACAATGATTCGACTTGGAGTGCTGGGCACCCAAAATATATGGACCATGTATCATGGAAATGTGCACCTGAAACCTATATGACCAAATGAACCAATGTCAGCCCAATAATTTTAATAATAAAAATAAAACAACTAGATCTTAATTTGCCATTCTGTCTAAATTTTCCTGAATGAAAATAAGGAATTATGTGTCTTTCTCCCTAATTTTCCACTCTTTTGTTTTTTAGTATTTATACTTTATCTTTCGGTTTCTTTTATATTTTTAAATACTATACTTAAGTCGATCTAATAGATCAATTTATACAGTTTTTCTTGACTTCAGGCTGTGTGAAATGAGCAAATGAGGTCAATTCCACTTCTGCTATCTATTTCACAGCTTCTGTCAACTTCCGTTGTAGCTCTATGTGCTGTTGCTGAGCTACAACAATGCCTCGCACTCTTTACTTATAATTTGAGTCAACTGATTACCAATAAATTGCATTTATTTTTATTATTATTATTATGAAAATATTTATTATTGAACCAAATAGTGGACCTGTAAAGCAGCAAATGAAATCTGAAGATATTAAAACCATGTTTCTTAAAAGAGAATGATGCAAATATTATACTCAAACAAATGTTTTCCTTATATTTTATTAATTGCACATCTTATACATTTAACCATCATAATATACTTTATATAGTTCCTATAATTTAGTGATAGTAATTTTTTTATAAGTAGCTACTTGGTTGCGAAAAATGGGAAGCATGAAACTAGATGTCATTAATTCTACATGAATTGTATATAAAATTATATATAATATATAGATATACTATAATTCTATACAAAATATACTTAGAATCTATGTAAACAGTATATGAAATGTAATATCTTATTTAACTTTTAAATATATTTGTATGTTCACACCTTGTGGTATAATTAGGTAGCTATCATACAGTTAAAATACTTTATATAATATTTTAAATAATGTGAGAATATTTTAAAATAAATTCAAGGATTTAAGTATAATAAAAATTCTCATATTAATAGACATAGAGAGATTAAATTGTCTTTTAAATTAGGAACATATTCTTTCAATCAGAAGGCACTCTATCTTTACATTTAATACTTGCTTTTGTTTTGTCTCCAAAGGAATTTCACTCAGCTATCACTTAACTTACAAGTAAGAAAAAAGTAGAATTGTAATATCTGATACAGACAAATAAACAAGTAGGGGGGCAGAAATTATTTTACTGAAGTTTTTAATTTTATTAGGCCATTCCTGAATTATTTCAATCTTGGGAGAGTCATTGATTAAATTTTTATATATTTTTTTCATTTTTAAATGTATGAAATAAAAAAAAACATTTTTAATTGACTTGGAAAAGTTTATATTTTATAAATATTAATTATGTAAAGTGTAACAATAAGTAGTGTGTAACAAATATATATTTGTCTTTAGATTTTACTCACTGATAAAATGGGTCTATTTAACAGGTAAGTTTTGAAATTTGCCTGATTTACTTATTATGAGAGGTCCATCTTGAAACAGTCCTAAATACTATGAACCAGTTTTTTACCTGGAAAAATATGTGATCTGCTTACAAAACTTAGAGTCTTGGGTTTAGAAACAGATTTTCTTCAGGAGTGAAGTTTGAGGCTTTTTGACATAGTGTTTGTTCCAAGTTATCATTATTACTGTGATTAAAGAAAGAAGTAATTGCATTGATGTTCACCTGAATATTTTGTCATTTAAAACAGATTTCTTTCCTTGTTAGGTGATTTATGTAGCAATGATGTTGTAGAATGCTAAGATAGGACTCCCATTTAAGTAAAATAGTCAAGTAACTCTGACCCATCTGGCAGTTGATGAGTAGTGAACTGGTAACAGTACACAATGAGACTCCTTGCAATATCTAGTCATCAAAACTTTAATATCAATATATCATGGTGAATCACCTTCCATCCTTTCCCAAAGAACTAAATTGGTTCTCTGAAGCACTGAAAAGATTTCCATCAGAGTAAAGGATTTTACAAGATGATGGAATCCAGCTTGAGTGGACAAATGGCTATCATTTTTACTTGGTACTTCTGAAAAACTTACATGACACAATCAAATATAGATTCTCCTTAAATATAGCCTCAATTTGTAGGAGTAAGTTGGATAGTAAAGAAGTAAAAAATGGTTATTCTGGTAGAATAAAGCTCTGCAACAAAGTCTGTCTTATAATATCCAGAATATACTGAGAGAAAAAACCTGGTATATGTCATACATTTTTGAAAGCTACTTTCAAAGTGAAAAAAGACTAACGAAGTTATTTAGTTTTAAAAGTTTAGAGGAGAAAAGCCAAATTCCCTTTAAAGGTACAGCACCTATTTACACACCTGCTTGTGTGTGTGCATGTTATTGACAAAATTGTAAACTTGCATTTAACTTAAGTATTAGTGTTAGTGCTAACAACTTATGTTTTTTTGTATATTGAGAATTGTTATTGTTTTTCATTTTATTGTGCTATACTTTTAAATTTTTAGAATAAATATCATGTGATTATTTAATATAATTTTCTTTCTCTGACTGGAGCTGATTATTGGTTATGCTCTCAGAATGTTTAACCAAAGAAGAAATTGTTATTTTCATATTATTTTAAAGCCCTTTTGAAAGGATTAAAAATATTTGAAACATTAAATGCTTAAGTGATTTAAATGTTTCACTGAAATAATATTTCAGTAGCGTTAGTGTAACTTGAGAACTTCAGAGAAATTCAGTATCTCAGGCCCCAGCCCCAACCTACTGAATCAGAATCTGCACTTTGGCAGGTGATTTGAATGGATATTCAGATCTGAGACACATCATTTAAGTAGTTTTCAGTTCTTTTAATAGTTCTCCTATCAGAAGAAAAGAAATACCCGTGTATGTGAAGCTGGCTTCATTAAACACAAAATAACACAACCACCGCAACAGCAAAGAAGACCCTGAGGGGAATGGAAAGAATGCAATTTGGGAAACAGTTTTACTTTCCCTCAGTTTCAGATTCATGGAAAATGCTACGAACATAAATGGAACCTGAATTTTTTATTGTAGAAGTCAAAACTTCTTTTTAAACTTTTAACACTGACAGCTACACTTGACTGAAGAGAAACTTCAGTTTTTCAATCTTACCATATGTAGAAAAATAAGCAGTTTCAAGGATACAACGTCAATCAAGTATTCATTATACTCTGTAGGGGTTTTATACAGCCTCTCTCATTTCAATGACCTATAAACACATCAAAGTATATGGAGCTTTACCAATTAATTATGCAATTTATCTCTCTGTTCTACATAATAATCCTGCATCCATTCCCCTAGTCCATAAGAAATTATTGAGAATCTATCACAACTTGGTACTTTAGCCAGTGGGTGGTCTTGGATATCCAAAGATCTCCTGTTTTGGCAATTATTGACACAGCAGGACTGCTGTGTGCTTAAAAATTGCAGATTTATATGCCTCCTTTAGGATTAAACCCTATTTTAAGTCTTTACAGTACAAAAGATAAGCAGGAAAACTATAATTGGAACTCAGTTTAGAGAAATGTCAAATTCTTTTCAGAAGTTATTATTATACTAGGTTACCTAAATATTTATTTTAATGCATATTGCTGTCAGTAAAACAATGTACGATCACAAGTTAAAATCAGTTAATACAAACAAAAATGTGTGTTGTTTAAACTGCTCTGGCGTAAATATTGGATCTGGCCATTTTCCTTCTTTATTTTGAGACTTAGATGGCAACAGTTGAGTTCATTTTATTCTTAGTTCATAGCACATTGTTATCATTCATTCATGTAAGTCTTCACTCCTGTTTCATCTATTTTTCATCTTTGATCTTCACTCAGCTATTCTCCCTTGTGTTAATAAATGTTCTTAAATGTACATGGGTGTTATATAATATGTAGTTTTAGTGTTTTAAATATATATAACATTGTGCCAAATTTCATTGTTTTATACCTTTTTAATGTTTCTACATAACTAGCCATGCATTATCAGTAAAACTCATCCATATTTTACTTATCCATTCCCCCAGGGATGCAAATACCTAGATTGCCTAATAAATCATGCTACCACAGAAAACTCAAACATTTTATTGCAGATCGTATTGGACTTAAGCAAGATTTTATCTGCAATATTATCCCAGCAGTGGATATCCCGATTTACAAGCCTATGGACATATAATTTTACTATATATTCTTGGAAAATTGTTTTCTAGTGTAACTGGCTCAAGCAGTGCCCAAGAATTGTGCCCTGCCACATTTTCCCAGCACTGGCATAATCTGTTATTATTTTTTTTAATTTCATTCTTTGTTGCGTTATTTTAGTCTTACCTTATACTTATTGGATTACATATAAGTTATTGAGGTATCCCCTTTTGTGGGTTGTGTATTTTATAACTTGACTGTTTTTCCATTAAGTTCCCTGATGTTTTCTTGTTTAGTGTTCTTTGTGTTGTCTCAAACCGTATATCAACTCTCTCCAACAGAAATTTTTGCAATGCTGAAAATATTATATATATGTTGTATTTAATACTGTGACTGCTAACCACATGGGCTTTTGAACACTTGAAATGTGACTTCAGAACTCAATATTCACCTGAATATATTTTAATTAAATTATATTACAATATATATCACCACACGTGGATCTTTATGCCATATTTATGATACAGCTGTAGATATTGATGCCTTATTGGTCATAGATAATATATTTTAGTTTATTGTCTACTATTTGTAGTCTTTTTTTTTTTAAGCAGAAATTCCTTATTTTGCTATATTCCCAAATTTTTCACACAAAAAAATGTCATGGAAATGATGGACTGTCTTTTAATGCATCATATCAGGAGGCACAAGATCTTAGTTTGTCCCATTATATTTTATGTTAACTTTGATCACATAGTAAAAGCTATGACAACCAGGTTTCTACACTGTAAACTGTGCATGGTTCCCTTTGTAATTAATAAGTATGTGTGGGGAAATATTTGAAGCCCACCTAAAATCCTGTTTTTCATTAAAATTTTAATTACTTATTTTAGTATCTATTAAGGGTTCTGGCCTGAATAAATTATTACTGTGATGTTTGTAAATGGTGATTTTCCTGATCCTAAATCATTCCTTCATTTAGTAGCTTGCATCATACTATTAAAAAGGCTATTTTCTTCTCTATCATTTACTTATTTACATATATACATATAATCATTATTTTCATTTTATTCAATGCTTTATATTAAATATTATTGTTTATTTTATTATAACCATGCCCATGGTTTGGCCAATAGGAGACTCTTCAAGCTGGTTTTTATTTATTTTTGAGATGTCCCGTAATTCTTCAGACATTTCCTTACTGGCTGGCACATGGTGTTGCAGGCTCACTTTTCTTTTTGGGTCTTTAGCCCTTAAATCAGCCCTTATGCCATATGACCTGGTGGCTTACATAGAAACACATATCTGGGAGCTAGGCATGTAGTTTTCTACTGGGATGTCAATACTTCTAAGTCCTCTCAGTGACCAGAGGTAGAAAATGTGTATATTCTGTACATTCCTCTCTCTCCCTTCCCTTCCTTCTCCCCCTTTGGTTGTCTCTCTGAGTTCATACAGGTAGTTTTAATTCTAGTCCAATATCCAACAAAGGAGAATTCATTTAGTCTTCTCCATGTTCTTAATGACTTTTCATGTGTCCTGCTCCATTTCATTTGCAAATTGTCTATAGGATTTAGCTGAGGCCTAAGGTGAAGTTAGTTATTCCCCCTAGTTGGTGGCAAGGCTGAGATTACCCCGGTTTACTCTGACCTTGCTGGCAAAGCTTTGTCATTACAATCTTAGTGAATGGAGGGCATCCAATGAAGCTTTGAGATGAACAGGTGTGGAGCTGTATTTCTACCTGCACACCTTGTTAAGGGGTGAGGAATTAAGTCCACATTCCTGAGATATTGATAATACATTCAGCGCAAAAGTAACTTTTGCATATTTATTTCCTATCTGGGTTGTACTTGATCTATTTTTCTAGAGAGTCTTATTACATCTGCATTGCTTTTGAGAGGAAGTTTTGATATTTTATGCAGCTTTTTAATTAATTTCCAGTGAGAACTTTGGCCCAATGATTTGATAATCCCCTCACTTATCATGCGTATTACGTTCTAGACCCCCCTGCAAAGTAGGAACCTTACATTTATTCTACACTCTTAAACCTACGTAACTTTAACAACATATGTATACAGTACTGCAAAATCCTGCTATATATTGAGAAATCCGCGATAAATAATTAAACATAATATTTTTAAAAATCCCGCGATACAGTGAGGCCGCAATAAGTGAACTGCGATATAGAGAGGGACTACTGTGTTATTCATAAGAATGGAGGATTTGATTTTAATTTTCCTATATATAAGAAATTTTATTTATTTTCGTCTACTTACATGAACTTGTAAACTACCTCTGAATAAAACTAGATTTATAGATGATCCAAGGCAATACTTGGTGGTTTTAATTTTCATTTTATACAATAAAATTTCTGTCAAGAGAGCCAAAGTGATACTTAAGTTATATTGTCATTTTAACAGACTCACTGAGATATACTTTATATGCAGTACAATCCATTCATTTGCAGTTTCCATTGAATGGGTTTTAATATAGTCACAGATTTGTATCGCCATGGCTGCAATCTAATTTTAAAACAGTTGATTCATGTCCAAAAATATCATATTAGCAGTCATTCCCAACTACCACCTACTTAGCACCAGGCAATCACAATCCATTTTCTTTCTCCATAGATTTACCTATTATGGGAGTTTACACATAAATGGAATTCTGCATTATGTTGTTTTTTGTGACTGGCCAATTCTGCTTAGCATAATGTTTTCAAGGTTTGTTTATCCATGTTGTGGTATGTATCAGTACTTCATCCATTTTTATTCATGAATAATATCCAATTGTTTGGATATATCACGTTTTGTTTCTCCATTCATCAGTTAATAAATATTTGGGCTATTTCCCTTTTGGCTACTATGAATAATGTTGCTATGAACATCTGTGTTTTTGTGTGGATATATGTTTTCGTTATCTTCAGTGATAATGATGGATCATATAATAACTCTATGTTTAACAATCTAATAGCCATATTGTTTTCCAAAGTCATTGAACCATTTTACATCAGATTGGCAAGATACAGTCTCCAGTTTCCCCATATCCTTTCCAACAGATGTTATCTGTTTGGTTGGTTGGTTGGTTGGTTGTTTTTTTTTTAAATTATAACCATCAGACTGAGTGTGAAATTATATATTATTTTGGTTTTGATTTATATTATCCGAATGGCTGATGATTTGAGTATTTTTTCACATATTGGTTATTTATATGTCTTCTTTAGATAAACATCTATTTAGCTATTCTGCCTATTGTTAATTGAATTATTTATTTCTTAGTAATGAGTTGTACAAATTCTTTATATATTCTGAATAGAAGTTCCTTATCAGATATCTGATTTACAAATATTTTAGCCCAATTATGGTGCTCTTCTCACAGTTTTATTTGTATTATCATTTGTATAACAGAAGTTTTTTAAAAAATTCTGTTGTCCAGCTTTTTTTTTTTTTTTTACCTTATGTTTCTGGTATTCTAAAGAGGACTTTGCCTAATTAAGGTCATAAAAATTTATTCCTATGTTTTATTCTAAGAATTTTATAGTTAGCTCTTACATTATTGTCTGTGATACATATTAAGTTAATTATTGGGTATAATGTAAAAAAGGAGTCATACTTGATTCAGTTATGTGTAAATAACCAGTAATTCCATTTCATGAAAAAGCAATTCTTCTCTGCTGTCTTTACACCTTTGTATAAAATCAACAGATCAAAAATGTGCTTATTTTAGGATTCTTATTTCTATTTCATGAATGTGCATATGTATTTTTATGACAGTACCACAATGTTTTCATTGCTGTAGCTCTATACAGCATTTTGAAATAAAGATATGTGTTTCTTTCAATTGTATTCTTTTTTTTTTTTTCAAGATTGTTTTGGTTCTTCAGTGTTGCTTAGTTTTCAATATGAATTGTAGGATTAGCTCATGAATTTCTGTAAAATAAGTATTTATTCCACTCTATAAACCTGTGATGTATTTTTATCCATTTAGATCCATGTAAGAGTGTTCCATTTGTTTTGTTAAATTTATTCTTAACTATTCTATTCATTGTAATACTATTATAGATAGAATTGTATTTTTTATTTTATTTTTGGAATGTTTCTGGGTAGTGTTTAGAAATATAACTAATTTTGTATTTTGATTTTATATCCTGAAAACTTGTTGACTTGTATAATTGTTTTTAGTGGGTATTTTAGGATTTTTTAAGTATAATATCAAAGTATCTGGAAATAGAGGTGATTTTACTTTCTTCTTATCAATCTTCATGCATTTTATTTTTAGTTATTGTCTAATTGCCTTGGCTAGAACTTCCAGTACAACATTAAATAGAAGAGACAAGGTCGGGCATCCTTGTTTGTTCACTCCCTTGGGGGTGGGGGTGCAGAGAGCATTAGGCACTTTACCAATCAGTAAGGTATTCACTTTAGAATTTGTGTAGATATTTTATGTCAAGGTCAGAAAACCTCCTTTTATTCTTAGTTTGTGGAGTGTACTGATGGTGAAATGATCATGTACTTTTTGTCATTTATTTTATTAATATGGTATGTTACATTGAATGGTTTTAAAGTGTTAAATCAGTCTTGCATACTTTAGATATGTTCTAAATGGTCATGATGCCTAATACATTATATCTGTTGATAATATTCTGTGTGCTTGTATTTTGTTAGAGACTTTTGCATTTATAACCCATTCTATTATTGATTTATACTTTTTAAATATATATTGCTGTCTGTATTGAGATTAGAACTCTTCTGGACTCATTTCACATTTATTTTCTGAAAGAGATTGTGAAGTGGTATTAATTTTTTAAATGTTGGTAGAGTTCACCAGTGGGACCATCTGAGTCTGCACTTTGTCAGTAGTTTTAAAATTAGTACTACCTAATCAATTTGCATGTTTTAAATATATATCCAAATTTTCTTTTTCTTGAGTTATCTGCCACAGTTCATGTCTTCACAGGATTGGTACATTTCATTTAAGTTATTTAATATTTTGGTATATAGTTTTTTACAGTATTAACTTGTAAACCTTAAAATTCCTGTAAACTCATTGGTGATGTCATATCTTTTATTTCTGATTTTAGTAAGAAACTTCTTCTTTATTGCTTTATTTTTATTTATTAAATATTTTTCATTGTAACATGTTAATTATCATGTTCTTTTTTTCTTTATTTAAAAATTACTTTAACAGTAGTTGTTCTGGGGCTTATAGTAGACATTGTAAGTTATTATTATCTACCTCTGGTTTATACTAACCTAATTTCAGCGGAATATAAAATGTCATTCTTACATATATCTATCTAACCTTCTTTTTAAAGCTCTTATTATAATACATATTAGGCCTAAATATTTTACAAACCTCAAAATGCATTGTTAGAATTGATGTACTATATGTATAGTTTTATACCCTTTAAATAAGCTGAGAGAAGTAAAATGGGCAAGTATATATTTGAAGAGTTCTGTTAACCTCACTTACTGTGTCCTGTTCTCTTCACAGCTCTCTAGTTTTATCATTATGTCGTTTTTTTACTTTAATGCATCTTTGCTCCTATAACCTCCATTGTGTGTTATTGTCAAATATATGATATTTCTGTGTGTCACAGGTCCAATCATACAATCATATATGTATAGTTTGCATATATATGTATATATATATATATAATATGTATATAAATACATATTTTAAATTAATTAATAGAAGGGGAAGAAAGATGCAATTGTACTAACATTTATACTTAACTATATAATCACCTTTACTAATGTTTTTATGTGTATGGGTATTTGACTTACTATCTGGTACCATTTGTTTTTACCTTGAAAGTGTGTTTTGGGTTTTGTTTGTTTATTTGTTTTGGTATTTTCTATAAGTTAGCTCTACTAGCAAAAAATTTTCTCAGTTTCTTTAGTGGGGAATTACTCAATTATGCTTTCTTTAATGACAGCTCTTTTATTAAGTGTATTTTTTATTTTCATTTCAGTGCTTTGAATATGACATTTCATTACCTTCTAGTCTTCATTGTTTTTTAGTGAGAAGTCAGCTGGTAAATTATTGAGGTTCTCTTTAAGAATTTGTCTTTGGTTTTCAACATTTTAGATATAATAGTTATATGTGAATCTTTCTACATTTATCCTACTCGGAGTTGGTTGTGATTCTTGGAGGCAGAGATATTTTAAAAAGTAAAATTGAGAAAGTTTTCACATTATATTTTTGAATATTTGTTCTACCATTTTCTCTCTTCTTATCCTTCTGTTACTTACATGGATATGTACATGAGCTTAATGTTATTCTTTATTTCTTTCTTTTCCAGATTATATAATCTGTATTGTTCTATCTTCAAGTTTGCTGATTTTTTCTTCTGACAAATCCAATTAACTATTGGGTGCTTTTGAAGATTTTTAAATTTTGATTATTATACTGTTCAACTCCAGAATTCTCAATTGTTCTATTTTTTTTAATGACATCTACCTTTTTATTAATATTCTCCATTGTCAACATACTTTTCTTTAATTACTTTAACATACCATACTTTCATTTATAGTTATAATAGCTGCTTTGAATTTTTTTTTCTGCTAAATCCAACATCTGGGATCATTAAGGCAGTTTCTATTGCTTGCTTTGTCATTTTTAGATAACATATAGTTGCAACTCTGGGTTGGTCTATGGATACTGATCCTTCCTTTTGGGTCTTGTTTGCTTGCTTTCATTTTCATTTCCTTAGTGACCTGGCTTGACTAGTTCCATGAAGTCTATTTCCTCTGTCGTGTGCCTCACCTCATGTTACTGTCCTGAGAGCATAGCCTTAGACAAGCGCACACAAGTTAACCTGACCCTCTTTCCTCCAAAAGAGGACTGTGGCATTACCTAGGCTCTTTTTGACTATCTGTTTCTATGATTTCCCTGGCATGGCTTTACTGGTATCACAAGAAAATTTTAGCCTCCGTGAAATGAAAAATGATTGCGCTAAGGTTTTCCACAATGCCCTGACACATAAATTGCTACAAAGTCTAATACAATTAAAGGTATTTCTCTTTGAAATGATAGTCTTTGAGTTTAGTTAAAGGCTTCCTGTGACTCCAGATGGGCCCTTCTCATTGGATCTCTTCCCTGCATTTTCTCTGTTAAATCTCTAGCTGGTCTACCATTTGGAATAGCTGCTATCATGCAGTTAACAACCTCCCCTTGATTATTCACCACTAAACTATCCATACTCTATTCCAAGTACTATAGTCATTTACTTTAGGGGGAACTATGAAATTATCTATTCTTACAGCTTTTGTGTCTCCCCTGGGCAGAAACTATGTGCTACTATTCTGGAGTTGAAGGTGAAAAAAGTGGCCTGATTTTCTAAGAGTGAATTCCAAGCTTTATGAGCAAGGCTGGGTTGGGACAGCATTCTATAGTTTTCTCCACTCCTCTGGCCTGGCATGGAACCTTTGTCTACCAGTGAGCTGGTGTGAGAATCATCAGAGCTACACTTGAGCTGTTCTGCCTTCCCCTATGTGTGGGAGCTGGTTAGAGCTCTAGCAGAATAGAGATTCTCCAACACAGGTGAAGGGGGATGCGAATGCCAGTAGCCTGCCTGCTCTTGGGGAGAAACTGCCACTCTAGATGGGTGCCAGAAGGAGACCATCTTCTCAGCCAGTCTGCCTGAAACAAGCTTCCATCATACTGAGCTGGGAAGGGGGCTTTCTGGCTGGAATGCTGTTTTCCTTCCTTGTAAATGTCTTTTTCTTTCCTTCTGAAAGCATACTAAATTTGTAATTCTTTTATATCCTTGTAATTATGTGCTTCTATTCATCTTTATTGTTTATTCTACCCCACTAGACTATAAGCTCAATCAATGAAGGCACAAAATATCACTTTTTCTCCACGTGTTCACCATTGCAATGAGAGGAAAATTCAAACTATTAAGGAATGGATAAAAAGATTCCATTGTTGTTTTCTTCATGGCAATGGGGATCAATATTTGTTATACCTGCACTGTTCCAGCGCGATAATGGTCTGGGGTTTGAAGCTCTCATTGCTGCTTGGTAAGCAAGAGCTGGCAAAACAAAAGATTACCTGTGCCTTGCATTTCAGTTCCTGCAGTCAATCAAAATGTGGAGAAATCCTGCCCTTTCATTACACAGGTCAGAAATTGTGAGTTTCTGATCACACAATCATAGCTCTCCCAACTCACTCAGGACATTCTGGGCCAAGTGTCCTATTTTTCTGAAATGTAAACCTAGCAAATAAGTTAGCAGAATTTGTAAACACAAAGTATCTTTATCAGAAAACGTTCAAGCATTTCATCTCTTATTTCATATTGTGTTATATAGTCTATCTCCTTGAAAAATGCACAGTGTTCCTGTTTACATTTCTTGCAATAGTTGACATGATGCAAAGTTTATTGGTTATCTCTGCCTTCCATTAAAAGGAAAAATGTATTACATGTGGTTGTTGGAAAATATTTAAGGTTGCTGTTGAGAATAACTAACAGTAAATATTTGTTTCATGAATGAATAACAGAAGTTTTTGGAACCATGACACTAAAGTGACTATGACCTTGGGAAATTCTTTTATGTCTCTAAATTTAATGTCTGTCTCTTTAAAGAGATTTAGTCAGATAATAGTAATAAACCCTTATTGGTTTCTTTGTCAAAAAGTGCTTTCAGTACTTTTCCTCCTAATTTAAAAATATAAAACTGTAAATTCATATTAATCAAAAAGCCACTTGAATTTTCAGAACAATAATAGATTGATATAAAAGGAATATAAAACTTAAAATATGATCTATTTATTTATTTTGCTTGTAGACAAAGTTAGATGTACCTCAAAGCTGAGGAAGTAGTTAGCTTCTCTCTGTTACTTTCTCTTCCTCTCAACCATAATTATTACAACACACTTTCTGTCCATTGACAACATAAATGAATTAAATCTGAAGTCACCTTCAATAAGTGATTTTACATATATAATAAATTTTCTTAAGGGTGTATTTTCATTTTTTAAAATGCCTAAAGAAACAAATGTTGAGGAAGTTGTAATATTGCCCAGATGAGTATAATCGGTTTATTTTTCTAGATCAAAATTTCTTACAGCTCCCCATTGTTTGTAGAATAAAGATCTTATCTATTTTTATGATATATAAGTGTTCCCAGCCTCAGGCCAGGATCCTTTCTAATTTTAGTTTTTGAGTACATCTTCACAAACTTTCTGGCAATACCAAATGACTGGCTGTTCCCAGACCACCCTATGAACTTTCTGCTCCATAACTTCATTCCTGCTTTTCCTTCGGACAAATGTTCTCTACCTAGATTGGTCTGTTAATTTTTTAGTGGTCCACTTCATGCTATCTCCTTTTTATCTTTCTCTGATTTTCTTTGCCTTGTTGAGTAAAATGAATTATTTCTGTTTCATTTGTGTTATCATAGTTACAGCATGACATTATTTTTACATTTTCTCAGGTCCTCTCTTACCCTGTGAGTCTGTTGAGGAAGAAGCAATTTGGTTTTCATGTTTCTATCCACAGTACCAAGTTCTGTACCTGACATATTGTAGGTACTTTTTTTTCTTTTCTTTCTTTTTTTTTTTGGTGTTAAGTTGAATTGCATAATTTTAGGGGTAGAAGGTAATAGTCAGTACTTCAAAGCCAAAACAAAGCAGGTGTGGATTGAAATCTTATTTCTGCCACCCAATACCTCTGAAATGTGAGCTTAATCTTCCTGGGACTCCTTTCCCTTATCTATAAATTAGGGTTAATAATACCTACTTTGGAGGATTGTTGTGAGAATCAAATGAGAAAAACCTGGGATGGTGCTTATCACAGTGTAGTTGCTTTTTTAAAATTAAATTGTTTAACAACAATGAAATGTCTCCTGGGGAAAGAGACCAAGGAAGGACAATGAGGGACAGTGAGGCTGAGTGTATTTTCATGGCTGCTTGTTACTGAGAATAAGAAGCTTCCTAAACAGGGCCTGAAACATACCCGTTTACAAATCTGGGAGAGCTGCTTGTGCACACATCCAGTGGCTTGTGCACATTTTGACATGGGAAATAACTCATGACAGCCAGGATGCAGATCTGCTGCGTTAGAGAGTAAAGCAATAAGTAGGGTTGAATTATAGTAGGGCTATTATGATTAAAATAAGTGATTGTGAACATTAAGTCTATGGAAGTTTTAGAAAATAGTTCTCAAAGTAAAATTTGATAAACTCATTCTTAATAACCTTTTAATGTAGAATTACTTTATAAAAATCAATATGGCATTTGATGTTAGAGTTGAACAAATATTTTTCACCTATAGGTTTATGATACAGACTCAATATCTCCTGCTTGAACAAATTTACAGGTGTTTTAAGAGGCTTCCCTATTTCTAATATCTCTTCTCAATTATAATAAATAATTTAAATAACAGCACACTCCCGATGCCCATGAATTTTGTGAATAAACTTTTACCTGCCTCTCCATCCTTATCTCATATGTACTCTGCTTAGTCACACCGCTTTTCTTCCCTGATCTCATCAAGTTTTTTCAAGTCTTTGTGACTACTTAAATGGTGTCTCTTCTTGCTGGGAACCTGTTCAGACATTTCTTTTCTGGGATAATTACTACTGCTTCTTTTACAGCTGAGTTGTCACCTTTTCTGGAAACCTCTCTTGACCCCTCAGTGCTCCAAAGAATCCTGTGACATCTTTACCATAGCACTTATGTAACTAGGTTGACAACATCTATTTATGTATGTCTCAGTATTTTTTAATGTTCCTCTATTCCAGGAGCCCTGATTATTCCTTTTGTAAACTCGAAATCAAGAGTAGTTCTTGACAAGCAGTAGGTCAAGCACAGAGCTGGGTGGTCACATCTGTGTCCTGAATAATGTCACTTTGAAGTAAAACATTACCTAATT
The DNA here is from genome assembly GCF_987537825.1 of Furipterus horrens. Lineage (NCBI taxonomy): Eukaryota > Metazoa > Chordata > Mammalia > Chiroptera > Furipteridae > Furipterus > Furipterus horrens. The sequence goes on from NW_028327171.1 coordinate 177,691,400, forward strand.
TAGTCCCCTAATCATGGCATATTCTGTAGCTTTCCTTTGACTTATTTTAATTTTTGTTATGGTCACATCAGGTATAATAGCTTATTTTCTTTTAGAAATAATATTCATTTTACACTTTATGTTGAATACACTTTTCATGTATATTTTTTAGACTTCTGTTTTTTCAGTCTATATCTTGATATTTAAAAAAGCTAAAATAATTTGTGGCACATACTAATTTAATAAGATATAATCATAATAGTGTTTTTTTGAGAGGGACAGAGAATATGATGGAACGTTTCTATAGAAAATTTAATGTTCTAAAATGTTCTAAATTGGAAAAACAAAAATTTATGGTGAAAATATTGTTCCATAGTCTTCATTTAGTATTTACTTATAAATTCTTACTTTTATTTGAATGTTGTCTATTTAATAAAAGGCTACATAGGAAAACTCACTCAGCATAGTTTACAAGATGTGAAAATACATCTGACTCTGCTCTTTCCCACAGTACAGAGGCCCCCACAGTGGCTTTGGTCATGACAGGAGTTATGAGCCTTGGTATGATTGCCAGGGCCCTTGAGATCCCACTCCAGGTGGACCAGCAGGGAGGAGTAGTCACATGGTTCAGTGGGCAGAGAAGCCGTAGCAGCAAACATTTCTGCAGGCAGGATCTGGTAGCCAAGAAAAAGAGCATGTCTGAACACACATGAAACTCCCCATGGGGATATTGTGGGGAGTTAGGGCTCCTAAATAACAGATAAAATTTAAGACAAAATATTTATTTATTTTTGTTCGTATGATCCCACTTTTACCTCTAGAAAGTTTGGGCATTTATGAATTGTGTTGATTTTTGTCATTATAACTCATTGTCATCAGCTTCCATCATTATAGCACAACACTGGAGCCAGATTGCTTAGGTTTAAATCCAGATTCTGCTACCAACTAACTATATGACCTTAGCCAGACTTCTTAAATTGTGTGTCCCAGAACCCTCTTCTACAACTCAGCAATAGTAATAGGCCCAACTGCATAATGCTTTTGAGAGAATTATGTGATGTGATATATGTGACGTGTGTCAAAGTGAGCTTGGCATGCAGTAAATGCTATTTACATATCCGTTATTAGTAGTATGATCATTTATTCTGCAGATATCTCTAGAAAATGTTCCTATTTTCCAAATTGAACTTTTCTCCCAGAAAGTCATATCAAATGATAGAATACTCAGTATATATAAGTTAATATTCTCATTAAATATTATTTACATTTTGATAGTCTTACTTTGTATGCCTTATTTATATGGTTTGTCCTAGCATAAATATGAAGCTTATAGACACTTTTATCAAAGTGCAGCCGCATTCTGTCACTAGTACTACAGTAACATTCTGGGTATTTTTTAAAAATACAAAGCTTTATCTCTTCTGATATTGACCATTTTTTCCTTAAAGTGCATGCTTATTATATTTCCTAGAAATTAAAAACATTGTTTTCAAAAGTTGTTTTTACCTCTATATCAGAAAACTATAAAACTTTATCCATGTTGTGATGGATCCAACCAGGCTAAAGGTTATGTGTATATGATAGGATTATTTCCTTCCCAAACCCTTATGATACTCAGACCAGCTTTTGTTATTCAAACTAGTGTTATTTTTAAACACATATGTTTACTAAATAATTTAAGCAGTATTAAAAAAAATGTAAACCTAACCTAAACTGCCACAACATGAAAGCACAAACATAGCAGTGCAAACAAATCTCTAGGGACATCTGTGCATATATGTATGTAACGCCAGTAAATGAAGTCATGCTATATCTGCACATTTGGTAACTAAGTGTACATCATCATTTTAATAGATGCATAGTGCCTTATTATACTGGGGTATAATATCATTACTTTAAAATGAATTATTAGTGACTCATGCAATTTAAAATGTGGACCCTGTGTTAAATTACATATTTTGACATTTTAAAACATTATTATAAATTTAGATTGTTTTTTCTGAAGTAAACTATTAATTTCTATCTGTGAATGCTACATTTCTTTATCAATGAGATACTTGTAATTGGCTTAACTCTATCATAGAACAGAGAAGCTGGAAATAGGCTAACCTATCTTTAAAAAGTGACTATATTATAGAGTAATTGTGCCAAAAGAAAAAATATAGTGTGTAAAATGTAATGTATATTTTAAAAAATGCAATGATATCTAGTGTACAAGATAATTCATGAGATCATTAAGTATTATGTATTTTAACATAGGATATTCAATAAATATAACTAATTTCATAGCAAAAATAATATTTTATTCTAAATGATATTTGGAGAATCTTGAGAACTTTATACCTTGGAATAATTATCCTCCATCAGCTCTCAATGAAATCCGTTTTAAGAAAAAATGACCCAACTTGAGTTATTTGTTTGAAAAGAAAACTAGAGTGAGGAACTCTAACCAACATCTTCCACTGAGACTTGACAGTCCTATGAACTTGTAGCTAGATCTGTCCACAGAGATGTGAATGCACCTAAAAAGAATTTTCATGATATAAAGATGGTCTCTTTGGATAAACCTATTTAAACTTATTGTCTAATCCAGTGATTTTCAACCAATGTGCCATAGGGATTTTTAAAACCTGCAATATTTTACTGTTTAGTCAGGGGTACTGACCTCTTGTTCATTACATTGTCAAATTTTTAAAAAACTTACAACAGCCAAGCACAATAATAGCCATGTAGTGTGAACGAATCAAAATTATACCTATTTTTGTCAGGCAAAAGATATATTTTTCATGTGCCACCAAATTGTAGTAATTAGTTTATGTGTGCCATGAGATGAAAAAGGTGAAAGTTACTGGTCTAATTTGTGAATAAAGCTATCTTTTATGAAATTTATAAGATAAATAAGACTTTAGTTTCAACTAATTCATGTTATTCTTTATGCAAATTAGTTTAAAATCAAACTTTGTTTCTAATTATTAGGACATAACATTTAAAACTGAATTGAAATTGATTTTTTTTTAATTAGAAACATCGTTTGTAATTTAGGTATCAAATTCCAGTGTTATGGAGTAAATCTTTAAAAATCAAAACAAAAATATTTACTGACCCATTTGTATGGCAAAGAAATGTAGCAATTAATTCTTCCTTCAACATATATATACACACATACACACCACCACTGCCACCACCGCCACTGTCACCACTTCAGAAAACATTGTTTTCTAAAGGAATTCATTTCTGCCATTTATGTCTTATTCTGCTTTCTGTCTTCTGAATCAACATTCTTAACTTTTTGCTAAACATCTAGTAGCTCTCCTCTTCTCTGCCATTTTGTCATTCAAAAATAGGCCATAGCAAACTACTCTTTGGCCTTATCCCCGATATACCACCATGCCTTGATCATATCTCTAGCAGAATTTTATTAAATATTGGTGAAATCATTATACAAGTGAACAATTGAAAATGCAGTGAGTTTTTCTCTTTCATAAAGGGTTTTCAGTTATCTCTGCCTCAATGATTTCTCTCTGTACATATTTACTCTTTGAGCCTTGTCATCTAATCATCTTGGTGAAATTTCCACCCTATCTATTATGTATTTTCCCATTTATTCCTCAGTGTTTCTTTTCAAGAGCTATAGAAATGTGATTTCTAGGAATGCAAAAGAAGGGGTGGTGGTAAAGATACGTCTGCTTTCACCACAGAAAATCCATGAAAGTGTAGCCTACATGAATACTGTTATTTTACTAAACAGAATTCCAATTCCATATTTTAAAATTATATTCTTGTACTTTAATTATATTCTTGTACTTTGTACTTAATTAAAGCTACATTTTATGAATGTTTTAAAATCATCACATTGTTTTTATAATCTAATTAATGCCACTACAATTTATGGCGTATTACATTCATGAGTATAACAATTTAATGATGGCTAGGTAAAACTACCATCACTAATCTGCTCCTTCAGTTTAGTATAGTTTTACTGTAGCATTTGTATAACCTTACATAAACATGGTTTAAAATGCCAGCTTCCTGAAATATACAGGCTGGCTAACAATTATACATTTAAATGTAAAGTTAAATGAAAAGACAGTCTTAAATGTATCATATTATGCATTTAAGTATTTTTTAAGTTTGTATTTTAACAAAAATGCTAACGTACTTTCCTTCTTTGTTGTATTTTCTCCACCCAAATTTTAGTTGTAAGTTTTTCATGTTAAAATGTTTCTCTTTTCAAAATATCCCTTTTCTTTTGGATACTTTAAACATATGATTATTTCTAAATGGCCTTTCCCTGCTGTGCTAACAATAGATCAAATGCACAGACTATCACTCCCACTTGGGATTCAAGACAAAGCAGAATTAGCCACAAGGCCAAGCCTGCTGACACAAAAGGGAGGGAGAGCAGGTCCCCACATATTGTTCCTCTTATTGTGGAAGCTGTAGCTGCATTATGCTCTTTGTAAGGTGTCCAGGAACTCCTGTGATGTGACACCTACAGTATCCTGCTTGTGTTTTTGAGAAAATATTTTCTAAAATTGCATAAAGGTAAATGTTTTGAGGACTATTATTTTACCTTATTTTGTTCTCAGCAAGACAGTTTCATTTTGTAGCCAGGAAATAAAAAGGTAAAAAATGAAAAGAAATGTATGACTTTATAAAGTAATAGAACTCATTTAGAATTAATTAGGTATCAATCTTTTTCTTTTATATATATAAATTACTCTTAGGTCTTCATTGTATCAACCTTTTTCTGTGTGACCATATTTTTGAGCAGTGAATTTTTTAGTAAATATGCAGAACTTCTTACATTTTTCCTTCCTAAAATGCAGTAATATAAAATATACATATATCTCATCTAATCCAAAATACCATCTTGGCCCCTGAGTAGCTCTTGAATTTAGTCACGGATCAATTATATCCAAGTTACTAGAGGGAAAATAGGTACTTTTATTGAATGGGTATAACAAGCTATAGGGTACTTTAATTTTTATAACATTTATTATGTCCTTTCAATTTCATTTTATAATAATAAATAGTAGTTTTTAAGTTTTTAATCTATTGTATTATGCTATGTTTAAATATCTAACAATGAAAACAAAGAAAATACTTGATTTATAAGAAAACATTTGAATGAAAGTAAATCTGAGTAAAAATCAGAAAATATTAAAGAACTCATATCTAAGCTCTTAAAGGATTTCTCTTACTAAAGAAGAAAAAAACTTGAGAACAATTTTGTAGCTTCAACAGATTAGTCATCCCAGAACTGAGTAGCTAATATCATCCCCTCAAAGGAAGATATTCAAGATATATACTTTCTTACCTCCCAATCACTCAAAATTGTGGAAAAACTGGACCTCTGTCTCTTCCATATGATCCAGTTCATCAGTTACAACCTCCTTTGAAACTGTCTCAAGTCTTCCCATACTTTCCCATCATTTCGGCTCTGGTTGTTATTCTTTCCATCAATGATGTTGCCTTTTTCCACCTGGAAAATATTGTCCAAATTAATCTCTTTGCTTCCATTCTTAACTCCATTTCTATTCCATTTACTATCTAGTAGACATATCTGTTTCCTAAATGCAAACCTGATCAGTTTCCTTTCTTGATTAAATATCTTTCCTGACTTCCCCATCAGCGGTTATAACATTCAGACTTCTTAGCATACATTGAGACATCATCATAACCCAGCCTCTGCTTTACCTTCCTGTGTTGTTAGTGATAATTATCCTTCAGGCTACACTGAAACATGCACGAAATTCCCTAGCCACACCAACAGGTTTTAATTTTTCAAACGTTTAATATTTCATTTTTACATATAATTACTTTTTCTGTAATGTAAAGTCCACTACATCCGTTTTATACCTACTGACACCGAATCAGTTTTTAATGAAATAGGTATTATTTTGAAAGACTCTACTGATGCCCTCCACTAAAGAATTTGCCTAATACTGTGCTCCTATCATAGCCTTTGTTTAGAGATCTAAATTATTATAACACCTGTATATACCAAATGAACAAAAGTTGTGTCTCTTTTGCCTTTAAAATATGATGTTAATATATATATATATATATATATATATATATATATATATATATATATATATATATTCTGCTACCTGAAACTGGTTTTGGTGATCATGAAAGGCAGATATTTATACTTTTCTGTGCATCATTTCTTCACCCATTGTAAAAAAAAAACAATAAGTGAGTCATAACTTCATGTAGAATTGACAGTTAGTTTATATTATAGTATTACAAATTAGCTTTTGGAAAATTATTATATACAATGCATTAAGTTTGCACAGGTAGTTAGTGAGGAGTATAAGTACTAAGCCTCTAAATATCAGTAAACAAAAAAGGGTATTTTTTGGTATTTCAAACAAAGCAAATAGTGCAGACCACCAAAAACATGGTTCAAAACTATAAAAAACAAATGATTTGTAGAACCTCCAAAATTATAGTTACAGTTTCTTGATTTATTTATTGAACAAATACTTTTTAAACACTTGTTTGTTTTAGATTTTCTTTTAGACATTGGAGATATTTATACACACACACATATATAGTCACGTTAGTTTATTCATTATCTAACAGTTTTCCTAGGTAATTTTCTTCATAAAGAACTTTTAACATTTCTTGCAGCATAGATTTGTTGGTCAGGGAAACACTCAGTTTTTATCTGAGGAAGTTTATTTCTACTTCACTATTGAGGTATAATTTTGCTGGCTATAAATTCTAGGTTGGTGTTGTGTTTTTATTTGTTTGGTTTTTGTTTCACCTTCCAACATTTTAAACATTTCAAACCACCAATTCTCATACTTATTTCACCATAAGTAAGCCTCTTTTTTTCCTCTTTTAAAATCTGAATTCAAGATTTTGTCTTTGTCTTCTACTGTATACATATTATATGACTAGATGTTTGTTGTATTTTTATTTATAGTATTTTGGTGTTATCTGAGATACACACATATACACACATTTAAAGGTTTGTTATTAATTTAGAAAATATTAGACATTGTTTGTCTAAATATTTCTTTCACTTTATTGTCTCTTTCTTCTTCTTTTGGTATTCCAAATACATGTTATACTTTTTAATATTATCCCACAGTTTTAAGATGTTCTTCTATTGTTTTCTTCCTTCCTTCCATCCTCTTTGCATTTAAATGTGGTAAGATTATACTGAAACATCTTTCAGTTAATTGATTCTGTCCTCAGCTGTGCTGTGTCTACTGATGAGTCCATTGAAGGAATTCTTCATTTCAGTTAGTGTTTTTGACTTCTATCATTTCCTTTTGATTATTTCCTACAATTTTTCTCTGTTTAAATTACTCATCTATTCTTGCATGTTGTCCATCTTATTCATTAGGGACATTCATACATTAATTATAGTTATTCTAAATTTGTTCTCTGATAACTTCAATGTAATATGTAAGATCTGAGCTTTAATCTAGTGCTTCTTTTTCTCTTAAACCTGTTTATTTTTCTTTTTAGAATGTTTTGCACTTTTTTGGTTGAAAACTGAGCATGTATAAAGTAATAGGAACTTAGGTAAAAACCCTTTATTTTATTTTTGTTAGTCTGTCTAAGTGTTGGACTTTGTCTAATGTTTTCCATAGCTGTGTGTACAAGACGCTTAACATTTCTCTAGTGTCCTTGATTGTGTATGCCCTTTTACTTTGTGCTCCCCCATACACACCTGCACAGGGAGACTATGAGTCGTGCACCTATTTCAGCTCTAATCTACTGTTATACTGGACCCTTACAGCTAGGTTGGTAAAGTGTAGGGGAGAAGAAGCCATCTATAACCTTTGGGTTAGATATTAATCTTGTAATGTGCTTCTGTCTCCGTGTTGTGACTGTCATATGTGCTTCTACTGGGGTACGGCTTCTTTTTTTTCTCTCCCCATCCAGAACCCTACTCCATTTTATGGCTATAAAATTTTCACTCTCATTTTCTTGATGCCATGACCCCTGTTGACAATGTTGCTCTCATGACTTAGGTGAGACAGAAAGATTGTTAGAAAAGTAAATTACTTCCCTTGGCTAAAAGAAGGTATTTCAACTGAGATGTAGAAATACTCTATCCCTAAGGAGTAGACCTTAGTTATAGAGGAGACTCTTTTTATTTCACAATAGTTATTCTTCCTAGTCCAACTTCCAGGGACACAAGGAACTCTTCCTCAGATTATTATCATAAAAACCTGGTGGGGTTCCTGAAAGAAAAGCCTACAAAAGTGTTTTGGGGTCCTTCTGAGTTACAGTCACCAAGAATTCATGTTTCACATACTAGACCATAGTCAGTCTATGGTAATTCATCAGTGTTAACATTGAAGAGTTCAAACCAAGTCATGGTTCTAGCAGTTTCTAAATCAGGTACGCAGATATCAGTTGCTGAATCTCTGAATGTGCTGTGTCTTCACGTTTTAAAGTGATCTCTGTGATCTCTATTCAATGATAATTGCAAGAAAAATAATTGATCTTCATTTTTCATAGGTTGTTTTTATCGTAAGTGAAAGAGTGATGACTTTCAAGCTCTGTACATGTTCTCTCTTACATCACCACTCTTCTACTAGTGTTTCCTGATATCTCAAATATATCACTTAAAATCAGCTCCTTATCCTAGTGTCTGTTTACGGAAGAACTCAAGCTAGGCTAACCAATGAGGCAATTCATAAGAGGACCTGCTCTGTCCTACCCTAGATTACTGTTACAACTGAGACAGTAACAAATATGTATCAGATCATTATATACATTTTACACAAAATAGTTGCTGCCTGTAAATTTAAGATATTTCTAAATTGAAACAATTTCCCATAATTTATACAACTCATATTCTACACTGAGACCCTTTGCAGATTTTATTGCTATAGAATTCTCCTGTTGAAACTGCACATATGATTTTATATTTATGACATGGAATCCTACATACCTTAGCTACCATTTAGCTTTGTAAAACCTGTTATATTTTAGTCTTGTTTGCCTTGAAAGTGCAATCCCTCACAGCCTTGCTTTATGCACAAGAAGACTGCATAGTTGAAATCTAGCCTGATAGTAATACATGATGTCCCTCCAAGCTTTCAAAACATGAAAAGAAAACTCTAACTCAGTTTTCTTGCATTTTCTCAAATTGTACTAAATACTGGCTTAAATTAACCAGAAAATCTAACAAGTACCCATCACAGGATAGGACTTCCTGTAGGATCCATGGATGAAAAACAGAAATAGGTGCCTCCAAAAAAGGATCATCTTGATGATGAGTACAGTCCAGTGAGAAGACAAGACTGTACCTTGAGAGCTGAGGCTTGGGGGTCAATCCTTCTTTTATATGAACAGATTCTAAGGTGAGAAACCATGTCCAGTGCTTTATTCCATGGTTATCAGCTAAATAATCACAGAATAGAAATATATAAACATTTATGAGTGAACTCTTTTGCCTTGGTACTAATTCTGAAGGAAGTTTTCAATTTTGAGAAACAAATTTACTTGCTCCAATTCTTGTAAATATGTATGTTAAGATAAACTTTGTCTCTGCTGTTAGCTTGCACTTGGTTTAGCTCACCAGAATTATATGGTGGTATAGATGAGTTTGCATTTCTATGAAATCTTTTTTAAAAATCTCACATTTAAATGTACATTTTTATTATAATTCTGGTCAATACATCTGTGACTCTTAATAAAATGTGACTTCGTAACTCATCCTTTAGTTGTCCCATCTATATTCCTCAAAATCATCTTTCAGATCATAACATTTAATCTTTCAGAACAGAGTGACATGTATTTTGAGGCAATAACACAGTTTTTTTATCACCAAGAAATGGTTGCCTTCTTGACTAACAGGGAAAGGACTTAAACCAGATAAAATTAGTGTCAGTTTTTCCACATGACTTCTTTTGTACTCCATCTCTTCCTTATTGTTAACATTGGACTCCACTGCACAAAGGTATTCTATACCTGTTTTCTCCATGAGTAAGCTTTCTCCTTTTTACATTGAAAGCAAATATAAAAGGGGGAAAGAAGGCAGAGAATAAAAAGTGCCCCTCTGCTAGAAGGATGATAAGGCAAGTCATTTTTAGAGAAATAGCATTTTGGCAGAATTCTGCTAAAAGTGAGTGAATGTTTCCTGCAAACATCTGATGATGTAAAAACATTCCAGGGAGAGTAAATAACAAGTTCAAGAATCAAAGTGAGTGTATACTAATCAAGCTTCAGAAACAGTAAGGAAATAAAGGTGCCTAAAGCAAAGAGAGATAAAGGAAAGAGAAAGATGGGAGATGATGGCAGAATTAGCCAGGTAACAAGTAGAGTAGGAATTGCAGGTCACTGCAAGTACACTTACTCTAATAACAACGGGGAACTTTTGGATAGTGTTGAACTAGAGAATGTATCATTTTATATTATTCTAGAAAATGTAGCTTGTCAGAAAGACATGCATAAAAAAACACTAAAACATTTATCATCTTAGCCAGTTCTTCTTAAAGTTGAGACCAGGATAAAGACTCTGTGCAGGTAATTTATTTGGGAAGTAATCCAGGAACAGAAATTAAGTTTCAGAATAGTAGAAAAGGTAAAAAAGGAAAAATAATATGAAGATACATGTTTGCCACTATTACAAGTAACTAGTGCTCCATCTCCCTGGGACTGGCTGTGGAAACTTAGAAGGGTGTCTCAGAAAATATCTGCCTGACAAATAAAAGAAGAAATATTTAGCCTTGAGTTTTTATCCTCCACAGTGGCTAACGGGAAACTTATATTATATTAATTCCTCATCCCTTGTGGGATGTGAATTTCTTAGTGCGGAGTGGGATGCCACATGCTATGGTATTATAAGTCAGAAAAGCCTCTGGACGAGAAAGGAAAAAATGTCTTGACACCAACTGGAGAAAATGCAGTAGGTGGCTACTATGTCCATGCAGCTGTGGAGACTGTTTCAGAACCAATCACTTAAGCAATGACTGGCACAAAAGATATGGCCCAGATGATGTGCACTACTTTATAGGAAATGTAGGCTATAGATCTCCAAATGGAATGTTTTCTGTCCGGATATTCTTCTACAGGAGAACAGTTTTGCCATCTTTTCTTTGATTAATCTTTTCATTACAAACAAAACTTAACGGAAGCTTTTTGTTGTTGTTGTTTTCTTTCTTTAAAGAAACTCTAATAAAATTTATCCTGCATGTAAATAACAAAGATGCTTTTATTCTTGGTGGAGAAATAAGAGAGTAGAGGAGAGCAGAGGAGAGGAGAGAGATTTCTCAATGTATTTTGTGTTAATTGCATACAAGTGTTACTTTTTAACATTGAAAATAATTATATATTAAGTGCCTCATCTATTTATAGCTCTTGCAACTTTACATAGAGTTTCTAGCAGAAAAATCATTATGCATTATAACTACTAGTTAGCAATGATAATTTGTATATGGCATAAGTAGGTATTAGCTCTAAAGTTGTTCTCCAAATGACTGGGTAAACACAAACCCAGGCATGAACACAAGTATTTTAATAATACCATATGTCTCACACTGCTAGTGTCTTTTCTGTTTGCATTTTGTGTATGTGCAGAAGAAAAAAAGGTGCTAATATTGTCTACTGTTATCTGTTGAATGTCTGTCAATGCTGCACTGTATTAAAAGCTCTGGAGCTACAGAAGTAAACAAAACAGGTACAAATCCCTGCCTCATGGCGCGCACATTCCTGAGGGAAGGTTTCAAGTGCACCAAGTTATGGGTGCCTTTTACAAGAGGCTGAATATCATTTCATACTATATGTTATACTGAATCCACCATGAGAGATGTCATTTTGAAATATTTTTCTCCCTGCAGAGTCCTACTGTGTACTATTTCTTTTTTCTTTTTTATATGGGGTGGATTGAATGGCCCTGACAATGTGGATAAACCATTAAATTTTATGTTTCAACTTGCTGATCTGCAAAGATAAAAATCGCACTACACAATATAACCCTAATGCTTTATCTTGAAAAATTCTTGACTTGGTAACTTTGGAGTTGTGCGGTGCTTTCCTGAAAGTAAGGATTCAAACTTCACTGCTTATAGATATATGTGGAATGTGATGGGTTTGGATGGCCCGATTAGCCACAAGCTGCTGTCCTTTTTTGCTTCACTTTTTGTCATCTCAGTGGGACATTAGAGAAATTTTCTGTATGTAGTTGAGCAAAATGGCTTTGCCTGATAGAAAGGTGGGAAATTAGGGGTTGACTATATACGAGAAGATATGCTCATTTTTCATCTTATTCAAATGTGTTTCTTTCTGCTGAGGGATGGCTGTGTAGAATATGTATTATTGTGCTTTATAATGTCAGGCAATGTCTCTTCCTAATATTATACACAGTGGGGAAGGTAGGGGTCCAAGGGACATTGGGGCCTGTCAGTTTACCAAGAGATGATTTTTGTTTACATATGTTTTAAAAATGCATAATCAATGACAATACATATAACTCCTTTGCTTTATGATACACATACAATAACCAGTCCTTTTATTCCACTAATAGTTTCTAGAATACAGCTCTGTCTCCTTATTGCAGTTCATATCATTCATATCAACTTGAAAGTCTAACTCACACATGTTTTTTGCTGTGTAAGCTGAGCTGTTACAATCTAAGCTTCCACGAGGCTGTTTCTTCCAATGTCTTAAAGAAATATAGAGACTGAAAGAGGGCAAGAGAACAAACAAGTGTCAAAATGTTAACAATGAGTTTATTTAAGTGAAAGTTATATAAGTGTATTGTCATATTCTTGTAATATTTCTGTACTTCTGAACATTTTTATAAATGTGAAGTATAATTTCAATTTTTATGAAAACTAAATTTTAATAAGGAATAAAACAAAATTAGAGGAGACCTGTGAAATAAGAGATTAAGAAACTTCAGATGATAGTAATATATTGTCCTTATTTGAATCCTGTTTTGAACAGACTAGTTTAAAATATTATATAATTATAGTTATTTGAACACACTACTTAAATTTCTTATGATAATAAGGAATAATTATTCTTTCTTTATTGTTTTTATTTGTTTAGGTCCAATATTGTTTTATAGGTTTTGTGATGGTTTTTAAAAGGCCTGTTTTAGAGATACATACTGAAAGACTTACAGATAACTTGGAAATTTCCTTAAAAATTATCTGGGGCAGGAGATGATGTGAGATAGATTAGGACAGATTGGCTGTAGTTGATAATTGTTGAATCTGAGTGGTTATTATACTGTCCTCTCTACTTTCATGTGCTTAAAAGTTTAAATGTAAGGAAATGCTAGAGAACAGATTATTCAGCTTCAACACCAGTAAAATGATGACTCGTCGTCATCGTTGGCAGCCGTCCATCTCGAGAGACGATGGTGTAGCTTCTTAAGAGTCTATCTGCACCGCCGAGAATGGCTGTGCAGTCCGACTCGGGGGTGACACGGTATCTGTCTCCTCCCGTGTTGAATCGACATCTTGCGATGACGCTGGAGTGTCCTCTCCAGTGAAGCTGAAGCTACAGAGCCTGGGCAGGGTGATATGGAGGGTCTGCTGTTGCCCATGCAGCAGACCCCCCCTCTCTTCGCAGCTGAAGGGTCCAAGGGAAAGACGGAGTCAATACAGCTTGGCTTCAGGTGCGCCGCAGGAGTTGCCGGTGTTGACTACAACGTCAAACCGCCTTAGGGACTCCGGCTCCGGATTTTCTGTCGGGGTTTACTCCCTTAGCCTTTCCCCTGAAGAGGTATGCCGCAAGGCAGCGGAGGTTTTTTGGAGTCAGAGTTAAATGATGACTATGTCTAGAATAAACATTGCTGTATTTAAATCAAAAGTAAATGAGTGAATGCATCCAACTCTTACTCAGTGACTGACCCTAAACAAGCCCTAAATAAATATTAGTCATTATTTTTAGACTTGTGTTTTTCTTCAAATCTAAAATGAGGCTAATATTTATGAAGAATGAACTTTACCTAAATATGTCAATTTTTTTTACTCAAAGATTGTCACAGGAAACAATTATTGCTTCTCTAGAGGAATATAAATCTTATAAATAAAAATAAACTTATGCCATAATAAACAATAATCAAATATTTAAGGAGAAGAAGTAACTTAACTTTAATTATAATTAATGAGAAAAATCTACAAGTTGTGAAGAAATTGTTATTCAAGAATATTGTTTGGAGAGCTAATTCAACTTTGAAGAAAAAATTTTGTCACTGTTACTTATATTGACTAGAATTTTATCTCTGCTTTACATATTTTAGCCATGAAATCCTACTACTTAATTTTGTTTCATTTAAATTGGCTAATCCACAAATAATATTTTGAAATTTTTGTAAAATTAAGTATGAGTTTTATATGTATATGATTCATTTTCATATTTTAAACCAACCTTTTTAATATATTGGAAGTCATCAAAAATAGAGACTATTCTACAAATCTGCTGAAAATGGTAAATTATTAAAATTAATGGAGCTTGCTCCTGCCCCTGACCGTCTCTCCCGTCCAGGTCACTGGGACGCAAAGGAGTGAGAGCGGGCCCTCGCTGACCACGCTGTCTCCAGTGGTAATTTTTTGCTTCCTCCATAGCGGCTCCCTCTCTGAAGAACGCAGCCCCCCTCAGTCCAGGGGTGTTGCAGGCAACAAGGATCTTCCACGCTGGGCAGCCAAGTCTTGCCCCCGTACCGCCCCTTCCAGAGCAGGGAGGAAAAGTTCGTCATGGGCTGATCCCTGAGGAATTCTTCCAGTTCCTTTATCCAAAAACCAGTGTGACAGGACCCTATGTGCTCGTAACTGGGCTTATCCTATATTTTCTGTCCAAAGAAATGTATGTGGTTACTCCAGAGACCGTTTCTGCCATATCCACAATAGGGCTGCTTGTCTATATAGTTAAAAAATATGGTGCTTATGTCGGGGAATTTGCTGGTAAACTCAATGAGCAAAAAATCGCCCAACTAGAAGAAGCGAAACAGGCTTCCATCAAAGGCATCCAGGATGAAATTGCTCTGGAGAAGTCCCAGCAGGCCCTGGTCCAAAAGCGCCATTACCTTTTTGATGTCCAGAGGAATAACATTGCTATGGCCTTGGAGGTTACTTATCAGGAACGGCTGCATATAGTATAGAAGGAGGTGAAGAACCGCCTGAACTATCATATCTCAGTGCAGAATATGATGCGTCGGAAGGAGCAGGAGCACGTGATAAACTGGATGGAGAAGCACGTGGTGCAGAGCATCTCTGCAGAGCAGGAAAAGGAGACAATTGCGAAGTGCATTGCAGACCTAAAGCTCCTTGCAAAGAAGGCCTAGGCACAGCTGGTTATGTAAATAATCTCTCCGGATTGAGACAGCTAGACACACTTGACCGACTGACTCTGAACTAGGCTGTGACAGAAGCTTTCTGTGTCACCTTCTGCTGGAGTCCAGTTTACCCCACACAAAAATGAAAAGCGTGAGTTTCATCTGCTGACAGAATTAAAACAATCTATTGGCCAGCGAGATGTTTCATGTCCTTCTTCTTTTGCGTTTTGAATTGCTCCATGACCACTTTTGAATAAGCAATGTGATTTTAATAATATTTGGTACTTGACTAAAGACTGCCAAGTTATCATTTAAGTTTGTTATTAATTCTGTCATCTTACAATAAAGTGACATTTGGACAAGGTTTGTCAAATTGCATAATTTTCTGAAATAATTTCAACATTTGTCGTGTGGGTAAAAATTAAAGATATCATTGAACTGATAAAAATAAATAAATAAAATTAATGGAAATGTAACAATTTGATTTTGCATTTTATTGGCTCTTTCTATGCAGTGGTAAAACATAACAGTAGATCACTGTCTTTAAAGTGAGAAAATGGGCAATGTGTTTATAGATTATAGCAAATGTATTTATCTATTACTACAAGGTATACTACAAGGTATACAAACGAATCATGATGAACATTAATGCTATGGGATGTGAACACAAATATATAGTACAGTAATATAAGGCAAGTATTTGTCATTCATTGAATTACAATTAGTAAACCACTTTTCTGTTTTATAGAAGTAATTCACACATTCAAACTAAGAGTCATTTCTAGCCTCTATATTTGGTAAAAGGACAACTGTCATTGCCATGGAGGACAATGTCATTTCATCTTCACACCTGAGTATCTGAGAGGGTGTCTTATAGTAACATATAAGAGGCCTGATTATATAGTTATTTTAGATTTTATAGGGGTTGAGTACAAGAGAATCTGTGAATTAGAAACATGATATATTCTATGGTAGGAATTGAAGTTTAGGTCTTCTGAATATCAGCACTTCAGTGAAAGATTTGGACAGTGCTTCAACAAGTAAAATTTATTCATGTTTGGCAATGTTAAATTAAAAAGAAGTATGAAATAGCAAGTAAATTTCGATTTAACAAAACCTAAAAGTCACAGTCAAATATTTTGTTATTTCATGCTGTATAAATGAAAGATACATTTTCCCTCTTTTCCAGAGTTTGAGTATACTATATTCATTTTTATTCATGATGAAAGAAATCTACTTATACAGCTTAATCTTTTTCAGTTTAGGTAAAGAACTTGCAGAAAAGAATCTTATCTTTTCACGGCTAGAGAATATTTGAAAGTTCAACCTAAAATGCCATGAATCAGAAGGAAAATAGTCAAATGAAATCTAGTTGTGATGAACATGTTATTATATAAACGTTTAAGGAACTAATCAAGTAAACAAAAATACCAAATTTGAATATTGATGTACGCATATGGACTTTGTCAAAGAAGACAGATTTTAGATTTGTTCAGTATTTAGGAGTTTTGTGTTAACTATACCATTGCCAGGAACTGACAGTTGAATAAACATATCTATATAATTTTTAATTTTTCCTATGCTATTATAACATAGCAACTTATTCAAATAAGGGTTCCTGTATCTCTCTATGCTTTATTTTTCTTCTTGAGAGTTATTCTATTTTTACCCAACACTTATTGTGGCTGCTTCTGTTAATCCTTTGTTTTCTTTAACTCATAATTTCTTTCAGTTTGGTTTATTGGCATTTGCTTCATTGTTCTGGTTGTCTGTTAAATTATGTTTCCTACTTTAATTATTATACTAGTTGACAACCATTAGGACAAAATAAACTCAGAGGAGAGCTAATTGCTTCCTTATTTGAAATTTTATTTTTAAGGATTATGCTGAGAAGGAGAACACCATAGCAAAAGCTCTAGAAGATCTGAAGGCCAATTTTTACTGTGAACTCTGTGACAAGCAGTATTATAAGCATCAGGAGTTTGACAATCACATTAATTCATATGACCATGCTCACAAACAGGTAAGTAAGAATGTCAAAAAAATCTAGTATTTTGGAACTTTTGTAATAGTTTAAATTGTGTGGACTCTGTGGATATTTTTATTTTTCTTTCTTATACATTTATTAAGATATTCTGGGGTGATTTGATGACATGGAAAAAGACAGACAAGTTTTTTTTGTTTTTTGTTTTTTTGTTAAACACCAAATGCAAAGTCTGAAATAAACAGTTAATACAAAGAAATACAATACAGTTGCCTCTTGATTGATAGTATTCTGAAAATTATATTCTATTGGTTTTGATCTAAATATCTTCAAATTTATAAATTTTCAAATATTTTGATGAATGAATATTTACCAGATTTATTTACAGTTATTTTTGTAAAGCATTTGCCTTTTTAACTGCCATAAATCACACACAAAAAAACAAGTTTTGGGATAGTAAAATTAACTAACATTATTGGATATATAAGTACTTAATATGTGTATAATTTAGTTTATTTTAATATTATTTTTATTTCCCTATCTATTGTAAATCTGATTGATTTTTCTCAGTATTCTGTAAAAATGAGTTTAAACTAGTGATGATGTCAGAAGTGAAGTTAGTAATACATATTCCACTTTCTCATACACTTTGCATTTATTCTGCAGCTTCTATGTTGATTAGCACAGATAAAAGACAGCAGTCAAGCAGTCTTAGTTATCATCAATTTATATATATATATATATATATATATATATATATATATATATATATATATATATATTAGCCGTATCTCACAAATATCCATATATCATTTTGGTTGGTATTTAGAAAGAGAGATATTTAACCCACAAATGTACAATAACTTTTTGTTAATTTATCATATGTAAGAAAGAGTAGGGAGAAATGATCACAGTAAGTACTTGTGAACCAATTGTATATATTTCCTTTTGCTGTATCCCTTTCATTTCCTCATACCAACAAAACTGCTCAAGGAGGAGGTAAGCTTTACATACACCTCTAATTAATGCACATTAAAAGAGCTGCCCTTGCCTTCTTTTTCCTGGTAGTAGTTCCACTGGCAGACCAATTAAGGGAAGGTTTTGAAGGAAATATAATTTATTTTCTTATATAAAAGGCATACATGTGCATACACTATTGATTGATTTTAACATTAAAAACCATCAGTAAATGGCGTTGATTTCATTCTGCAATTCCTACCTTTTGTTTTATGAAATTACCTAGAATGTTTCTCTTAATGTGGTACATATAAGAAAGTTGTTTTTCTGACATTTTCAAAGTACCCCAAAACACAAAATATGCTATAAACATTTGTTTCATTGTATAAAGTAGGTATTTAGAAATGTGTATGTTTTTAGGTGTGTTTTAAGACTATCTTATCAACTATCAATATCCTTTGTTTCACCCTGATCCATGTGGCTGAGTTAGCTGGGCATCATCCCACAAAGCAAAAGGTCTCCAGTTTGATTTCCGGTCAAAGCATGTACCTAGGTTGTAGGTTCAGTCCTCTTTCGGGGTGCATATGAGGCAGCCAATCGATGTTTCTCTCCCTCTCTTACTCTCTCCCTTTCCTTCTCTCTAAAAATAAATAAGTGAAATATTTTTTAAAAATATTCTTTGTTTTATTCGGCCATAGGTGTTGTAAGATTAAACTCACTTAGATTATCATGAGGACCTTTCCAGTTCCATTTTCTTAGTGAAATTAAAATACTATATACTATCCACAAATAAGCTAGAGGAATTCAGGCAGGGTCTATGTTGCAGTTTTGAAGTCCAGAGGGTCACTTTTGATAAGGCCCAGGGGCATCATACCCTAGAGACAGATATACTATCTAAATCACCACAAACTCTGGCAGATAGCAGAGTCTTAATTGATTAATTAACATGAGACAATGTTATAGTTAGTAAAAATACTTAAAATCGGATACTTAGCATATATATTTTAAAACTATACAAACATACATTTATATGTGTGTTTTAATGCACTTGAAGAATCAAGATACCTGACTATCTCAGGCAGGTCTCAACATGAACTTATGGCATGGGAGAAGCTTTTCTTTTTTATTTTCAATTTTATTTTGTATTGGTTTTACATTTACAGCTTAGTGACTAAACAATCATATACTTTACAAAGTCTTCCCTTGATATTTTGAGTGCCCAAATAGCCCCATATGTTGTTATTGCAATATTATCGATTATACTATTCCCTATGCCTTACTTTACATGCTCGTGACTTTTTTGTAACTATGAATTTGTACTTCTTAATACCTTCACCTCTTTCACGCTCTTCCCCACCCTCCTCCTCTCTGGAAACCGCCAGTCCAGTCCTTGTATCTTTTCATCTTTGTCTTCCCAGGGTTCCAATTCTGCACGCACCGACACGGGGTTTGGACTAGAGGACTTTTATCAGCCTTCCTGTATCTAAAATTCAAGAACTCTATATCAAAAGTATAATATATAGTTAGTGCCTCTATATTCATCCATAAATGATATATTTTTAAATTCTCAATTCCATGTTTTCTAAGTGCTTCTCTCATATCAAAATATTAGAATAATTTCCAGTAATGTTATATCATTCTGAATTCTAGTCATTGATTTTTTTTTTTTTAATGGGAAGCTCAGCATCAGGTAAGAAGAAAAGATTTCCCTCTAAACCTTTTCCCTTGTGCATCTGCCCTTAGACTAGAGCCATACTGTGTCTGTCCTCTCACCTAGCTGCTGATGGCAATTCAGAGTTATTTTCACTCTAAGAGATTTGTCACATGGACGCTATGAAGAGATAGGAAAGGGAATGATTGCCTTATTTCTGTTACCCCTCAAACATTTTGATTTTTGCTGCAGAGGCTTCCGTGTGCCTGAAATATCTCCCAAAAGGCACCAAAGTGACCTTCACCCTACAAGTCAGGATTCAGTGTTTTTAGCCTGCTGTTTTGTTCTGCTCCAGGGGAAGTCACGGTCAGGCCAGTCGTTGAAGTTTGCTGTTTCTGCAGGATCTAGTATTACCATACAAATGGAGCAGTTTTTCCTCGGGTTTGAACATTTCCTAGTAATTTAATTTTCTGTTCACTAGTATGATACCTGAGGAAGGAACCGCTTCTTGATATTTGGGTATAAATTTTCGTTTGTTAGATAACATTTAAAGATTAATAAGAATATATCAGATACAGATAAAGCAATGAACAATTTAATCCATTTAAAATATCTTCCCTGAGATTTTTCTTGTGATATGCACTTCAGCTAATTGTATTTTTATGATTTTATTGTAAACACACCATAATTTGTTTAACCATTCTTTTGTTATTAGATTTTAAAGCACTTTTTTTCTCTTATAAATAACAAAGCAGTGAACATTTGTTTGCATGTTCTTATCATAGGTCTTTACGAATGGAAATACTAGATCAAAGAGCATGAATTTTGATACCTTTTGATACCAAAACTCTAATTATAGATGAGTTTAAGCTGTTTCTTACAGGTAATGTGCTATTTTTAAAACAATTTTAGAATCAAAACAAGGGAGGAACATACAATTTTCTGATATAGAGCCTCCCTGATTCCCCCAAAGATGTATATATATACATATATATATGTCCCCTGGCTGGTTTGGCTCAGTGGATTGAGCGTCGGCCTGCGAGCTAAGTGTCGCTGGTTCGATCTTCCAGTCAGGGCACATCAGAGAAGGAAAACTCTGACTCCAAAAAACCTCCGCTGCCTTGCGGCATACCTCTTCAGGGGAAAGGCTAAGGGAGTAAAGCCCGACAGAAAATCTGGAGCCGGAGTCCCTAAGGCGGTTTGACGTTGTAGTCAACACCGGCAACTCCTGCGGCGCACCTGAAGCCAAGCTGTATTGACTCCGTCTTTCCCTTGGACCCTTCAGCTGCGAAGAGAGGGGGGGTCTGCTGCATGGGCAACAGCAGACCCTCCATATCACCCTGCCCAGGCTCTGTAGCTTCAGCTTCACTGGAGAGGACACTTCAGCGTCATCGCAAGATGTCGATTCAACACGGGAGGAGACAGATACCGTGTCACTCCCGAGTTGGACTGCACAGCCATTCTCGGCGGTGCAGATAGACTCTTAAGAAGCTACACCATCGTCTCTCGAGACGGACGGCTGCTGACGACATCTATATTTAATAATAGAACTGTGTTTCATTGACATTTCAATTCAAAGGCATGATCTGATAGAATTAAACTGAAGGTTTTGTCCATTCTTGAATTCATTAGGTTGATGGCTATCAATAGAGTCGATCAATCTTCAGGGAAGGTGAAAACTATCACCACCTTAAATAGAGGTCGCTGCTCTATGTTACCTAAACATAATTACACCAAAAAGAATTTAAAAAATAGAGTGTAGACAGTCACTAAATACCTAAATTATGCATTATAAGCCAATCAAAAGTTCTTCTACACTTTTCTGTTTGTTACCACCAAATTTTTCATTTCTTTAAACCAACATAACAATAGCTATGAGGAAACCATTTTGAGCCCTAGCAGTATTTCTTTATTTATATTGTAATGGTTGTTTATTAACTCTTGGAAGTACAGAGTGGGGCAAAAGTAGGTTTACATTGTTCACATGAAAAATAACACAATAATTAATAAATTATAATACAACAATAAACCGTGATTGACCTACTCACAACTGTTAACCTACTTTTGCCCCACCCTGTATATTCTTCTTGCATGTCACATAATGACTTGGTTGGTGGCATCAATAAAATTGTGTCACTCTGTTTTACTATTTTATTTTTATTATAATAATAATGATACTTAATATATCTTATACTATGTCTATTTTGGGGAATAGTCTATAAATTTTTATATACTTTCTATTATATACATTGAGTTTTACTTTCTTTTTCTAAAAGTTGGAGACAGATTCTGGAAATTACTCTTAACAATATCAAATTTTTAAGAAAAAAATTGATGTGGAAAAAATTTAATATCTAAGATTAACATAATGTGGAAATTAAGAGCAACGCTTAGCTTTGAGTGTACTGAAAATCAAATTTTTATCTCCTAATCAGACCAAGAATCAAACTTTAAATTATCTGTACACAGGATTTTCTTATAATACATTTCAAGATTCTCCTGGCTTCTACAGAAATTAAGACCTCAGTATTTTGGTTTTCTGTGGGAAGAATAGAGATGAAATACAACTAAGAAAGTTTAATTCCAGCTGAATATTAGAATCCTCAGGAAAGCTTTAAAAAATAGTAATCTCAGAGTTTGGTATAAGTCCATGGCATATTATCTGTTTGCATTTCCTGATGATTATGAGTCCAGGGCTGAAAAGGAGAGTGGAGATAACAAGAGTCATGAGGTTGCTATTTAAGTTGTCATTTAGTGACACTGCATGCTTCTATGATATAGATGCATAGCAAAAGTATGTCACTTCTTATTAGAGAGAGGATGGAGAAAGAAGCAAAGACAACAGAGGAGCAGTTAGGAATATGTATTCTGATTTATCTTCTCCAGGCAATGACCAGACAGGAGGAGATGTCTTAGAAATATAAGGACCCTGAAAAGAGAATGTCTTGGGGTTGCCTGCTCCATACCAATATGAAAAGTAGCCAATATCAAAATAAAATTGGCATCAGAACCCTGGCTGGTATGGCTCAGTTGGTTGGAGCATCCTCTCAGAGGCCACAGTTTTGATTCTGGGGTCATGGCACCTTGGGTAGGTTATGGGTTTGATCCCTAGTCAGGGTGCATAAGAGAAGGCAGCCAGTCAATATTTCTCTCTAACATCAATGTTTCTCTCTCTCCCTTCCTCTTTCTCCAAAAGCAATAGAAAAAAAGTTTCCCCAGAAAAGAAGAAAAAAAAAGTAAATTTGGCATCAGAATGTGTTTAAGCAATAAACTCTTCTCTTTGGTCTTCCTAGGAACCTCAATAGATAGTGTCCAGAATTTCCTTTTTGCCCTTCTGGCAACTGATTTGAGAGCCATTTTCTTGTTGTGGAGAAGGAAGAGATATGCAGGTAGATTATCTGAGCCAACCAGCAAGATGGAAGAAAGACTAGATTCAGAGATGTCTATCTTACCAGTGTGAATTAACTTGCAGTTGAATTTAAGTCACCTGAAGAGGGTTACCAAGACTCTCTCATCAAAGTGAGAACAGACAATGGAATACACCAGGTGTTGGCTTCAGAAAAAGTGGCAGCAACATTACCTGTGGTAGAGAAATCATGTACTATATATAAAGAGTATATGGACCTTGGCTGCCAAAGGCTCATGTAAGTCTTCTCTTGTCCCCCTACACCCACAGGACCTAAGAAGACTTAGTGGGAGTAAGGAGAAAAATAGGAAATTGAAGATACTTAGCGGTTATTTCAGAAAACTTGTTATCAGTAAATATTCTATTTAATATGGTTTGTAATACCATTCATTTTCTACTATTCAGTGGGGAATGACTCAAGTAAGAGAAAGGTAATTTATTTATAAAATAAAGAAGCAAACATGTCTTTCTACATATATGATATAAATCAAACAAATTTTTCACCCAGCTAATAATTTTACCAATGAACATTAGATTGTTAATTATCTAAATATTTTTATTTTTGAATCTCTGACAATGAACAAGCCCAACTAAATTGCCAGGGTATTCTAAATTATATCAAATTTGATAATTAATAAATAAAAAGTAAATAGTCTATGGAATGGTTCACTTATTATGTTTGCGTGGTTACTTTAATGTTAACCTATGCTTAAGTATAAGGTAAACTTATACATTTAAAAGTATAAGTTACCAGCTAGTATCTTAAACATAGCTTATTTTTAATGATCTGAATGATTTGTATAAGAACAAATTATATATATGTTTATCCAAACAGATAATAGTGTCTCATGGAGTATTAAAAAATAGAGAACAAGATAATGAAAGCAAAAAATGTATAGATACATTGATACTTATGTGTCTATGATTATATGTGCCATATATAGTCTTCCTTTATCCAGTAATACAACTATTTGCAATCTTGGTAATTCAAGATTGTATGTGCTATAAGTAATTCATATCGCCATGAGCAGCTATGATAAAGGAGAATTCTGGCAATCTTTAATTCACCTCTTTTACTTAAGATTGGCTTCTTTGTTATGAGCACACCCTCTGTTAGTAGAACATGATGATGTTTACAATCCCATCTTTAAGAAACACTTTCTTTTTAAAAATAAATGTCCTTTTTAAGTGCATACTTAGATCATCTACATATTTTCAAATTGCCGAAATATGATAACTCTTTAAAAAACATAAGGACTTTGAAATAAGTTATGAGATTGGCAAATACAAGTCACTGTGTAACCTGGTATCATCAGATGTTCATATACTGAAATTCTGTTATATTGCTTAAATTGTTATTCTATGGACAAACTCCTAAGATGCCATGCATGTTATCCTAATATTGTTATATAGACCTCAAGATGATATTAACAGAAATGTTTACTCTAAGAAAGGTTTAAATAGGCTTAAAATAATATGGGATATTCATAGTAGCTTTCAAATGACCATGCCTTGCAAATAAAAGCCACCCTTTTTATTTCCCATAAGGTAAGATTCTAGTCTTCTCTTAATCATTTTATCCTAAGCACTCACTAAATACAATCTACAAACATACAAGGCTAATCATAACACTTTTTATTTTCCCACCTTCTTTTTTTCAGTTTTAGTATTATGTAATCTAGCTGAAAATAAAACTTTTCTCTAATGATGGTATTCTGCTCATTGTTTAGAGATTAATATTTTTCAACACTTGCCTGTTTGTGCTGCATAAGTCATATGGCTTCACCTTGTTTTGGGGGGTATAATCAGTTATATTAAATATTTTTCCTACAGCATAAAAAATTGTCTAAGAGTCATTTTAAAAATAATTGATGCTGTTTAAAGATAAGTCTGCATAGAATGTACCATGGCATGTATCCAGATGCAATTATATAACATTAAGTTATGACAATTAGTACAAAGAAGTAATGATAAAATTTGTTCTGGAAAGTAGTACAGAATCTTCAACAAAACTATTCATAAATTTCCCCCAACCTCCAACCTGTATTCTAAACCTCATCCTTGTCTTCTGCTCGGTTATTGAAGATCAAATGCGTGAGAAATGTTACACATGCCCATGATAACATTTTTGCAGAACCCATTTTTCCCCATGACCTTAGCCTCACCAAAGCAACATGTCCTTTCAAACCCTTTGCACCTCCTGACTTTCTGACTTCCATTTGTAGTTGTGTATTTTGAGCATAAACACCTAATTTCAAAGTGAGGTATATAAACTTTCAAGAGTTTGACTTAAATCTATATCCTGTTGCTATAAAGATTGAACATAACTCTATCAGAATCATAGGGTCCAGAGCTTGTTAGTACTAATAGCTGCCTGAAGGGAATCAATTTTTCAGGCACTGGGTACTCAGGGGTTATTTTTCTTCTTGTTTTTGTTTATTTGTTTTTTAGAGGACTATGAAAAGAAGGAAAAGTGGCTAAAAAATGAAATATGTTTTTATACAATTCTTTTTTGTCCCAGAGCTGAAATTTAAAGCTACTTGCTATTTTTATTCACTTTTCATGCCATCAAAAAAATATTCATATATATATATATATATAACCATTCTGAGATCTGAGGAAAAAATTTCCAAGTTGGTTTATCTAGTAACAAAGTGATTTTTACAAACTTTTCTCATGGTGTGTGCTTATTTTTAGATAGATGCATTTATACTCTACAGTATTCACTGTAATATTATCAGTACCATTTTTTATTTTTAAATTATTTTTATAATAATTTTAATGGAATCATAATAGTCCATCAACTATTTTTATCTTAAACATTCACTACTGTTGTATTTATTTTCTTTCTATATTTTAAATTCTGATACTTTATTGCCCTTATACTAACTTCAGATTCTCAATTTTTATTCCTACAAGATTTCTAAAATGAAAATGAAATATAGAAATGATGTTAACATTTCTTGACTTTATAAGTATTTAGAAAACTAATTGAGACTTAACTTATTAATTTCATAGAAATAATTTTCAAAATGGTTACACATCAAAATATCCTGAATTAATAATTTAATTTTATTACAGTCAAGGAAATATTTTTCAATATGGTATAATTCAATTGATATTAAGTTAAATTACTAAAATATTTAACATTTGATATAAATTTAATATCATGTGTTTGAATTTCAGGTATTATATATTAAACACATGTATGCTAACGCATATCTTTCTAAAGTATGTCGGCAGCCGTCCGTCTCGAGAGACGATGGTATAGCTTCTTAAGAGTCTATCTGCACCACCGAGAATGGCTGTGCAGTCCGACTCGAGAGTGACACGGTATCTGTCTCCTCCCGTGTTGAATCGACATCTTGCGATGACGCTGGAGTGTCCTCTCCAGTGAAGCTGAAGCTACAGAGCCTGGGCAGGGTGATATGGAGGGTCTGCTGTTGCCCATGCAGCAGACCCCCCCTCTCTTCGCAGCTGAAGGGTCCAAGGGAAAGACGGAGTCAATACAGCTTGGCTTCAGGTGCGCCGCAGGAGTTGCCGGTGTTGACTACAACGTCAAACCGCCTTAGGGACTCCGGCTCCGGATTTTCTGTCGGGGTTTACTCCCTTAGCCTTTCCCCTGAAGAGGTATGCCGCAAGGCAGCGGAGGTTTTTTGGAGTCAGAGTTTTCCTTCTTTGATGTGCCCTGACTGGAAGATCGAACCAGCGACACTTAGCTCGCAGGCCGACGCTCAATCCACTGAGCCAAACCAGCCAGGGTTTTCTAAAGTATAGATATAGATATTTATCAATGTATACTAAAGGTGCATACACACGTTTATAGTTTCTGTGAATGTTTTTGATTTTTGGTTTTACACATTATTCAAGTGCATTCTAACTAAATATATTGTATCCAGTACATACAGAATACACATAAAATACATTCAACTCAGAAATATATCAAAATAAATATATTAATCCAAAAATCATGTTCTTTATACAGATTTTCCTCTGTAGAAAACTTTAATATGCTATGGTGCAGTATTCCCTCATCTTTACTCCTGCTCAGTTTTACCTCAGTGTATATGTAGCAGTTTGAAAAATGCTGCTTCTGTACTCTATCAAGAATAACTTCTTTTAATTGTGGGATAAGCAGGGATTTAATGGAGAAATGGTTGGTAACTTTTCATTGACATTTCCCAAGGCAACTAGAGGTAAAGTTGTAAGCATCAGCGGATATTTTCCAACCAGGGAAGCAAGAGTCATGTCACAGTCAGCTAACAAAACGCTCTACATAATATTTAAAACTGCTTTTCTCAGCAGATCTGTGTATTTTTAAAATATAAAAATAGTCATTGTGTTGTCTTACATCAACAAAGACGTGCTAAAAGCTTAATTACGTGTCTCATAAAAAAAGAAGATAGGCTGGATGTTAACCTAACTTTATTTTTATCCCAAGTGTTCTGGAGAGCTACAGAAGCTTTTTGCCCCTGAGTTCATGAGAAATGTTATCATCAATGTTACAATGCAAATTAGATTCACATAGGAAAAAGATAAAGAAAAAAATGGCATTGTGTCAAAAAGTGTCAAGACAAATGTTTCAAAAATAAAAGGCACACTATTTTGCTTATCTTTGGCTACAATGTTTTTATAAAGCAAAACAAATATAGCAAACAAAATTACAAAATTTTTATTTTAGAAATGTAACATAAATATATGTGCATATATATGTATGTACATGTGCATATATGTTACCTTTTTTCCCTCAAAAGGTAATATGATAATCATCAAAACTAATACTGATTTATAGGATCATTTAAAGAACAACTATATAGTTTTTCAATATATATCTCAAAAGTTTCTAGTTATAGTAAATATGCCTTGGGGGTGTATTGCAGAGTAAACAAAATGTAACCAAAACATTTCTTCAAACCTTAATAATCTGACATTGTTCTGGCAGAATTCAGAGTTTTTACCTGACTTTCAAAATGCAAATATATATTGGATTTAGCTAATTTTCTATTCAAATTCTTTTTCACCCTGGAAAGGATTTCCTCATTTCCTCTAAATTTTAAAAAGAACCTCAAACAAAACAGAAACATAATTTAAACTGGAGTTAAACAATCTTTCCATATGCTTTGTTTGACACGTAACAATAACGCTGAGTTGAAAATACTATTAAGTGATTTGCATAAGCATGTGAAGTTTGAACACCCCAGTGAGATGCTCATATGAATACCGAATCTTTTAAAAAAAAGAGAGAGAAATTACCCAAAATAAAATGAAGCTAGGTGCTCATTAAAACAGAAACAGAAATAAGCAACAAGATATACGTATTCCCTCACTTATCGCTGTTATTACATTCTAGGTGAAAATCCTCCAAGTAGGAACCTTACATTTATTTTAGTTTTTATATATATATATATATATATATATTTTAAGGCTTTATAAACCCTTCCCACACACTTAAAAACTGTTCCCAGTCCCTTATTAACCTTTCCCACTCTCTTATTAACCTTTTCCACACTTTTATAAACACTTCTTATGTTCTTAAACATATGCTACACTCTTAAACCTATGTAACTTTAACAACATACATATACAGTACTGCAAAATCCCACGGTATAGCAAAAAATCCGCGATAATAATTAAATATAATATTGTTAAAAATCCCACGATACAGTGAGGCCGCAATAAGTGAATCGTGATATAGAGAGGGACTACTGTATTCATTCAAAGGAAATTGCACTGACTGTTTTCTCACCCAATATTAGTCTAAAAGCACATTTCAATTCTGTGGCTAATCTCTTCTAGAAGGCTCAGGTCATTTAATTAAAATGATCTGAACTAAGAAAAGGAAATGTGCTTCAAGTCCTGAACTCTGGCAAAGAAGCACCACCGGACTTATACCTTCAATTTCTTCTCTGTCCAGTTTTAAAGTCTTCAGTAATCTCATGAAAAAGCAAGTAAATCTAAAAGGCTATCTTCTGTTCAACTCCTTAATAAATATTCTCTTCACAAAATGTATTTGTTTTTGCTCTGCACTTTAGTCTATGTGGACATTAAATTCCTCCTCTTCTTTTCAATCTGTAATTCTCTGTTCTTTAGGAATGTAATATGCATAGAAGTGAAATAGAAATATGCATGTGGTAAAATAATAACATTCTGAATTTTACTACTATGAACATCTGATTAAAATTCTGCAAAACTGTAGTTTATTAAAAGCATGAAGACATTGTACGATGCCATTTGTAGTATTTTATTACTTTTCATAATTTTTGCAGATTTTTGAGTGAGATAAAAAAAAATGACTGGACAGTCAAGTCAAACTCACAGAAAATGAAGATCTTACCAAGTATGCATCACTACTAAAAATTTCAGGGGTACAATTACTCTTGTATACTAGGTGAATCAGGGAGAGGTTGGAGGCCACAAACACAGCTTCCTGGGTCATCTGATCCCCATATCTGATCTACCCCTGTCACAGATTTACACATGAGGTCTAAGTAATATATATGATTCACATCAGTTATACATAAAAGTCCATTTGGGTCACAAAACATCTTCATATTGTACTTAGATAGTGACAAAGCTTGCCTGATATTTTCCAGAGAATCAGGCCCATAGATTAACAGATCCCTGTTTTGTTCACCATTCTACGTTACCAGATGTAACCTGCTGTGTAACCATTCTGTATTTAAGAACTCCACTAGCAAGAACTTAACTAGTAGTAGGAGGTCTATTATTAGCATCTTTGTAAGGAGATTTGATTGGGTCACATGTGCTTTTATTTGAAAACACGCCACTTAGCCAGTTTTTATCACAGACAAAACTTACATCAACAAGTGCCAATGACAGTTTTAATTCTTTCTTCACACAAAAATGTATTTCTGAAGAAATTCCAATTTTTAATCATGTATCACTGTGTCACAAAATAATTTTAAAAACTAAGTACTGGGATTTTTATTAATCTATCATTAATAATAGTGATTGAGTCATGACTTAGTCATCACTATTTCTAAACAAGGACTGGTGGAGAGCTTGTTTGTGGTGTTAGTTCTTTAGTATTATTTAAAACTAGAAATGGAACTCCATTTACCTTTATGAAGTTTTGAAATAAAATCATTTTACGGTTCAAGGTAAAAAAGACTGCTAATACTATATAGAGATAATTAAATTATGCCCCTATAATATCTTCCAGTTTAATTGTGTTATACTTTGAATATTTGACCACTTGACAGTTTGAGTAATTTTTTATTTAAAAGGGGTTTTAAAATTGTTAGTAAAATATGTACAAATACTTGTATTGTAACATATAGAATGGTCCAGAATTATATATCTATAAATCCTATTATCTCTTCTTCCCATTCTCAGGTACAAGAGGTAACCCAATTTAAGCATTTTAAGTTCTTTTTAAAAATTATATATTGAAGTATATAATATATAATTTTAGACTAAACTCCATTGTCTCATTTTGAAAGATGAAGAATTTAGTATTTTTATCTCTTACTTTCTTTCTCCATCAATTATGATTTTTATTAAATATACTATTATACCTAGCATTTCCTTTACAACTTTAAATAATGTTTTCTTCTTTATTTCTTAACTCATCAACACTAGATATTCTATATTGACCCACTGATATAAAATTAAAAGATAAAGAAATTATTGTGCTTGCATTTTAATTTTTTCCCTTATCTCATAGTTTTTGTAATTATATAATTTGAAAAATTTTAAAGAATATCACTGAATTTATTCTAATTAAGTCTTAAGTGCACTGTTTTTATATTAATTATTTCATGTCCAACATCAGTATACAAGCTATTATGATTAAGTCAGTCTTTTATACAGAAGGGAATAAAATCTTGTTACTGAATCCTGCTGCTTGAAAGTGACTATCTCTGGCTTTGAGATTCATATAACTTCATTTAGCCTTGTTATAGCCTTTCTTTGATTCTTTTTGATAATGCTCACCAGGCACTGATTTTTATATTTCATGTTGTTCTTTTTTATGTATTTCTTTTTCTGTTACTGCTATTTATTTAGACAAACGATCATATTTATGATAACAAGATAACACGTTTTGTTTTTGCATGTTTAAAAGTATTTTCTTTCTTTCAACATTTGCCTGTCGAATCCTGATTCAAATAATTTTCCTCAGAAATTGGAACTTGTAGCATTTTATTTTGTTTTCTATCATTCAGCGTTACTAATTATTTCAATTTCATTCTCATTTCTTCATAGGTGATTTTTTTTTTCAAGAAGAATAAGGATGATTGATATAAAAAGCTGGACACTATAAATTTGTTTCCAATGTATCTTTCCCTTGAACAGGAGTGCGGAGTCTGGGCTTTGTGTTAGTTTTATTAAGAAAATGTAGCAAAACCACCAAATCAATTGTGTTGACAGGAATGTTTGTACCAGGGGTGATTTGATGGTGAATACCTAGCTGGAAGGGCCCCTCTTTCACTTAATGTAGGAGATCTAGTTGTTCAGAGCCCAGTTTTAAAAATTAGCATGATAATCACATCAAGGACCACTCATCATTGCTGTATTTGTAAATCCAGCTTGCAGATTCTCTGCATTTCCCTTTAGAATGACCACACTGAGGCCAGTGTTCTGGGCTGTTGTTTGCCTTATCTGTGTCTGCTGTCAACCCACTCTCATTGGTTTTACATAATCCAGATTTTTTCAAACATTTAGGTATACTGCTATCTTATTTTCTTAATTTCAAAAATGATTTTTATTTTTCTTAATTTTGTTTTGTCATCTTATTAAATTGCAGGAAAAGGGAAGGGAAATGTTGAATGCATCAGACATTTTCAACTCATTTGAAATTGCTGTATTTTTACTACGAATTTCATAAAATAAAATATAGGAGGGTTGTTGCTCTATATTTGTGTAATTACAGATAAGAATCTAGGTATTTCAATACTATATTTAGTTTCTTTATACTTAAGAGTAATACATTTCCTTTTTATTATAATTATTGCTTTTTTTTCCTGTGGTAGGTAGGATTTTAATATGGCCCTCAGGATTCCTGCCCCGTGAACACACATCTTTTCTGGGTTTCAATTATGCATTAATCTGTGTTCTACTATGAAGTTGCTTTGCAGTTGCAATTATGATCCCAAATTCATTTACCCTAAGATTATCTCATTAGGCTCAACTTAATTTCATAAGCTCTTTAAAAACAGTTTTCTCTGGCTTGTGTAAGAAGTCATAAATTTGAAAAATGAGGGGGGTTTGACACATGAGAAAGTCTCAGTTGCTGGCAGTGAAGATGGTGAAGCTACCTGAGAAGGAAGGCAGTAGCCTCCAGTAGCTGAGAGAGGTCTCCGACAGACAGCCAAAAAAGGAAACAGGTATCTCAGTCCTACAACCATAAGGAGCTGAATTCAGCCAACAATATGAATTAACTTAGAAACAGATTTTTCAGTCTGACTGACACTTTGATTTCAGCTTCGTCTGAAATCAAGCCACTTTCTGCCTGACTTTGGACTGAAGGACATCTGACTAATAATTGTGTGTCATTTTAAGCCATTTAGGTTTGGGATGATATTTTAAGCAGAAATAAAAAACTTTTGCATTTTCTCACCTTTCTACATTTGTTATTTTAAACTTTAGATATTTCTTTTACATCCTCATGTCATTGTTTCTGATTTAAAAACTACTTGTGATGCCATTTATTTTATCTCTTAAAGGTGTATTTTTCATTGTTGTTCTTTTTTTTGACAATTACCCAAAGTTTATTTGAAATTACTCATAAATTCCTTCTGGGAAATACGATACCCCCTTCTTCTGAGAAAACAGCACTTCGTATCCCATATACAGTATATTTTATTCTGCCAAATTTTATGTTGCTGAGATTAAAAGATATTCCTTTATCCATCTTTTTGCTTCCATAGAAATTTCAATAATGTCTTATACATAGGAAATAAACAAATCACATATTTAATCAAATTGTGATATTACAGGGACAAACACTGTAACAAGTTAAACATACTCCTTCAAAGGAAGAAAATATTTTAGTAGAAAATATCACATCGTTGAGTCTAAAATAAAGGAATACTAATAAAGGTTTAGTTTTACAGATTCAAATTATCAAAGGTTTCATTATGTGAACAACAAAAATAACAAGAATTTTGTCATATAATTATACAACATTTTGTAATTTGAGAAACATTATCATATTTGTTTTATTTTGATGTTTAAAATTCTAAAATGTAGGAAGACGACATTTAATACATGAGGACACCAAGTTCTTCATAATCTGGTGTATAGTCACGCAGAAAACTGTTAGTGAATCTTAGACTCCTGATCAATGATCAACCTTGTGACTTTAATTTTTCCTCATAACATCTTGTATTCACCTGTTATGCTAAATTTCTGCTAGATAATGCTTGTGTCTTAGTGTCCTATTGTGGCTATGACAAATTACTACAAATTTAATGCCTTAAAAAAAAAACGCAGTTATCTAACAGTTTTAAATCTCAGAGGACCTAAAATCAAGGTGTCAGCAAGGCTGCGTTCCTCCTGGAGACTCCAGGGAGGATTCCACTTCTTTATATTTTCCAACTTTAAGAGGCAACCTTCATTCCTTAGGTCATAACCCTTTCTTCTGTCTTCAAAGCCAACAGCAGCAGGAGCCTAGTATATTTATGTATCTCTCTCTCTCTACCTATCTATCTAAATTAGGCCTTTTTAGTAATTCATCTGTAGACAGTTGTACTGCTCTATCAGTGGTAAGTTGGTTTGCAACAGAAAGTAACAATAAAATAATACTGACTCAATCTCAGTTGGTTTCATTAAGAAAATGTAGCAAAACCACCAAATCAATTAAGGGAACAAGTTAATTCTTTTATAATTAGCTACTGAAAGTATTTATAATGATTTATATAAATATAGACAAAATAATTATTACGTGCATTTTATATATTTATTTTTAATTTCTTAAAACATACATGTGTGGACCATTGATGCAGAGTGAATACAAATATATGAATCAAGTCAACAAATTAACACAAATAAAATATGGTATTCATTTTATAAAATATAAGATACAAAGTACATTATAAAATGTCTTCGACCTTCAGAAATGTATTTGATATTTGTACATTACCCAAATGAAATGTCCTAATATTTATTTAAAAGACATTTATTCATATATTAAACAAGTCTAATTCAAAATGTTTCTGGTGTTTATTTTTAAGCAATTATGCCACTTGATCAGCATTTTTAAAAAAGAGTGTTTGTCTAGGTTTACAAGATAAAATAGTGTTTGGACCAGTGTACATAATCTCAGATGAGAACTGTATACAATATGTAGAATTCTGCCTTTTAACTTTAGGGTAGGATAAGGAAAAGAAAAAAATGATATTTATAGAGTGATAAGAATCATATATGCTCTTATATAAGGGTTTTATTCTCTATTATACAAGTGGGGAAAGGAACATGAAGGGTCACACAACAGCAAATCATGAAGCCAAAATGCCTTTCTTGAAATATTCCCAAATTCATAATTTTCCCATTATAAACACTGCCTTCCTATAGATTTGATAATAGTGATGTAAATGTATAGGGGGAACTAATGTTGAAAGCATGTCACAACAGACATTGGACAATTCCTTGGTATACCTTTAATTTCAACTTTATTTGTGAAAGTAATGTACTCAACTAAAAATGAAAATCCAGCCTCCTCAAGACATTTCACATTTTTTTAGAACAAAGTGGTAATACATACAGTTCTTTAAGTATGTTCAGAGTTCTCAGGAGACTTCTGAAATCCCCTCGGAAAGCTCTACAGCTATTGTTAGATATTACTTTAACCTCCGGCACTGCGCCTTACATGGGCTATGGGCCTGTCCCTTCAAATAAATGAGAGAGCTGTACACTTCAGCCTGAGTTTTCTTCTAGATTGGATTATGCAAGAGTCTATGCAATCTTTGCGATTGTTTAAGTCAAAACCTATGTAATGTACAATACTTATTTTTTAAAAATAAAACAAAGCAAAATAATTTCAATACCAATAATTTTAAATAGATCTGATTTTACTAAATTAATGAGTAGGACAAAAAAATAACGTTTTTTTTTCTGTCTTTTATTACTTTTTCATATTCTTGTTTCCTCTTTATTTCTAAATTCTCCCAACTGTCAATTTTGCTTGATAGTTTTAAAAATGAACACATTTTTGTTTAATCAATTAAAAGAAATCCTTAGACAAAATGGTAATTGCATTAAAAATGTGGGAAAATCAATGCATGTTTTGCTTTACAAGTGAAATTCACATAACATAAAATTCACCATAATAAAGTGAACAATTCAGTGACATTCATACATCCCCAATCATATGCTACTACTCTATCTAGTTCCAAAACATTTTATCACCCCAAAATAAACCCTAAAGCCTTTTAACAGTCACTCTAATTTCCTCCTGCACTCAACCCCAGGCAACTCTGCTTTGTATCTCTGTGGATTTGCTATTCTAGATATTTTACATAAATGAATAATATGAAATGTGAGCTTTCATGTCTGCCTATTTTCACTTAACATAATGTTTTTGAAGTACACCCAAGTTGCATGCTCATTTTCAAGGCTGAGTAATATCTCATTGTATATGTGTAACACAATTTGTTGATATATCACTGATGGGCATTTGGGTTATCCACCTTTTGACCATTCTGAGTAGTGTTGCTATAATTGTTGGTGTACAAGTATTTGTTAGAATATTTGTTTTCAGATAATTTGGATATATACTTAGGAATGGAATCGCTAGGTCACAAAGCAATTATATGTTTAATTTTTGAAGATTCGAAAAGCTGTCTCAGCGGTGGCTGCACCATTTTACATTGCCAACAGCAATTAATGTGAGTTCCAATTTCTTTACATCTTTGACAATATTTTTTTTTCATTTTAGCCATCCTGTAAGTGTGAAATAGCATCTAATTGTGATTTTGATATGCATTTCCCTGGTTCATTCTGTCACACTTGCATTTTTGAATGATTATTTGACTTAGAAGGCCAGCATCTAACTCTGGGTGTTTCCTCTTCAGCAAGAGTTCTCACATTGCAACAGTAGTTCTGGGCCCTTTTCCTTTGTCATTCCAAGTTACAAGTTGGTTTCAGAGAGAGGAGAGAAGGCATGTGGATGGTTGTGGGAACCACTACGGCTTCAAAGCCCCATCTCACAAATAGGCGCTGATATCTTTTGCAAAAGTTACCATGAGTATCATTTCCATGTTTTTGCAAGGGACAAACCTGGTTTGCACATAGGGAAGCCACCAGTATGGTTTCCCACCAGATGTTAATAAATGCTTCACATTCTCTTTAATTCAAATGCAATTTGCCAAACAGGACTTATTTTCAACCGTAAGCAAAATTGCCTGATAAGACTATTGGTATTCCACTTTCATTGTATGTTTAAGAAAGAGAGGTATAACATTTCACAAAGGTTAAATGCCTCCCCAGAGAAGGAAAAAAAAATTTTTTTAACCCTTTACTCACAATTTCTTTATTATATAATACATTGTAAATCTTTTGTAAATACATATAAAGTATTTTTGACATAAGATAAAATAATAAAATATTCATATAATTTAATATTGCATTTACCACAAACTACTATTATAACATTCCTTATATATTATTTTCACACTATACTTATACAATAGAGCTCATTAAAATATTACCAAACCACAAGTATTTTATGTGTTAAAAATCATATACTACATAAAAATTCACCAGATTGATTTTATCCCTTTTATTGGTTGTATTGATTTACTTGTACATGTTCAGAGAGCTTTGGAATGTTTGGAACAATCTAGTTACTTACTGGGCCATAGATATAAACATATGATTGGAAAATCCACATGATGGTAAGTTTTGTTAAAAATTTTAAATGTACCTCATTTTTTATATTTCAAATTTAAATTTAAAAATGCCTCTTCTTAAAGTAAAACATGCTAGTAAGAAAAAAAGGAAAAATACCATGTAATGGAGAATAAAACTATAATTCTTTTTATTTTACCTTAACAGAAATATCTTTAACATTCTGTGTATTTTCTGGCATTTTTTCCATAGATGCAGAGACATTTGAGAAGAGCTCTATAGATGTATTTTGTGGCATTTATTGCTATAGATACAGATATAATAGGATATGTTGCAAAATTATTAGCATGTTATTTTTAAATACTATTATATCAATATTTCTAATATTTTACTACTTTTAGCATTATTGGTAGCAGCTGAATAAGTATTTTCTTATGAAACTGTATCCTAATTCTTAACTTCTGGCCAATCAAGTTATTTTTTTAAATACAAGTTTCAATATTTCTTATACTTGAGTTTCCATTGCTTTCCCTGTACTACCTAAGATATTTCTGAGATTTCTGTTAGCAAATTTTTAAGGCCTTCTATCATGTATGAAAGTTAATCACTGCCATCCAGTGCCAATTCAATTTGACAGCATTCATGAGCACTTACAATGCATGAGACACTTTCAATTCAGCACTTAAGAAAATGAACTGAATGGTCAAAAAAAGTTTTAGATATAACACATACAGATTGAAAATACTTTTATATTAGAACTAGAATGAAATTCTTGCCCACAAAGAGAAGCTTGAGTTAATGGCATTTAAAGAATGAGAGGCCTTGGGGAAAGATATTGTTCCGATCTGATATACCATTAAGAGATTAGATTCTTTTAAAGCTGCCAGGAGAGAAGTCCAAATGATACACATTCATGATACTAATGGGAAAAGAAATTTAAAAAGAGTCTTCCACAAGTTCACTCAGGATAATGTCGTTGATTAAATAATGAGGAGAAGGAAATTACACATTGAAGTGTGATACCATTCAGTTGAATATCTTAACCGTCTCTGAAGAAATATATTTGCTAACATTCTAATAACACTCACTGCATACTGTCTTCCAAAAGCTAAATTGATTCAGGAAATAGAGATGGTGATTGAGTTGTAATTCTTTGAGGATATTACTTCTATGCAAG
The DNA here is from genome assembly GCF_987537825.1 of Furipterus horrens. Classification (NCBI taxonomy): domain Eukaryota; kingdom Metazoa; phylum Chordata; class Mammalia; order Chiroptera; family Furipteridae; genus Furipterus; species Furipterus horrens. The sequence continues at coordinate 177,729,628 of NW_028327171.1, forward strand.
ATAGAAAGCATACTTAGATTTTTCAAAAGTCATTGAAAATAGTTTGTGATAGAAGCAACCCTCAGGAATTCAAAGAATTTTAAGCCTGTGGAAACAGTCATAGTTGTAATATATTCACTTACGAAGAAATATAAAACTAGGAACAGGAGTATTGAAACAATTCAAAAGAATAATGAATTTACTTGTAGTAGGGAAAACACTTAACAGGCAATTCTAAACATATATTTTATTTAATACCAACTAAATTCTTTTTAAAAGATAGCAATGAAAACATTGAAAATTAGAAGAAACTTTAGATACCATCAGCATCTTTATCTGGGGAGACAAAAGCATATGAATATTGAGTGAATTATCCAGTCACACATCTAGTAGGTGGATATATAAATTAAGATTATTTCAACTTCCAATAAGAGAAACTCAAATAATGTTGGCATGTGTGTGTGTGTGTGTGTGTTTGTTTGTTTATTTATTTATTTCCCCTTCCAAATGACATAGGTAATCAACCCTGGGATGATGCAGTAATTCAATGGTGCTATTAAGGAACAGAAACTCTGGTTCTCTGCTAGCTTTACCATCTAGGCCTTCTCTGTCAAACTGACAGCCTCACAATTGAAAAATGGATTCTGCCTTCCTAAGACACACAATTACACAATAGTAGGAAACAAACATTGTGGTTAAGAAAAAGAAAGAAAATTTTTCTTCTAATGAGACTTTACTTTTTTTTCCCAGGGATATCCCTCTCAGAGATATCTGTTTATAATTCAGTTAGTGAAGACTGTCACATGGCCACTTTTATTTACTAAGAAAACTGTTACAGCTCCATGTAGGTAGAGCATATATTGAATTATATGTCAGTGCATTATGTGGTCAGTAGCTTCACCACATCCTTCTACAAATTACTTTTAACATCTTAATTTTTAAATTCTTGCTGACTGCCATTTGTCTTGACATTTATCACTAAGAATTTCTTTTTGAGTGATTTTCAATAAATTGTTGAGGAAGCTTTTGAAGTAACATTGGCATTTCCATAAGTATCACAGATATTATCTTGTATATTTATTTGCATGGAACTTAAGAGGTTTTTTTTCTTTCCAATTTAACATTATTAAAGGAATTTGCTTGCTTTCTATTATTTATTTTTCAAAAGTACTCTACTAGACATGAAATATGATGTAGCACTTTATTTTCACTGCAGAAAAATACAAGAAAGGATTCAATGACTGCTATATTCAACAGCTGCTGTACAAGTAGTGTAGAGCTGGTATAGAAGGTGATGAGTGGGCAGCTCCCATGCCTGGAACTTCAGGATGATGAAAGGAAGGCCGTGTCCTGGAAGTCAGGGTAAACTCTATGTGAAATCAGAGAAGTGGAGGCATGAGAGTTCCCCTCAACCTCCTTGAAGTTACAACAATTTGAACAGCTGTAATTCAATAAATGATTCCCTGCTTACTATACAAACACATCTGAGAGATCTCTTCATTGAAACATCTAAAGATAATCAAGTGGGAGCAAACCATGGAGGCAAGAAGGAAGAAAAACTGCAAGGAGCCAGGAACACAGACCTGAAGCTAGGAGTTCACTGTGGGGCTCAGCCTGGAGAGGGGATAAATCAAGTTTTTGGTGCTCCTTTCAGCCAGGAGGACCAAAGAGACTCAGTGAACATTCCTGTATAAGAGGGCAGTACCAGCTGTGGTTGAGCCCAGTGACCTGGGCAGGGATGAAGCACAGAGGTGCAGCCAGGGTTGTCTGGCAATCACATTCCAGATAGAGAAGCAAAGCTGTAGAGCCTGCCTGCCTCCCCTAAACCACCCAGAGCTTGCCTTCCCTTACCATTGGTGTTGGGGAGGCAGGTACTACAGAAATACATTTTCCCAGAGGGAAAATCCCGCGATACATTGAGGCCGCAATAAGTGAACCGCTATGTAGAGAGGGACTACTGTATCTAGAGCTGTCAATGGAGTATAGAGGCCACATCTGTCAAACCCGCAGCTAATATACTCAATGGTGAAAAACTGAAAGCTTCTCCTCTAAAATCAGGAACAAGGCAAGGATGTCCCCTCTCACTACTCTTATTCAACAAAAGTACTGGAAGTCATACCCAGAACAATTAGGCAAGAGAAAGAAATAAAATGCTTACAAATAGGAATAAAGAAGTTAAAGTATCACTTTCTGCAAATAACATGATTCTTTATATAGAAAATCCTAAAGACACCACTAAAATACAATGATAAACAATAAACAAATAGAGTAAAGCTGGAGGTTACAAAAATCTACTACATTCCTGTATATTAAAAATAAAATTTCAGAAAAAATAAATAAAAAGTTTATTTTCAATTGCAACAAAAAGCAAAATACCTAGAAACAAACTTAACAAAGACGTGGAAGACCGTTATGTTAAAAACTACAAAGCATTATTAAAAGAGATTGAAAAAGACAGTAAAATAGAAAGATATTCCATGTTCATAAATTAGAAGAATCAACATAGTTAAAATGTTTATATTACCTAAAGTAATATGCAAATTTCATGCAATTATCATCAAAATATCAATGACATTTTTAAATAATTAGAACAAAATAATCATCAGACTTGTATGAAACCACAAAAGACTCTGAATAGCCAAAGCAATTCTCAGGAAAAAAAGAATAAAGCTGGATGTATAATACTACCTGACTTCAAATTATAATAGAACAATGATAATTAAAACAGCATGGTACTGGCATAAAAACAGACCCACTGACCAATGAAACAGAATTGACAGTGCAGAAATAAAATCACATGTATATGGGCAAATAATTTCAGACAAAAGAGCCAAAAACACACAATGGAGAAAAGGAAGTATGTCAGCTATCTCCCACGTGGCATAACATTCATTGTTCTCGATTAATGTCTTTATTTGGTCGCTATCAACTTCAACTGGTCTACCCACTGTGGAGCATCATTTAGCAAGAAATTTCTAGCATGAAACTTTGCAAACCACTTTTGACATGTTCAATCAGTCACAACACCTTCTCCATATATTGCACAAATTTTCTTTGCACTTAAGTTGTGTTTTACCATTCTTTAAATAATAAAGAATAATACAAGTATGCCAAAAATGTTGCATATTTTCTTCCATTTTTTAATATTAAAATGGCTACACAAAAATCCACCAATTTTGATAATTTTTTTTAATGCAAGTTGATATAACAGCTGTCACAATACAATCTAACAAAAAATTTTTTCAATGAAGTTAAAGATAGCTATGTGCTACTAGAACCATAAAATGAAACTCTTTGGCAATCCAGTAATATTGAAACTCAGACACAGACAGCAGTGTGGTGGTTAACAGAGGGATGGGGTTGGAGAGGTAGTTTAGGTTAAAGGGGACCAGGTATGTGGTGACAGAAGATGATTTGACTTTGGGTGGTGGACACAGATGAAATATACAGATCTTGTATCATAGACTGCAAATAAATAAATAAATAAATAGATAGATAAGCAGTAAATAAATCTGATACATTCAAGCCTAAAACTAACCAAAGTATATGACCAGGCCTATAAGCTCTATAACTAAGTAGCCTTTAAATATTATGCAAGCTAGTTTACTTAGAATCAGGGAGTCTATAGCTCAAAATAGGGAATTACATATACAGAGAGGGAGGTTGAGATGAATACAGTCCTTGAATGTAGCTTGGTGCTTCTTGACAACCTCTACAAGACTAAAACTACATTTACGTTCTAAATATTCACAGTTACCTAAATCAGCATTTAGGGGCTGATTTCAGCCATGTCAGAAACTCGATATATCACAAATAACACAACAGTACTGACATTTGATAACTGACAGACTACTTGTATTTAACTACTGTGTAAATGGAAATGGATTAATTCAAATTTTAACAATCAATCAAACAGTAAACAGTGAAATTCTTGGCACTTTATATTCTTGCTTTAGGAAAAAAGCTTTTTTTTTGTTAGAAGCAGTGTACTTTTAACTTATTTTATATATGTATAAAATAGGAGTTTTACATACACACACACACACACACACATACACATATAATAAAATTAAATTTTATTCTAAAGATTTTATTTAAAATACCCAAGTCTTCTTTACTGTTTGTAGCCTCCAGTTTCCCAAAGGATCTAGTAGGAAATAAATTATCACAACTATTTAAAATATCATTATTCATAAATAAGAATTTTAAAAATTCTTTGAACATTAATTCTTTGGTATTTCAGCTTTATATTTTTCTGTATTTTGCTTGACTCTTTGATTTATTTAAATATTTATTTTTGAAAACAGTTTCTATTGACCTTCAGATTTTCTGTTAGCATCCTCCACCTAGCACCCAAACACTTTATAATTAAATGTCTTTCTTAAAATGGCAGGTAATATTTCTCAGTAAAGAAGATGCATTCTCTTTAGGTCACTCAATTGAGCATATCAAAGAAATCACCAACTTCTGTTTTTTCTCCATACTGTAACTGCCATAGAAAAGGCTCTTATGTTTCTTATCTGGATCATTGTAACATTTTACTTATTGGTCTCCTTGCCATTTTTAATTATTATTAAATATATTGGGGTGATATTGGTTAATAGGGTCATATTCATGGTGGCCAAGACATGGAGACAACCAAAGTGTCCTTTGATAGAGGATTGGATAAAGAAGATGTGGTAATATATACTATGGAATACTCGACCATAAGAAGAGATAAAATACGGCCATTGCAACAATATGGATTAACCTTGAGAATATTATGCACAGTGAAATAAGTCAGAAAACGCTAAGAACCATATGATTTCGCTCATATGTGGGATATAAAACTGAGACTCAAAGAGAGACAGACAAAAATATGGTGGTTACCAGAGGGTAGGGGGTGTGGGGTGGTAGAGGGCTAAAGGTGCCAAAATATATGATGACAGAAAATGTTTGACTGTGGGTGGTGGGTACACAATGCAGTATACAAATAATGTATCTCCTTGCCTCTAAGTTTGTTTCAGGGCAAAATTTTATGCAGGCCAATGCCAAAAGAACCTTGGTAAAATGAAAAGTCTGTTCTGGCATTGTATCATTTAAAGTCTTTTGATGTTTCCTCTAGTTACATTTCATATGATTGTCAGAGGGCCTATGATTCACTTGGACCATACAATTACTCAATTCTCATCACCTCCACACATACACTTTGTTCTCCTTAACTTCTCTAAATGCAGGGTTTTTTTTTTTTTTTAAGAATATACATGCTGCTATTATTATATTTATACAAATTATTTATTTTTGCTGAAATATCCTCCCACTTCCAATATCCTTTCCTTATTCCTTCATGATCTTTTATATCATTAAAGACCCAGATCAGAAATCCTTTCCCAAACAGTCTTCCTTGGGGTTTTTTGGACGCCCCATCTGTCTTGATATGACACAATAAGAATACCTCAGCCAATGATTATTAGTATCCCTTGCTGTGTGTGTTCTCTCCCTATTTCTTCCTATTGCATGTACATTTACACACACTTGCCCATACATACAGTCACAGACGTATAGACAACCCAGATAGAGGTAAAACTTTTCTTAAAATTTTTTTTTTAATTCCAGCGATTTAACAGAGTGACTATAGTTAATGTTCAATAATTGTCTCTTGAATGATTCTTGATATGACAGCAAGAATCTAGGAAATAGTGATGACCAAGACTAGGAATACCAAATTTCTAAGTAAAACATCCTTTCCCTCTTAAACTCTAATTTTTTATAATCAATAAATAATTTAATGCAGATTATAAATTATACCTATCTTAATCATTGTATCAAAGTAATTATATCAATGTCTTACTTTCTATGAAATACTTGTACAATTTAGATATTTATAATATGGTCTTTTCTCTAAATTCAACTCTGAATAAACCTGTTCTTCACAGATATGTCAATGTACGTTTTCACTCTCAAAATATCTTTGCATTTAAAAAAATAATTATTCTAAAATAATTTTACAATAATTATACAATTTATATAAATTAATCAATTGAAATATTTAAGTTTATTTAAAGCTTACACAGGTGAAAGTAAGGAGATATAATTCAGGAGTACCAAGAGTCTAATATTATTTCATTAGTATTACTATATTTTTTGGAGAAAGGAAAATTCTTAACTTGAAGGACCTAAAGTAATTTACATATAAATAAGAAATATTTATTAAGCAGTCATTTTATACACCAGGCATTGTTCTAAGCCTCGGCATACATCAGTGTATATGTATAAGGCATTTATTAAAACTTTGTTTAATTACTTCATCAACTTGTGGATTAGTATATGTTTTATTTTCTTAGAGTCTCACTCTAAGAGCCCTCATGAAAAAAATATAGTACTTTAATCATGTTTAATAACTACACACTGTGTCTGTGAAGACTATAGTGAACATATTTGGGGCATAGAATCACTTTGGTTCTCTTAAGTCATGCCACATGCATGGTTATTTATCAATTCTGTTCAAGTTGATGTGCTCTTTTTCTAACCTTCAACCCCAGAATAAGCACCATAATACAGATAAAAAAATATATACCTAGGCCCTGGCACAGTGTCTCAGCTTGTTGGAGCATCATCCCAATACACAGTTCAATCCCTGGTCAGGGCACATACAAGAATCAACCAATGAATGCATAAATAAGTGGATAAAATAAATCAGTATTTCTATCTCTCCCACTTTCTCTCCCTCTCTCTCTTTCACTCTCTCTTCCATTTTTTGTCTCCCTCCTCCTTCCTCTCTCTCTAAAAATCAGTAAATTAGAAAAACAAGAAAAATTCACCTGATAAAAAAAGAATTTGCACAAAAACCTTATTCATTTTCTTGTCATACCTTGAGTTATTTGGGAAATATGCCCAATATTTGAGGGGAGGGATTGTTTTAGATCACATTAGTAGAGGCCATTTATCTTATGAATTAACACAAAACATTTACTATTCTTAGAAAATATAAAATTATACCGGATGCCTTTCTAATATAAAGCATATCAAAATCTGATGAAATTTATTATATGTAACAGTCATCCACAAGCTAATTTTGTTTGAAAATTAGAGGTTTTCAAGACCCCAAAGGTTCATCTGAACTAGGCTGAAAACTTTGTTGTCAGGAAACAGGCAAGAAACAGAAGTGAAAGTTTTCAATTCCAATTTACCTAAGGCATGGACATATCTTTTAATATAATGTAAAAATACGTTATGACAATTTTACAGATCAAAAGGGTAAGAAAACATTTTTGTTTGAAGTTGGTTGTCACAAATATTGTATTTTTCCTAGGTAAGGTAAAACAAAGATGATGTATTGGAAAATTTCAACAATAAAAACAGTAACTTTAACATTGCTATAGACTCAAATGCTATTAATCGTTTCCATATTTTTTAATAGAGGCTCAAAGAACTGAAACAAAGGGAATTTGCTCGAAATGTAGCATCTAAATCAAGGAAAGATGAAAGAAAACAGGAAAAGGCACTCCAACGTCTGCACAAGCTGGCTGAACTAAGAAAAGAAACTGTTTGGTGAGTGTGCAATAAAACGTTGTTTTCTTAAAATGTAAAAAAAAAAAAAAAAAAGAAACATATAAATAAAGGGCACAAATTTATTTCTTTTTGTACCCAGAATGACCCACATTTTCATGGCTCTCTGTGGGCTTTAAATAGTTAATCGAATTGAAATTTCATGCAAACATGTGTTTAATGCACATTTCAATAGAAAGTCAAAGTTACTATAATTTTAGTTTATAAAAAATAAATTTCACGTAATTTTTCTATTTAAGCTATTTTATTGAAATTTATTCTATTTCTTAAAGAAATTCAAAATATTTTATTGGAGACCAAAGCACCATATTATGACCTTTGTTATAAATAGAGTTTTAAGAGGAACTATGTAATTTTACATTGGAAAACCTTTTTAAAAGATTATTTTAATTATGTTTTAAAGGGTCAGGAAGACTGTATATTTCAGAGGTAGGTTTTATTGTCAATAACCAGACTGTTAGAACTTTCACAACTGTTACACTTTGACATGTTTCCAATAGACAGCAGCTATAGTGTTAAAATTTAGAATTTACAGTTCAAGCCAGGACAATGGTATGAATAGATGAGCAGATTTATAGTGTCCTTTTCTCCTTCTTCTAATACATAAGCCTCTCTTACTATTGTCTAAAACCAAGCTATTTGTCAAGTTTATTTTGTATAGAATACTGTTAGGTGATATTGATATATTAAAATATTTCTTGGAATGTCAAATTGGGAAAAAGTCAAAATAAAATTTAAACACATTTGGAATCATATATGAAACTGATAAAATAAAATATAACTGCTATTCAATCAGATATTTTTACTCTGTGTGGTAAAATAAAAAGTTATACAAGTGCAAGTTTATATCATAGAGCAGTGATATTCAACTGGTTTGTTGCAAGAATTTAAAAAAACAAAACCCTGACTATTTAATTAGGGGAATGGACCTCTTTTCCCTTAGGTTATCATATTAAGAAATGGCAGCAGCCAGCACATCAGAAGACACTGATGTGAATACCCTGTCTTGAACCATAGACGTATATAGTTGCATCTTACTGACCCTGTCACACAGTAAGGCTGCACCTAATTGATTAGTTCTTGGCAAGGAAATCCTTGTATAGAAATATAAGCACCTGGTCTTTAAAAGTTGTTCTGGAGCAACAAGGGTAGGTAATTACTCTTATTATTTTTTCATAAATCAATCAAAATTATATGTATTTTTTGTCAGATTAGCAAAAAGATATATTTTTAGTGTGCCACAGACTTTTGGTAATTATTTTATATGTGCCATGAGATGAAAAAGGTTGAAAATTGCTGTTATAATCAAAGGACCTACGTAATTTAATGTCCTGGGAGCCGTATTTGCAAATGTAAATTCTAGTATATTAAGAGAACTAGAGTTAATAATAGGACATGTTAAAAAAAAGCAATATTTCTTATCTAAATTACTTTTCTCAGTATGCAGTACATATTTCACATTATACACACACGTACAAACACATGTGCATACACACCCACAGATGATTCTCCCATTATTTTGGTGACTCTAAGGATGTGCAACTAAAATGTAGCATTGCTTTTAAATATAAAATCAGGCAATGAAATTGTCCACTGTGTTGTGTTAGAGAGTAAAAAAGATAATTTAAAAAATTTAGCCAGTTATAATTTCTAAGAAACTAACTTTTTACATGGCATGGACAATTCTTCATAGCCTGATTCTGTCTGGGTGAAGCTGATATTTAGGTAGTTTCTTGTTTATGTGCTAGACAGTATAGTTCTTTTAATCACAACTCATTTCCTTAGTATACTGAAATTCCAAATAAATAGAAATCACAACTTAAGTAAATAGTCTTTTCTCTTAAATTTATCATCTATTTACTGCATATAATTATATCACTTACAATTTCTGGGTATTTTTTAAACATTAAGGATAACAATTCTAAAAACTCAAAGCTCTCATCGAACTAGAATGATCTTTTAGTAAGTTTTTCATTACAACATGATGGCTGGCCTATGTTATGCTTTCAGTAAATGTTGGTAAATTCCAGGTCCTGCCGAAGTCATGGTGGAGGATTTTTCTTCATCGTCTCCATATAGTATTTGTGAATTAAAAATAATTTTATTTTAGAAAATCTTATAGTACTTAAAAATATCACCGAAGAGATCATGGGGGTAAAAAAATCTTGGTTAAAAAGCACTGGTTGAGAGCAGGGACTATTCTTGCCATGGCTGTTAATAGATAGCTATAAAAATAACCTCATGACAGCGCCTCCAAATTACTTCAAACAATAACCAATATCTAAATGAAACATTGGCACTATGGGAGGCAATTGCACTATATGAAAGTAATTCTTTCACAAAGACTTAAAAAACTGAAAAAAAATCTTATAATGACATTGGCATGAAGACTGTGTTTGAATATTTTTTCCTTAAAAGTGCCCTATCTAATATATTTTTTGCTACTTCTTGTAGTGCTCCTGGAAGCGGTCCCATGTTCAAGTCAACAACTGTTACTGTGAGAGAAAATTGTAATGAAATTTCCCAAAGAGTTGTTGTAGATTCAGTTAATAAGCAGGAAGATTTCAAATATACTTTGATTCATAGTGAAGAGAATGCTAAAGATGTTACCACTGTTGCTGCAGATCCAGAAAGTGCAAATAATTACACAAAAAATAACCAACTTGGAGATCAAGCCCAGGGAATTCACAGACACAAAATTGGCTTTTCTTTTGCATTTCCAAAGAAAGCATCCTTGAAGCTGGAGTCCTCCGCTGCAGCCTTCTGTGAATGCAATGATGAAGCCTCTGTGGAAAAAGGATTAAGTAGAAAAAGTAGATTTGTCCCTGGTGCTTGTCATCTTCAACTATCTTCACCAACAGATGTGCTTTTGAGTTCTGAAAAGAAAGTTAACTCGTTTTATCCACCAGAGGGAATGTGTACTTACAAAGAAACTGATGAAACTCAAGAGGTGAAAAACATTTCTAGTGAAAAAGATACATTATTATTACCTTCATTTTGCCAAGTTCCACTCCCTTTATCTTCTGATGCAGACAGTAGTCAAAATTCTGTACCATTAACAGATCGATTACCACTGGAAGATGTTATTAATGAAGACATACCTGTGAGTGGTAACAGTTCTGAGTTGTTAGGGAGTAAATGCACAGTTCTTGATAGGGCTGATGACTGCATGCCTTTGCCAGCTACCCTGGAGGAAAATGCTAAGGACAATGATGCATCCACAGGTGAAGTTGAAAATAAAAACTATGTTTCTGAGATGTTGGCCCCTTCAAATTCTGAAGAGGATAATATAACCTTACATAAAAAGATGGATTTCTATAAAAGACCCTGTGAGCCATTTGCACCTGTACTTAACAAAGATGGATCCACAGTTCTTCAGTGGCCATCAGAAATGCTAATTTTCACAACTACCCAGCCATCAATTTCCTACAGCTGCAATCCTCTCTGTTTTGACTTTAAGTCCACTAAATTAAACAACAATCTTGATAAAAACAAGCTGCCCTTAAATGACCTTTATTCTCAGCAGAAGGGAGAAGACATTTGCAAGAGACCAGTTTTGGATTGCAAGGACAGACCTATTGCAGGACTCACAAATGATGACATTGGAGGCAGCAGAAATGAATCCACCCAAGTCACTCCTCTATTGGCTGAAGATACTATCTCCAATAGTTATGACTCTGAAAGAAGTGAGGATACGGGTCAGAGGTATAAAAATATTCCCTGTAGGATCAGAAAAACAAAAAGATATAATTGTATTAAAAAGCAAATAAAACATGATACTCATGAGAAATACAACAAAACAAGATTGAAAGATACGTACGAACACTGGTTCCATAAAAGTAAAAGAAAGAAAAAACGAAGAAAGTTATGTCACCATCATCATGGGAAGAAAACCAAAGAATCAAAAGCTCACTTCAAAATGGAAACAGAAAATAGTTGCAGTGATACGACTAAGAAAAATTTACTGGAGACAATTTCAGAAAAGCAGGATTTGGCTGTAGAGCAATTATTGGACTCACATCAATTACCTGATAAAAAGCCCAAGTCAGCATTTATGTACTTATGTGAAAATGAAGAAATGTGTAAAACCTGGAACACTAAATACAATAATAATGATGATATCAGTTCTAAAAATCACTGTATAAAGAACTCAACTGTTTTAAATGAACGATCGGATCCAACAATGATGCATTCTGGGAAACGTTATTTATCATACTCCAGAAGTAGCTGTAGTTGTAAAGCCAAAATGTCCAGCTGTAGTCAGGATCACAGATGCATAGTTCTTCAAAATGACATAAAATGCATGCGTCAAAATCAGGCTGTTAAGAGAGGTTATAATTCTCTCATTAATGAATCAGAAATATTTTATCGAAAACGTAAACAACATTCATATTCTTATTCCTCAGATGAAAGTTTAACTCAACAAAATTATTTACCAGAAGAATTTTGGGGACCACCACATGCTCCTGCTCCTTGTAAGCCTAAAAGGAAACGGAGGAGAAAAAGAAGCAGATTCCACAGCAGATTTGAAGCTTTGGAACTCAAAGAGAATACAGATTATCCCATGAAAGGCAATTCTTCCTTATGTCACCAGGATGAGTTAATAAGTGAAAACAAAAAAGAGGAACTAAAACCACAAGAAACTGAAAATGTCGAAAGGAGCTCAGAACAAACAGGCCAAGTAGAAAACGAACTGACTCTACACCCTAGCAGTCCCCTTCCTTCTAGAACCAATGGTGAAAATGAGCATTTATTAATGGGCACCACTGCTGCTGGTGCATTGCCAGAGATTTCTGATGAACCCACCACATCTCTCTGTGTAGCTAGTGCCCCCCCAAAAGAAGAAATGAACAATACGTTGCTTGAACACAAAGCAAAAAACAATATAGGTATTAATGAAAAGCAAATTGCTTCCAAGGTGCCTAATGTTGAAAAGAACTTAAGACAGTCACAGCCTAAATCGTACCTTTGCCGCTATGAACTGGCTGAAGCCCTTCCACAAGGAAAGGTGAATGAGGCATCAACTGAGTGGCTGCGTTTTAATTCAGGAATTCTTAACGCACAACCACCGTTACCATTCAAAGAAGCACATGTCAGTGGTCATACCTTTGTAACGACAGAGCATATCCTTGCTCCATTGGCTTTACCGGAGCAAGCATTACTGATCCCAATCGAAAACCATGACAAATTCAAAAATCTCCCCTGTGAGGTCTACCAGCACATCATACCGCAGAACATGCTGGCCAGCAAGGTCAAGTTTGCCTTTCCTCCAGCTGCCCTCGCGCCCCCCAGCACAGCTCTGCAGCCTTTGCCTTTGCAGCAGCCCTTGTGTTCTACCTCTGTAACCGCGATCCCCCACTCTGCAGCCCCTGCAGCTGCTGCAGGAACCTTTAAAATGTTTCAGCCACACCACCAGTTTCTGGCCCAAGTCCCAGCTCTCGCCAGAGCATCCTTACCTCAGATCTCAATAGGACCAGTTGGACCGAGGCTTTGTCCTGGGAATCAGCCAACTTTTGTTGCTACTCCTCAGATGCCCATCATTCCAGCTTCAGTTCTCCACCCGAGCCATCTGGCTTTCCCGCCTTTACCCCATACACTCTTCCCTTCTCTGCTTTCCCCCCACCCTACCGTCATCCCCCTACAGCCCCTCTTCTAGTCACCACCATAAAAGGGAAAGAAAATACTCGAAAACTATTGCTGTGTGCGTAAATGCTCATCTAAGTGGAACTTTGCCTATTTGAATGGTGGGGAGAAACTAGCCTAAACATGGCCTCCCTGATATGAAATCATTTACTGTAAGTCTAATGATGCAAATAAATTTTTAATTTCCAATATATACTATTATTAAGGCACTGAGTAGTTTCAAAATCAATACAATATATACTGTATATTAAATTGATGTCTTAAGAGTATGTATAATGTACATAAAATATATTTATAGTACTGTAATTTATGTTGTAAAGTATGCTCTTTGGTTTTTTTAAATCTTTGTGTATTTGCACCTATTTAATGTTTAGACAAAGCTAATGGCACTATGTTTTGTACCATGTTCCTTGAAACTGTAAATTCAGTGAAAAATATCTCTTGCAATAAATTTTTGTTAAATATTTAAGTAAATAAAACCTTGTTTTAGTTGGTTTTACTATTTGGGGAATGTATGCTAACAATAGGTTTTGAATTTATACTGTTTCTTCTATCCATATGTATCTATGAAACTCAGAGATCCTGCAAAATATATTTAGAGTTCTATCAGGACTTAAATTATGATACCTGCTTTCAGAATAAGTATAAGAGATCCATTTGTTTTTCTGTTTGTTCTAATGTTCCTTATACTCAGAGGTTACTAAGTTTTCTGAACAATTGGCCCTCTAGACAATAAATTAATAAATCACTATCCATTATGCAACATCTTGGAAAGAATGACGTAAACACAATCTGTATCAAGATAGACTCTTAATTGAGAACCTGGAAGTGGGAAGGAGCACATATAAGTAGCTTTGCCTTCTGCAAATATTTCTAGTGATCATGTTTGTATCCTATTGCTAAATCACCCAGGAACAATTTGAAAGTCTTCACAATGCACTTCCAGATTCTGCTTTATTTTTAATATTTGCATTTTTATTCATTCAAATGTTTCTGTTTGTACTGAGGAATATAGTTATTCAATAGAAAACTAGGAAACATCACACTCTTCCCAAGAGAGGTTTTCCATGTCTACCTGTCCCAGTCTATGCCACTTAGTGAGACAAAATCTACATTCCTGGTAGAAAGGGTTCACCTCACCATATGCAAATCATAAAGGATTATAGCTGCCTGGCAATGAATCCTGGCACCAAGAGTTTAACTGAATCCTTCTAAAGAAAAAGCAACATTTAGGTGATGCTAGACTAAGGAAGTGCTTTTTCTTATATTCATCATAGAAACTGCGTTACCCTAAATAATATTGAGCATAGATTATATTCCTGTGTCAAAATTATTTATATTTAATTGTATTTTAAGTAGAGAAATAAGGGGGGAAATCTAAGGTCATTTACTTTATTGATTATGTGCCATAGTAATTATTTGTTTAAATGTTTCCTAAAAAAATGGTTGTGAAAGAATGAATATACCATTTTGTCATTGACAAATAGAAAATAAAAACGATGAGAGAAGCTATTTCATTTCAAATGCTCTAAGATAACATGTTCCAAAAATGGGAACTAGAATTGGAACAGATGATTTTTCCCCAAGCAAAATGTTTGAAACTGTCTTTGAAAATTGACGATAATATCTACTGGGGACTGCTGACCCAGTTTGCTTTAATCTCAGAGCAGAATTGTTGCTTCCGCTTTTTACAGTCAAACCAAATGTTTGACTTTAAATATGCGGATTTTATCTCTGGTTTTTGTTATCTTCTCTCAGCCTACTTGTTTACCCCTTACCTCTTATTCTTATTCTTTAATCCCTTTCCCCTTTGTATTTGTGTTTTTAATTTCATTGTAGACACCATTTGTGTGATGTGTATCTTCTCCTCTTTTTTTCTTCATGCTATCATTTCTTTCATTTATTAATTTTTTTTGATTCTGTTGCTCCCCTATATTCCTTTTGGTTAAATGATATGACTAGCCATGCTTGATTGCTAGATATATATGATGGAAACTGGGAAGTCTAAGGGAAAAAATGTTCAGTTAAGACTACATGAAACTCAACTTGACAGAAATCAATTTGTTTTCATGATATAAGTGGCTGGATAAGAAACAAATGTTAGGTAAGCATGTCAAAGCCATTCTGATTACAAATACAGTAATTCATCTACATAATTCATTTATGATAATTTATTGTTAACATAGTCTGGGCATTCATTATATGCTGGGGACTCAAAATGAATGTATAATGTGACTCTAGTTCATCTGTTCTGATAACACCAACTTCAGAATTAAGTGAATCAGGCTGATCGGCTGAAGATCAACAATAAGCAGAGCAATCAGACAGGTAAGTCAGGATGGACTAATCAGGAAACAGCTTTCAGAAGACCACCAATCAAGGGTCAAGCTGGCATAATAGTCATACTTTGGAAATAGATTTGAATATTGGTTGATGGCTTGCTCATAAGTCCAGAAGCTGAAATATGGACCTATCCATGTGTAAATTAACATACAGCCTATAAAATCAGAAATTTAAATGATTTTAACATTATCTCTTACCTGCCATTATAGATATCTGTTCTTCTAGTTAGAGGCATTGCTATATCATTTATTTATTCTAAAGAAGAATGAATTAAAATATAAGATAAAACCCAAACATAGAAAATTACATGTAACTATTGTCAAATAACCTCTCTCTCTCTTCCTCTGTATGAATTGAAAACCTATATTAAACTGTTCACAGAGTATCTCACCCTGGAAATTACCCAAGTATTTTTAATTCAGGTACCACTAAAAGCTTTTCTTTGTTCTGTGTTTTTAAGCTCTGTGAATGCATTCTTATAAAACAAAAAACAAACAAGAAAAACCCTGTTACCCAATTCAGAAGCCAGGGTGTTATGCTCACAACAAATCAATCAATGGATCAGTTTACCATTATTTTCTTAATTTTCTCTCAAAAATTCCCTCCCCCCAGCTCTATATGTTCTAGCCCTAGTCCTCCAAGAGCAGAATTGCTGACTTGCTATTGTAAATTAGTGCCTTTCCTCACCCCCAGGTTTTACATTCCTACAATTCATCCTCCCCACTGCTGCCTGGCACACATTTTTAAAATGTAATCTTATCATTAAAACCCTCTACTTTAAAACCTATTATGGGTTTTCAATTATTCTTGAAATAAACATCAAAGTCCTTAACATGATGGAAAGTCTATGATGATGTAGGTGCCAGCCTCCCTACTCAGGGCCATTTCTTCCAGCACTTCTGCAGGCCCACCATTCCATCTACTAAGTTACAATCAAATTGAGTTTGTGCGATTATGTTCTGTTATCCTGCAATGGTTTCCTCCATATAGTTTTCTTCACTTGGATAACTATTAATGAATCGAAATTCAACTGAAGTGTCAGTATTTTTTAGGAATTCTTTCCAAGTTTCCTTCTCTCTGCAAATAAATTAGCTTTCTGTCCTTTATCCTTATAAGGGATGCCGTGGACACATCTTGTTGTAAAGTATTTTCTGTGTTAAACATACTATCTTGTTTGTCAAATTCATTAGCTTAGGACCTCCTTGAGTCAATGTAGTATGCATAGTAACCAATAAAAGTGTTGAATGAGGGAATAAAATTAATAGAAAAAATGTAAATAAAATCTTTGCAGGTTGCATTACAGTTTTGAAACTTATCCATTTTTACTCCAAACTGGGTCTAAATTAGTCTAAATAAAAATATAATTTGCTAAAAAATTATAACTTCAAAACATTAATTTAACAGAATTATGAATCACTTAAAATAGAACCCCATAGTCAATAATGAAAGTGTGACTTTAACCATTTCCCCTACCCCAGGAGATAAGCACAAACTTCACTCTATCTATCTATCTATCATCTATCTAACATCTATCCATCATCAATTATCTTTTATTTTTCTATTACTACCTGTCACCAAACATTAGCATATCATACGTCAGAAACTAAAGTAGATTTGGAGATAAAGAAATGAATGGAATTTACGTGCTGATCAGATATTCAAATCTACTAAGGGAGATGGATGTTTAATCTTAGCTATCCAAAGTTTGATATTTCATTATTAATCTATCAAAATAGGTTAAATTTACATTCATCAATGTGTTTCCCCCCACCACAAACTGTATTGTATTCTGCACTTCTCATTCTTGTTCCTACTTCTTTCCCCTCTGCTTATTTGCCTAGCTACACCCCTGTCTCGAGAGTGAAAGTTGCCACCAGGGGTGCTTTCCAATAAACTGTTTACTTTATTTCACAAATATAATTAGATAAAGTCTTATGGCTTATTTATACCATCAGTTGAAGTTCAAGATCTTGCTTTAGAGACCATAATAAAAGGCTACTCAATTTTTTCTGAGGTGTTCAGTGTGACTGAAATCTAGTCCACCACCTGCCAGCCTCGTGGATTTGCCCCCTTTCACAACCCAGCATGGGCTGCACTGGTCCAGAGAAAGAGCTCACTTTTCCTTCACATAAAGACATCATTACTCTTAAAACCAAATGCCCAGAGCAAGATCTTATATATTACTCATGGAGTCATCTTGTAGACTAGCCTTGTGAACTAGCACCTTCCCTGAGCTTTCCACCCTTGCAAGCATGAACTATAGCATCTACTTGAGCCTGAAAGCTCCCAGTAGAAAACTAAGAGTGTTTTAATCATCTAAAACCTTACCTTTAAATGACCAAATTACTTTTGTTCATTGTATTTTTCTTGTAATATTTATTTATGTATTTTCTAATATTTTTTCTTATTTCTAGAATTCTGATTTTAACAGCTCTGTATTTTAATTTTGTATAAAATTAACCTCCTAACATTTTTATGGAATATATTTTCTATACAGTTATTATCTTCACACTATTTAGGATGTTATATAACATATTTTAGATTTAAAAAATAAATCTCATTACATTTCGATTGAATTAATCATACTTTGTTGTTTAATATTATCTTTCATATCATGTTTGTATTGGTTATATCTAAGACTATTTTAATTTCATCATTAATATTAATTTCATTTTATTCTTCATATGTTTACTGATAATATATGTAGGGAGCATAAACTCACATATTAAGTAAAGAAGTTTTTATAACAGGCCTTCTCCAAATAGGTTCTCCTCTTCTCTTCAATATTTAATTTCTATCACCGACATCTATACCCACAACTGAATTTTCATCACAACCTTCAAGAACTAAGATTCAGTGGACTAGAGACAAGATTCTAACAGTCGTGTATAAAACAGCTCTGTTCCTCTAGATTCACTAACTTAGCTCAACAATTGGGGCTTTTAACTAGAAAACCTTCACAATGCACAGGCTTCTTGGTTATCTTGCATAGCCCACTATCTCCTTTAGAATAAGACTATACCTTAGGTTTCTTCCAAGTTTCCATCAGCATGATGCTATGCTCTGAAGAATTTACCTGTTACCTGGTCTTTGCCCCTTTCGTGCTGCCCAAATTGATCCAAACTCTTATTGTTGCTTAAACTTGCTACCTGGATACTGTATCTTGATCCTCCTAGTTCTACTCACAGAAGTTAACCTCTTTATTTGAGTTAATAATGCCAGTCCTAAATGCTTACTGACTTATACCACACATTACCCCCTTTAAACAAATTGTCATCATGATATCTCTGGCTTGAAACTTCCCAGTTATAACATTTTAAACTCAAATAGAGTGAGTTCTTAAAATCTAAAATTTGAACTACCTTAATTTTGTAGCCCATATTAAATTTACCATACACTTTTGAAAATAACTAAGTTTAAAATTAATGTTTTGAGTTTTAACTAATCTGCTTCTTTTCAACGTATTTTTTTAAATTAAATGGTTTTAAAAGTACTATTACTTTAATTTATGGATATTGGTAAGGAATTAATCTTCACATTAAAATGATAAGCCTGAAACTATTATAGGTTTTATTAAATGGCTTCCATCTCCAAAATGGTTGTACTAAAACAAAAATGATAGCAATATTATTATGAGGTCTGTCCGAAAAAGTCCAGCCATTGTTATAATGAAAACGGTTTGCATGACATCGTTGTAACCTGGCAGCCAAAGAGAATGGACTGAAATGTGCATGTGTTAACAATGACAACTTCACTGTATTAGTTAGTGAGGGTGGTAGACACTCTAGAGCGAGCATATGTACAGTGTGGCTGTCGCATTCAAAATGACTAAGCAAATAAAGCAACGAATCTGCATCAGATTTTGCGTAAAGCTTCAACATTCCTCCATGGAAACTATTCAGATGACTTAGAAGGCCGCACCTATGGACAACTGGTTATTGGCAGCTTCATCACTACAATGCACCCATTCATGCATTATGTTTTATACAGAGCTTTTGGCAAAACATCAAATCACCCAGGTGACTCATCCCCACTACAGCCCAGATTTGGTACCCTGTGACTTCTGGGGAAACCAAACTAAAATCACCCCTGAAAGGGAAGAGATTTCAGACCAATGATGAGATTCAGGAAAATATAATAGGGCAGCTGATTGACAGTGATTGGGAGAACTATGAATGTTTCTTGTATGTTATATCTTCTTCAATAAATATTACATGGCTGGATACCTTCTAGACAGACCTTATATGTTCTACTGATATATATATTTTTTAATGTCCTAAAAGGCAACTGTCCTAACCATGACTTTTGTGAAGCCATACCATTTCTTAGGTAGTAGAAAACATAATGTAATATTTCAAAAACCTTTCAGACATTAATCCCTTTAATTGCATTTTATATATCCATGAATTGCCAATGTGCTTGCCTATCTGCTGTGCTAATATATAACACTATTTTGACATCATCCTTTCTGATTGCTAAACAAAGATCTATTTAAAATTGAGAATCAGAATGTTTCTGTAGTATTTGTAAGATACAACATTATTCTCTCATAGATAATCTTTGCCTAAATATGTCGGCATAGAAAAGACTACAAAAATGCATTTTTATACAAATAAATATAGCTATAGTTGGAGGTAACTATTAAAGCTCATTATAGTTACACTATCAAGTTGTTAGAGTCCCCCTCTATGTTAAAAACAGGTTTATGCATTTTGACTGGAATGAGAGTTTACTAACAGTAAAGATATTTTTTAATGGCTATGAATATAGAGTGGACTATAAAACTGAATATAGATGAACTATAAAAATAAAACTTTCTCTACATGAAAAATAATACATCATAGTATTTCTGTACACAAATTTAAATTGAATCCACCTATAAACTGTGAGCTATGAGATAAGTGAAGGAAAGTAGTTTTTCTTCACTTGTTTTTTTTTTTAATCTCGCAAGTTGTTACTTGGAAGCTTAGAAGCTGTTTTATGGTACAGAATGCTTTCTCATTCCACCTTCCTCCCAGCCCCCCTGCAACCTCCCCAGAGACCGGTGCTTATTGTACTGTATGATAACTTCTTGGAACTCTTGGACATTGTTGCTTCAATGATGTTTCTTTCTCTCTTTGCAGTCACAAAGGTTAAATGCAACCAGCCATACTGCTCTTACGGCACACTGTCCCATAATGCCTTCCAAAACAATACAGGCTTAACTTTTTGAATTGAAGGGTTGGGACATTTGAGAGGATAGAGAGATTATGAAGTGAGAGTGTAAATAAAATCTGACTGTGAATATGACTTTCCTTGGTAATGAACTCAGCTATTCACCAGGAGTTCATGTTAGTACCTAACCAAGGTCACTTGCTCTTGGGTGTGCTGCTTTCCCCTCACAGTCCCCTCAAATTTTTATCCCATTTTGAGAGATACTAACTGCCATTCCTGTTTTTGTAAATAATACATATTCTCAAATCTGAATTGTTTAGTTAGAATGAGCACCAGGAAAAGCACTGGCAGACTGTTTTTTGCTAGTCATTGCTGCAAATTCATAAGAGCTCAGAGCTTCAGGCATTTGTACTGCAAGTCTGAGACTGGTTCAGTCTGTGAACCACACACACTCACCTCCCAAGAACTGCCTGAATTCCCAGATGATGTTCCCTGAACATGATGCTACTCTGTCTCTTTATAGTCGTAGTCAGGAAATGAAATGGAATGTATTATTAGGTACGTAGAGTCTAAGATGATGAAATGTTTTTAATTACTTAGAAGCCTCTAAGATGCCTTCCTCTTCCATGTCATTAAAAAATTTCATGTTTGCTTAGGTCTTCCACAGAAAATACTATGATAATTATTCTAGTGAAGTATACCCAATAAATGCTTAACAAAGGTTGTATACTCAGTTTTGATCAGTGATGAGGTAAAGGAATAAACTATACCTAATAGTATAGTTTCTGGTTATGACTACACTATTCTCATTTTTGACACACCACTTTAATTTCATAACTTACTTAGGTAATCTTGTCTCTGTGATTATTTATGTCTACTATGTTCCAGGACTCTACTTGGCTCTGGGGAGAGAGAGATGGAAATAAAGCCTATAACTATGAGTCAAAAGGAAGAAATAGATAAGTAAATAAGCAATTTTAATAAGATGGGCTACCTAATACAATAAATGTGATAAAGAATGTATTATGAGAGAGAGTATATGACATTAAAAGAATAGAAGAGTGGAAGGGGAAATTTTGGTATATGAAGCTAATAGCTAAGCAAGGGAAAAGATAGATCATTAAGACTTGATAGTTAGGATGATAGTCATTAACAGTTTTTAAACAATGAGATGAATGTTTTTATCAGAATAGATTGGAAATATCACTAGGATTATGCAAGGAAGAACCCACTACTATGTATGAATTTGTTAGGGAATGTTGAGGATGCCAGAAAAATAAAGGAGGTTTCAAACTGCATCAAGAGAATAGATGTAATGTTAGGTATATAATCTAGAAGTTAGATAATCTAGATCTATTTGGGAGTTGATTTATACAGAAAGTTCTGGAAGAGTGAGAGAAGATTTCAAAATGAAATTTAAGTTTCAGGCATGGACAGTCATGTAGATATGGTATTTCATAAATAATGGAAACACAGAAGACAGGTGTAGAAGAAAGTTTGCAAAAGTTAGAAAACTTTTAGGGGAATGAAAGATAATCTATTCAATTTTGGTTACATTAAACCTAAGGCACTTCAAATATATCCATGTTGGGCTGTCTAGAAAATACATGAATATGTAGTAAAAATTCTCTTACCTGAAACAATCCAAAGTAGTTGATTATCAGTTATTTGATTAAAGTGGGAAAGCACACATTAAGGTGCATGCACACTGGCCCAGTCTGAGCACCATACATTAACTCACATCATCTCATTGTATATTAAATTCACCAATACAGTGCTATAGGTTCAAAGTCTTTTCTCTGAGTATTTGTTTTATTACTGAAGTTATTGGCCTTATTTTCTTCTATGGTCCATGTTCAAAATAAATTATCCGTGACTTTCCAGATTTATTAATTAAAGTGCACTTCTGAACAAATAAAAAATGTTTTAATTATTTATTTTTCAAGTCTTACTAGGTTGCCATAGTGACATAGTAAGAGTAAACTCTACCTTTTGCATTCATAGTTCATCATTTTACTTAATATTGAATTAAATTATGTAATTACAGTAATTAATGCAACACACACACAAAGTGATTTGAGAATAAATATGATGCTTAATAAGCAACTTTTTAATAATAGTGAAGTAAGTATAATGGCATCCTACAGAATGGCCTAATGCCTTCACACTTCAGTTTGGGATTCAGTTTTGGAAGAAATGAAGCGCTTAATCACTCTTAGATAGAAATGCAGATTATTTGAAAAAGGAACTGCTGAACAGCTCTAAAGCTCAAAAGATGTATATAATGAAGAATTTTATTTTGAAATCATCATCCTGGTCATTTTAAGTCTTAAAGTTTGAAATTAGGCCCAGGGAGAAACTATAAAGAGTAAAGTGGATCCTGGAACTATCCAACAGTTAAGCCTGGGAAAAGGAAAAAGAAACTATGGAAGACACAGAAGTTTCCACAGAACTAGAGTATAAACTAGAGAAATATAGCACAACAGGACAATGTTATTAGAATATTACAATGAATTTGTAAGTATGTATTTTCTACTACATCACTATGTAATGATAAATTCACATCTATATTTTGAGTATTAATTGCTTTACCTTTTCACTTCTTTTGACTTTCCATAATTAAATTCTATAATGTAATTGCAGTTATCTGAAATGTATTGCAAACATGATGACTCAAAACATTATATATATCCTGTTAAAATACACCCATGGGTTGCATTCTTCCACTGTTAACATTTTAACCAAAAAACTCATGGAAATATTCTTTGGAGCTGCTTTTTGAGTTCAAAAGACTAAAAGTTGAACTAGATTTTTCTAAACCCTGTAAGAGAAGATTGGGAGGGAAGAGAGAGATTTTCATCTTTTTATGTTCTTGAGAGATTTTCATCTTTTTATGTTCCTTACAACTTATAGTATAGCATTCAGAAGCACAGTTTTTGGATGGACATGTCTCCAGAACTGAGCTCTGTCACTGTTTGTGAGACTTGAACAAATTAATTAATTTCTGTAAACCTCTCCCCTAAGGAAAAATGAATGATTCTTTCCACCTTATACTGTTGTTATGAGGAGGAAATCAAGGGCTTACCCAGTGCTCGCACACAGTAAGCACCCAACAGTGGTAGCTATTATTTCTGCTTTGTTTTGTTTTGTTTTGTTTTGTTTTTCCTGACTGTTTTGCTTGATTAATGAGAAGTAGAATCTGAAAAGAATTTTTTAAATGATTTATTTAAAAAGTGCTCTCTGGAGAAACTAGGAAGGTAAAAGAAAAACATAGAAAAGGAAATAGCAGTCAAGAAGCATGTTATTTCCAGAACGTTCAGGAAGGGTAAATGTAGCCTAATCCCTCAGGAAAACTTGGAAGTGTAAGCTCCACTTCAGTGTTTGTCTTGATTAGAAGCAGAGTGAGCTTTCAATTCAAGCACCAATCAATCATTGGCTAAGAACGACCATCAGGAAACAAACTCTCAGCCTCTTTCAACTCTGCCAGTGTAGGTAAAGTGGCATCAGTATCCCAAGGGAAGTTCTCTGAAGAAGGTTGCTGGTGAAGACTCTGAGAAATAAAATTACAGAGAAGCCAGGGGAATGGTACTCACAAAGTAAAATAAATTTTAGTCTCTGCTATACTGGCTTTATTTTCTATTTTTCTTTTATAACTGACTAACTAAAATCATATAACACTCATTTGTTTTCAAATGGGGTTTGACTTCTCTTCTATTTCTGAATGTTTCCAAAAACTCTCCAAGGAAATCCTAAGAAAATATTCTTATAAGGTAGAAGATGTTGAAAGATAGTTCTTCATGTGTCTCTCAGGTTTTAGTGTGACTTGTAAATGAAGCACTGACTACTTTTGGTTCTGAATTATTTTTCAATGGTGTTTGAATAGTGAACAACCAATGATAGTTTCTCTTTCTGGAGGAAAGAGTAAGCATGCTTACTGTCCATTATTTATAACAATCAGGCTTTCTAAATTCAGCATTACTCTTCTTCAATGCTATGCTTAGAAGCCATCTGGTTCTTTTTCACATTAACTTATTGTAACTGGACTCAGAGAACATGCACTCAGGCTACTTCTACTTCATCTCTAACACAAGAGTCTCATGTCTTCTACCAGAATCCTTAAAACTATGGTGGTTTAACTTGTTATCTTTCAAGTAGGTTAAGTCTCAGACCCTTCACAGTTCTTGATTAAAATAATTTCATATAAAGTTGTTTATATCATTTATAGTTGGTTTACATTATTGTTGTTTATTTTAGTCACTTTCTCTAATAGTCCCTGCTCACTTTTCTATGAATAAAGTACAATTAAAATAAAGTACTAATATAACATTTTTGAAAAAAAATGAATTGTTTATTCACAACAGAAAAAACAATAAATGTGTCTATTAAATATACCTTTTTTCTTTAATTATATTTATACATTTATTGATGATGGGTATAATAATTCCAACTTGTTGAGGAATATCAAGGTTGCAACTAAGACATTGATCCATGAAGATAAATAAGACCCTCGTGCTCACTACTACAGAGAGGGCAGCAGAGATGTGCCAGAACAGCATGTACGCAGATCCTTCTACAACCATCACTTTTGAAAATCACTGCGGATCCCTCGTTTTCAAAATTCCAACAAAGACAATTAAACTACAGACAGACAGAAAAAACGGAGAAAAAGCCTAAAAACTAGTGAAAGAAAGGACTAAAGTTTTGTAAATTAAAATTCTCCCAACCAATGAACAAAGATAGTTTAGACATTTGAAGAGATTTTTACAGGCCACTGATCACAAAACAATTTGCTTTATTTGTTCATTTTGTAACATGGTAGACCATCCTCTTGTAGGGTAAAAAAATAACTAATTTGGGAATGGGTGAGGAACATAATTTTATTGTCTAGCTCTTATAGTAACTAGGAACATTATCTTTAACTAGGAAATCTGGCGACTTAGGGGTTTTTCCCATTATAATAAAAAAACTGCATTAAATTATTATTAATGAAATGAATGACCATACTTAAAAAAAAATACATTATTTGTTCTAAATTATATTGTCATTCATCATTGTGTGCCCTGGTTCTGGAACACTTAATAAGAACTTATGATAATTCTCAAAATAATATTCAACTTAAAATAATTGGTTCAAGTATTTTAAAAGAGAACAATGTCTGGAATAATAACTAATACATAATAGACCTTAAATTCTGGCACCTTCCATATTTAAAAGATGCTTTATACACTAATTACTTATACATAGTAGGTATTAAGTAATTCTCTGTTATTCTTTATAATTTACAAACTGTAAATATAGAAGTTAACGGTGGTTTAGTCTATCCACATTAACAGCCATTTTAGACCCTGACAGTCTGGGCAAAAAAATGTATTGTGAATGAATAGAAATAATGACATTGGTCATAATCATTTAGAAAAATAAATGTTTATAAGAAAGCAATATATGGACATGAAAAAAAGATGGGGTAGCAATACTTATATCAGACAAAATATATTTCAAAACAAAGACCATAAAAAGAGACAAAGAAAGCCATTTCATAATACTAAAGGGAATAATCCATCAAGAAGCTATAACGCTTGTAAATGTATATGCACCCAACATAGGAGTACTCAAATATATAAGAAAAATCTTAGAAGACTTTACAAAAGATATCGATAGCAACATACTCATAGTAAGGGATTTTAACACCCCATTGTCAACAATGGACAGATTTTCCAAGCAAAGAATCAACAAGAATATTGTGTCATTGAGCAACATTCTAGATCAAATGGACTTAATTGATATATACAGAAACTTTCACCCCAAAGAAGCAAAATATATGACCTTTTCAAATGCACATAAAACATTTTCAGGGATGGGCCACATGGTAGGACACAAAACAAGCCTCAACAAATTTAAGAAAATTGAAATCATATCAAACATCTTCTTGGATCACAATGCCTTGAAACTGGAAACCAACCTCAAGGAAAAAACTCAAAAACATTCAAATATATGGAGACTGAATAACATGCTATTAAATAATAATTGGGTTAACAAAGAGATCAAGGAACAAATTAACAATTTTCTGGAAACAAATGTAAATGAACACACAACAGCCCAAAACCTATGGGACACAGCAAAAGCAGTCCTGAGAGGAAAGTTCATAGCAATACAGGTCTACCTAAAAAGAGATAAAAATATGAAATAAACAACTTAACCCTACATTTACAAGAACTAGAGGAAAAATGACAAACAAACCCAGAAAAAGTAGAAAGAAAGAAAGAATCAAGATTAAAGAAGAATTAAATGACACAGAGACTAAAAGACAATTCAGAAGATTAATAAATCTAGAAACTGGTTCTTTAAAAACATAAACAAAATAGATAAGCCTTTAACCAAACTCCTCAAAAGAAAAAGAGAGAGGACTCCCAAAAATAAAATCAGAAACAAAAGAGGAAAAATTATAACCGATACCACAGAAATACAAAGGCTTGTAAGAAATTACTATGAATTTCTATATGCCAAGAAATTTCATAACCTAAGTGAAGTTGACAAAATTCTAGAAACATATAATCTTAAGAAGCAGAAAGCCTGAATAGGCTGATAACAACTAGTGAAATTGAGAAAGTAATAAAAAAATACTCCCAGCACACAAAAGCCCCGAACCAGATGGCTTTACAGGTGATGTTTATCAAATATTTAGGGAAGAGCTAATTCCTCTCCTCAAATTATTCCAAAAAAATTCAAGAAGAGGGAAGACTTCCAAACTCTTTTTACATGGCCAGTATCATCTTAATACCAAAACCACATAAAGAGACAACCAAAAAAGAAAACTACAGGCCAATATCTCTGATGAACCTAGAGGCTAAAAACAATGGAACATTGATCAATAGAACAGAATAGAGAGCCCAGAAATAATCAATTAATATTTGAAAAAGGGGTAGGAGCATAAAATGGAGTAAAAATAGCCTCTTTAATAAATGGTGTTGGGAGATCTGGACAGGTACATGCAAAAAATGAAACTAGACCACCAAAGTATACCATACACCAGATTAAACTCATGATGAATAAAAACTTAAATATAAGCCGTGATACCATAAAAGTCCTAGAGGAATACATAGACAGTAAAATTTAAGATATCCCATGAAGAAATATTTTTACTGATACATCTCCAAGGACAAGGGAAGTAAAGACTGAACAAATGAGACTACATCAAACTAGAAAGCATCTACACAGCTAAAGAAAACATCATCAAAATGAGAAGAGGATCAACTATATGGGAAAACATATTTGCCAATAATACCTAGGACAAGGGTTTGATCTCCAAAATATATAAAGAACTCATACAACTCAATACCAGGAAGAAAAAGAATCCAATTAGAAAATGGGCAAAGGATATGAACAGACACTTCACCAAAGAGGACATACAGAGGGACCATAGGCATATGAAAGGATGCTCAACATCATTAGCCAACAGGGAGATGCAAATTAAAACCACAATGAGATACCATCTCACACCAGTCAGAATGGCCATCATCAATAAATCAACAAACGAGTGCTGGCAAGAATGTGGAGAAAAGGGAACCCTAGTGCACTTGGTGGGAATGCAGACTGGTGCAGCCACTGTGGAAAACAAAATGACATTTCATCAGAAAACTAAAAATGGAACTGCCTTTTGATCCAGTGGTTCCACATTTGGGGTTATACCCTAAGAACCCTGAGACACCAATTCAAAAGAACCTATGCACTCCTATGTTTATAGCAGCATTATTTATAATAGCCGAGTGCTGGAGACAGCCTAAGTGCCCATCAGTAAATGAGTAGATCAAAAAACTGTGGTACAATTGAACAATGGAATACTCCATAGCAGAAAGAAAGAAGGAACTTTTACCTTTCAGTGGCAACAGCATGGATGGAGCTGGATAGTGTTATGCTAAATGAAATAAGCCTGGTGGCAAAAGACAAATACCATATGCTCTCACCTGCAAGAGGAATCTAATGAACAAAACAAATGAGCAAATTAGAACCAGTGGCATGGAAGCAAGGAGCAGACTGACAGTGACCAGAGGATATGGGAGAGGGACCTAAGGAGAGAAAGAAAGGGTAGGGTCTAGTCCATGAACATGTATAAATGACCCATGGACATGGACAACAGGGTGAGGATTGACTGTGGGAATGGATGTGTAATCAGGGTAGTAGAGAGCAATGGGGGTGGGGGGAATTGGGACAACTGCGATAGAACAACAATAAAATAAAAAATGTGTATCGTCGTCGTCGGCAGCCTTCCGTCTCGAGAGACGATGGTGTAGCTTCTTAAGAGTCTATCTGCACCGCCGAGAATGGCTGTGCAGTCTGACTCGGGAGTGACATCGTATCTGTCTCCTCCCGTGTTGAATCGACATCTTGCGATGACGCTGAAGCTACAGAGCCTGGGCAGGGTGATATGGAGGGTCTGCTGTTGCCCATGCAGCAGACCCCCCCTCTCTTCGCAGCTGAAGGGTCCAAGGGAAAGACGGAGTCAATACAGCTTGGCTTCAGGTGCGCCGCAGGAGTTGCCGGTGTTGACTACAACGTCAAACCGCCTTAGGGACTCCGGCTCCGGATTTTCTGTCGGGGTTTACTCCCTTAGCCTTTCCCCTGAAGAGGTATGCCGCAAGGCAGCGGAGGTTTTTCGGAGTCAGAGTTTTCCTTCTCTGATGTACCCTGACTGGAAGATCGAACCAGCGACACTTAGCTCGCAGGCCGACGCTCAATAGACAATACAGCCTTGAAGCATCATCAAGATGAAGAAGTCACTGTATTCAATTTTAAAATTCACTTTAAAGCTACAGCAATTAAATATATATGTAGTACTGGTATAAGTAAACTTAAATATGTTGAAGTAAAAGAATAAAGATTAAAAAATGAACCCACATGAAAAAAAAATGAAATCGATATAGTCATTTCTCTTTTTAGCCTCAATCTCATGATGCTCTTAGAAAAGTGAAATGGATTTAATAATGGTGCCCTGCCTTTGCTATAAATCTCTGGCACCCATCTGAGATATACACAAATAATATGACTGAAAATCAGGTGTGACTGTGTGTCAACGAAAACACTTTTCTTTTTCTGGAGACATAAATAGATGATGAGATTAAAATAAAGAACACTCTAGACATTGTGGCTCTATAAAGTTGTTGAGAAAAGACCAAAAACATATTCATTATTGAGCCAGTTTTAAAACAAATTACAGCGTTCAGACTATTTCATAAAATGCCAAAGTGTTGGATAAAACAAAAATTATCATAGGACACTTCCTGGATGTCTACCCAATAGCATGCCCAGCCATGACCACTTTTTTATCTATATAGCTCTTGCTATATGAGATCATCAATCTTCCTTAACATTTGTATAGTGTGAAATTGAGGTGATTTATTTTTTAAATTTTTGTTTAATTTCCATTGAATGAAATCTTTCTTAATAGAGTGAAGGCTGCATAACAAGGATATGGACATGTATGGAGTAAGTTAACATTGACTGAGCCTCAGTAATTATATACTATATTACATTAATATATTTAGAATTCTTACATTTTTAATTAGAGTACAACCAAAAGAGGACATGTAATTAGAACAGTGATGCTGGGTTCTCAAAAGTAGAATTTTCTTACTTTATGTAATTTTTAAAATAAAAGAACAGTTAAAAGGCAGTTATGCAGCAGTTAATATTTGAGTGTTTTACCTTTTGTCTCTGTAAGACACATATCCTTTTTGCTGTTTGTTTTTATTTTTTAATTATATTTTATTGATTATGCTAAAATTAGTTGTCCCATGTTTCCCCCCCCCTTCACCCAGCACCCCCACTCACTCAGGCAATCCCCACAACTTTGGTCATGCGGATAAGTTCTTTGGCTACTCCATTTCCTGTGCTGTACTTTACATCCCATGGCTATTCTGTAACTACCTATTTGTACTTCTTAATCCCCTCGCCTCTTCACCCATTTCCCCTACCCCTCTTCCATCTGGCAACCATCAAAACATTTATATCCATAGCACTGCCTCTGTTTTCCTTGTTTGCTTAGTTTTTTAGATTCAATTGTTTATAGATATGTATTTATTGTCATTGTATTGTGTATAATTTTGACCTTCATTTTCTTAAATAAGTCCCTTTAGTATTTCATATAATAATGGTTTGGAGATGCTGAGCTCCTTTAGTTTTTCCTTGTCTGGGAAGCTCTTTAGCTCTTTATCTGCTTTTCAATTCTAAATGTTATCTTTGCTAGGTAGAGCAATATTGGCTGTAGGTCTCTGCTTTCCATGACTTTGAATATTTCTTGCCAGTCTCTTCTAGCCTGAAAAATTTCTTTTGATAAATCATCTGACAGTCCCTGTAGGTAACTATTTTTTTCTTGCTGAATTTAAGGTTCTCCCTTTATCTTTAACCTCTGGCAATTTAATTATGATGTGTCTTGGCAGGGGTCTCCTTGCATCCATCTTGTTTGGGATTTCTGTGCTTCCTGGACTTGCAAGAAACATATCTTTCTCTCTAATTTTTATGTCCACCCTTGGCCTCAAATTCAGCAGATATTCTTGCATTTGAATACCTTTGACTTGCATTTGAATAGTTTTGAGTTGGAGATTCTGTGGAATTTGTCTTGATAACTACAGATTTCTAATTATAATAATAGTACTGAGAATAAGTAACAATTCTAAGCAGCTGAGTAATTTAACTGTATTTTTCAGGTTTATTTTTTGTGAATGTGTCTTTTTTTATAAAAAAATATCCAAAAGGAAGCACTTTAATCAAAATACATTTTCTACTTAACATATTTTTAAAAAATATTATGGTGAATCATTCTCCCTATGAAAGTCTACCACATTATCTGAAATTTGTAAAGATATATGTGGTCAGGAATTTGAGATTATTTTTGATGTTTTTGTGTCTCTATCTATACACACATAAACATGCTTGCATACACATATATAGTATCACACAGAAAGATTATTTAATTAATAACACATTGGATTATAAATGTTTATTCATCTTTAATTTTATAACAAATATCTTTTCATACACTGTAGCTCAATATTTTATAATTTACTTATATTTTTAATTTATTGACTGAATGCTTTCATCTTATTCCTTCAAAACCTTTTATTTTTATCTATATACAGCATGTAGTTTTATCTCATTCTTTAATGTTATGTCATTTTGCTTTTCTGACCCCCCACTCCTTATTTTTAGTCATGCTTTCCAAGAAGTGATATATTTTTAATGTAATTTCTGTATCTTTTTACAACCAGCCTTAAGGATCTCTGTCCTTTCATTTAGTAGGTTTTTCTGTGTGTTGTAATTTGTTAATCTTTCTTTTATATTGATTAGTGTCTTAACCTTTCTCTTCTTTCTTTCATTAAAACTTTAATAAATTTATTTAATATTTTTGTTTAAGTTAAAACACATCTTTTATAATATCCTTAAATGTGGATTTGAGGCACCTAATTCAAAACTTTTATTTTGTAATTTCAATTTTGGTTTATATCTAGTAATTATTTTAGAACAATCATGTTTAATTTTTAATATCTTTATTGAACTTCACCTCTAGTTTTATCACATTTTGATTAAAATGTGTTCTGCAAGGTATCTATTTGGAACTTTCTGAGTGTTTATTTGTGACAATTTATTATATTTAAATTATAAATTAACTACTTCACAGGTAATCAATTTCTAAAGCTATAATGTACTCACTCCTAGGCCATCAGGCAAAACAATGTTAGCAAAGGTACAGTGTATAAAATGTGGAACTCATAACTCACCTTTTACAGTTATTTATGTTGGCCAACTAGAACTTTTCATGTAAATATTATAAATGTGAGAGATTAGAGGTGGTGGTTTATAAATATTTGATTATTTTTGCGGGTTTAATATTTTCAGGAGTCAGGTTGTGCATCTAAAGAAATACCTTTTCTCTGATTACAGCTGAAATGTTTTTTTCCTCTTTGAACTATGCTTCATCAGAGAGGACTCACTGCCAGTACTAATACTATAGATATCGCTTGGTACATAAAAAGTGAAAATTAAGTTTAAGTTGTTCATCACCTCCCTTTCTGTGGGCCATTTCTCAAGCACCCCATTATTAGTTAACCACTTCGTGCTGGAGACTGGGAATTCCTGACATGAGTAACATCTTCTTAGCAGGAACAGCTGGAGCCTGAACAGGGTGGCACCATAGGGACTAATTACCTGAAAATATATAAATAGTAAACACCTACCAGAATGTTTTCCACAGAAAGCAAAACTCTTGTTAGCCCATGTATAAAGCCTGTATGCCTAATACTAATACTTATTTGGAATTAAACTGTTTTAAGTTTCTCAAGACAATGCTGCTTGTAACAAAAATCCATCCAGGCCAGCTGCTTTATTCTCGCTGTCTTATCTTATCCTGTGGTATTCAGAGCTTAACCTGGCTGGGGTATTTCACATGGCAGATCTCTGGTGTACATGTCGGTGGAGACCTCAGAGAAGCACCTATAGTCTCTGATCATGGCTGTTGTGGTGTGAAAGGGAGCCATTTGATGTGTTTGACTAGAAGGTAAGTTTTGTCAGCCATTATTTGAACAAGAGTTCTGATCCCAAATGTCCGTAGGCTCCTGAGACTCTGTGAAGCCTCTGAAATTATGTGCAATTGTGTGTGTGTGCGTGTTTTCAGAAGGAGTACATTCTCTTGAATTATACACATGGAAAAGTATTAAAAAGGCCCAAATTACATAATACTGACACATGCTTTTCCTTTCCCCAGTAATAAGAACTGCTCACTTTGTTGTTTCTTATTTTTCCAAATTAGAGAAAGATTCCCTATATTTTCAAAAAAGAAAAACGTAGATGTGGTATATATCCTTGAGGGGAAGGAGCAAGTTTCTCTGACAGGAAAGAGAGATAGAGTTTATTATTCTCATAAGGCAGAATTCAAAAATGCTCATGGAACTTTAGCCACTTGTGATAAAATGAGAAAATAGAGTCTTCCCAATTTTACTATTGTTTTATAACTTGAGATCATAATTTGCTATATTTAAATTTTAATATATATTTTAAATATAGCAAATATTTTTATTCAACAATAGTGGAACAACAGTATGGCTTTTTGTTTGTTTTTGCAATATTACATGGTGTCAACGTAAGAAACGTCCAGATTGTAGAGACTTTTTATGAGTTTATTTGAGCCAAACTGATGACATATATATAGGGGAGTAAGATTTCAAGTACTCCAAAAAAATATAAGTTTTGCAACTTCTTTTATGCATTGAAATTATGGCGATAAGGTATGAAAGGTGTTGCCGTACTCTGTGAACGGAGACGCTGAGATAATCTTGGCAAGCAGAACAAGTGGCCAAAAACGGACAGAGGACTGAAGCTCCCTCAGGCTGTCAGCAAAAAACTAGCAGCCCAGCAGCCCCTTTTTTTAGGTAAATGAAGTTACTGATAATAGGACCAAAGGATCTTCATGCAATTAGTATACACTTTCTCAAGGATGTAGGAGCAAACATAAAAGTATATAGATCAAACAAGGAGTTTTAAAACACATCTGTTGTTTCTATTATGGCTACTAAACAAGGCTATAAATTTAAGGAGTATATTTTACATAAGACGTTATTGCTATGGGAAAGGAGACATGGCTCTCCCCGACTTCTTTGCTTCTCAGGGCCTTAGGTCTTCAGCTGCCATAAACAAGATCTGCCTTGCAGACCTCTGGGCTGAGTCACAGGACACCTGGGCTGACTAGGCCTTGCAAGCCTTCAGGCAGAAATCTTCAGAGTTAACCCTTCAGAAAGGTTACATAAAGGTGGAAGAAAGTAATACGGGCACAGCATTACAGGACAGTTAAAGTTATGTGGGGTTGGTTACAGCTTATTTCAAAGATATGTGAACCTAGAAGCACAGAAACGTGGACAGGGCTTGCTTAAGGCAACATAAACATTTACGAAAAAGTTATATGCCTGCAGTTTGACTACCTACCATAACCTGCCCGGCTAAGAATTTATAATCAGATAACCCTGTGATGTTACTTTTCATAGAATCCCTTTTTGGTTTCATCCACAGTTTCCTGTTTTGGTCATAAATGAATCTGAAGGATGCATTGATAACTGACCTTTTAGTTCAATAGTGTGGTCTCACAGCACTGTGAAGGCTCCTTCCTAGGAAGTGTCAGTATCGATGTTGTCTCATCATTGTGGATGGGGTAATGTTGTAACTATGGGAGCTGACTTGAGGTCTCATTGTCCTAAAATGGGACGGGCAGCTAAATGGAAGGTAGTCACAGAACCAAATGCAGGTCCTGCACTCTGCTACAATGAAAGCCAAACCTGTGAGACAGTAGGTGGTGGAAAGGAAAGAGGTTTATTCAGATGCCAGAAACCTAGAAGACAGGGGACTCTTCTCGCAAAGCCAATCTCAATATGTCAATGCAGACAGAGGTTTTCATAAGAAGAAAGAGGGGAAGCAGAACAAAGAGATTAATTGGGGGGGGGGGGTTGAAAAGTTCTCTACATGCAGACCAGCACAGTCCATTCTGATAAGGACTTCAAAACTGGTCAAGCACTGGTCTGGTGTGTGTCATCCTGGTTTTTGTCATCCTGCTTTTACATCATCCTAGTTTTATGGTTGTAGGTCTGCAAATCTCCCAGAGCTGGAATGACTGAAGGTTGGAGTCTGTTTCTTTTGAATTTAGTTCCTAGGATTCTTGTACAAACATGCTGTTTATCTGCAAGCTACATGTTAGTCAGAGTCAGTATTTACAGAAACAATGTTTAAAGAATAGTGGGGTGTGTTACACTTCCCCACTGTTATAATGGCTCAAATCACATTATTCCTTATACCTTTATGTAGACTAAATCCTGGTGACATATTGAAAAAATATAAAATATCAACAGTTTATAAAATGCCTTCACAATGTAGATGCTAAAGGTACATATTCCCTAGGCTTCCACTGCAGAGACTTTCAAATAGTAGATATTCACGTTTGGAACATTTTAATGAGAAGAGTTTTTTAAAAAGTAGCAGTGTAATCTTACCTGTGACATTACCTGTTACTTGCACATCCAGTATAGTCTGCAATCTAACACACACAAAATGATATTTGCAAAATAATGTCATGCTCTTTGAGAGGTGTGACTATGAACAAAGAGCCTTTGTTATTTTAAGATAGTACAGTTTAACTCATTGGTATGTCATATTCCCACGATTTGAATGACAAATATGTGTAGGTACCTATAATTTTAATATATGCAAAGTAATTTACATAGTTCATATTTAAGGTATAAAGGATCTCAGGTAGTGTTACTGTGATGGTAAATTTTATGAATCAACTTGTCTAGGACATGTTCCCCAAATATTTGATCAAACATTATTCTGGATTTTGCTGTGAAGGTATTTTTGAATGAAATCAACATTTAAATAGATGGATTATTATCTATAACATGGAGGATGATAATCCTATCAAAGACCTTCATAGAACAAAGTCTAAACTAACCCAACCAAAGAGGGGAGAGGGGGAGAGAAAGAGAGAGAGGGAGAAAAACATCCTTAGTATCTATAGAGGGTTGTTTCTAGGAACTGCCTCAGATATCAACATGTGTGGATCCTCAAGTTCCTTATATAAAAGGCATAGTATTTGCATGTAACCTATGCATACCTTCCCATTCATTTTAAATAATCTCTAGATTACTTATAATACATAACACAATGTAAATGTTATGTAAATAACATTTATATTGTTTAGGGAATAATGATAAGACAAAAAAATCTGTACATCTTCAATATAAATGCAACCCTTATAGACCTAAATACATAGTACATGCCAGTAACAATGTAATATTTTTTCAAAAAAATTTTTTGATTCTCAGTTGTTTAATTCCTTGCATGTAGAACCCATGGATATGGAGGGGCAACTGTATGTGTGTGTACACACACATGCATGCAAATTTTAGACATACCTCCTTCCTATTTATCATGAAGACATATAATATTTTTGTTCTCCCCAGACATTTGTAGGATGGGGTCTGTGGTAAAGGAATAAATAAACAAATCTAGAGAATTGTTTTATATTAGAAGAGATTATGATAGCTTACTAGTAAATTTAACATTTTTCTCAGTCTACCCCTCCTGTCTTGTTCATCCTCTTCAGTCCCTCAGCTTTCAGTGGGACTTCAAAAAGGTGAGGAAATTTAGATCAATAACAAAGCAATGGTACATATCATATTGTATACAGTATTCCCTCGCTTATTGCAGGTATTACATTCTAGACCCCCCCGTGAAGTAGGAACCTTACATTTATCCTATACTCTTAAACTTAGTAACTTTAACAACATACATATACAGTACTGCAAAATCCTGTGATATGGTAAAAAATCCATGATAAATAATTAAATTTAATGTTTTAAAAAATCCCGTGATACAGTGAGGCCGTGATAAGTGAACCACGATACAGAGAGGGACTACTGTAATTTAAATTCTAGTGTATAAAATACATGTTTAAATTCTTGGAAAGACAAGTCCATAATTTTATGGGAAACACTCTAAACTATAATTTAAAGCTATGCTTTTACTATTTGATGACCAAGAGAGGATAGGTATTGTTGATTTGAGAGAAGAATACTAGTTGAAATAGAATAATGGAACAAGACAGTCTTTAATCAGAGATCTGCTGAAAGAGGTAATGGAGAAAACCATATGACTATTGGGAGAAGAATGTTCCAGGCTAGATGCTTAGTACCAAAGCCTTGAGAAAAGAACATGCTTTTTGTATTTGAAGGATAACAATCAGGTTCATTTTTGGAACAGATTGAAACAATAGTGATGAAGTAAGAGATGTCAGAGAGAATAGGAAGGGGACAGTACATACAGAGTTTTGTGCAAGTTTTTAAAAAGTTTTACTGTTAATAAAGTAGGAAATAATAGAGGATTTTGAACAGAAGTGTTACATGATCTAACTTTAACAAACTTTATATTCTATTTTCAAGTAAATACAAGCAATGAGTATAGTATAAGTATTCTATTGAATATATTACTTGACTTCTTGAAATTTTGATTTTCAATTACTCTTTTATATACATAAATATAATAATTTTTGAACACCCTAAGTCTTATGAATATGCTAAATTCATTTTCTTTAGTTTTATATTTATGTAGACTCTGGGATTTTATAAGTTGGAATCTATGTTGTCTATTACTATGGACATTTTTATTCCTTCTATTATAATCTGAATGTCTTTTATTTATTTCTTTTTTCTATGATGAGGTGGGACATTCTTCCCTGGTTACTGCTTTTAGGGGAAATAAATGAAGTTTTTAAACACTAAGTATATTAGCTTTAGGTTTTTTTGTAGAAGTTACCTGGTTGAGGATGTTTTCTGCAATTTGTTTTTTACACTTTTAAATTAGAAATAGATGTTAAGTTTTTTAAAATGTTTTTTCTACATCTATAACTTTTTGTTTGTTGGTATGGTGAACTACATAAGTTAATTTTCAAATGTTAAATTAACCTTGCATTTCCTGAGACAAATCTATCTGTTCATGATAATTATATATATTTGGATTTTATTACCTTAAATATTTGAAAACTTTTGCAAAAATGTTCATGAGAAGTGTTTGTATGTAGTTTTCTTTCTTTGTAATACCTTTGTCTTCTATTTGTTTCAGGATGATTCTGGCTTCATAAATTAAGTTTGAAGTGTCCTCTCTTTTCCTGTTATCTAGAAGAGATTATGTACAATCAACATTATTTCTACCTTAAATTTATGAACTCACTAGTGAATCCATATGCTCCAGCAGCTTTTTATATTGTAAAGGTGTTTTATACAATTGTTTTTAAAATAAAATTATTTCAGTTATATGTTTTTCATGAGAAACCTTTGATAGCTTGTGACTTTCAAAGAATTGTTCATCTCATAGAAATTGATAAATCATTTGGAATAAAGTTGTTTATACTCGATTATTTTATTTTTAATGTCAGTATATTTGTATTGTTGTACTTGTTTTATTGATCATATTGATAATATTTTTCAGTTTATAATTTTTATACTAAATTATTGGAGTGACATTGGTTTATATGGCCATGTAGTTTTCAGATATACATTCCTATGATATAGTATTTATATATTTCATTGTGTGGAAATTCACATCAAAACTACACAGCAAAAGAAACCACCAACAGAACAAAAAGGCAACCAACCAAATGGGAGAAGATATTTGTGAACAACAGCTTCTACAAGGGGTTAATATCTAAAACATGTAAAGTACTCATACAACTCAACACCAAACAAATAAATGATCCAATTAAAAATGGTCAGAGGACCTGAGCAGACTTTTCCCAAGAAGGTGCACAAATGTCCAACAGATATATTAAAGATTCTCAATTTCACTAGTTATTAGAGAAATGCAAATCTAAACCACAGTGGAATACCACCTTACATCTATTAGAGTGGCTTTTATCAACAAGAGAAGTAACAACAAGTGTTGGAGAGGTTGTGGAGAAAAGGAACCTTCATTCACTGCAGGTAGGAATATAGACTGGCACAGCCACTATGGAAAAGAGTATGAAGATTCCTCAAAAAATTAAGAATAGAGTTACCACATGAGCCAGAAACCCCTCTGCTGGGTATACAAAGATATATGCACCACTATGCTCATTGCTGCATTATTCATGGTGGCCAAGTCATGGAGAAAGCCAAAATGTTCTTTGATAAAGGACTGGGTAAAGAAGATGTGGCACATATATACAATAGAATATTACTCAGCCATAAGAAAAGATGAAATACTGATATTTGTGACAACATGGGTGGATCTTAGGAATATTATGCTAAGCAAAACAAGTCAGTCAGGAAAAGCTAAGAACCATGTCGTTTCCCTCCTATGTGAGATATAAAACTGAAACTCAGAGACACAGACAGACAACGGTATGTTGGTTACCAGAGGGATGGGAAAGGGGAGTTGTAAGGGATAAGGAGGGCCAATTATATGATGAAGGAACATGATTTGACTTTGGGTGATGGGAACACAATGCATTATACAGACCATGTTAATTTTTGTTCAGGATTGCATTATTAATGCTCTTATTTTTATTTTATTTTTTAGATTATTTTTTTTTATTTTTTTATTTTTTTAAATCATAAAGTCTTTATTACACTGTGAGCTGATTGAGATACACGGATGGAAACAAAAAAAGTAAGAAAAAGACACACCATAAAGGAATAATTAGTAAATAAGCATGGGAAATATTTAGCTTTTTATTTGCTAATGAATGTGATGTGTACTTAATTCAGAAGACACAAATTAAAGTAACCAATGCAGGACAAAGTGCATTATAACTGGCAGTCCATCTTTCAATGCAATGAAGATGAGCTAATATAAATGCTTTGTAATTTAGAAAATGTATCTTATGTTCATATTTCTGGATTTATTTGCACATCTGACAAAGGATTGTTTTATGCAATGCAATTTTGTGCTGCCAGCAGAAAAAATATTCTCTTACAAAAATTCTAACCATTCATTAGCAGGGTATTTAGCAGCCATTTTTAAGTGATTTTTCATACAAAGTTGAAATCAATATAAATTAAATATGAAAAAAACTACCTAAAAAGCATGCACCACAATGAAATGGAATACAGAAACATGACAAAAATGTCAGTGCAAGAACACTAAGGTCCTGCTTTTACGTTTTTAAACTTCCTGTGAGGTACTTATGGTATGAAGCTTCTCAAGAAAAAAGCTTCTCTACACATAGCCTAAATAATTACGTGACCTCCAAAACCCCTATTGTTTAAATGAGAATTTCTGTACTCCCTGATCATGGCTGCATCAGCTCTAACCTGGTTTTTCGCTTGGAATCAGCTACCTGGGATGTCCCAAGACTGCTTTAACCACCTCTGGGTGTCTCAGCCAGGAAAGTCTGCCTCAGTTCCGCCTGGAAGTCCACCACAGGTACTTGCTGCTGCTGCTGGGACCGCCTCGGGTACAGCTGGCACTCTCGGTTGCTCAGGGAGGCTGTCCTCCTGCGTTTGACCTGCACTTCCACCTCAGGGACGTGCTGCTCGGGGGTCCTTCTCAAGTGTAAGCGGTCCTGTGTCTTGTCACAACCAAGAAGGGCTTTGAGACAAGGAAACTATATCTAATGTTACGCCGGATGAGATCCTGCCTGCTTGAACGTCCCTCAATAAAGGCTTTGGACTGGTGCTCCCGAGTCCTCCCTTCTTCAGGCACAAACCTGGAAAATTAGTTGGGCTCTCTGTAGACTAGGAGCAGATGCTTCTCAAGCGCATGCAGACATGACTCCCATCTTCCCTGCAGCAAGGCTTTCTCTATTTTTTAGATTATTTTGAGTTTGTTTAATCCTCTATTCTTTTTCTAGATTATTCTTTTTAGTTTTTTATTTGTAATATAAGTGCTTCATCCTAAAAATTGAAAACAAGGATCTTTATGACTATGATTAAATTTAGTTTTGATTCTAGCTCTAGAAATCATCTTTCTCTCTAAAAATATGGACTCAGAGACCTAACCTTTCCCCGTAGATTATCAAGTAACCGCTGAGGTGGCAGAAGACAGTAACTAGGGCCTGACTGGTGATCACAAAGCCCTGCCCTCTGGCAGCCTAAAGATAACATTTTGACCAAAGTTATTTTCAGCTCTTGAGCCCTAAGGTGCAACAGATGGAGGGACACCAGACCTAACTCAGAGTTGTCTTCAAGACCTGGAGAAATGATTTATTATCCTTACTTCACATCTGACAATCTGCTCACAGCACGGCTCTGAATCTCTTACCCACAATGTCCTATGATTTTGCCTTGTATAATCTGTACCCTATGGGCCACTGCCATAATAAAATAGCCAGTGTTTCTCCACTGAAATTCTCTGTCTTTAGTGTTTTGCTTTGCTAGCATCTGATGGACAAACACTTTTTATTATTATTTTCACAGTGAAACCCTGGTCTTATGTGCTCAATATATTCAGGATTGTTGTATGTTCTCTGTGATTTGTCTTTTTAATCATTATGTAATATCTTTCTTTATTTCTGGCAATATATTTTATGTACTGAAGTCATTTCTCTGACAGCTATATAGCTTTTCCAGATTTCTTTTGATTAATTGTATGGCATTACATTTTTTATCTTATAACTATTT
This sequence comes from Furipterus horrens, assembly GCF_987537825.1. NCBI lineage: Eukaryota > Metazoa > Chordata > Mammalia > Chiroptera > Furipteridae > Furipterus > Furipterus horrens. The sequence goes on from NW_028327171.1 coordinate 177,771,420, forward strand.
TTTAACTTATCTATGCCTTTATTTATGAAGTGAATTTCTTGTAAAGATACTATATTTAGATTTCTTATACATTTAATCTTATAAGTACTTCTTTTAATTGAGATATTAAACCGTTTTTATTTAGTATAATTATTGCTATGATTAAATTTAATTTAATATTTATAGTTATGTTCTAGTTCTAATCTCTTCATTTTTTATTCTTCAAACTGCTTTTGGAGTAAATACATTTTATTATTACAGTGTATCTTCACTATTGATGTTATGATATATCTATTTTCATAACTTCTATTTTAGAAGTTTCTTTAGTTTTGGAGTATGTATCTTAACTTACTACAGTGTACTTTTTGATAAGATGTCACATCATTTGTAATCTATGAGTTTTACAACAGTATTCCTCCAATTTCTCCCTTCTCTTCTTTGTCTTATTGTGATTCCATATTTTACTTTTATATCTGTTATATACCCCCATACCTTGGCACTTATTTTTGTCTTTAACACTACATTGCCTCTTAGAGCAATTTAAAATAAGCCAAGATGACTTTTATTTTACATATGTTTTTATCAATTCCAGGGTACATCATTTGTTCTTGTAGACATATTTCTCTGGCATTGTTCCTTGTGCTTGAAAATCTATTTTAACACTTTTTTGAAGCACAGCTCTGCTAGAATTAAATTCTTGCAGCTATTATTTATTTGGAAAAATCAATTTCACTTTATAAACATACTCTTATTTGGTATAGATGACAGATTTTTTTCCTCCTTCCTCTGTTTAAAGATATTGCAGAATTATCTTTGAGCTTGCATTGTTTCTGATAAAAAGTCTTGTATATTCGTTTCTTTGCTTATCTATAATTAATGTGTCTTTTTTTCTGGCTGCCTTTATGATTTTTTTTCTTATGTTTTGCCTTCATTAATTTGAACATGGTAACTTACATATGTGTGGTTTATATGAGTTCTTATTAATAATAGTAGAAGCATTTATCTTGTATACTTGCATTACTTGGCTATGTGATTTTTTTTCACTGTTTGTTCTCTTGGTGTATTAATTTGAGGGATTGATCTGACTTATACTTCAGGTCACTATTCATTTACCCAATTATGTCAATTTTACTAAAGGGCCCATCAAAACAATTTTTTATCTCTGATATTATCATTATCATTTCTAACATTATACTTGATGTCTCTTTATAGTTTTTCCTTCCTGGTTAGAGTCCCCCATGCCCACACATATTCATGCTTTCCACTCGATTCCAGGTATATTTATTGTAGCTATTTTAGAATTTATACACTGCTAGTTCCAATATTGGGATGTCAGTGGAATTTGTTTTCTTTTCTTTCTTTCTTGTTTTGCACGTGTTTGGGTCTAATAAATTTTAATCTTATGTGGAGCAGAAGAGACTGAAGTAAATAGTATTTATACCTGAAACTGTATTCTTTTCATGTAGTAGCACGGGACATTGAATCAATCTTGGAAAGAGTTGAGCCTCGTTTACGTTTTGTCTTTGCTCTTTGTTTTCAGTGAAGACAAGCTTCAAATGAGTCTACCAATGCCCTGTACTCAGGTGGGAGGCTGGACTCCACAGGGCATTTCTCGATATTGTGCTCTGTCCTCAGCGTCCACCTCTCCATGTGTGCTTGCACCTCAGAAGTGCTCTCTTCTAAAGCACATAACCTTTCCCCAGAGGTAGCTTTTGGATGATTGCAATTCTGTGCTTGCTAAAGCTCTGCATGTCTCTGCGGCAAGGGAAGGGCCGCTTTGCTGTTATCCTGTTCCAGCCTTCATTTGGGGCCTTCAGTGTGGCATTTTTCTAGGTATTTTTGTCACATTTCCTATGGCATACAGCCAAAATTCTGCCTTGTGTTTTGTCTGTGAGAAGACCATTTTTGATATATTATCCTTGGCTCAGGACTTTTTTTTTTTCATCTTCCCCATAGGTGATCATGTTATCTATATCATTTCCCTGTGTTCTGGAGGTGTCAGAATTTGCTCCTCCTCCCTTTGATGCTTAATGCTTCTAAGAGAAAGTCAGCCTCCTCTACAGGGGCCTTATCCTCATTCTTATCCCTGCTCCACTGATGGTAGTACTTGCTGATTTGTAGCCCTGTCTTTAAATGGCTCATGAGCATACAGTGGAGTGTGGAGGAGAGGGACTGTGCATGGGCACAAACTCCTCTTTTATCTCATTTTCATGGGCTCTATACCGTCAAATTCACCAACACTTGGCCTTCAGGTACTTGTTAATATTTTGGTTCATTTTATCTATTTGCTTATATGTTGGCCCTTTTTTTCTTCCTCTGCCACAATTGAGAAAATACAGGTGTTCAGTTTCTTCTTGGGGAGATGGAACTGTCCCTTCCTTGGATTTCAAGCTACTTGGTTTTCTGCAAACTCATCCTATATTCCAGAGCCATATTAAGAATCATGAAATTAAATTTTTATCATGTGATTCACTGACTTAAAAAGTCACTGTTAATTCCTAGCTAACAGATAGTTTTTTAGCAATTTCCCTTTCAAAGCCCCTTAAATCCTTATCTTCTGAACAAGTTATAACTTTCTCTGATGCCAAAAATGCTTGTCTGTAAGTAAATTATTGTGTTAGTCCCAGAGGAGTAATTCCTGTTTTTGCTTAAACACATGTCTCAATCCTTAAATTTCAGAATCTGATTCCCTTGCTTAGAGCTAAACTCCAATATTTGTTGTTTTTAGCAGATGCTCAGGGTAATATTTAATCTCATGTATGTATTACAACACTGTTCGATTCCCAGGATAAGAGTGGATGGTTGGAGATGGTGGAGTTGGTGAGCAATATGGTAATGAATTTGTGATCTTGATACACTGTGGCATTAAGCACTTTATCATTAATCAAAATAAGCCACTTTGCTTAATGCCTCAGATATACACACTGAGGAAACACAGGTCAGTAGTCTAAATCTTTTTAAATATCTAAACATCATATGACATCACATATATTAACATATTTTCTTTGGTTGAAGATTGAATTTTTTTAGTTTTATTTTAATTGTATTAAATCCACTTATGTTATCAAGCAATTATAAAAAATATGTAGCATTTAATAGTAAGTCCTGGTGGACTAAAGTTTCTGAAACAAGAATTCTGAAATGAATTCTCGTTGCTTAGCTCAATATTTTCTTTAATTTAAAAGGTTCACATTTTGCATCTCTCTTCCTCGTTTTCACCACTTCAGCATTTAAAAGGCAACATGCATATCACTAAACAAAAATTCAAGATATCTTTGTAAGTCAGCTCTCATGACTGTGGTTAGTAAAACTAAACCAACCAGTATGACTACAAGTTAAGATATTAAAATAGTGCATATTCAAATTTTTTAAAATATTTCTAGCAAACTGTATCAATTTCCTTTCATTTACCTCAGTAAGGTATGGGTTATTTAATGGATTATTTCAGAGTAGGAAATGAACCTTATTTCTTGAAACAATTTAATTTATTTATTAAATTAATACTCTTCATGATGTGATATTTAGGAAAAAAAGTATATATTAAAGTAGAAGAAAAATACACAAAGCCGATGGTATAAATTTTTTAAAAGATTTTTTAAAAAGTGACTATACAGCCTCTAGGGCACTATGCAACTATTTGTATGTCTATGTCTATATATATTTTTATTAGAATAACATTACTTCATGAAAATAATAACATATTTGAAAATAATTCAATAAAACACCGTGTCTGGGATTTTTAGGGAAAGTGTGCAATTGTTTTATCTTCATTTTCTGGAGCTCTGCACAGCTGCTTGAGGCTGTAGAGAGAGCACCTTCTTCTGTACTGGTAACTCCTGGGACACTGGTCAGATGGACTGTGTTCAGAAACAGCTGAGACATGAAAGAAAGATAACTTCTAATCACACTACATTTGGAATTTAAATCTAGAAACTATGCCATTTAGAGCTAAATAGCTTTACTGGACAGTTTTGAATTTTAACGAACAGATTATTTATTAGCTTATATATTTTCTCAATGTGACTAAAATGAATTTCCACCTGGGCTTTGTTTACATAAGTCAAAACAAATTTTGAATAAATACAATAACTAATACATTGATATATTAATTCTAATTTCATAAACAGACTATCATATTAAGAACAGGAAAACAAAAGGCATTCCACTATTTTATATTCTCTTCTTAAACATACATAGTTTCATCTGTATAATTGTATTATTTTTCAGTGACTAAAAATCATGGATACATTATAAGGTAACTGCTTTTTCAGAAAACAATATGTCTGATTTAGGCAGTATAAATTCTTGATAAATTCAAGCATATTCCATTGCTTCAAGGATATGTGCATTTGTCAGCTTATATCATTGTTATTACCTCCTTCCATTGATTAGATCTCTTAAACATTGCTGATTGAAAATAGAGGTTTGTAGACTGTTAGAAGAAATCTAGAGTGCTACGTTATAAGATTCTTATTATTATTAAATGTGTTGCTGATTAAATGCCTGGAATGAAAAATAAATCAATGTAAAAGGACTGTAGTAAATTAAAGATGATTCATTAACAGATATGGTTAGAAATCCCCTCAAGAATACAATAAATGTGCATGCTAAGGATCCCAGGTTGATGGCAGCCAGAAGTAAAATTAGCACTTTTTCTCTTCTCTTCTTTCTTCATCCAGTGCTAGTTAGAACCATTAATGAGAAGATAAGATGAAGAAGGTATCTGGATTATACTACTGTGGTGTAAAAAAATAGTTTGAGCTGAAAACATTTGAAAATCAACAGTGTGGCAAGAGTCTTTGTCTGAATATTATCTGTCTAAAAGCAGAGTCATAGATCTCCCTTCAGGGCAGATCACTAAGAAGGAGAAGCCAGCACCTGGGTGAGAAATCTCATAAACAAGCTGGTCACAATACTGTCTAACCGCCCTTACAAGCTCCTAAAGTTCCATTTGCCTTGCCTAAAAGTCATCTGTTGTTTTCCAAGTGACCTTTCTCCCCTGTCCTTCCCCTATTAAGATGGGATATAAACTCTTAAGTTCTGGTCACTTTTATGAGCCACTTTGTGAGATTCCATGAACCTCTGAGAATAAATTTTGTCCTTTCTCCTTTTAATCTTTTTATTTATATTTTTTAAGTTTAACTCGTGGACCTCAATCACTAATTTTAAAGTGGGTAACAGAAAATAAGTTTTTCCATCATTGCAATGACAATGTTGATGAAATAATTAATCCTATATAAAACTCTGGCTTCTGTTTCTGTATTTTTCTTTCACTTTGTGATCTATTTCCCAACTTAATATGCCTAAAGACTGAGACTTTTTTTTTTCTATCTTAACACTTTGCTTTCTTCCTCATTATTCTAAAATCTGTCATAGCAATAATATCAAAAATTTTAAATTATGAATTTAAGTAATTTGTGGCATCTGCTAAAAGCTTGCTTTCGTGCACATGATGTGCAGTGAAATAAAGGACTCGGTAGGACTGTGTTTCCATGGATTACTGTGGCAGCCACGTTCAGTGGCTGATCATGCAAGTGATGAGAATGGAAGACCAACACTATGAAATTCACATGTGTTCTTCTCTGGGGCACACTCTCATCTTGACATACATGTCTACCTGATCCAAGGTGTAGTTTAAGTCAAATATTTTCATACTGATTTTCTCTCTTGATCTTTGAACATGCAATAATAAAATCTCTACTATTATGGTATTGGTGTTTACTTTTCCCTTTTATAACTACTAATATTTACTTTATATAGTTACATACTTTATTTGTATAGAATATCTTTTTTATCTCTTCACTTTCAGACTATGTGTGTACCTAAAGCTGATGTGCATCTCTTGTAGGCAAAAGAGAGTTGGCTCTTGCTTTTTTAAATCCATGCAGTAATTATATGTCTTTTTTAATTTAATCTTTATTTTATATTTTCTGTTAGCATTTAGTCCCCTCATGCCCCCTTCCCTCCAGCAATCACCACACTGTTGACCATGTCCATGAGTTCTTTGTCCTCACTTCTCTCACCCAGCTAACTGTCATCCTGCTCTCCATCTATGAATCTGTCCCCATTTTCCTGGGTAGTTCAGTTTCTTCCTTAGATTCCACATATGATTGAAATCATATGGTATTTGTCCTCCTCTGACTGGATTATTTCACTTAGCATAATGCAGCAGTTATATGTCTATTGATTAGAAATTTTAATTAATTTATATTTAAAGTAATTTTCAGTAAGTATGAGTCTGGAGGGGAACACTACTGTAAATGCTCACGTACCTGTTTAAAAGCTGTTTCCTTGTTTACTTTGGTTCTGTAAGGTGCATAAATGCCTATCCCTCTCAGCTCCCAGAGTGAGGTAATTTGTGGATCTATCTTTTGAGTGGCAACTTCAAAGGTTGGGGTGCTGGAAGTATACTTCAAACCCTTCATTCCTCAAAGAGAAACTGGGAGTCCTGGGCTCCTTCCTGATTTTAAGACATTGTGCTTGTGGTGGGATGCATGGGAAGACTGGGCCTCAGCCTTCCTTACATATTTTTTTTCCTTTTTTTTTTTTTTTTACTGTGTGGTTGCCTCTCACTTGTGTCCCTGACTGGGGACCTGACGTGCAACCTAGTAATGTGCCCTGACTGGGAATCGAACCAGCGACACTTGGCTCGCAGGCCGATGCTCAATCCACTGAGCCACAGCAGCCAGGGCTTTCTTACATATTTTAATGTATTTTCTCAGCTGTTCAATGTGTAGGAATAAGTGAACAAGTTTCTGAACTACTCTCAGAAGAAATTCATTCATGTATACCCAGCATATCCATGGGAGGAGGGAAAGTCAGGAGCCTCCTATCTTGTTAAAAGATTTCATAATTTTTACTGCATTTCGTTTACATTTAAATTTATTTTGTTTTTATTATTTAGTTAGAAGTTTCCATTTTAGGGACCTATCCAGATTCTACTTTTATTTACATTTTGATTTATCAGGCTCCTGTCGTTTGACACATTTATGCAACTTTAATGATTTTTATGCTTATTTATTGCCTGTTTTCTGGCAACCAAATCATTTCCCAAATCACATTTTTCTTTTCCCCAACTGTAAGGAATTATTTTCTTCAGAATCTGCAGATGTCATTAAATTTTTTAAATATAGCTTGTGTATCATAGAACACTTAAAATCTGCTTCAAAATGTTACTCTTGATGTTGTATAAGGTGCCAAAATATAAATTCATTTTGTTTAACATGTTATCAACTTAGATGGTATTCATGTGTGGGCATCCAAGAGACCATAGATGAACAAGTATGGATGTCAAAGAGTAGAATGTCAGGCCAAGAATGTTGAGGTTTTATATTGCTTGAATATAGTCATTGAATTTGTCAAATCAAGAACAGTAAAGAAATGAACAAAATCCTTCATAATAATCAGCCTAATATGAAAAATCTACAACCAATTTCATATATACACCTACATATTTTTAAGTTTTTAAAAACAGTTTGGTATAAAAATCTCTTTATAAAAAGGAGTTGTTCACATAAGAAAAGTGGTAGTGTTAAAAGATAGAATAATACTTTATATGTCATAAAACATGTAAGACAATTTACAAATAATGTTAATGTTGATTTTTTTGCCTGTATGTTTATCAATTGTGAGTTTTTTATACAGCAGAAAGAACATGTGTTGAGTATATATTTTTATAAAAATACATGTGACTTATTGAACATTTTCAAGATAGCTCCAATTAGAACTTTTTCACTGATTGCTTTTATAAATAAGAAAATCTAACACCCACAAAAGCTAAGAAAATTTCTCGAAGCCTTCTGTAAAGTACAGCAATCCTAAGGCTAACATCTTGTTTAATATACCCACAGTAATATTTCTCCCATTGTTATGTGAATGACTTGAATACTTTGTGGACCTCTACTTTTGAGGTTTCTTTAGACAGCAACAGGAGATAATAGAGAATTGGTACAAGGTACAAGTTAAAAGGTACAATTTTTCAGTAGATTCAGAGTGATGGCCATAGATAAAAATGACTTGGGTTATTCACAACTCTGTCATATAGTAGCTTTGTAACTTTCCATAATTTATTTTCTTTGTATGTACTGCCATTTTCTTATTTGTTCAATGGGGATTTTAGAAGCAATTACTTCATCAAGTAATAAGAGCATTTAAGTAAATGAATATATGCATTAGAAACGTATAACATGGTGCCTGGAACAAATAAACATTCAAGATGTTATCCATGACTATCATTTACCGATGGGCTAAACTTGAAACTAGTATAACCATTTCATAGATAACAAAAATAAAGGTTTGAAGTTAAATAATTTACCCCAAACTAGTTATTGTGGGAGATCAAAATATGTACAATGAAGTAACTGACTTCCAAGATTATTTTATACCATCTGCTCCATCAACTACAAGATTTCTGTTCTCTCCAATTCACCTCAAGTTATTTGTATTGATCCAGAGAACCTGCTAAACCCTAACCCACAAACTGCTCTAAGTGAATTTTCCTGATTCATGTCTCAGATTATGCTGGATGCAGAGATTCAAGGTGATAGGCCACAAAGAAATGGGGCTTTGTCACAATAACATCAAAGCATTCAGTTTTATGTTCAAGGTGTATAAAACATGTAATATAAAGTTGATAATTTAGTCTGCATTAAATTTAGAAGCAGAAGACTATGCAAAAGTCATGTGAGAATTAATAGCATGTTATAATTTTATAACCTCAAAACCTGGATAATTCAGGTTGCTAAAGGTTAATCTCTTCCTAAATAGAAATTTCCATAATTGTGTAACATTTTCCAGAAAAGTATTAAATTATAAACATTTATGTCCCAGTAAGTATATAACCATATCTTTTACAATGTATACTACTAACTCATGTAAAAACATTACAAGATATATTTTACAAAGAAATTTCTATGGAGAGTTTATTGATTGATGTTACTGAATAATCTAGAAAAGTTTTATGGCAGCCTCATCTGTACTGGCTATACATTTAGAAATAATTGCCCACCAAAAAGAAAGTGTATAAAAAACTATAGCCCTGGCTGATGTGGCTCAGTGGATTGAGTGCCAGCCTACAAACCAAAGGGTCGCCTGTTTGATTCCCAGTCAGGGCACATGCCTGGGTTGTGGGTCAGGTCCCCAATTGGAGGTGTGCAAGAGTCAACCACACATTGATGTTTCTCTCACTTTTCTCTCCCTTCCCCCTCTCTAAAAGTAAGTAAATAAATAAAATATTTAAAAATATATCTATGTATTATAATTACCTATAATAATAAAAATAAATGAAATAGAGCAAAATATATCAATATTTATCAATAACATAAACAGAATGTTGGGAAAAAAAGCTAGTAAATTTGATATCACTCACAGAAAGTTTAGGATACCAAAACTAATTACATAAATAACAGAAACACTAATATGCTTCAAAATAATAAATAAAAATTCTTATAAACAAGAAGTTTAAAAGCTAAAAGCCCTGTAAACAATTCATATGATAAAGAATGTTTGTATGCATGAAATATATAATTGGTGTATATTTTCTTCAAGATCCAAACATAAGTAACAGCCACTATTTTTATCATCACTATAAATCAACAATAATCGCAGTAGCAATTAAAAAAAAAAAACTACATAATACTTTAGGGGAGAAAGTAAAGTTGGAGGATAATAGAATACCATGGGAAGTATACTGTATTTATTATATTGTATTTTTTAATGTAACTAATAATAAGGCAAATATGATCAAATTACATCTAAATATGTATACATGTACTATTATATTCTTTTTTCTGGTTTTATGTATTTTTCTAATACTTCAAATAAAATATTAAAAATATTACTTATAACTCAGGTAATATATATATACATACTCAGATCTTTTTATTTTTTATTATATTTAATTGATTATACTATTACAGTTGTTAATGTTTCCCCATTTGCCCTCCTTCACCCAGCACCCCCACTCCCTCAGGCAATCCCCACCCCATTTATCATGTCCATGCGTCATGCCTATGAGTTCTCCTGTGCTGTACTTTACATCCCCATGGCTATTCTGTAACTACCTATTTGTATTTCTTAATCCTCTCACCTCTTCATCCATTCCCTCACATCCCCCACCCATCTGGCAACCATCAAACCACTCTCTGTATCCATGATTCTGTTTCTGTTATTCTTGTTTGCTTAGTTTGTTTTTTAGATTCAATTGTTGACATGTAATATACCCAGATTTTTACATACAAATTTGGATGTTATTTTGTATTAGTAATTTTTTTAATGTGCCCTGATAAACTTTCCAATATCTTTTTGTCTCTAAGAAACATGAGGAATTTTGTATGGATTTCCTTTAAAAATCCTACATTTTATTCAGTAGACAGAATTTTTGAAGTTTGAATGCCCTGGATAATTTCCCCTGACTTTATTTTGTGTTGCTAGGTACTAGTCATTTTTATAGCAGCAGCATTCGTTATGTTGATCCCTGACCGTGTTGCAGCACAGTTTTTAAGCAGTTGTACTGGCACGCAGGCAAGCAGCAACAAAAAACATCCCTTTGGTTGGGCCCTTCCCTATATTCCTTTATGGTTCAAAAAAAATAAAAGTTTCCCATTTTTAATAAACATTTTTATTAGAATCATATAGATGAGGGCATATATATACCTATATATGTTCCAAAGGGCAGAATTAGGGCCCATGGTTATATATGTTTCACAGAAACATATTTTGTTCATTATGTTGGAGAACTTCTTGCAGTTTTATGACACAGCTTGTAACTGGTTTTTATTTGAAGTATTCATGTTTCTAAGTTTCTATTATTAAGAAAGTGATGGAATGACACCTTATCTCCCCACTCCTCACCTCCCCACACTCAGAAAGGCACGCTCCTGGGAGGCTGTAGAAGCTGCTCCACCACTGTGTCAGAACCTGGGCATAACAACTTCTAATGTACTTTGAAATACATACTCTATTTTACAGATTCAAATATTAGATACTAATACAATGACTTATTTCCAGAAATGTAAGAAAAGAATATTAATTAACTTTTTAATATACTATTTTGATTGTATCAAATACAATCAAATACAATACTGCATCATAATTTTGTATTTTTATAGACTTTTCAGTTGTTAAATAATCTCAATCACTTTTAGGTAATTGACAACCAATTACTTTAATTAATATTCTGAATATCAACCTCTACTAACCAATTCTAACTCAGTTTGTTTATAACAACATGAAAAAGAGTGCCACAAGTTTTTGTTTGTTTGCTTTGCTCTCTCAAGTCATTGACAGTCCATATTTATTTTCCATGAGCCTTTATGTTTCTTTTAGAAATGTGTATTTTTATTCCACTTCTGTACCTTAAATAATGCTTGTGTGGAATTTTTATTTGTCAGGCTTTCCAATGACTTCATAAGTGAATGAATAAATTATAAATGGGCATTAAGCCAAATGTTAGGAGCACAGAGGCACAAGGCTAACTTCAAATCCCAGATTGAGTATTATCCAGCTGGAACATAGGCAAGTTACTTAAGTTGTTTTCCTGAGTTGCTTAACTAAACAGAACCTGTTTTATGCCTACCTTATAAAACTGTTTAAAGGATTAAATATGATTAGTGCCCAGATGGCCACTGAGTAAGCTAGATATAAAGTTTGGAGAATAAAGTTTATCTCACTTTTCTTGGCCATTTATATGGGTTCATCAAATAAAGTTCACTGAAAATGTAGGTTCTTAAGACAGTGTTTAATATATTGAAAGTGCATTGCATACGGAAAAAGTAAGACCACCTAATCTGCATCCCATAGTCCTAACCTCTAATATCCTCCTGCCCAGATGTCTGTCTCTAGATAAATTGTGGAAGTGTTAAATACTCTATAATAATGCTTCACTGTGAATATGAAATATAGAACAAACCAGAGTGAAGTTGGGAACTGAAGGCATCATCTCAACAAGCATGATGGCCACCAGATCATGCAGTCATGGGATCGATATATCTATCATCTATCTATTGATCATCTATCTATCTATCTTCTATCATCATCATCTATGATGTTTACTCTCCCTTATGTCATCAGAAGTTGAGTCCTTTTCCACATAGGTTGTTCATTTATTTCCAATTGCTTTATTTATCTTCAAGATTATTCATTAGAATCAGGTTTTTCTCTTGCATAAAACACAACCTAATATATTTTTAAATGTCTCCTTTTTATATACAGAATTTTCACTACTTTCTGTTTTAGAAACATTTTACTCAGATTACTAAAAGTTTTCAAAATCCTCATAATTTATACTTCTCTTCCCATTAAATATTGATTAGTAATAGTTTCCATTTAAGGATCTAACACAGAGGTTTTCAACTGGTGTGCCACAAAACTTTTTAAAATATGCAATACCTGATCATTTAGTCAGGGCCACTGATTTATGTCTCTTACATTGACAAATAAAAAGAAAAAGAAAAAAAGAAAACAGCCAACACAACAATAGCTGTCTGGTGTGAATGATTCATAATTCTACCTATTTTTTGTCAAGTCAACAGAAAAGGTAATATATTTTTTTGGTGTGCTACAGAATTTTACTAATTAGTTTATGTGTTCCATGATATGAAAAAGGTGAAAACTGCTGATCTAACACATGAAGAGTCAAGAGGACTGGGCCAGCATTATAACCAAAACAAAAATAGCTCCCATAGAAATTATGTTAACTTTGCAAATTTTACTCTATACTTAAATACTAAGATATATCTTTGGGCTTGTTTCATGATGAGCTAAAGTCCACATACAATGAGATCCTATAACAAATCTTTTAATGCAGACACAAAGTATGACATTGCCCTTTTTCAATGCCCCTGGAAATAACCCAGGCATCCTATCCCATCCCATTCAAATTCGATCATCTTCTTCAATTTATCTAAGTCTCGTCTACATGCTCCTCATTTATGACAGAGTTTAACAATGGCATATAGGTCATTAATTCTTGTTCATTCAGTATCCCTGAGATTTAAAAAATCATTATCAATATAATTATATAAATACTCTTGCTAAGGCTGCCTATTTTTTCATATCTACTTGAGTTTTTTGTAAAATATCTTATATATTTCCCCGTCAAGCTTTCCAAGAAGCTTAATTTAGTCCCTGTATCTTTAATGACTTCAAAATCCTATACATTTCAATATCTTGCTTCCCTGGCTAAACCTTAACATCTTAGATCCTAGTCTTGGCTGTATCCTGTACAGTTTTCATGGCATTAAGTCCAAATTTAAACTCGATATGTGAGCCCACAGTTTCATCAGCACAGGTATTGACCTAACACCCTATTGGTTTCTGGGTCTCTTATTGCTCTTAACCTCATATTCTCAATTGCCACATACTCTCAATTTCACCTCATATGATGTGAGATACATACCTGTACAACGAAATAACTATGCAGAGAATTGTAGCATAAGGCCATCAATTCTTGCCTGTCAAATATTATTTTGCTTGGTTGGTTGCACAAAAACTACACAGTTCGGTGTCTGCTGTCAGTTAAGCAATTTTTAAATATAGCTGATTGAAATGTAAATGCATATTATATACAAACATTATTACCTGTTAATTTACCACCTACTGGTTGAAACATTGTTAAAATTTTACTGTTTATTTTGTAAAATTAATTATGCCATTATTCTTTCACTCCTTCAGGTCACTAAGAAAACTTCCTTAACTAAATCACCCTTGTAATAATGTTCTATAAATGACATAGCAACTTGTAATATGCCTCAATAAAAGTTCACTAACGGAAAATTATTCTCTAATCCTTGGGCTTTGCAAATGTTTGCGTAAGTATGTCCATTGAATACATAAACACTGAATGTTAGCTGGAGGATTTCTGCCTTTTGAATCGAATATATTTATGTAGACCTTATAAAATTTTATTTTTGAAATACTTTAGTGCCTTTTTATCTCCTTATCTATAAATTAAACAGACAATAAATGGAACAAAAATGCTGAGGTAATTATTCAACACTTACTTCAATTTAAAAAATCTAACTTTTGATTATTGTGATAGTTTTAAAAAATTCTTTATGATGTATTAAGTTGTTACCATGGTGAGTGATAACTTACTAGTATTTGTTAATATAAGTTATGTATGTGTTATTGTGAGAAAATTGTTCTATTTTATTAACTATTTTAATTTTATAAAATAGAACATAAATGTTTATGATGATGGTCATGATGATAATTTATCAAATAATAATCAAGGTTATGAATGATTTCCACAGTCATCAAAGTATTCATGTCCTACTCCACAGCTGTAAAAATTACAATGATATAAAAGCTAAAGTAAATAAAACCTTAAATTAAACATAAAATATTAAAGCCATATGAATGGAGAAACATTGCTGACCTTTTGTTTCAAAAACAGCTTAACAGAAATTTTACTTATCATTTATTTTTAAAATTTCAACTTATATATTTAAATATATATATATAATTATTGTGTCTTCTGTTTATTCTTTTACCAATCATTTATTTTATGACATATACAACATATAAAAAATGCCAACATAAGAAGCTCTAAATTATTATTTTGGAAACATGATTTTGGAAAGGATATTTATGAATATATGGCCTAAATTAACTATAATGCATTTGCCTGAGTTCCACAGTAATTTAATTTCTAATCATCTTTTTTTTTTTTAATTTAAAAAATCAGGCTTAATGCTAAACAAATTAGTGGAATAGGAAAGTATAAAAGACAAAAAAATGTATTCAGTGATAACTACTTTTAAATGTATTTTTTGACCACTTACACTAAGACAAATGATATGATGCTAAAGACATTGCTTTACACGTGATTCTATAAACATTAACAATATATTATGAACCTTACCACACATATCTGATGCTCACAGATGTATAGTATTTGTACTACAATTGATTTGCCTCTGTTTCTTGGTCTTCAGGTTATTTTTTTCTTTTTTAAATAAGGCCACAACAAACTCTATTTACCTGTACATTTGTATACCTCTACATTTATGTACTAAAGATAAATTCTGGATTTGGAAATGAAATAGTTTGCACAGACTTCCAGAGTAAGCCCCAACACATAAAGGCTTGGAAGTCATCTCTCCCAATTTTAGAACAAAAACAATAACAAGAAGCTGAACAAACTGGAAATCAACAACTTTTGGATATCTCAGAAGACAGAGGTTTCAGAGCAGCACACCACCCTGAAAGCAGGAGAAACAGGTAAATCTAGAGTCACAGCTGATAAATGTTCATCTGTAGCAGAGGCTGCTAGAGCCTTACACTGGTCAAAGCATTACATGTTAGTTACAAACAATGATGGAGGCTGATTGTGGGTTGGCGTGACAGTGAGAAACTCACGGGGATGCAATTTCATAATGAGATGTTGGGGTTCGGGGAGGAAAGGGATAGGAAATGTAAAGCACTTTGATGGGTTTTATATCCAGGATCCACACCAGGGTCTCATGGTGAAGAGCCAAAAAATGCCCTCATGACTATGACAGGTAATGAGGGAATGTAACTGAAATAGACCCAGAACATTTGCCACAAAAATAAATAAATAAACAAATAAATAAATAAATAGGCTAACTATTGAGGAAAAAAGAAAAAAAAAAAAAAAACTCACCAGGGACTTATCTCACCTAAAGGAAGAGCATTTTCGAGCCGTATCTCATCTAAGGGGAGAAAAAATGCTAAGAAACAATCGTAAAGATCGCTGCCCAGAGACAGTGTCCTGTTTTTAAAATGTTATTTAGTCACAAGATTATAGAAAGCTCCCCTCTCTACACTTTATCACCCTCAAAAAATATATTATAAAACAGTGAATTAAACCAAAAGTGTTGTAATGACTTAGATTCTAGGTGAGTTTCCAAAGAAGGCCAAAGACAGAAAAAAGAGAGCTAAAACCAAGGACAGGAGAGAAATTTGAAGCCTCTTGTACCTAGAGCTACCAAAAACCTTAAACAGCTTACTCTTAGCCGTGCGAACATAAAACCACATACTAAGGTTTATTCCCCTTGGTTCCTATCACCCAATACATCATGTTTGGCTTACAAACAAATGAAATAAAACTAAACAAACAAAATAAAGCAAATTAAAAACAAGGAACAAGAAAAAACACAATTTGAAGAGATAAATATGTTTCAAAACCAGATAGAGATGTGACACAAATTTTGGAATTGTCAGATAGGGAATTAAAAAGAATTATGATTATGTTAAGACCTTTAACTAAAAAAAAAAAAGAAAAAAGAAAAAACAGATGGGAATGTAAGGAGAAAGATAAAAACTCTAAAGATACATCAAAAGGAAATCTTCAAAATAAAAAGAAAACTAATAAGTGGAAAACAAATGTCCTTGATTTTCTTATCAGTGCACTTGACCTGAATGAGGAAAGAATCAGTGAACTTGAAGTTAAGTCAATAGGAACTTATGGAAATAAAATGCAGAGAAAAGTATTAAAAAAAACAGTAACCAAGAACTATGGGACAATTTCAAAAGATAAACCTACATATACTTGGAATACAAAGAGAAGAAAGAAAACAGAAGAAATAGTTTAAGTAATAAAGGTGAAAAATTTTCCAAAATTAGTGATTATCTTCCTTCCAGAAATCTCAGTAAACATGGAACATAAATACCAAAATCTACACTAGGCATATTATATTCAAAAGTACAAAAGAAAAAAAGAAAGTCCTGGAAGAAGATAGAGTACAAAAAACAAAAATCAAAAGCAACACTTACTTATAGAGCAGCAAAGATAAGAGTTACATTGGACTTGATTTAAGGACATTTTCTAAGAAAATCTTGTGTTTAAATAAACACATTTAAAATGTTTATTTAGACCAGGTTCTTTTGATATTTTTGATAATGATAACTTTTTTGAATTGTGCTTTTTTTAAGTTATCATTTCAGAGCCTTAAATATTGGAATCATTTTTGATTCCTCGCTTTCTCTAACACATTGCATTCAATCCATCAGCAACTCTGAATGGCCCACACTTCAGATAATTTCCAGAATCTGACTTTGTCAAACTACCTCTTCTTCAAACATCCTGGTTCACGCTCTGCTCCCAAATTCATCTTGGTTCTGAGAGTACTTTTCACCCTATAGTCACATTCCGATGGTGCGTGCAGTTCTGATACAAACAATGATGATCAAAATGAGTGGTCACAATTTAGAACGCATATATATTATGACAAAATTCTAAACAATTCTCAGTGTTTTCATTTAATGCTAATTTACAATATGCATGTTCATCTTAAAACCGCATGGTTATATAATCACACACACACACACACACACACACACACACACACACACATTGATGAGAACATGCCATTGAAATGGCACAATGCCACAGTAATGGGTTTATTTTGCTTCTCTTTCTGTTTTCCATGTGTGGCACTTTTACCTTTTCCAGAATCTATTATAGACATATCAATAACTATAGGAAGAATAAATTAATGTAAAATGTTTTCATTTAGACGTTTCCATTTCCTCCATTTAAAAAGTAATCATGCTATAGTAAAAAAATTAATTTTGCTACAACCATAAATTATTTAAAATTATTTTAATAGAGGTTACCTTATTAATTATAAATTCTCAGCTTCCTTTAGAGATGCTCTTCTTACTTGATCCCTCTGTTGTTTCTATGTGCATATGTTTTTCTGTTATTTCAGTTATTTTAAGAGTGCAAATGTTCCAATGTCTTGCCTGTCATTCTGATGTTAAAATTAGTGTAATCATCAACCTTTATGAAAAATTCATTTTTCTTAACATTTCACTCAATAATTTCCATGACTTAAATGTTTGACTGATGGTAACTATGTAGAGCCAGTTATTTATGAGTCACAAGACAGTGTAAAAAATAAGTAAAATTATAATGGTAGAAATGTTATCTCATAGGTGTATTTTAATTAAATATTTTAAATATTTAATATCTAGAAAAATTATATGCAATTACTTTTGATTAATTTGTCATTCATTAAAATTTATTCCAATGAACTTAAATTTTCATGTTACCAATTTTTAGTTTTAACTAAACTCTCATAACTGGTCATTGATAAGCAATAATACACATAATGATTACATTCATGTGTGGCAAAGTAGGAACGTAAAAAAAAGCAATAGAAGATTTTTCTGAGAATTTTTTAATTTGCATAATAACCTCAATCTGAGCAACTTTCAGGAAAGAGTTATGAAATATTAAGAGCCTTTCAGAGCCTTGGAATGTATTTAGTTAAGCTTGTCCCCAGTGCAAAATTATCTTTTATATATATTTTAGCAGTCACAAAGTTACTCTTTAAATACCTTGATCAGTGACAAATTCACTTCTTTATAGTACAGTCTAACCCATATATTGACCCATTCTCATATTAGGAATATATTTCCTTTTATAACAAGTTGTCCATAGTTTCCTTCTTTTATTCTTTTTCTTCCCCAGCACTAACATTTCCTTTCCTTTCTTTCCTTCCTCCTGACCTTCCTCCCTTCCTTCCTCTCTCCCTCCCTTCCTTTCATCATTCTTCCTTCCCCACTTTCTTCCTTATTTCTATTTTCTTTTATCTTTCTTCCACAAATGTTTATCAAAAATTTTCTAAGTATTAGGTACCATGATAGGTGCTATGGGTATTGTGTTTAAAATAGAACCTCTCTCTCCAAGAACCTCAGCTGAAGAGAGAAAGGGATCTGTAAAAATATAATGCATTTGCAGGTGCCATATGAGCACATTTTAAGGGCAGGTAGCTCAGGAAAGGAAAGAAGAACAGGAGAGATGGAAGTTGTGCCTGTGCTATAAACCACGAGGCTTACTCTGGAAGTATGTAGAAAAAGAAGGAAAACTATTCTAGGAATAGGGTACATCATGTGAAAGCCACTAAAGAATGCCCCAGATACAGTTTCTAGATTTGGTTTTAGCGATCAGTGTTGCACATACAGCTAATGGTTAATGTACTGAAAGGCACAGGCATGGAGCATTGCCATCATCATAGAAAGTTCTTTTCAACAATTTTTATCTAAAAATTATGAGGAATACATATATTTATCTATTTTGACATCTGTGTTTGAGGAGAGCGTGTAAATAGCTATTTTTGGCTAAAATTTGCCTGACAGTGAATACTGCTAATTGGTCCACCAAAAAGACTTTTTCCTTTATCCCTAGGCTCATTGTTATTGAAAATCCAACACTTTTGGTCCCTCACAAATCCATATTTAACCTGTACACCTTAAATTCCTTTTATTTCTGCAACCAATATTCATGCAGAGCATGCACACATTAACCATGTGCATGAGGTGGTGCGTATTGTTGCTAAAGACCAGAAAACAAACATGTCAGCTTTCATGATGTAGCTGGTTGTTAATGAATTAGGAGAAAGAAAGGAAGACTGGATATCTTATGTTAAAAGATGGATATCACTTCCTGTTCCTTACTTTCTGGCTGGGAGAAGCAGAACACAACTTTAGAAAAAGTGAACAGAAGATCAAGTTGATTTTTTTTCAAAAATCTGATTTCTAAAATTTAGGATGTCTGAGAAAAGAAATCTCACCACCATCACCACTGTTTTTCAGACTGCAGTTCAAATATAACTATGGTAACTATTAAATGCATAACTTAACTATTAAAGGCATTAAATCAATAGATGTTGGAATTCCAAGAGAGTTGTTAGTATAATCAACTTATTCATAAGAGGGTTCTGGTGCCGAGCGATCAACTGAGAAAATTCTTAGGTGTTCATGGGCTCAAGAGATATTCTAGATCAAAAGGTCATGCAGCAGGTTCAGGTGGCAGGGACTGGAAAGGATGTGCATATCCATGAGATGACCTCCACCAGAAGACTGCATGAGACTTTTACTTGACCTTCTCCAGAGTACCTCAGAGCCTTTTTTATTTGTGGAAGAGGGTGACATTGACAATAGATTACCACATACGAAATGGGACAGAGATGTCCCAGTTACTGTGCTGCTGTCGGCAGTGGGGATACAGCTTCCTTTCCCACCTACCTTCCTTACACCTGAATATAAAACCTAGAACCTAAGGAAAAGAATAAAAACAGACAATTTTAACTAGACTGTGACTAATTTATACATCCTGAGTTGATGCATTAACCACTAGATTGAACTAAATTTAACTGAAAGTAGTTATCTGTCATTAGACAGACTGGGAATTCAGAGTCAGAAATTAGAAGTCAGTTATAAAAATAAAGAATAGCCCATTTTCTAAGTCTGAATTAATGAATGAACAAGATATTACTCTTTGAGGCAACCACAGGAAAAGTTTTGAATAGAAAGGAAGAAATAAGTTGGTATCTGTAAGGTAAGTTGGGGTCAGAGTTTGGATCAAAATAAATACTTTTTTTTTTTTTAATTCAAGAGAAATAATGTTTAGAGCTGAAGTGAAAGGTCCAAATGAGAGATATGGATATTCAAGAGGAATAAAACATAATTGTTAATTTAATGTTCTTGACAAGCCACAAAAAAACTATAGAGAATATATATTTTTACTTTAAATTCTTCATAGTTTTATTGACAGTTAAGATATGAAAGTTTCACACCCTGGCTGGTGTGGCTCAGGGATTGAGTGCTTGCCTGCACATCAAAGGGATGCCAGTTCAATTCCCAGTCAAGGCACATGCCTGGGTTGCAGGCCAGGTCCCTAGTTGGGGACACATGAGAGGCAACCACACACTGATGTTTCTCTCCCTCTCTCCCTCTCTTCCCTTCTCTTTAAAATAAATAAATAAATAAATAAATAAATAAACTTTTTTTTTAAAGATGAAAGTTTCAGACTCAAAGTAAAAAGCCCTTTCTTTTTACAAGATTATAAAACTTAATAGCTTGACAAGACAAATTTTCCAAACATTTTTATCTTTATAACAAAGAAAAAATATAAGGAATATCAATAATGTGAGTGGATTTCAAATAAATGACATGGACAAGACATTCTCAATATTACTGCTTTAGTAGCAGGATACACATATCATTAGAAATGACTTACTTTAGAACCTTAAAAATATTCTCCATATATAACATGATAGGAGCAGGGGACATGTATGAGGTATGTGTAAATTTTGGAAAGGGTATTTTAAGAGTGAGAGAAATTCCAATCCATATCCATTCTGCACTGCTGAAAATATGAGTTAGGTCATACACATCAAAGCAGAGGAAATATGTTTACATGCACCAGAAATTTATACATATTTTAACTAACACATAATGTGGTATAATTAATTGATGAGCACAAACTAGTACATATGAGTAGTTTATGGATTCATTTTACTGTTGGGATCTGGGAATGTATCTAACCATGTTCAGAGGTGTAGGAACTTTGGCTAATTGACCTCTTACCAGTCTATGGCATCTTTGTTAGAGGAGTTTTCAAAGCCATTAGAACAATGATACAAGTAGATAAATTAACTTTTTATGATAGTGACACTTTGCTAGTGTGTGTATAATAAAATGGTTTATAAGACCATATTTAGAATCAAAATTACACATGAACAAGGCACTTGATATTTCACAGCTATGGAGAGTTTATCCAAACAATATGGAATTGGTCTGAAGATTTTGTATAAAGTCTAATCATATTCTCAGAATTCATATTCAAACAGGAAGATGCTGATTATCCACTGGTGGTAATCAATTCTTTTATGTTTTGACATAATTTTGAATGTAAAAATTTGAATAGCATAATTGAAAAAATTAAAAGATTCAAAGCAACACAAAACAAGCCAGCATTAAGTTACAGTAAAATTAAGTGCTAAAGTTATAAAAATACATTTCATTGTCTATTCTCACATCTAAGTTGATGTACTATTATGTACTTGGTTGTCTCTCAACATTTTTATGTCACTGTTTGAATTAAACTATTAAATTGCCTAACTTCCTTAATGCAAAACTAGTCTTCACATTGAGAAAGTTTTCCTTCCTTGATTAGGTAAAATTTCTAAATGTTTGTGAAAAAGACAAAACTAATCAAAATCAAATTACCATATTTCCTCCCACATTTTCTTGAGCATTTTTTGGGGGGCATGCAGCTGTACCAGTCTAAATATAGGGATTTGAAATAAAGTGGTACATCTGGCCACAAACATGTCCCAGCCTTTGGTTTCTAAGTTTCATTTCTTTTAATATTTTTTAGTTATAAGAGTACTATAACACACCAAGTTTCAAAGGTTAGCTAGGCCAGAAAAAAAAATAAAAATAAAAAAGGCTGGAAGAAAGAGACAGGTCTTGACAGTTTTAATTTAAGTGGGATTTAAAAATGTTTCTAGCTTTAACTAATGTAAGAAAGCATAAAATATTTATCATATGGGCATGAGGGAGTGAAGAGATGACAATACATACATAGAGAGACACTGCATATAGTTCCCCAATTAGGATACTGCATTTTGAGAATGCATACTACATATGAAAAGAGATCCCTAGTGTAAGCCTGGATTTCAAATTTGAAGTTACTTTAACTCTGATTATCTTGACTTTATTTCTTTTAAATGAAATATATTGAAGTATTTTACAATATGAAAACACAAAACAACAAAAATCATAAGACTAAAATTTCAAAGTCCCATCATTAAAAGATAATTAATGCTAATATTTGACATATTTTGTTTTTAAACCATATATTCTGTTTTTGACATAGTAATATATTTTTATGATTTGATATTATTATGAAACCAGTACACAATGAAAAAAGTTCTCTAATTCCATTCTTGTCATTAACCTCAATTACTACCTTTTTCTTTTTTGAAAAGGTTAAGTTCTATGTAATTTTTCATATTTGACATATAATAAGTGGCTTGATAACACACTGTTCTTCAATTCACTTAATCAAAGTATGAGCAGTTTGAGGGTGCTTGTTTTTTTAAATACATGAGTATTTTCTTAAAAATACTTTATTGATATATGACTGACTTTTCTCACTTAGCATAATGTCTTCTAGGTTCATCCATGTTGTTGCAATTGGCAGGATTTCTTTCTTTTTAAGATTAAATGGTACTCTGTTATTTGTAAATATCACATTTTCATTATCTCTTCATACATTGATCAATATTTAGGTCTGTTCCATGTCTCAGCTATTGTTAAGTAATGTTAATGTAAACATAGGAGTACAGATACCTCTTTGACACCTGGAATTTATTTATTTATTTATTATGTAGACCCAGAAGTGGGATTGATGGATATCATAGTTCTATTTTTTAAATGTTTATTTATTTGAAGAATATTCATACTTTTTCATAACTGTAACACCATTTTATATTCCTACTAATCAAGTACAAAGGTTCCCCGTTCTTTATGCTTTCTTAGTCTTGCTACATTTTGATTTTTGCTCTGTTTTTATAATAGTCATTCTTATATTTTATTAAGATAACAATTGATATATAACATGATGTATCGTTAAGGCATATGCCCTGTTGTTTGATATATTTATGTACTTCATTATGAATACTACTGCCATGTTAGGTAGCCCCTCTATCACATCACATAGTTAATAATTTTTTAGTGGTGAGAGAAATTAAGATGTAGTCTCTTAGCAACTTTGAGGTTTATAATACAGTATCATTGACTATAATCTATGTGGTATGTATTAGATCCCAAGGATTTATTTATCTACTAATACCATCCAGCCTCTGGTAACCACCGTTCTATTCTCTGTTTCTATAAGTTTAGCTTTTAAAGATTCCACATATAAGGGCTATCATATAGTGTTTGTCTTTCCCTATCTGATTTACCTGAAAGTGCATCTATATTGTTACCAAAAGCAGGTTTTCTTTCTATTTTAAGGCTACATAATATCCTATCATATATAAATTTTTATCCATCCATCCATAAATGGACACAGTTTGTTTCCATAGGCTAATAGTTGTGAAGTAATACATTATTGTAGTTTTGATTTATATTTCCCTAATGGTTAGTCATGTTGAGCATATTTTCACATACCTGTTGGTATTTGTATGTGTTCTCTGGAGGTATGTCTATTTGGGCCCTTTACCCACTTTTTAATTGTTTTTGTTGTTGTTGTTGTTGTATTACTATTGAGTTATAGGAGTTCTCTATATATTTTGGAAATTAACCCATTATTCAGATAAATGGTTTACCAAGATATTTTCTCTATAGGTTGTCCTATTGTTCTACTGACTTTTTTCCTTTGCTGTGCAGAAGCTTGTTAGATTGATGTAGTTCCACTTGTTTAATTTTACTTTTGTTGCCTGTGCTTTCTGTGTCATATCCCAAAAAATTTTTGCCAAGGCCAATGTCAAGATATTTTCCCTTATGTTTTTCTTTAGCAGTTTTACAATTTCAAGTCTTATACTTAAGTGTCTAGTGAATTTTGAGCTGGTTTTATGTAGGGTATATGGTAAGAGTTCAATTTTTTTTCTTTGGCATGTCTATAATCACTTTTCTCAACATAATTTGTTGAAGAGACTGTCCTTTCCCAACTGTAGATTCCCGGTGCTCTTGTTAGAGATCAATTAATAGTGTATGTGTGGGTTTATTTCTAGAATCTCTATTCATATTTTTCTATTGACTCACCATCTATTATCTGTGTTTTTATATTTCGATTCTGTGAACATTTTGTATATAAAATGGCAATTTCTTAAATATCTTCTATAAAATTTTATCGAAGTATAATATACAAAGAGGGCCTCCCAAAAGGAATTATCTTCTACAGGGCAAGCCCCTTGTAGTACAGGCTTCCCTGCTAGGTGAGTATTCTAGGAACCCATCTGTATCAGTATACGAGCTGGCACTGTTGTGAGAGACTGCATTCTGCTTAAGTGAATTTTTTTTAAGACCCTTTCAACACATGAACACACATACCCACATTGTGCCAAGTGTTCAGCAGTGTTTGACCAAAAATGGCACGACCCACATGCCCCACCCTCTCTATTCCCCCAGTCTCATCCCAAATGCCTTTTTCTTTTGTTTCCCCAGATGAAAAAAGCCCTCAAAGGGAAAGGTTTTGCCGATGTGGCAGAGGTGAAACAAACAAACAAAGACAGGAACACTAAAAGTCATCAAAATCAGTAAGTTCAATTTTTTTTTCCTATTTTCATTCTGAATAAAAATACTGCACACCTGTTGATAGGAATATTTAAATATTTTCCTGAACATTTTTAAATGTTTTGCTTCTTTTCCAATTGTGTTATACTTTTCTTAGACTTGCAGAATTTATTAGTATATCCTGGGGCAATTTGCACTCACTTGCGGATGTGCCACCAGGTGCTTAAGTGAGATATTAGGGGCAGGGGAAGAAACTGGTGAAGGCCAGGTGCAGACTGGGGGAAGTATAGCAGCTTTCACTGTAAAAAAACTTATTAAGGCCTGCCTGGATCCCTCATTCTATTCTCCCTATTTCCTTGGAAATAAAAAGCATATTTTCCCTCAAATTTTCCAGAACATTCTTTTGAGAATAATGATAAATTTCAGCGAAGGCCAAAGTACTTGTCCTGTCCTAAAAGTGATGGGAGTGATGTGGGCTGAGCAAACAGAAAGATCAATTATCCGAGGACATGCCCCAGTCTTCATTTTCTGATTTCATTGTTTTTTAGCCTTTTGGGTTAATTAATGCATCAAATGATTATGTTAAATGCAAATATGTGATTTATATTATGAGTTGTGAGGAAATTGTTTTGAAGTGAGTTTGAAAGCAAAAATGAATAAAACCAAACAAAATTATGCTTAGTGAAATAAGCCAGGGAATGAAAGACAAATACCATTTGATATCACCTAATACAGAAAACTATGAACAACACAAACAAACAAGAAAACAGTGACCGGGGGGGAGGCAGGGAAGGGTTGAGTAAAGGAACTAGTAAAAATAACCCACAATGGGATGGGAGGGAGAAATGGGGGGGAAAGTGGGACAACTGTAATGGAAAAACAATAAATAAAGCAAAAAATGTTTTAAGAAGACAAATAACCCAATTGAAAAATAAAGTACTTGAATAGACATTTCTCCATAAAACATATACAGATGGCCAATAAGCACATGAAAAGATGCTCAACTTCATTAGCGTTAGGGAAATGCAAATCAAAACCACAATAAGATACCACTTCATACCCATCAATCAAAAATACAAAAAAAGAAAAGAAAAAGAAAAGTAAAAGAGATAAGAACTGATGTTTTTGAACAACATAAGGTTAAAAAACAAAGAAACAAGCAAACAAAAGTCTTTAATCTGAAATAACATAAGTAATTTCAGTGAATTGATATGAGAGGGAAGAGTAGAAAGGGTAACAATGCACACATAGTTACTTTTCAGTCCATTTTTTTTCATCTTTATTATAGCAAGACTGCTTAAACCCTAATCTGTTTTTTGTTAATTTATGCTTCACGAATGGGAATATTTTCTGCAGGAAGGGAAGGAAGGTCACGAAAAAGTCTAGTACACTTCAATAGAATTCTCTTCTTTTATCGTTAATTAATGTGGTTTCTCAACACTTGACTTCCTTGGTTGTTCTCTAATGCTTTGTTCTTGTTTTATATGTTCTTTCTTGTTATTATTTTAGTAATTTATCAAGTTCTTTATCACTCCTGTTGCAGTAAAATGAGTCTGGTACCTGCCAACATATATGGAAGCATAATTACATTGATTATTTTGAATTTATGAGAAACATTTGATTTAATACTCATGTCTTAAATGGGTGTATTACTTCTGGTAAATGTTCTTTTTCTATTAGTCTTTGATATTTTTAGCCCATTTTATTTTTTTATTATTGAATCTTCGTAAAATGCTATGGTAATTCCTTTTATCATAGACTTTTACCAAATTAGTTGAATTTTTCTGAATCAGTATTTGCCAGAATCCCAGTATCATAGGGTATTATTCTAAGATAATTGCTTTTTTTTTTATAAAGCATAGGATCAATTAACTGAAGCCATGACTTTTACTGCTTTCTGCAAATATGGTTTGTCTATGTTCTTATATCATTGTTTACTATTATTGGAATCCAATCAATTCTAGCAAATCCTTGCTCACCCCACCTTTTAAATAAATTGATGCAAAGAAGGTATGCATCTTTCCACCATAGATAATGCACATTTTATTTATAAGTATATTTATTTCTTGCTGGTTGGTAAATCTTGAGATCTATCACTGCCTGGCATTTTCATCCAAAATGTTGCTCTCTGAGGCTCCCTTTTCCCCACTTACTCATCCATTGCTCTTTTTTAATCTTGCAATTTTTGGTAGAATTTATATACTCTTTGTAATTTTAGTGACATAAGTTATATATACTTTGCTGTATTATTTTTGTATTATTGAAACTTTTGATAATTTTTTAAAAAAGGAACAGCAATATGATATGAGAAATTAAAAGAAAATGTCAAAAATATTTTCAGGAAATTTGCTTTTGCAAATAAAATGTTTATCAGTTTCACATTAAACAACTGTTATAAAATTTCCAGTTCTAAATGTTATATTTTAATATCCTCACTTCATCATATTGTTGAATTTTATTTTTCTTTGTGCTTGAATCCTAATCAATTTATTGTTTTAATAGATCCTTGATCAAACACTTTATGTCTTTTTCACTTGTTTGATTCTATGCACATTATCATTTTGTTATGTGCTTTATCTCACATATTATATGTTGAACTCTAAAGAATAAGAACTGTTTTATCAGTTTTCTCTCTCACAAGTTTCTTCACACTGTGATGATGTAGGAATATTTATAAACTATTAACCAACTAGCCATCTACGTTTACCTTAGCAGTTTTTGTTAGAGAGTCCCAAGCTTGCTCATATTGACAATTTAGCTTCTTGGAGAAAGCTGTAAATTGTGATCACTTAAATGAAGTCTCTTATCTGTAGCTGTTGGCACTTGGTATGATTGTTCTAAAGCTGCAAGTCTGTAAATGCTGATAACCTTTCCATGTGATTTTGAAATTTGTTAGTATTCAGTCGTTGTATTTAGCTAATAGTAAAATTGAAAATTATTATTTTAATATGCATACATTAGATAAATTTTATATTTTTTATTTAACCCCTTTTTGTCCTCAAGCAAGCTTTTATTTATTTATTTATTTTTCTTAAAGCAAGCTTTCACAAGAGTGTTTTTTTTCTAGTCCAGAAAGAAGTGACAGTATATATAATCCTAAGTGACTCTGCAAGTAAATTTGCTATTTAGATGCAAGAATATTTGGATGGCATAACTTATTTTCTGCCCCATAAGACAGTTATTTTCTCTAAATTCACTAGAGTATAACAAGGAGGGTTTTTTTGGCAAAAAGTCTTGTGGCAAATAGTTTTGCCTCCAATGTTATAACCTATGTCAAACATCACATCAGATATATTTGTAGCAAAACGTCACCTTTTATTATCAAGAAAATGTGACAGATAAGATTAATATCTATATGCACCAGTAACATAAGTAGGTTTTTTTTTCTTTTTTTCTTTTTTTAGGCATCTTTTCTTTTATTTATTTATTTATTTTATGGTTTTTCTATTATAGTTGTTCCATTTTTTTCCCCATTGCTGCCTCCCGCCCTACCCCACCACTCTCACAGTCAATATCCATCCCATTGTCCATGTCCATGTATAAATAGACATTTAAATCAATATGACTTACTATAAATACTGTTTGATAATAGTATCAGTGTGTTTTAGATATGCTTTAGCTTCAACTAAATATTTATCAGAAAATAAGCTTAGGTTTGTTGATGTTTACTTTCTTTGGTTACTACAAAATATGTTTCAAATAACTAAAAGGCATGCTTATTTCAGAGTGTATTATAATCAGGATTTATTATTTACCAGAAGTAATACTACCAATAAGTAATCTAATTTAGTTTACTAGATTTTATATTCAAAAAATATATAATTTTTATCTTTAAGGCAATATGCCCATTCATTTTCTTGGCAAGGTTAAGTTTGGCCTAGTGGTATAGAAGTCATGGAATAGAATTATACACTATGTTTGAATTTATTATCTCTTGAAGATAAAATATTCTTTTTTTGTTTGGAACAGGAAGCCCAACTCTGAATTTTCCATTAAAATACTTCTTTTTATAATCACTCCTTATGAGAATGATAAATTTGTATTAGAATATAATCCAATAAATAGTGCATTAGTGATGATACATCTTGAGAAGACACTGGCAGACATTTGATGTCTTATGTCTGAAAAACATCGGCATTTTTGGCCTATTCATGCTCTGGACTTTAGAGCCATCTGTCGGCATGGCAAACTGCCTACTCATAAATTAGTTGGACCATTTCATCAGGGTAAAAATGCCAAAGAATAATAACTACAAAAGAGCAGATTATATATTTCAGCAGTTGCTACTGCATCTATAGGAAACACATTTACACCTATATTGTTGTGACAGAAATAATGCTGTTTAATCTACCTGAATTGGGGCCCTAAAGAAAGGTATGATGGGGACATTCTTACATAAGATGATGAAATAAGTTACATACTGGTCTTGAATTGAAAAGAGTAGGCAAAGATTTTTTGTGAAAGATACATCTACATGAACAAGTCCAGGGAACATTAAAAGTAAGGTTATACATGTAAAATAAAATTAAAGTGATGTTTGTAGTAGCTATACAATACAATGGTTATATATTTACATGGACACTTCCCATAACTAAAGTAAATATTTTCATAGTGGAAAAGAGAAAAAATGTGTATAGATGTGCATTTTTTCAGAGAAAGAGTGTGGGTTTTCATATCAATAACTCATTGGAAGTAAGTCACTCCATTTAACTTCAGTTAGATAAAAAAATTATATTAATATAATTTAAAATTTATTTTGTAATTATAATAATTGCCTCAATTAATTCACTCAAAATATTGTTGGTTTTTCCTGTGTCATAGTAAACAGGAATTAGCTCATTTTTATCAAAAATATTTCATGTACCAATTTTCTATTAGAGTCATTCATTTAAGTTCTCAAGAATATATTTACTTTGCACAAGAAATAAACAGAAAAGTGTTCTATAAATTGACATTATTTTAATTCTTATATTATTTTATAATGGTCACATGTGTTGGTTGAGAAAATATTCTAAGCTTGGGACTTTCTCTGTTAATGCCCACACACGGAAAGTATGTTTAATTTTTTTTTAAATGACTGTAATATCTCAAAGAATAAAGAATTTATCTACTATAAATAATGTGGATTTGTAAAGTTTATTGTGAAAGAAGTATATGCAGTTTTGCATATTCCAAAAATCCCTTCAGTGTCAATTAAAAAATTAAGTTTTCTGTTTGATGAAGGATGAAATTATATATGAATGCTAATGGAAAGGAGCTAAAGTAGTACACATAGCTTTTAACATTCTATGTGCAATCCTGGCATTAGGCCATAATGAAAGTGCTCAACTCTTACTATTATAGGAGATCCAGTGCCCCTTCAATATCAATCCAGTAGCTCCACTATATCACTTTTCTTTTTCCTTGAATAAGTTGTACTGTAAAGAGACAAAATATGTTACCATTGCAAAGTCAGCGAAATTTTGTGAGGTTACCCTTTTAAAAAAATTAGATCCTTATTTTACTTTGAATGACCCAGAAGTTTTAATTTAATAAAATAGTCTGAAACATTAAGTCAATAACTTAAGAGAAAAGCCTATGTTTCATTCTTTAAACTTCTTTTTTTATAATATTTTTACTATTATACATGATCATTTTATAATGATCATGTTAAGCTATAAACTGTTCATACTGAGCTCTACACATTTACCCTTTAAATATACATACCAAATTAGGTTACATTAAAAGATGGTGTTATTCTTTGGGTATTTATTGATAATTCATTGTGTTCTGCCTATTTTTTAAAATTTACATCTAATTTTTAAATTATCTACTTATCTTTATTTAAAAATTTATAGCATAACATTGTAAAGTGTTCAAGCCCAAAACCTCACAGGAGATATAAAATTTAAACAAATGTATCTCAAATCAAATGTGGAAATCACCAATAAAAGGAATAAATGAAATACTATGAGATTCACCAGAGGGAAAGTAAAATATTCAACTCAAGAAAGGAAAGAAGAAGAAAATCAAGGGGATAATTTTGCATTTCACATAATTCTTGGGTAATTATTTAGGCAGAGAAATAAGAACTGCCTAAAATAGAAGATGAAAATGAACAACAGAAAATTTCAGCTGTACCTCACCAATAACTTATCAAGAATAGAGTCATACATAATAGTACTCTACTCCAGAGTGAAGGTCACAAGCACATACAGAAACCCACTCTGGACAAAGGTGTAAATGGAAGACTAAATATTGAAGGTTGAGCAGGAACATTAATATATATACATGTATGTATTTTAATATATATCTGAGAAAATCCAGCCAGTGTTAATCAAATGAGAACAGTTTGAGCGACATTGATGTAACATGGCAGCCAAGAATAATGGACTGCAGTGTGCATGTGTAAACAATGACAACTTCACTGTACTCATCAGTGGGGGTGGAGGATGCTGTGGAGTGAGCATGTGTACTGTGTGGCTGTCACATTCAAAATGAGCCAATAGAGCAATAAATCTGTATCAAATTTTGCATTAAGCTTGAGCATTCCTCTGCAGAAACTATTTGGATGATTCAGAAGGCCACAGCTATGGGCAACTGGTGATCAACAGCTTCATCATTAAAATGTGCCTGCTCATGCATCACATCTGGTGCAGAGTTTCTGCTGAAACATCAAATTACCCAGGTGATGCAGTGCCCCTTACAACCCATATTTGGTGCCTGGAATGTCTGGCTTTTCCCAAAACCAAAATCGCCTTTGAAAGAAAAGAGAGTTCAGGCCATCAATGAAATTCAGGAAAATATGACGGAGTACCTTAAGGACCAGAGGTGCCATTGTCCTATGTATCATGTTTCTTGTATCTTGTATCTTCTTCAATAAGTGTTTCTATTTTTCATTTTGAATGGCTGGATACCTCCTGGACAGATCTTATATTATTTATATTTAATATTATATATTTTAAAATATATACTATTTTAATTTACAGTAACAAAAACAAAACAACACTCATCCCCCCCAAAAAAATAAAAATAAAAACAAAGCAAAACAGAGCCCAAAACTATCTCAAATCTGGCCTAGAGTGATGAAATCCCCACAATATCATCAAGCATAAAAATATGCCTTTTTTGCAGGAATGAATGTTATTTTTTTCTCAGCATCTTCTGTTCTATGTCCAGAATTCAATGTCTTGCACTCAAAATATAAGAAACATACACACACACACACAAGATAAACACACTTTCAGAGATAACGCAAACAATAAAACCAGACTCAGAAATAGGACCAAATGTTGGAACTATAAAGAGACTTTTAAATAACTATTACAGTATACAATGTGTGACATATACATTAAAGCTTTTAGTGGGAAAAAATGGAAAATATGCATAAGTTGATGGGAAATTTCAGAAAGTAATGGAAATAGGAAAAGTTAAATAAAATGTTAGAAATGGAAGCTACAGTAACAAAGATAAAGAATTAATATGGAAGTTTCTGAAGTGGTCTCAACATAGTTGAGGAAAGACACCAGAACTTAAGATAGGTCAATAGAAATTACCCATTGTGAACTACATAGAGGACTGTGGAAAAAAAATAAAGAGAGCATTCAAAATCTGTGGGACAATTACAAGAAAAGATGTGTATGATTGGAATCCCAGAAGAGAAGAGACCATGAGGAAGAAAAACTAATTAAAGAAACAATGTCTGAGAATTTTCAAAAAATAATGAAATAGACATCAAACTTCATATCCAAGAATCATAGATCACAGTATATCCCAAACAAGATGTACAGCACACACACACACACACACACACACACACACACACAAAACCACAAAGAAACTTCATATTTAAGCTGCTGAAAATCAAAGATATAGAGAAAGTATCAAAGGTACTCAGACAAAAACGACATATTGCAAACAGAGAATCATAGATAAGAAATACAGCAGGCTAACATTTTGAAACTGCAAACCAGAATACTGGGGAAGAAAACAAAAACTTCCTCAATCCAGAATCCAGAATTGTACAGTCAAAAATAACTTGGAAATTTTAATGAAAAAGACCTTTAGTCAAATGGAAACTGAGAGAAATTATTCCCAGCAGATCTGTGCTATAAGAAAAATTAAATTAGAAGTTTGGTACTAGATAGAAACTTAGATAAGAACAAAAAATGAAGATTTCTAGACACATTAAAACATAAAAAAATTGCATAACCCATTGCTGATATAACCCTAATGAAGTTAATACAATGTTTCAAAAGAAAGTCCAGGGAAGAATTATGTGACATAGTATTTATGCAGAAAAAAAAATAGGCCTCTCTCATAAATTTTCAACTACCATTCATGGACAGATTTCACATGTATATTAAAATGTATGCTAGATAAAAAGTGATTTCAAATCTCTATTAAGATTGAGAATGAATGTGAATGAAAAACATCTAAGAAGGACTAGGACATGGGATAGAAAGAGCACATTATAATGAAACAGAACAGGCAAGGCACAAAGAAAAGCAAGAGAGAGAAAAATGGCTGGTATGGTACTTTGATTATACTGAGTGAAAATAAATAAAAAATATGAAACAATAAAAAGAGCTTTTAACCAGATCTTGAAAATCTGAAAAGCAGATCGACTATACTGTATTCAGAAGGCCCTTCAAAATCATCAGTGAATTTTTTGAGTTTTGCATTGCATAGGTACATATATGCTCTATTCATTTTAAGTAACTGTATTTGATGTTGAAGATATAAAATGAATAAGATAATGCAAGCACCGTAAGTATGCATAACATACTAAAATATGTATTATTTAATGAATAATTAAAATGCTCCTTACCTATCATGCAAAAGGGAAGCAAAGGAGATGACAGAATAATGTGATAAAAATATATTTGTGGTTAATATGCAGTGAAGAAATACATTTATTCCAGTGAGGAAGAGGGAGACAGTCAGAGCACTTGCTAGAAAAGATAAATGGGGAGAATTGAATTTGTAATGAATTATTGGACTTGGAGCTAAAATGTGCAATATGCAGTGGATGTGATTTTGATGCCCAGGAAAGCAATCTGGATAGGGATTATAAATTTTGGAGGGATGGCCATTCAGAGGAATATAACAATCATGCCATCATCCAGAAACTTTACAGAGATTGAGAAGTACAATGGAATTATGGTCTCAGAGTTGAATCTAAATACAGAGAAATTGAATAGACATAATTAAAATGGTTTATGTGAGCAGTAATAAAAAAATTGCTCTGGAAAGGTGAAAATGGAATAAAAAAGTAATAGCTTAGAGAAACACTTCAGTAATCGAACGTGCTTTACTTGATGATAAATCAGTGAATATTTTTAAAATTTTAATGTAAAGGTATAGTTTTGTAGAGAGTTTTCTCTGATTGCATATTTTGAATATTATGTTATTTAACTCAATATTAATATATATCAAATATACTTTTCAAAATAACTATATTATATACTGAATATTACAATTTTAAATATGTAATGATTATGTTATAAAACTTCATGCTCCTGAGTTTTTCCCACTTAGTGTATTACACATTCATAACTTCCATTATAAAATAAATGGTTATAGCATTTCTTCTTTATATTAACTACAAATCAAAAAGCTTTACATAGGTAAGCACTTTCTTGCTAACTAAGTTTAAATAGTTCTCAAATGGTAATGTACATATAAATCACATCAAATCTTGTTAAAATACAGATGCAGACATTATATCTGGATAGAAGCTGAGATAATGCGATTTGGCATACACAGTGGCAGCATTCTTGCTGTTGTCTGCAAACCATCGTTTGAATAGCAAAATAACATCAAAATAAATGGCAAGCAAATTCAAATTTTTAAAGCGGTGTGATTAATCAGACATTATATAATGTGCTGCAAGCAGAGGCCTTACAAGAAGTGCTTATTCATTAAATTTTGGCCTTCCTTGCACTCTCAGAAACCAGAAATACCTAGGTAAAACTCAAAGCTAGCCTGACGGGTTAAGAAATACAAAACTTCAGAGACTTGAGATGCCTCATAAAAGAGTCATCCATCCAAATACCAAACATAAAGAAAGGCATCCTAGGTTATCCCTCACTGACACTTATACGCACTGCCTATGAGTTAATGAGATAGCCCAGCAGGGGTCATTTCAGTTGTAAGAGAGAAAAAACTGTATAACCAATCCACAGAATTGTCAGCCAAATAAATTGTGGTTTTAGTGTATAAGCATTTGTGTGACTTTGTTACTCAGTAACAGCTAAATGTAAAAGTTAAACACCCAAATTTCTGTGTTTCCAGCGTGTACAAATGGTGTCACATTAAGAGTATCCAACTAGGTTTTTCAGCCTCTTGACTCCTCAGTCTGCATATGACCTTAGATTCTATTAAAATCTCCCTTGCTTCATACATTTGGGTTCATGGAGGTTATTCCTTTTTTCTTCTCCACTTCAGTAATGTTCATGACCTTAGTCTCTTTTATTTTGTTGGTTGCTATTAGGCCATTGGATATAGGGGGAGGCCTCAGAATTTTGATATATATGGTGCTCATTGTGTCAATGTCAATGTCTGTAGCTATTTTGTTATCTTCTGATTCCCCAAGTCAAGGACACTGGCATGCTGAAGTGAAATTGTTTTTCCAGAAATACTGAATAGGTTTCTTTCCAATATTGCACCACTGTCTTCCTCTTTTTACTTATTTATTATTATTTTGTTCTCATACTTAAAATAATTTTTCAGTGGGACACAATTCAGCTCACAGCACACATTCAAGTGGAACTGAATTAGTGTCTGACAATATCATGGAACATAAATTGTTTCACACTCTGATCCAAATCATTCAGGCCCCCTTGCAGGGGCAAGGTGTTGCTATTCTATGAGCTGATTCCAAAGGGTTCATTTTAACTTTCCTCTTTTCCTAGTTATCATGGTTTTAACCATCTGGACAGTCTTTTTTTTTTTTTTTTTTTTTTTTTTTAGTATTTATATCATAGAGCTACCCGCTCCCTTTTTTTTTAGTATTTGTATCATAGAGCTACTCGCTCCCTCTTACTCGACTTTAATCACGAACATCTGCATTCTCTATTTTAAATAAAGGCGGTCTCCTTAGACAACCTGGACAGAGCCTTAAGACTGCTGTACTAATGCTGAGGTTGCAGACAGCAGCTTGCTTCTGCTGAGTACCTTTCTTGCCCTCTGTGGTCACTGCCCAAGGATGGCAGTTCCTGGTCTTCCTGGCTTGTTCCTTCCAATATGGAGCCTCCGGCAATGCAGACCCAGTATTCTCAGCCTGCTCTTCAGTATAGAGCATGTGATCTATGAGTTGTTCTGTTGGGGAAAATTATTCTAATATATATACACTTGTATTTCAATTAATTCATCTATTTGTATATCTTGTGTGTAAATGTGAATATATGTATGACACATTTGTAGAAGCTGAATTGCTCTGTCAAATTGCGATCATTTAAATTTTGTGAGCTGTTAAGAGATTGCCTTAAAAAGAACTTTGCAGCTTATTCTTAAGAATGTGAAAAGGATAATACATATAAAAAAATTAGTTATCTTGACCTAAGTATGGGATTTATATATTAGTTTATCATGATTAGGAGTATTTACGATACATTTATTGTGGCTATCTATTTAAAAACCACGAGGACAACTATGAAGTTTTTTCAATATACATTTGAAAATAATTATTATTTTCTGAAAAAAGTATATTATTAAACATAATTTTTTGTGTATTTCAAACACACTAAAGATATTCATTGACATTCTTTTAAGCATTTTCAGTAATGCTTTAGAAAGATATAGTCTTCAGAGTGAGTCAAATATCAAATGTGAAATAACTGACAATAAGGAAAGTTATAAAGAATTAGATAAATCACTATCAAATGAACAATAATATTTCTGCTATAGATTTCTGAACATTTTAAAGTTTATAATTTGGATAATAATCCCAATTTGTTGATTTTATTGAGTGTCTTCAGCCATTGTTAAGAGAACAGATGATCCATTTTTATTTCAGAATAAAATTCTTTAAATAAATTGTAGATGAATACCAAAAAGTCATTGAGTGGGAAAAATCTGATATCTGTAACATCATAATGTTTTACTCGCCTATGAACTCACACAGAACTCTAAAAGCAAAAATATCATTGAGGAATATTTATTTAGTACTATTTTAATATGATAAAAAATTTCATAGCTTTGATGGCATTATCTTTAAATCCAGGGAGTCATTCAAATGGAAGTAGAACACTTACCTACATAATAAATCTCTTGTAGTACATCTGAATGAAAAATGGGTTAAAATATTGAAATAAGAAAGTCATTTTGAAAAGACCAAGTTGTGGGAGTATGTACACAAATGAATAAAACATATCATTCAGACGTTTTATAAAGAGACTTTGATCAAGCTGTTCCATTTTCTGTTAGTGATTTGTGTTAGTAACTTTATTCTAGCAAGATACTTTGACTTGATGGTTTAAAAATGACTATTTTTTTAGAGTTCTGGCCTTATCTGGCGGAAAGTTTATTTGGCTGTCTACATACACAATGGTTTTCATGATGGAAAATATTCCTCCTTCTGCCAAGTCAATCTTCTCTTCACCATAAGCCAGAGAATTTTGATTACAGTATAAAGTTGAAAAGACCCATAAGAATATTCACAAGAATTATTGATAATGTCAACACACACAATTAAATTGTATAATTTAAGTAACTTTCTTATTTATTTATTCTTTATTTATTTTTTTAGTCTCCATGACTGATGTTTATCCTCTTGAGTTTTACTAAGACACCTCAAAAGTTTTTGAAATGCTTCTCTTATCTTAATCTAATTTCTTTTTAGTCTACACAGCATTTTTATGCAGCTAAATCTCACATCATTTTGTATCTCTTATCTATTATATGTTTCTGAAGCTGGATTCTCTTTTCCAATCCTACACTTAATATCTCTATTTAGATATTTCATTGACATTAGCAGTCCATGTTTTAGTTTATAATATGCAGGTAAATTCTTAAAGGAAAGATAAGTTAGTTTCTTGAAAACTAGTATTAGAGACAAGAGGGTACATACATGATTTTACAAAACTATGATTACCTCTCTTTTATACCACAGATCCAATTTTACTTAAATTAGATTTATATATTTTTTATAAAATATTTACTTCCTTTTTTAGAGTGTACAACTTTAGAAAATAAACTTGTCCTCCATTGATATTTTGCACTCTCCTGCATAAAATAAGAAGCCAATAAATTTAATGTTTACTCATTCCACATCTATTCTGTTTTACCTTGTTATGCTTTATTTGTTACTTTCTTTGTCTATAATTAAATCACAGCCTAATAATAAATACAACAGACGGCAGTTCATGCAATGGTCGTATGATGATGGGTATTCTTCATATTCTGTACTCTCTGGAGACACTAGGCTTCTCCTCTCACTCCTCCTAGAATTAAATCTCAGGACTGCATTGTACCACCAAGCTAGAGGGCAGGAGATTTAGTGGGAAAAAAAACCAGATAGTATTATTAGTTCATTTTATTTTACTTTTTACCAATTTTCATCTTGGAGTTCATTATTCCTTATGTAAGTTGTTCTATATATCCTGTAATTTAGAAGAATTGAGATTTTTCTCTCACTTGAGTAGAACATATTAGTCACTTCAGGCTGCCATAAGAAGATATGGGTGGTTTAAACAATCTTTCACAGAGCAAACATTTTTAAATGTGATGAGGTCCAATTTATCATTTTTTTAAATTTGATCATTATTTTGGTATTAAGTCTTTGACTGGCCCTAGGTTTCAAAATTTTTCTCTTATTTTTATTTTTAAGAGTTTTCTATAAGTACAGATTTCTGTAAAATGGTTTGATAATTCCTTTTAAAACTAAAAGTAGACTTACCACATGACTAACAATTGCACTCTTGTACCTATAGCTCAGAAAAATAAATATCAATATTCACACAAAAATTGTACATGACTATTTATAGCAGCTTTATTTGTAATAACCAAAAACTCTAAACTGCCAAAGTATCCTTCAATGGGTAAGTAGTTAGATAAACTATGATGTACCCATACCATGAAATACTATTCATCAATAACAAGAAAAGAACTATTTATACACATAACAACTTCAATGAATCTTAAGGAAACCATGATGAAGGCAGTTTCATAAGGATGCCTATTGCATGATATCTCCTTTTTATGATTTGTGAAATAACAATTATAATGACAGGGACCAAGTGATAAGTTTCTTCAAATTATTTTAATACTTATTAATACCTAGCCTTTTTGATATATCAGACACATTACAGGTTCATAGAACCCCTTACTAGATTCAAGAGGCAGGATTTGTACCATGCTTCTGTGGCTCTGACTGCAACTTCAACTGATGAGTAATTGAAACCCACATCAATAACCAAGGGAAGGAGCTCCATGTGATGGTATTTCCCAGAGACCACTAGACAATCACAAAGTTCCAAGATCAAAGTTTTTGTTTTCTTCATATTATTTGTTAGAAAACTGACTAAAGGTTTCAGATTAGATTCTCAATAATAAAAAGAGTGCAGATAAATTAATGATTTTGTAAATCATCTAGTCACAAGTGGAAGGCTTCTAATTTTGAGCCTTTTACCTCAAAATGGTGGGAAATTTAGGGTGGTACAGTTTTTCCTGTATTACTTTAATTGATTGTTTAACATTTCCATTAGTAGTTTTATTTTCTACCTTGATATTAAAATGTACTTTGATAATAAAATGAAAGCACAAGATCAGACATGATGGAAATATATTTCTTCTTTAAAATTAAATAGTGATTATTAAATTGGAAAAATTATACTTTAATGACACCCTAAATAATTTATATCCATTAAAATAAATGTAAACAAAAGTATTTAAAAGGACATTTCAATTATTAATAAACAAGATAAACAATTATTATCACTTAAAGAGAATCTAAATGTTAACCCCTCTGCATTTTGCCTTCCAAGATGCAAAGAAGGAAAAGGAGGATGAGGGAAAAATCAAAAAACTCTTCAAGCTAATCAGAGTCTTATACATGGGCATGGAGAGGCACCAAGTGTTCAAGAACCTATTTTAGTATCATTCACCATCAAAATAACACAATCCAAACTGTCAGTTCAGAAAGAACACAAATTAAGTAAGTAGAGGGAAATTAGATTGGGATCCTTGCTCTTGAGCTATGCTAATTAAAAGTATTTTTATATCTGCTCAGATTTAGTGATCTTAAAATCCTGAGAATATATATTATTTACTGTTTTCAACATCATGGGCTCCTGAATATTACTGCAGTAATTACCCATTTTTGAGGATACTTTGAACTCAGAAAAGTATGGCTTACAAAATAGGCTAGAGGGCAGGCACACAGAAACAAAATTTAAATGTTTTAATAATAGAAGCATAGGTAAGATTAAAGAAGTTAATTTGGAGCCTTAGGCACAAAGTAGGATTATGAGTATTGGGGTAACTAAGATATAAGTATTTCTTTTTTTTTCTTTTTGATTTTTTAATTTCTTTTATTTTTTGGTTTTTCAATTACAGTTGTCCCATTTTTCCCTCATTGCTCCCCCCACCAAGCTCATCCCTTCTCCCACAATCATGTCCCTCCTCGTTGTCCATGTCCATGAGTCATTTATACATGTTCCTTGACTAGACCCTTCCCTTACTTATGCCCCTTCTCTCCTTCTCCTCTCCCCCTAGTGACTGCTATTCTGCTCTTTGTCCTATTTAGTTCATTTGTTTGTGTTGCTCTTTAGTTTCCTGTATTGGGTGATATCATATGGTATTTTGCTTTCTTTGCCTGGCTTATTTCACTAAGCATAATTCTCTCTAGTTCCATCCATGTTGTCGCAAATGGCAGGAGTTCCTTCTTTCTCTCTGCTGCATAGTATTCCATTGTGTAAATGTACCACTTTTTTGATCCACTCATCTACTGATGGGCACTTCGGCTGTTTTCAGCACTTAGCTATTGTAAGCAGGGCTGCTATGAACATAGGGGTGCATAAGTTTTTTTGAATTAGGGTTTTAGGGTTTTTCGGGTATAATCCTAGCAGTGGAATCACTGGTTCAAAAGGCAGTTCCATTTTTAGTTTTTTGAGGTAATTCCATACTGTTCTCCATAGTGGCTGCACCAGTCTGCATTCCCACCAACAGTGCAGTAGGGTTCCCATTTCTCCACATCCTCGCCAGCACTTGTTGCTTGTTGATTTGTTGATGATGGCCATTCTGACTGGTGCAAAGTGGTATCTCATTGTGGTTTTTACTTGCATCTCTCTGATGGACAATGATGTTGAGCATTTTTTCATGTGTCTACGGACCTTCTGTATGTCCTCTTCAAAGAAGTGTTTGTTCAGGTCCTTTGCCCATTTTTAATTGAGTTGTTTGTTTTCTTGATGCTGAGTCGTATAAGCTCTTTATATATTTTGGAGATCAGTCCCCTGTCTGTGATATCATTGGCAAATATGTTTTCCCATATGGTTGGTTTCCTTTTCGTCTTGATGATGTTTTCTTTTGCTGAGCAGAAACTCTTTAGTTTGATGTAGTCCCATTTGTTTATTTTTTCCTTTATTTCTCTTGCCTTAGGAGATGTATCCCTGAAGATATTGATATGTGGGATATCTGAAAGTTTCCTGCCTATGTTTTCCTCTAGGACTTTATGGTGTCATGGCTTACATTTAAGTCTTTGATCCATCTTGAGTTTATTCTTGTGTGTGGTGTAAGTTGATGGTCTAGTTTCATTTTTTTGCATGTCCCTGTCCAGTTCTCCCAGCACCATTTGTTAAAGAGGCTCTTCTCACTCCATTTTATGTTCCTTCCTCCTTTATCA
Source organism: Furipterus horrens (assembly GCF_987537825.1). NCBI lineage: Eukaryota > Metazoa > Chordata > Mammalia > Chiroptera > Furipteridae > Furipterus > Furipterus horrens. Next base: position 177,813,217 of record NW_028327171.1, read on the forward strand.
AATATTAGTTGACCATAGAGGCCTGGGTTTATTTCTAGACTCTCTATACTGTTCCACTGATCTATATGTCTGTTCTTATGCCAGTACCAGACTGTTTTGATCACAGTGGCTTTGTAGTATTGTTTGATGTCTGGTTCTTCTGTTTCAAGATTGCTTTTGCTATTTGGGGTATTTTTTGGTTCCATATGAATTTTTGGAGTGTTTGTTCTAGGTCAGTGAAATATGTCATTGGTATTATAATAGGGATTGCATTGAATCTGTAAATTGCTTTGGGTAGTATGGCCATTCTGATGATGTTGATTCTTCCCATCCAAGAACATGGTATTTGCTTCCATTTATTTGTATCTTCCTTAATTTCTTTCTACATTGTTGTGTAATTTTCAGTGTACAGGTCTTTTATCTCTTTGGTTAAGTTTATTCCTAGGTATTTTATTTTTCTTGTTGCTATAGTAAATGGTATTTTCTTTTTTGCCTCTGTCTCCGATATTTTATTGTTGGTATACAGAAATGCCTTAGAGTTCTGTATATTTATTTTGTACCCTGCTATTTTGCCAAATTCACTTATTATATCGAGTAGTAGTCTTTTAGTGGAGTTTATAGGGTTTTCTAGGTATACTATCATGTCATCTGAAAATAGTGATAATTTTACTTCTTCTTTCCCAATTTGGATGCCTTTTATTTCTTTGTCTTGTCTGATTGCTGTGGCCAGGACTTCCAACACTATGTTGAATAGGAGTGGAGAGAGTGGACAACCTTGTCTAGTTCCTGATTTCAGGGGGAATGCTTTTAGTTTTTGTCCATTGAGTATGATGTTGGCTTCGGGCTTCTCATATATAGCCTTAATTATGTTAAGGTATGCTCCCTCTATTCCCATTTTGCTGAGTGTTTTCATCATAAATGGGTGTTGTACTTTATCAAATGCTTTTTCTGCATCTATAGATATGATCATGTGATTTTTGTCTTTCATTTTGTTTAGGTGATGTATTATATTTATTGATTTGCGAATATTAAACCATCCTTGCATCCCTGGGATGAATCCCACTTGATCATGGTGTATGATCTTTTTGATGTATTGCTGGATCCTGTTTGCCAAAATTTTATTGAGGATTTTAGCATCTATGTTCATCAGTGATATTGGCCTGTAGTTTTCTTTCTTTGTTGTGTCTTGACCTGGTTTTGGGATTAGGGTAATACTGGCTTCATAAAAAGAGTTTGGGATTTTTCCCTCTCCTTGGATTTTTTGGAATAGTTTGAGGAGGGTAGGAGTTAGTTTTTCCCTAAATGTTTTGTAAAACTCGCCTGTGAAGCCATCCGGTCCAGGGCTTTTGTGTGCAGGGAGATTTTTTATTACTGTTTCAATTTCCTTCTTTGTTATTGGTCTGTTGAGACTTTCTACTTCTTCTTGATTAAGTTTTGGAAGGTTATATGTTTCTAGAAATTTGTCCATTTCTTATAGGTTGTCAAATTTCTTGCCATACAGTTGTTTGTAGTAATTTCTTACAATCCTTTCTATTTCTGTGGTATCAGTCGTGATTTCTCCTCTTTCATTTCTGATTTTGTTTATTTGTGTCTTCTCTCTTTTTTTCTTGATGAGCATGGCTAGTGGCTTGTTGATTTTGTTTATTATTTGGAAGAACCAACTCCTAGTTTTGTTGATTTTTTGGATTGTTTGTTTCATCTCTATGTAGTTTAATTCTGCTTTGATCTTGATTATTTCCTTCCTTCTTATTGCCCTAGGCTTTGTTTGTTGTTGTTGTTCTAGTTCTTGTAGCTTTAGGATTAGACTTTTTATTTGAGTTTCTACTATCCTTTTCAGATATGTCTGTATTGCTATGAACTTGCTTCTGAGGACTGCTTTTGCTGTGTCCCATAGGTTTTGGGCTGTTGTGTGTTCATTGTCATTAGTTTCTAGAAATTTCTTGATTTCCTCTTTGATGTCATTGTTAACCCATTCATTATTTAATAGTGTGTTATTCATTCTCCGTGAGTTTGGGTGTCTTTGATTTTTTTCTCAGAGGTTGATTTTTAGTTTCAAGGCATTGTGGTCTGAAAAAATGTTTGATATGATTTCAATTTTCTTGAATTTGTTGAGGCTTGTTTTGTGTCCTATCATGTGGTCTATCTTTGAAAATGTCCCATGTGCCTTTCAAAAAAAATGTATATTTTGCTTCTTTGGGGTGAAAAGTTCTATATATATCAGTTAAGTCCATGTGGTTTAGTGTGTTGTTCAATGCCTGTATATCCTTGGTGTTTCTTTGCTTTGATGATCTGTCTATTGTTGATAATGGAGTGTTAAAGTCCTCTACTATGAGTGTGTTGTTGTTAATATCCTTCTTGTGGTCTTCTAATATTTGCCTTATGTATTTGGGTGCTCCTATGGTGGGTGCATATATGTTTATCAGTGTTATAACTTCTTGATGAATTGTTCCTTTAAGTATTATGAAATGTCCTTCTTTGTCTCTTTTTATTGCCCTTGTTTTGAAATCCGTTTTGTCGGATATGAGGACTGCTATCCCAGCTTTTTTTTTTTCAGGTCCGTTTGCTTGGAATATTTTTTTATATCCCTTTACTTTCAGTCTATGTAAATCTTTTGTTTTGAGGTGTGTTTCTTGTAGACAGCTCATATGTGGGTCCTGTTTTCTTATCCATTCCGTTATCCTATGTCTTTTAATTGGAGCATTTAATCCATTTAAATTTAAGGTTATTATTGACATGTATTTATTCATTTCCCTTTGTACCTCTCTCCCTTTTTCTTAGAATATTCCCTTTAGCATCTCTTGCAATGCTGGTTTGGTGGAGATGTATTCTTTTAGTCTTCCTTTGTCTGAGAAACTCCTTATTTCACCTTCTAAGATATAAGTATTTCTACTGTTGCTACTGCTACTGTTAACATAGAAGCATTTTGTATAAATGTTTTATGTATAAATTTGGGGATGAAGGTATTATAGCTGTGAGTCCTGATTGTGCCTTGCCATACCTCCCAACCAGACACCAGGAAAACAATCAGGTATAGATAGAGTACAATTTGGAGCTTGTGTATGATGACAATTTATGCCAAAAATTGTATTATAAGCAAAAATTTAAAAAAAAATTAAGAGATTAAAACTGATGTTTTTGTTTGACTATGTAATCAATGAGAAACATAAAAAAGCACGTGCCTGAGTATTGAGATATAGTCGTTGTCGTCGTCGGCGGCGGCAGCGGCAGCCGTCCGTCTCGAGAGACAATGGTGTAGCTTCTTAAAAGTCTATCTGCACTGCCGAGAATGGTTGTGCAGTCCGACTCGGGAGTGACACGGTATCTGTCTCCTCCTGTGTTGAATCGACATCTTGCGATGATGCTGGAGTGTCCTCTCCAGTGAAGCTGAAGCTACAGAGCCTGGGCAGGGTGATATGGAGGGTCTGCTGTTGCCCATGCAGCAGACCCCCCCCTCTCTTCGCAGCTGAAGGATCCAAGGGAAAGACAGAGTCAATACAGCTTGGCTTCAGGTGCGCCGCAGGAGTTGCCGGTATTGACTACAACGTCAAACCTCCTTAGGGACTCCGGCTCCGGATTTTCTGTCGGGGTTTACTCCCTTAGCCTTTCCCCTGAAGAGGTATGCCGCAAGGCAGCGGAGGTTTTTTGGAATCAGTTTTCCTTCTCTGATGTGCCCTGACTGGAAGATCGAAAGTGGATACTTTTTAAAAATAAGTTAATTTTTTTTTAGATTTTATCTATTTATTTTTAGACAGATGAGAAGGGAGGAAGAAAAAGAGGGAGAGAAACATCTATGTGCAAGAGAAACATTGATTGGTTGCTTCTCCCATACTCCCAAATAGGGACTCTGTTTGCAACTGGGGCATGTGCCCTGACTAGAAATCAAACCAGCAACCTTTCTGTTCACAGGATGGCACTCAAGCCACTGAGACACACCAGCCAGGGCTAAAAATAAGTTTAAGAATTGCTTAAAAATAGAAAGAATGAATGATGTTTGGCAATTGACCTGAAAGTCATGACAGTGATAGGTCATTAGTAAGAAGGCTGGTCTTTACCTGCATATATTAATGTAATGATAAAACAAAGGGCTTTTGTGTGAAATTATTCTAGGTTTTGTAGAAATATACATGGATTCCAAGAGGTTGCAGAGTAGCCGGAAGCTCCAACCACTTGCTCCCAGCCCCGGACTGATCTTGCCACTAAACTACAGAGCTATCAACTTGAAAATCCATTTGAGTGTGTGTGAAAGCATGTGTGAGCGAGCATGGATTCTGATGAATGTACGTGTGTGTGCAAGTGTGTGCATGCCTGTCCATCTGTGAGGACACTCAGACAGTTGGAGCCACTCCCGCTGCTTAGCCCAGAGCTTCTGGCTGTGCAGGTTTGGAGCAGTGGTCAATTTGTGAAATTTACAAAATCGTGCTCAGGGGGAAGCCTCTGGAGCGGCTGTGCCAAGGCACTGAGCCTTGTGTCTGTGCCCTCTGCACTGGGCCAGACCTTGCTCTCTGTTGCTGCTGGGAGCCAGGGTTTGGGGACTGAGGTATTTGCCAGGGGGGGGACTGTCACCACCTGGCACTGGGAATTGCTGGAACTGCAAAATGGACAGAGTCTGACTGAGGAGGCTGCGGATTGGCCGAGGAGCCAGTCAGCCAAGGAACCAGGAGCAGCAGGGCTGGAGAGAGGTGGCTAGGGCATCACTGGCTGCAGAGGACATGGTGAGAGTGCAGTGGCAGGAGTCCAAAGCTGAGACTTACTCGATGGACCAGAGTGAGTGTCCTGCCACCATCCCATGTAATAGTTTTGCTGCTGGACTATTACCTTCCGTCCCACACCACATCAGTATGACATGAGACCTGAAAGAAGATGATGCATACACAATATATTCTATTAATTTGGGAGAAAAGAGAGAGAAAGGTCAATGGGTTGTCTCTTATATGTGCCCTCACTAGGCATCCAATCCACTCCTAGAAGCCCTCTCAAGTCAAAGGCAAACATGGTAGGAGTTGAGCCCCTTAGTCAGCCAGACTGAGGAATACACCCACCATCTTCCCTGAAGTCTGATGAGCACCTGCCATGGGAGATTCAGGAATCACAACCCCCTATTTCTTCCAGAAGCCTTCTCAAAAATAGTTGAGACTGCAATTAGTCTAAGATTGACAACAGACCAACAGGTAGAGACAAGCAGAGGAGGACATTGTGGTGACTTGGAATGTTTGCTGACACACCCCTGCACCCAGTGCTGATAAAAACCAGCTTTGCAGAGCAGTTTGGCCCATTCTGGGAGCAGCCAAACTCAGAGAAAGCAGCTACAAATTGTGGATTTCCTGTAGCTTAAAAAAGGTGGCTGACGGCCAGATGCGAACAGTGCCTGACATTGGCTTACACCACACTCAGACATTCAAAGGAAGAAACCAGAAGGCAAGATATAAGCTCTGCTGAGACAAATCCACTTGGTTCTTTTTTCATTATTTTTGCTATTTTCTTTTTCATAAATGTTTTATTATGTTTAATATACATTTTCTCTTTTATTTTTCGTGCTCTAATATTTTTCATATTTCTTACTCTACTCTTTTCTTTGATTATTCTATTTTTCCTTCTCTCCTTTTATTATTTTTGTTACTTTTTCTGTGTTCTTTCCTGTTTTCCTCTTTCAATTCATTATGACTATTATCTTCCCCTTTCTCTTTTCATAATCACCTTTATTCTCTTTAGTCATCTCATATTCTTTATCCTTTTTTTTTTTTTTAGTATTCTGTTTCTCTTTCTGCTTTCTTTATTCTTTGCTTTCTAGTCATTTATATTGCTGCGATGGTTTGGGGAGGGTGCTTTGTGTGTGCATGTGTGTGTGTGTGTGTGTGTGTGTGTGTGTGTGTGTGTGTGTTGCTTTGCTTTGTTCTGACAGCACCTACAAAATAGCATTTGGCACATGGCAGTGGTTGAGCTGCTTAGTAAGCCAGACAAAGGGGAGTTCCCATCAACAAATGGGCCAGTAACAATCAGGACCCTAATATAAAAGTAGAGTCCAAATAACCCACAAACAGGACATTTCTAAGCACCCCTATCATGAAATCAAGGAGTCTGAACTACTGGGTCCCATAGCACTACTAACACAAGGCAACTCCACAAGACAGATAGCCAAAGCAAATAAACTAATACATAGAACAAACACAGGGAGAAAACTAAAATGAAGAGAAAAAAGGAACAACCCCCAAATGAAAGGAAAGAAAGAATCTCCAGAAAAAGCTAAATGAAATTGAGCCAAGCAAACTATCAGACTCTGAGTTCCAAGTAATAGTTATAATGATGCTCAAGGAACTTAGTGAGAACTACAAGGGACTTAGTGGGAACAATATCCACATAAAAAAGGATATAGGAACCTTGACTAAGAACCAGTTGGAAACAAAGAATGCAATATCTGAGATGAAAAACACACTAGAAGGAACAAAAACAGGCCAGATGAAATAGAGACTTAAATCAGCGGGTTGGAAGACAAGATAGAAAAAATTACCTGGGGAACATATTGGGGGGAGGTCAACAGGGAGGGGTATGGGAAGAGGGAGGGAGATGATATAGGAATTAAGGATCATGGTAGGAGGGAATGGAATAGACAGAGAGAGGTTGAGAAGAACTGTATGCACAACTAATGGACATGATCTAAAAGGGGGGAACAACTGGAGGGAGGGGGGCCACCGGGTGGAGGGGAGCAGAGGGAAGGGAAATTGGCACAAATGTAATATTATAATCAATAAAACACATTAAAAAAAAAAGAAAAAAGAAAAAATTACCCAGTCAGAGCAACAAAAAGAAAAAAGATTGAAAATGAATGAGGATAGTTTAAAGGAACTTGAGGACAACATGAAACATAACAACATTCACATCATAAAAATACCAGAAAAAGAAGAAAAAAGAACAAGGTATAGAAAATCTGTTTGAAAAATAATGAGAGGAAACTTATGTAACTTGGTGAGGGAAAAAGTCATGCAAGTCCAGGAAGCACATAGGGTCCCAATTAAGATGAATCCAAATGACCCACTCCAAGACACATCATATTTAAAATGGCAAAATTCAAAGACAGAGATTCTTAAAGGCAACAAGGGAGAAACAACTGGCAACATTTAAGGGAGCTCTGATAAGGCTATCAGCTGATTTCTCAATAGAAACACTGCAAGCCAGAAAGCATAGGCAAAAAGTATTGCAAGTAATGAAATTGAAGGACCTGCAACCAAGACTCCATCCAAGAAGACTCATATATAATGTAGGGCAAAATAAAGGGCTTAAAGAGTACAGCTCCACCAAGCCAGCATTTCAAGAGGTGCTAAAGGGACTACTTTAAGAAGAAGAAGAAGAAATAGAGAGAGAGGAAAACAGGTGCAAAAAGGAAAAGTGGTATTGCGTAAGTACCTATCAATAATAATTTTAAATGTAAATGGATTAAATTCTCCTATCAAAAGTAAAGTGTAGCTAAATGGATAAGAAAACATGATCCACATATATGGTATTTACAACAGACCCACCTCAGAACAAAAGACTACACAGGCTGAAAGTGAAAGGATGGAAAAAATATTCCATGCAAATGGGCATAAAGAAAAGCTGGTATAGCAGTATCTATAGCAAACAAAATAGACATCAAAACAAAGCCCATAATAAAAGACAAAAAGGTCACTACATAATACTCAAGGCAATAGTCCAACGAAAGGATATAACTTTTGTAAATATATATGCACACATTATAGGTCGGCGGCGGCAGCCGTCCGTCTCGAGAGACGATGGTGTAGCTTCTTAAGAGTCTATCTGCACCAACGAGAATGGCTGTGCAGTCCAACTCGGGAGTGACACGGTATCTGTCTCCTCCCGTGTTGAATCGACATCTTGCGATGATGCTGGAGTGTCCTCTCCAGTGAAGCTGAAGCTACAGAGCCTGGGCAGGGTGATATGGAGGGTCTGCTGTTGCCCATGCAGCAGACCCCCCCTCTCTTCGCAGCTGAAGGGTCCAAGGGAAAGACGGAGTCAATAGAGCTTGGCTTCAGGTGCGCCGCAGGAGTTGCCGGTGTTGACTACAATGTCGAACCGCCTTGGGTACTCCGGCTCCGGATTTTCTGTCGGGGTTTACTCCCTTAGCCTTTCCCCTGAAGAGGTATGCCGCAAGGCAGCGGAGGTTTTTTGGAGTCAGAGTTTTCCTTCTCTGATGTGCCCTGACTGGAAGATCGAACCAGCGACACTTAGCTCGCAGGCCGACGCTCAATCCACTGAGCCAAACCAGCCAGGGGGACATTATAGGTACACCTAAATATATAAAGAAAATATCTGAGGACTTTAAGAAAGAGATAGGCAGTAATCCAGTCATTGTAGGGCAAATCAACACCCCACTGTCAACAATGGATAAGTCTTCCAAACAAAAAAATTAGCAAATATATTACAACATTGAAAAATATGTTAAATCAATTGGACTTAAATTGATATTTACAGAAAAATTCAGCCCAAAGAAGCAAAATATGCATTCTTCTCAAATGCACATGGATCATTCTCAAAGATAGACCATATGGCACATCACAAAACAAGCCTCAGCAAATTCAAGAAAACTGAAATCATATCAAGTATCTACTCAGATCATAATGGCTTGAAATTAGAAAACAATCTCAAGGAAAAAGCTCAAAAACATTCAAATACATATAGGCTGAATAACATGTTATGAAATAATGAATAGTTTAATTATTAGGTCGAGGAAGAAATCAAAAGGTATGTGGAAACAAATGAAAATAAACACACAAACCCCAAAACCTATGGGTCACAGTGAAAACAAGCCTATATAAAGAAGATAGAAAAATTTCAAATGAACAACCTAATCCTACATCTAAAAGAACTAGAGGAACAGTGACAAACAATGCCCAGAGCAAGCCGAAAAAAGAAAAAAGTAATAAAGATCAGTGCAGAATTAAATGGCATAAAGACAAGAAAACAATTCAAAAGATCAATAAATCCAAGAACTGGTTCTTTAAAAAGATTTAAAAAATGACAAACCATTAACCAAATTCATCAAGAGAAAAAGAGAGGACCCTAATAAAATAAAAAGTGAAAGAGGAGAAGTAACAATTGATACCACAGAAATACAAAGTTTTTTTAGAAATTACTATGAACAACTATATGCCAAGAACTTGGACAACCTTGGTGAACATACAATTTTCCAAAACTGAGTCAAGGAGAAGCAGAAAGCTTGAATAGATAAAAACTGGTAAAACTGAAGCAATAATTTTAAAAAACTACTGGCAGAAAAAGCCCTGGACCAGATGGCTTCACGGGTGAATTTTACCAACCATTCAAAGAAGAAATAACATCTCTTCTTCTCAAACTATTCCAAAAAATTGAAGAAGAGGGAAGACTCACAAATGTTTGTTTATGAGACCAGTATCATCCTAATCCTAATAGCAGATAAAGAAAGACATGGCATGACAAAGAAAGAAAATTATAAGCCAATATTTCTAATGAACATAGATGTTAAGATTCTCAACAAAATACTAACAAACTGAATGCAACAATAAATTTTTAAAATCATGATCAAGTGGGATTTATTCCAAGGATGCAAGGATGGTATAATATTTGCAAATCAATAAATGTAATATCCCACATAAATAAATGAAGGACAAATACAACTTGTTCATATGAATAGTTGCTGAAAAAGCATTTGATAAAATTCAGCACTCATTTATCATAAAAACACTCAGCGAAGTGGGAATACCAGGAGCATATCTCAACATATTAAAGGCCATATACAAAAAAAAAAAAAAAAAAAAACCAACCTACTTCCAACGTCATACTCAACTGGGAAAAAAACTAAAAGTGTTTCCCTTATGATCAGGAACAAGACAAATGTATCCACTTTCACCATTCTTACTCAACACAGTACTGGAGGTCCTAGCCACAGTGGTCAGACAAAAAAAAAAAAAAAAAAAAAAAAAGAAAAGAAAAGAAATAAAAAGCATCTAGACTGGAAAAAAGAAAGTAAAACTGTCATTATTGCAGACAGTATGATAATATACCTAGAAAACCCTATAAGCTCTATGAAAAAACTACTCAACCTAATAAGTGAATTCAGCAAAATAGTGGGATACAAAGTAAAAATTTAGAAATCAATGGCATCTTTGTATACCGACAATGAAATATCAGAAAGAGAAACTAAAAGAAAAATCCCATTTACTATAGCAACAAGAAAAATAAGTGCCTAGGAATAAATTTAACCAAGGAGATAAAAGACCTGTACTTGGAAAACTATAGAACATTGAGGGAATAAATTGAGGAAGATACAAGGAATGGAAGAATTAATATCATTAAAATGTCCATACTACTCTAAGCAATCTATAGATCCAATGCAATTCTTATTAAAATACCAATGGCATATTTCACAGATCTAGAAAAAATACTTCAAAAATTTATATGGAACCAAAAAAAGACTCTTAATAGCCTGAGCAATCTTGAGAAATAAGAACAAAGGAGGAGGGACCACAATACCTGATATCAAACTATATTACAAGGACACTGTAATGAAGACAACAGTCTGGTACTGGCATGAGAACAAACACAGAAATCAAAACAACAAAATAAAGAGCCTAGAAATAAACCCAGGTCTCTATTGTCAATTAATATTTGACAAAGAGGGCATGAATATTCAATGGAGTAAAAATATCTTCTTCAATAGAGGGTGTTGGGAGAACTGGACAGGACATGTAAAAAAATAAAACTAGACCACCAAATTACACCATACACCAGAATAAATGCAAAATAGATAAAAAACTTAAAGATAAGTTGTGGTATTATAAAAGTCCTAGCAGAGAACATAGGCAGTAAAATTTCATATTTCACATAACAATATTTTTGCTGATATATCTGCTAGAGCAAGGGAAATAAAGAAAAAAATTATCAAATGAAATTACATCAAATTAACAAGTTTCTGCATGGCTAAAGAATGGATCATCAAAATGAAAAAGGTACCAGTTGTATGGGAGGACACATTTGCCAATGATACATCAGACAAGGGTTTAGTCCCCAAATAAATAAAGAATGTATACAACCCAACATCAGGAAGAAAAACATTCCAGTTAAAAAATGGGCAAAGGACCTGAATAGACACTTCTCCAAGGATGACATAGAGATGGCCCATAGACACATTAAAAAATGTTTTACATCAATAGCCATCAGAGAGATGCAAATTAAAACCACAATAAAACATCACTTCACACTGGTCAGAATGGCAATCATTAACATTATAAATCAACAAACAAGTGCTGGTGAAGATGTGGAGAAAACAGAATGCTAGTGCACTGTTTGTAGGAATGCAGATTGGTGCAGCTGCTGTGGAAAACAGTATGAAAATTCCTCAAAAAATTAAAAATGGAACTGCCTTCTGACCCAGTGATTCCATTGCTGGAAATATACCCTAAGAATCTTGAAACACCAAGTTCATAGAACTTATACACAGTGTTGGAAACAGCCAAATTGCCCATCAGTACATGAATGGATTAAAAACCTGTGGTACATTTACACAATGGAATCCTACACAACAGAAAGAAAGAAGAAACTGCTACCCTTTGTGAAGGCATGGGTGGAACTGGAGACTATTATGCTGAGTGAAATAAGCCAATCGGTGAAAGACAAATACCATATGTTCTCACTTATAAGAGGACTCTAGTGAACAAAGTAAACTAACTAGCAAAACAGAGCAAAAGACATGGAAACATGGAACAGACTGACAACAGTCAGAGGAAAGGGGGGTTTTGGTGGAAAGAAGGGTAAAGTACTAGTAAAAGAGCATCTATTAATGACCCATGAACATGAACAACAATGTGGGGATTGACTTTGGGAGCAGGGGGTGAACTGGGTGGGGGCGGGGGGAAAGGAGAAAAGTTGGGACAACTGTAACAGAATAAACAAAAATAAAAAGTAAATTAAAAACGAAAAAAATGATACACATGGACTTTAGACTCCGAGCTCTAATACTATTTAGCCAGTCAATGGTGGGCAAGTTACTAAAACCTGATCAGCTTCAGATTCTGCATTTGTTAACCATAACCATAGCTTTCTTTTCTAATCATTAATTTATTAGTTCAACAGATGCTTATTGACAACATGCTATGTGACAGGCATATTTTTACTGATTTTCCCATTAGAAAGGAAGATGCATGTAAAGAGGGTCTTTAACGTGACACAAATTAAGTGGAAAAATATAAACTTTCAATTGCAATGAATATGAAAAAAGAGAAGTAGAAATTGTCATGGTATTATACAACAGATCAAGGTGAGATAACATACATAAGGTTACAGTACAATTCCAGTTTTGAACAGTCAGAACTGTCAATGATTATTGTTGTTGCACGTGCTTTGGAAGCAAATACGGCAGTGTTGATTCTGAAAACATTTAAGTGACTCCTAGTTGAATGGATCCACAGAACACAGAGTCAACTGATCCACAGGGGAAAGCTCTCAAGGGTTAAAACAGATTCTGATAATTCATATTTGATTTGATATTATGATTTAGAGAATCTCTCTAAAAATTAGAAATACAAACCTAAAGAGATAAAATTATGATTTTTAAAGAAGGGTGTAAACCACTCATCATACATACATGGCGGGGAAAAAAGCCATAAAAGTATTATTATGAGCTAATGGATATAACAAAAAATGTCCAGGATGGAATACTAAGTTTGAAATTCTAAATTTCATTAAAGTGATTTAATATTTACATTTAAGAATGCTGCTATGACTTTTGTTGTAGTTTTTGTTATTGCAAAGCAATGATTAAAAAGAAGGGACTGCATCCACTGATAGACCTTGAACAATCTAACGTTGTTCTTTTGGTTTGCACTAGGATGTGAAAGAAAAAAACTCCTGCGCTTTCTGTCTGTCTTTGTGGCAGCCCAGATTGAATAGAGGACTACATCTGCAAAAAAAAAAAGAAAAGAAGGGAGAGCCCTGGTTGGTATGGCTCAGTGGATTGAGCACCGGGCTACGAACCATTGGTCGCTGGTTCGATTTCCAGGCAGGGCATATACCTGGGTTGCCAGCCAGATCCCCAGCTGGGGGCATGCGAGAGGCAACCACACATTGATGTTTCTCTCCCTCCCTTCCCCTCTCTCTAAAATAAATAAACAAAATCTTAAAAAAAAAAAAAAAGGGAAAGATTTAATAAGATGTATTTGGTTATATAATGTAAAGTTGTTCTCTAACATTAACTTAAATTATTAAAATAAAACTTTTAATGTAAGTTTTGTCTAAATGTAAGAAATTTCCAGAATCTGAGAATAAGATAATTGTTGTTGAGTTATTAAAATAAATATTATTTTATTATATCTTCTATTAATTTTTTGCTTTATTGGTTGATTCTGCCTGGTCATATAAATATTTTTTTTATAAATTCATCTACTTGGGAAATAAAAATGTAAAAAAATAAAATGTATTCAAATAACTTTTACTGTATTTTATATTTTTGGTTATACCTATCATTTGGCAGACACAAAGTTATTTTTACCAAAGTATGTTGAGAAAATTGAAACTATTTTCTGTGATTTATAATTAGATAATAGAATAGATATGATATTTAAACTCATGTAGACATTACTTAAACTTAGATTCAAAATGAAATAGAATTCTCAAGTTATATATATTTATGCTTTGATTACTTCACACTTCTAGTACACCACATCCTTAAGGCTTTAAGAACTAAAGATCAGCACAACATAAATTAATAAGTAAAAAGTAATTATATTTCACTACAAAATCAATAAAATTGAATGTTAGTATATCTTATATTCTTTTTTTATGCATTTTTATTGTTGTTCTTTTATAGTTGTCCCAATTTTTCCCCTGTTGTTCTCCCTTGCCCCACCCACCCCAACTCTTACAGTCAATCCCCACCCTGTTGTCCACGTCTATGGGTCATTTATACTAGTTCCTTGACTAGGCCCTCCCCCTTCTTTGCTCCCTTCACCCCTTCCCCCCTCCCTCTGGCCACTGTCAGTCTTTTCCTTGTTTCCATGCCTCTGGTTCTATTTTGTTCATTTGTTTGTTTTGTTTATTGGGTTCCTGTATTAGGCGAGATCATATGGTATTTGTCATTTGTAGCCTGGCTTATTTCATCTTACATTCTATAAAGCTAAAATTTCTGTAAATTATTTGAAATGAATATTCATTCCTTGATTGTTTTTTCCACACACAGAAAAATAACTTACATGGATAGGATTTAGATTTCCGACAGGCAAAAGGCACCACAGAGTGAGGAATCAAGATGCAAAGTGTCTTAGAATTGTTTGGCACATCACTCAACCCTTCTACATTTTGTCCTCACAATTTCTTTTTAAACAACTGATCTATTTCTCTTTGGAGTAGGGGAATCTTCTGATTAATATGTACCCAGGAACCACATGGTTGCCCATCTGTGTGGGTCAGTTTTGAATCACTGATCAAGGCTTAAATTGAGTTGAAATATAGCCAAATAGCCAGCAACAATGACCTTCAAACCTGTCGTGGCTGACAGATGAGCAGCTCTAGGAAATTTAATTTGTTTTAGAGCTTATATCTCACATTCATATTTGATTTTAAAAATAAATTTATTTCTTCTATTGATCTTTGTTTCTCTGATATTTAAGTTTTGGAACTATATCTTTCAGATTCCATAGCAGATTCATCAAACAATATTCTCTGAAAAAATAACTGGAGGAAATCAATAATTCAATCAAAACTTTATATATTTATGCAATTTTGGTAAGAGAAGTACTGTCTTCATTATTCTTTTATCTAGTAAAGGAAATTAATCTATGTCTTTCTTCTTCTAACAGCAGTTGATGTACTTCAATTAATAGCTAGATAATTTTTATTATCTAGAATAGACTAAAGCAAATAATATCAAGTTATTCAGAAATTAGGACATATGACCTTTTAAAAATGTATTGAATTTCTCAAAATAAGTACATTTTGAAAGAAATCTAAGAGCTAATATTTTCATAATCTTTCTTTGAAAAATAGATCTATAAAATTTCCTAAGGTACAACAAAGCTAATTGTCTTTTCATGTTCCTATAAAGATTATTTTTATATTTTATAAAATTTATTATGTTTCTAGATTTACTATGTATACAACCAAGATAAGTTTTATATTGTTAGGTATCAGATTGTCTGTATCAGAAGGGAGACAATTGTAACACTTTCTTATAAACAAATATCATTAGGCTCATAAAAAAAAAAATCTCTGCCTTTTTTACCTATCTTTCTTTTTCTCAATTTCAGAAATATAAACTATGCTAACTCTTTGCAAGAGAGTCAAGAACAATACAGTAAATTCAATAGATTCTCTTCCAGGATAAGACTTTGCTTCAAATTGTAGGTGATAATAAGGGTGTCCTCACCATGCATTATTATTCTGCAACCCTGACTGAAGAAGCAGTGCCCATTTTTAGGGCACATTATTATTATGGAATAGACAACATAACAAGTAAAAAGAGAAGCCAATTATATACTTTTAAAGCTTGTGCTTGGTTTTAATACATATAATGTCTGCCCATATTCCATTAGACAAATGATCCAGCCCCAAAACAACAAGGTTGGGAAATATATTTCTCCTTCAAGGGGCATAATGATGGGTGAGGAAACCAACAGTTGTATCGAATATAATCTACCACAGACTTCTTTCTTAATTACATATGTGTGTTTTTCTTTCACAAAACTCAGTATAGCACCCACACATGGCATAAACTTTTAATAAACTGAAATAGAAGGGAACTTTCTCAACTTGATGAAAATATTTACAAAGAACCTACATCTAATATTATACTTTAATAGAGAAACTTGAAGCCTTCCTTCTAAGGTCAGATACAAGGCAAGGATGTCTCTTTTCACCACTCTTTTTTAACATTGTATTGAATGTCCTTGCTAATGCAATAACCACAAGAAAATGAAATAAAGGCATATAGATTGGAAAGAAAGAAATAAAACTATCTTTTTTCATAGGTGGCATGATTATCTATATAGAAAATCAAAATAACTCAGATAAAAAAATCTCCTGGAACTACTAAGTTTGTAAGATGCAAGGTTAATATGCAAAGTCAACTGGTTTCTCATACACCAAAAATAAACAAGTGGAATTTGAAAATAATATACAGTATCACTTACATTAGCACCCAAAGAGATTATATTCTTTGGTATAAATCTAATAAAATTTTCATGAGCTCTAAAAAACTGAAATACAAAATCAAAGAAAAACTGAATAAATTGATAGATATTCCATGATCATGGAAAGGAAGACTCGATATTATCAAGATGTTAGTTCTTCCCGCTTTATAGATTCAATGCAATCTCCATCAAAATTTTGTCCATACATTACAAAATCTTATCTAGTATGTGCTTTTGTAGATAATGATCACTGTGCTCCTTTCATTGTTATCCATAATCCCTAGAAGTTAATAGTAACCACAGCATTTGGGGTTAATTGGTGATTTATGTATCCTGACTGTATACCCCTACACATACCCTTCTCAGTAATAGGTATAAGGAAAGGGAGTTCAGGGCTTTCCTCTGGAGAGAAATGCCACCTCTCTTCCTTCCAGACAGAAATCAGTGTCCGGGCCAACCCATTTCTCCTCATCCATGATCCTGAAACTTCTGCAGGACAGAGAGTTTCACTGAGCCTGGGCATTTCTCCACATGCCATTGGAAATAATTTTTCCAAAATAAGCTATATGTAAGTGTATAAGAGCTTGACATATTCATTTATTTTGAATTTGTAAACTGCTTGTACTTGGTCAAAAAAAAAGAAGAAAGAAAAATAATTCTAAGTATAGCTTTCATGTCATAAAATTATCCAAGCAAAATAATAATGAACAGTACAAAGAAACAGCATATAATCCATGTCATTATGTTTAATAACTTCTGAGGAAGTAAAATAAATTTCTTTTTTCTTCAATCCACTACATTTTAGTCATTAACATATATCTGTCATTTTGTTAAGAGTTTCGTAAAGTTTGTCTCTCTTTATAGGTCATTTTTTTCTTGATTTTTTGAGGGAGGAGGTGAGTAAAGAAGTAGAGAAGAAAATTGTGTAAATATTTTTAAATTTTATTGTGGTACATAAGAGAAAACTATAATGTAGTATAAAAGGTGGCTCTGAGAAAAATTGAAGTGAGGGAGGCTTTCATATGAAAGAAAGACTAAGAGTGTTTTTGTTCTCCCAAATATAACCCCATTTATGATTATGTGTTTTTTTAGGTGGGCATGAAGTTTGTTGTACTCCTTGATCAGACTATGTCCACTTTATTCCAAGGTATATATAATTGATTTTGTGTAATAGTTAGTTATGAGAATGACTAGGTTGTTTTCTCTCTTTTTATTGAAAATAAACTCTAACTTCAACAAACACCTTTAATAAATATGTAATCACACCAGTCTACTATGATTGTTTTCCTTTTTTGCATTATATATTAGACAAGCTTTCACAATTTAAACACAGGTAGCCCACAGTGCATATGCCCTGTGAGGATATAGTACTGAAACAAAAATCTGAAAATGAACCTCTAAAAAAATATTTTTCTTATATAGTGGTGCTACATAGAAATGTTGAAAAATTGAGAAAAAAAAGCATAGTAGCTCAGAGAAAAGGAGGTATTTCTACTTGGGTGAATATAAGATAATCTTTTTCTATTTGCTTCAATAGCTTAGAACATTATTTTGGTAAAGGGCAGATCTGGGAGACTGATCAAGAAAAACACACCAAATGGCATACATTACATTTATATATTTTGAGGACAATGAGCTTATCCAAATGAAAGCTAGGATATTAAGGACAATAAAGTGAAATTTTGACATATAATTGTTAGTAAATTGGAGTAAAAAGAATGTGGAAAAAGAGAAAGTTACATATATATTAGGTATTTTTATGTTCCATTTGCAATTAATGTATTTTCAATTGAATATATTTGTTTTAGAGTATGTTTACTCCACTAAATAGATTCAATAATAATTTATATTGGAGTATAAGAAATGGTTAAATATATTGTTTAATACATGAATCTCAGCTGGCATAAGAGTTAGAAGGAACCAGTGGAAGTGACAAAGGTTTTTCCACAATCTTCTTTGTTCTCTAGCCCATGTTGGCTCATCAAATTGAGCATTCTAAACAATAGGCTCTAGACACTTGCTTTTTAAAAGGCTTTCTTTACAGTTGCTCTAGGGAAAGGCATAAGTAATACTATAAAATTGCTATTTTCTTTAAAATCTTACATTTTGTCTCAGGGCAGGTCATTCTCTTAGTCTGGGTGTTCACATAATAATGAAGATGGCTGCTGATGAAGACTAATATGTATATGACTCTTCTTAGATTATAAACTAATCATTACTTGGAAACTTTCTTTCTTTGCTTGTTTAAAGGTAGAAACCAAAGTGCTGAGTCAAGATATGACATGTAACCTTAACAACCAGGATGCTCAGGCTAAAAAACATGTGAGAGGTGGAGAAAATCAGCTAAAACTCTATCAGAATTAATATGGGAGTCCAGCAAGATAGCATGCTATACAATCAATATACAAAATCAATAGTTCTCCAATTAATCATAATAATGAGATAGAATACCTGATGAGATAAATACTTTGTTCATAGATAGCAAAAAGTCAATATCACACCTATGAAGAAATTTACCGGGATATAAGCAGAATCTCTATGAAGAAAGTGATGACAGTTTAAGAATAAAAATAAGCTCTAAAAACATGCAAAGAAATTCCATGTTAATGAATGGAAAGACTCAATATCTTAAAGATTTCACTTCTAACTCTGACAATGAAAGTAAAATAAGTAACCAGGATAATAATAATGGTAAAGTAGAAACAAAAATAATATAGTATCACAAAAAGACTAGTACATATAGTAACAATAGACAATGAAGTTATTAAAATAAGTACATACATAATAGATTTTAATGACATTATGAGGAATAAATATTTGTAAAAATATATGTTAATCTATATTTACCTATGTATGCTTTATAATGGAGAAATAAGACAGAAAAATATAAAAATATTTTGCCTTAAATTTTTATACATAAGATTAAAACATGTAGAGAAAAACAACATACTAGGAAAATAACTATTTTATATATATAAAATATATTTATATTATTTGGTGTCTAGAGCCTATTGTTTAGAATGCTCAATATATAAATATATACAAAACTATATATATATATATGTATTACACACACACACAAGCCCTGACTGGTTTGGCTCAGTGGATTGAGCGTCGGCCTGCGAGCTAAGTGTCGCTGGTTCGATCTTCCAGTCAGGGCACATCAGAGAAGGAAAACTCTGACTCCAAAAAACCTCCGCTGCCTTGCGGCATACCTCTTCAGGGGAAAGGCTAAGGGAGTAAACCCCGACAGAAAATCCGGAGCCGGAGTCCCTAAGGCGGTTTGACGTTGTAGTCAACACCGGCAACTCCTGCGGCGCACCTGAAGCCAAGCTGTATTGACTCCGTCTTTCCCTTGGACCCTTCAGCTGCGAAGAGAGGGGGGGTCTGCTGCATGGGCAACAGCAGACCCTCCATATCACCCTGCCCAGGCTCTGTAGCTTCAGCTTCACTGGAGAGGACACTCCAGCGTCATCGCAAGATGTCGATTCAACACGGGAGGAGACAGATACCGTGTCACTCCCGAGTCGGACTGCACAGCCATTCTCGTTGGTGCAGGTAGACTCTTAAGAAGCTACACCATCGTCTCTCGAGACGGACGGCTGCCGCCGCCGACGACGACACACACACACACACATGTCTATATAAATAGAAGGGGGAACACCCCAAAAAACCCAGAACTATCTTCTGGAGGGCAGATACTTTGTAGTATAGACTTTCCCACTAGGTTAGTGTTCTAGGAACCCATCTGTATCAGTGTAACAACTGGTGTTGTGAGAGGCTGTATTTGGCTTCATTGAAAAAATTTTGAAGACTCTTTCAAAGCATTTGCCCATTTAACAATGGGTGATTTATGAATACACTTGCCCACACCACTTTGAGTGTTCAGCAGTTTTTGACCAAC
Organism: Furipterus horrens; assembly: GCF_987537825.1. Lineage (NCBI taxonomy): Eukaryota > Metazoa > Chordata > Mammalia > Chiroptera > Furipteridae > Furipterus > Furipterus horrens. Next base: position 177,833,248 of record NW_028327171.1, read on the forward strand.
AATGGCATGACTCCCATGCCCCACCCCTTATTTATCCCATGTTGTCCTGAGTGACTTATTTTTGTTTGTTTGTTTCCCAGATGAAAAGAGTCCTCAAAGAGAAACATTTTGCCAGTGAGGAAGAGGTGAAACAAAAAATGGCAGAAGCACTAAAAGGCATCAAAATTGACAAGTTTAAAAATTGTTTGAAGCAGTGAAAAAAAGGTCTTGATAGGTGTATTGCATCAAATAGAGAGTACTTTGAAGGCGATTGAAGTTTAAACATGTAAGAATAAATACACAATCTTTTATAAATAAATTCCTGTGTTTTGGGACCCATCTTGTATATCATACCATGAATTAATATTAATTAATTATTATGTAAGACAGTCAGAGAGTAAGGGCCACCACATCAGTTTGTTTGGTTATGCCTTGTATAAGGGAGCTCAGTAACACAAGGGGACTGAACTCTATTCTAAACTGGGCTCACTAAACCTGTCCAGCCTGGGCTTGTAATCATCTGGAGGAAGACTAGTATTTTCTTTTTTTTTTTTTTTTTTTGGTTTTGTTGATGTTAATTGTTTTTTTAATTTTAATTTTTATTTTTTTAAGTATATTTTATTGATTATATTGTTACAATAGTTACAATTTTTTCCCCTTTGCTCCCCTCCACCCAGCACCCCCCTTCCCCGACAATCCCCTCCCCAAGTCCATGCTCATGGCTCACTCTTTCATATATTCTTCTTCTTCTTTTTTTTTTAAATAATTAATTAATTAGTTAAATATTTTAACAATAAAAAATAACAATCCCTCCCTCTCAGACTTGAGACCCTTTACAATCTTATAAAGGACAATGGACGAAGGTCTCGAGCTCCTCTAGCTGCTTCAAGCTGGACATGGTCGTCGTCCTACCTACCCTTGGGTCAAGAAATCCCTAATAAGAGTGGGGGTGTGGAGGGGAGGGTGGCCTTCCCACAAGGGGAAGGATCGTGCAGACTCCAGGTTGGTTGCCTGTCTCTGGAAAATGGCATGCTTGGTTTAACAGGCTGGCATCCTTATTGTATTCTGGGGGCAACAGGGTTAAAGGACATCATTCAATCCGTAACCACTAGATGACAAAAGACAGGTATTAATTTTTCAATGTCCCACATTAGGGAAAAGAAGGGTTTCTTTGGAGGAAGGTATGCCAGGTACATCTCACCTGTCCAAAACCCTTTGCCCATTATACTTAGTTTGGACTGAGGGAAATATTTTAGGTATCCCCCCTCTCAGGCCTCTGGGCTCTTTCTGTCCAAGCCATTAGGATAGAAAGGAGAAACCAGTTTTAAAGTGAAGCCCACAGACCACCCTGTTCTTCACCAGCCCAGCCACTTAGTTCAGCCAAACCATTGAGTCTCAGGAGGCAGCAATGCAGACAGGATTAAGTGAGGCCTATACGTACAGACAATCACTCAGGTAATGAGATCGTAGGCTTATGCCCTTTGAAAACAGAAAACACATGTTAATTTATGTAACATAACCCACATACATGTCTCTAAATCTGTAGGACTGTCTTATCAGAAAGACATCCAGTTGCAAGGCATTTGACATTCTTCTTGCCTGTAAATTAAACATCTTTGATAATGCCACAGTCATAGTTTAACTTTCAAATGAAAACAAATTTTAAATGAAAAGAAACTTTAAAGACGGTTAGCTACACTACTTTATAGTCTACCACTGGGCATTGTGATCTTCCTTGAATCTTGATTTTTCTCCCTAAGATTACCCTCCTTGTCATTAAAGGGACTGCATTAAGTTCATTTTTAATTTATCCTGTTCAATTGCATAAACACAACAAGAGCAGCAAATGATCACTTATGATCTTTAGTTCTGCTTTGCTGGAACTTATGCAAGGAACATTTAGGGTGACCTTCAGTCTGCCCTTCAGGGCACAGAAGTTGAGCCACATAACTGGCATTCAGCCTTGCCTGTAAACACCTGTCTTTTCCAGGTCCTCCTGGTTTTCCATTGTGCCTTAAGGTCCCTTCTAGCCATCTTTCAGGAAAACAACCTTCGTTCCTTCCCTGGAAAGATTTCTATGGACTGCTTATCCATCCAAGGTACCAGGCCTTTTATCTTGTGGACTTTTATTACCTTTGAAGGTCAGTCCCAGTTGCTCAGGGCTTTTTGGTAACAACCAAAGCCCAAGCATGTCTCCTTTAGGCATGACATTCCAGTCAAAGTCTTAGTCAAAAAAATCGTTATTAACAACTGGTCTTATTAGTTTTATGCAAAGAAACTTAGGTCATTACTTACTTCTTTAGAATGCCAAATTCTGGAGGGATCAGATAGGGAGAAAATATATACAGTGTGAAGGAAAATCCTTGTCCTTCTAATATTCACTGAACTTGCATTTCTATTCTTTATAATTTTAATTTTTCCCCCCACTAAAAATTTTTCTGTTTGTTTGTTTTTCCATTACAGTTGTCTCACTTTTTTCCCCCTCTTGCTTCTCTGCATCCTGTCCCTCCCTTCTCCCACATTCAGTCCCCACCCAGTTGTCCATGTCCATGGGTCATTTATACATGTTCTTTGACTAGACCCTTCCCCTTCTTACCACTTCTCTCCCACCCATATCCCCCTTTGTTACTGTTAGTTTATTCCTTGTTTACATACCTCTGGTTCAATTTTGCTCATTTGTTTGTGTTGTTCATTAGTTTCCTTTAACAGGTGATAGCATAAGGTAATTTTCTTTTGTTGCCTGGCTTATTTCGCTAAGCATAATTCTCTCTAGTTCCAATCATGTTGTTGAAAATGGTAGAAGTTCCTTCTTTCTTTCAGTACTTATTCATTGTCATTTTCCCTCTTTGTACTTGTGTTCCTCTCTGTCTCTCTCTGTTTCTTCATCTTCTTAAAGCAGACCCTTTAGCATCTCTTGCAATACTGGTTTGGTGGAGATGTATTCTTTTAACCTTCTTTTGTCTTGGAAACTCCTTATTTCACCTTCCATTTTGAATGAGAGCCTTGCTGGGTAGAGTATTCTTGGTTGTAGGCCTTTGTTTTTCATTACTTGGAATATATTTTGCCATTCCCTTCTGGCTTGTAGTGTTTCTGCTGAGAAATCTGATGATAGCCTTATTGGAGCTCCCCTGTATGTTATTAGTTGTTTCTCTCTTGCTGTTTTTAGGATTCTCTCTTTGTCTTTGAATGTTGCCATTTTAATTATGATGTGTCTTGAAGTGGGCCTGTTGGGGTTCATCTTCATTGGGACCCTCTGTGCTTCCTGGACTTGCATGATTCTTTCCCTCTTCATGTTAGGGAAGTTTTCTGTCATTAGTTTTTCAAAGAGGTTTTCTATCCCTTGCTCTTCTTCTTCTCCTTCTGGAATTCCTATGATACGGATATTATTACGTTTCATGTTGTCCTGCAGCTGTCTTAGAGCCTCTTCAGTCTTGTTCAGCCTTTTTTCATTTTGTTGCACTGTCTGTGAGTTTTTGTCTGCATTGTCCTCCAGCTCCCTGATCCGATTTTCTGCTTCCTCTAGCCTGCTTTTAATTCCTTCTACTGTGTTCTTCAATTCAGAGATCGTATTCTTCATTTCCTCCTGGCTCTTATTGATAGCTTCCATGTCCTTTTTGATGCTGGTATAATTCTCAGTAAGTTCCTTATAGTTCTTCTGGAGTTCACTGTAGTTTTTCTGGAGTTCTTTGTAGTTTCCGCTGAGCTCATTGAGCTTCTCCATAATCCATGCTTTCAATTCCATATCTGATAGTTTGCACCCCTCTATTTCATTTAGCACTCTTTCTGGGGACTCTACCTTTCCTTTCGATGGGGGGTTGTTTCTCTGTCTCCCCATTTTTGTGACTCCTATTGTTTGTTGGTGCTTCTTAGAATGATCTGCACTTCCTGGATCTGCCCCTGGTGGCGTCAGATCCTGTACCAGTCTGGGCCTAGGCAGCCTATTGGAGACTTTCAGGGATCTACTGCCTTTGTCTGGCTTCTTGTTAATCTATTCAATCTGTGATTAGCTGTCAGGCTTGAGGACCGTGGGCGTGGCAGCTTAATTCCTGTAGGCTGGGCCTTTGCTTCCCCTCAGGCTGACGCCACTTTGCGGGAATGGTCTGCCTGCAGTGTGGGGATGAGTCAGCACTTGGACCCGGCCGGCCGTTTCCCCAGCTCTCCCCTCAAAGCCACCACACCAAACTCTCCCCAAGCATTTCCTGTCCTCTCTGCCTTTCCTCCGCTTGAGCCCAGGGTAAGTGGGGGCCAAAATATTTTTGTATGTGATCCGCTTAAGAGCTCTTTTTCTCCAGCTGTTTCTCTCCAGCTAGCAAGAAACCCTGTGGCTTTTCGCTTTTCTCAGCTGGATACTATTTTACTTTCCACTCTGTTGCTGTAGGCTGGGGAGCCCAGCTGGGGGTTTAGACCCTGCCCTTCTCAGGGGGAATCCCCGGCTGCTGAGCTGTTTCTCAGTCCCTTCAGCTGCCACCTGTGTGAGCCCAGCCAGCCTTTCCACGTCTCCGCACTCCCTACCGGTCACGTTGTGATGTAGCAGCCTTTTCTGTTTCTCCGTGGTTATAAGACTTCTCTCCAGCTGGTGTTCGGTTGGTTATTCCAGATGATTTCTCCAAAATTATGTTGTAAATCCAGACTAGTTCTGGGAGGAAGTTAGTGTAGCTTCCACTTATTCCTCTGCCATCTTGTTTCTCTAAAGAAGACTAGTATTTTCAATAAAAGTTTCTAGTGTCTTTGGTAGCTTTGAAGAATGCATAGAATAAAACAGGCAATTCACAGAAAAAAATGTAAGAAGTTTTAAATTGTATATACAAAGGTTTTCACTGTATTTACAATCAGAGGAATGTTAAGTAAGACAAGAAGAAAATTTTATATTTACATAAGAATCTTATCTATGTATGTATGTATGTATGTATGTTAAAAGATGCAAAGCTGGTATGGATAAAAATAAACGAGTGTTCCCTTGCAATGTTAAAATATTAATAATTATAGAATTTTTAGAAGATATCTATTAAAATATGAAACATACATAAATATTAACTTGAAAATTTCACTTCTACATGTATATTGTACCTATGCAGTATACACAAGGTTTCATGAATAAATATTTTAGTTGCAACCTAGTTTCAAAAATTTAAATTAAAAAAACTACCAAGTTATCATCAATTTAATATTGAATAATTAATTACTTTAAACTTATTTTATACAACAGTACACATAAAACATGTAAGTAAATTTATTATGTAAATAAATATGCATAAATCTTTATCTATGGACATTAAATATATTCATGCATTTTGCTACATTAAAACCAAAAACACGTTACTGAAAAGTCAATCATTCAACAAATTTTACAAGGTGCCAAGTGCCAAATATCATGAACAAAACTCTTTTCCTTTCTATAAATTTAATTTTAGTGGAAGAAAAATAAACAATAAGAATAATAAATGCATAAATTATATACATAGGAAGGTAATAAATGCTCTGGAAAATAAATAAACAGTACAAAGCGTGGTGGTGAGGGTATGGGGGCATTTGTTTGCAACTTTTATGTAGTGTCCAAGGTGGAGTTCATTGAAAAGTTGACATTTGAGCAAATACCTGAAGAACAATGGAATGAACCATATAAATATCTAGTAAAAGATCTTTCTGCTGCTGAAAAGAACAAACAGTATGTAAACACTGTAGCTTGCATAGGCCTAGCTGTGTGGAGAAGGAAAAAAAGAAATCCCCTTTTTCCCAATTATTATTTATTTTCTTGTTGCATAATGAAAGAATTTCTATGTCATATTCAAAATGTTTCATCTCTTATATGCACATATATTTTACTTTAATATTAGTAATGAAAGTCATAGTCATGAATACACACACATGCACATATCCTTTACCTTTCTGTTGCAAAACGCTCTGAAATCTGATTGTAAACATTGTAAGCCTTCATCTTTACCTTTCATGTAACTGGTAGATAAAAAGTTATTGCTTTGAAGATGTAGAGCTTGTTTAGATTAAATTTGCTCAGCTCTTTTATTAGTCAGAAGTATTTGTTGATTGATAATTAATTCTTTTGGCTTTCTATGTAAGCAAACATACTACTAATGAATAGTATTAGCTGTTTTTATCTGATATTTATACCTCATTTCTTTTCTTATTTTACTGCATTACCTAAAATGCGGAATAAAATTTGGGGGGCACTAAATAACATAAATGTATTTTCTTTCAGTTCTGGGTACTAGAATTCTGAGATCAAGATGGCAACAGGACTGGTTTCTTCTGAGGCCTCTCTCCTTGGGTTGTAGATGGTTGTCTTTTCTCCATGTCTTCACATCATTTCCCTCTCTGTGTCTAGGTCCAAATACCCTCTTCAGTCTCAACAGAGCTTATATCTTACATCTGTTTAGCTAGTCTTCAGGTGGTTTTCAATAATGGTTCTCTAATTTATTCATAATTTTGTTGTGGACCTGGGAGGAGACAAGCACAGCATGTATCTACTCTTCCATCTTGACCAAATGTCAAAAAAATCTTGAATGTATGTTCTGTCAGTGTATATCCTTAATTTTTACTTTAAGTAGGTATTTTTAAACATCGTTGATTTAGATTTAACTTTAACCATTTAAAATAACAATTTTAAAATTACTTATTTTGAAAAATCAACGTGTTTTTAGTGCATATATCAGCTCTTCCCATATTTTAAGTACTCAAAAAACTATTGAATGATTAAATAAATGAAGCATTATAAACTAAAGAATTCTAATGACAAATTTATTCTCTGTGAAGTTCTCTGTGTGAAATGTTTATCTAATTTCTCAAACTAAAATTATTTTTAATTGAGAATTTTATCCACCCTGTTATGATTCATTTAGTCTCTTGGTCTTTGAAGAATTAGAAACAATGATACCAAATCTAAGCAATATGTAGCTGACTTGAAATATTTATTACAATAGTACTACCTTGTCTTCTTTTGTAACTAAAAAAGTGATTTAGAAACTGATGAGTTGTATCGCTATAATGTCACTAACATAGTTGACATTGATTTCTCAAACATTTTTAGTTTTAATTGTTAATATAATAAAACATAAAACGATAAAATGAAATATTATTTTCTGAATTCTTAATAGCTCTTTTAATAACAACAGCTCTGTCTTCATAAAAATGTCATCAATCCTCTTCAAAATGAGCATAACAATAATTCTCAAAAGGAACACAGGTCAGGCTGCTGTGTATATAATAACCACCACCTGGGCGAGGTCTTAGTGCCTCCAGGCAATAAATTTTGGGGGAAATTATAAAAGCCAAGAGAGGCACATGAATTCAGTGACATGGTGACACAGTGACATAGTGCAGTTTTGATCTTGCATATTAAGAAATTAGTAATTTTCTCTAGCCCAGTGCAAAGAACAGTGAGACATCCAATGCCTCCTTTTGACAGCTTGCTTTCTCCTCAGAGGCAAAAGATAATTGGGCTCATGGAGTTGTACATCTGTCCATCCTTGCCATTTTACAAAGTTCATAGTCACTGGGTTTATATGCATAGAATTGATGTGAAAAAATTGGGCTGATATAGAATACATGCAAATTTATATAGAGAAAATAAACTATAATTTGCATTTCTGTCAGCCAGAATCAGTTGAATTATGTTCACAAATATTTATAAAACCCATTCTCTTTGCCAAGCACTGTGCAATGTGCTGCAAATAAGAAAGATTATGTGCTTTTGAGGAACAAACATAAAAGTGGAAAAACAAATCTGAGATATTGGTAATTTTAATAAATGGTTTTAAGACTATGGTAAAATGTTGCAGAGATACACAAGAAGGAGCGAGAGAAGGTGAGGAGCTGACAAACCCAGCTCAGGGTGGATGTTCTAAAAACGAGTACTTGTGTACTCTTAAGGGATAAGTAAATGACAACTAGACAAATATTAGGGAAAGGTACTAGTAAATACCCTGTAAAATAAACATTCTGAGTTGCAGAAAAAAGAAACCGTGTGGTGAGTACTGAAAAACCACACGCAGGTTCACGTTACTGAACGACACAGTACGGATAGCATGTAGTGAAGATGAGGCAGAGGGGTAAGTGGGTTTATATAAGGCTGAAGATAATAATCTGGGAAAGTGTTAAGAGTTCCTGTCAGATGTTTAAGTGAATGTGTGTGCGGCATGGTCAGATATATATTTCAGTCAGATTCTAGGATGGCAGCATGGTAAAACGTTGGTTTTAAGGTAGTTAAGCAGGAAAAGAGGAAAGTTTTTTTGTGTTTTCTTTTCTCCCTGAGCTAAAGCGGTATGGAATGCAATGCAATGCCCATCTATGTGCAGAGTGGGGTTTCCTCCACACCACCAAAATGCAAGCCATTCTCCAGATGTCAGCTGGGTGTCCTCCTAAACCCTGACAGTCCCTGGAGATAGCACCAGAATACACAGGTTATGGACTCAGCCGCCAAGACCACACTCCACTTCAGATGCCAGTGGAACACCTGTGTTTCTGGCCAACTGGCTATAAACTGACCCCCTCTTTGTGTTTAATTAGTTTGTTAGAGCAGTTCACAGAACTCAGGAAAATAAATTTACTGACTAGGTTACCAGTTTATTAGAAAGGATATCAAAGGATACAAATCAACAGCCAGATGAGATACATAGAGGGAGGTCCTGAAAAAAGGAGTTCGGGGCATGGCACTTAGAATTACTCATTTCCCCATCTAGAAACTCTCTGAATCCCTGTCCTTTTGTTTTTTATGGAGGCTTCATTACACAGCCTTGGTTGATTGAATCACTGACCATTGAGGACTGTTTGAATCTGCAGCTTCTCTCCCCTCCTGGGAAGTCTGGGGAGGGAGACTAAAAGTTCCACCCCTCATTTTCTGGATTGCAACCAGCCTCCAACATGGGGGGTGAGGGTGGGGATGGGCAAAAGTCATTCATTACCAAAAGACACCTTTAGGGCTCTCATTACTTAGGAAATTCCAAGGGTTTTAGGAGATCTGTGCCAGAAACTGGAAACGAGATCAAATATATATATTTCTTATTCTAAATCATAACATCACAGACCTAATTATAGAATGCTTAGTGATAAAATTGGTAGCAATTTGTGATTAATTAGGTATAAACAATATGAAAAAAATCCTTTATTTAAGCACTTATAGAAATGGCCTTTTTAACCTCAGAGGTAAGGAGCATCTTATACATCTAGGGGCAAGAAAACTGATAAATATGTGTAGATTGTGGATAGGGTAGGATTCCAGAATGGCTGAGTAAGGGCCTTGGTTAATATTAATTCTCTCCCTTGAAAGCGATGATAAGGCTGAATAAAATTGTCAAAACAACCACTTCAAGGCTTAACAAATTGAGAAGCATTATTTATTCAAGAAAACCTGCTAAAGTTGGTAAGATTAGGAATCCAAGGCATTTCATCCAATGGCAGCTTTCCTTCCCAAAACATTAGTGCAGGTCTGAAGCACCAACAGCTCCGTTACACTGCAGATGGGCTAATTTTATTTGAAGTGTAGAAAAATCCATGCCTGGGGCACTATCAGAAACAATAGAGAGCTCAGTGGCAAATAATTAGAGATGGTTAATAAAAGGGAGCTTGTGATCATAGTACCAGTTGAAGCAAGCCACTTAAAGGCAGGCCAGCCTGAAATTTAACAGGCAGACCCAGCATAAGTGAGAGTCAGAGAGCTTGCTAAAATTCCACTTAGCCTTGGTGGTCTAAAAGCTTGTGAACAAGCAAGCATAAAGCTCAGGAAAAAGTAGAATGATTCCCAAGGAATTATTCATTCTTCACTGAAATTGTGGTCTATTGAATAAAAAGAGTAAAAATGAGGCAGAATTGTAAATTTCCTCAACTTAAATAAAAGTGACCATTGAAGAAATAAAGACCACTGACTAGGATGGCTCTAACTCTTCCTCAGGTTGAGTAAACTCTCAACAGGCCTCTTCTGTCTCTAGGCCCCTGACCTCCTGTAATGAAGATTGAAGAGAGTTTACTTTTCTTTTGCATAAGGCTAACTAGCAGACAAATGGCCTATGATCCCACCCACTTCAGCTCTTTAAAATATCTCCACCCATTGTTTCAATGTAGTTCGGTTTAGTTTGCATTCTGGTTTCTCTCACCTATTACAATAGTCTTCCTTACCTTGACTTCGGTATAATTTTTGCCTTGACACCATCATTTTCAGAAATATACATTTCTATTTATAAATTTCCAATGAAATAGCAGGTAGCGAAATCTTCCAATTATTTCTATAAATCTGACAGTCTGCCAAAAATCTTCCATTTACTCCCCCAGATCCATCCTCTCTGCCTCAGTGCTGATCTGTATCCTCCAAATTATAATATCATCTGGCCCCTTTCCTTATGGCTTCTGATTGATTTCAGTCAGTGTGTAGCCCCAGAATGCAACCAGAAGAAAGGATCAGAGTAAGGTGAGGATAGTTAATCCCCTGGATTTCTCCCTGTAAGCTTCCTTGGTTGGTCATGTCATTTTTAAGGGGGTGATTCTCTTTGGTTTCTGATAATTCTGCTTTCCTGTAATACCTTCAGTTCTCAATATGGTAGCAATTTGTGGTTCTCTTACACACTCTCCACATTTTTATGAACAGTTATTTATTAAAGCTTCTTTGACTTATTCTAATTTGGAAGTTCTGTCTGCTTCCTATAGAGATAATGCAGATGAAAGTACTGAAATCAAACTAGGAAAAGTAGCACGAAGTGAGGTAGGTGGTATAGAGCAGGGGGTGGTAGGAGGTGACTGAGGAATAGTCTTACTGTAAAGTTAAAATTATTTAATAAATACAAGACTATTAAACATAGAAATATACTGTTTTCATTATTATACTCCCAGATCATACATGTAGTATTTGTTTGGTTTATAGCATAACCTCTGTTATTGTAATTTAATGTTTTATAAACAGTGAAAAGAAAAATGTGATCATTTATATAAATATAAAAAGTTACATAATTTATTTAGGTCATTAAGTAAAAACCTTTTTTATAAGTAAAGATAACATTAAGAGGTAGATATACTTTCATGACAGTAATAGGTTAGGAATTTTTTTAATACTCAGATGTGGTAGAGAACTTTTTCTGTTTTTAATATTTTTTCAAGTTTAATATAATCAAAATTAAATATTGAATCAAAGTTATAATCATGGCAACTAAGAAATACATATACATAATGTTTTAGCTTTAATTTACTCTATAGTGAAGGAGGCATATACAAATCATATAAAATTTTATTAAATATTTAGTTTAAATTCCCAATTTAATCCTTTCCTTGGAATCTTTATAAAATATCAAAAATCAAGTCACTGTATCATGTGGGAAATTATCATTTTGAGGTAAGAGTGTGGTTACTTTTTATACTTGGCTAATGTTTATGAATAAAAAAGTAACAAATTTGTTTTATATTATTATTTGCAAAATTGATTTTGTGTTTCACTGAACATGAAAATTTATATGTACTTGAAAAATGCTAAGGTATGAAATTCAAATATAAATATCTTTATTGAATGTCATAATTGAATTTTAAGTTTCACTTTCAAAGCATATATCTCTCCTTGTAAATGTGGAGTATGTATGTACTGTATATACATACATATTAATATGTATAACAATATACACACATAGATACAACATACATAATATAGATTATATGTTATTAACTTGGTTTACAATCTATTAAACAAGAATCTAAATATATTTTAGTAAGTTTTTCCTACTTTTTCTCTCTAAAGACAAATTTCAGAGAGGTTTAAAAAGCAAGCTATTGTTGAAAAAATACTGCCCATAAAAATGTATACATATATACTGTTACAATGAAAATCCTTCTCTGTTTTAAAGATAAAACTTTATTCACCAGTACAATTTTTAAAAATAAGATATATTTTGGTACATGCAATTCTTTTCATACAAACTTACTTTAAAACTGAAAATGAATATTTCAAATAAATATCCTATTAACATTTTAATTAGTAAATCATTTTTTAGAAAATCAAATTATAGATTTCAGAAGTAACTAATTCATTTTCTTATAAACTTGTGAAATAAGGTAAGAAAAATGTGGATTTTCTTGTGTGTTTCCTGCTGCTTTTTCCTGTCCTGAATTTTTGTTTTAGCACCTGTTCATGCCTATCTATAGTCAATATCAAGAAAAATGGTTTCTGATAGGCTCTACAGAGCACCAACTTCTAGCAAGATTCTTTTGAGACTATTACAAATAAAAGCTATTTTACTGGAGAAAATTTGTGAAGATAGTATTCTTCTGAGATGTTTTTAAAGACCTGATTTCTTCACCAAGTCCTAGAGAATAGAGATTATTTTTTAAAAGCCACAATGTTATTGTTTTTTTAAATCTATGAAGAGGACATTTGAGTTGGCTCAGTTTTTCCTCACTCTGTTTCCTAAATACACTTTTAACACATGGGATATCGGGATATTACACAGACAGAGAGAGACACAAAGATATTTAGTTTGCTATGCAAAGTAGAAAGTGGTTCAGGCAGAAAAAAAAAAATTCACAACCTGTGATTTGGTTTTAAACATTCATGATAGAGTAGGATAATACCTAGTCACATATTTGTTATGAAAACATGCCATTTCATAAGGTATAGACAGACCAGCAAACTTGATATCTAAAGTAATAGAAACTCAGAATACCAAAATCTTTGAGTTTTTTGAAAAGGATCACTTTTTTGTTGGAAATTATTAATCTATATCATCAGAAAAGTATTTTTTATATCTAGAAATGTGATGAATAAGTTGATTTACCCAGCCCTGGCTGGTTTAGCTCAGTGGATTGAGCGTCGGCCTGCGAGCTAAGTGTCGCTGGTTCGATCTTCCAGTCAGGGTACATCAGAGAAGGAAAACTCTGACTCCAAAAAACCTCCGCTGCCTTGCGGCATACCTCTTCAGGGGAAAGGCTAAGGGAGTAAACCCCGACAGAAAATCCGGAGCCGGAGTCCCTACCAGTATTTTTAGACAGTCATCTGAAAGACAGAATTATATAGGTAAATTTTGTATTTCTCTATTTCATGGAGTAAAACATTGGTAAAACTATAGGAAAATATTTGAGCGAAAAGTCATATGTTCTTATTATAAATTCTAGGAAAATTTATTTCGTATATTTATATTATATAATTATTTTATTTAAAATAACAAAATGTAGAAGTTAGTCCTTTGATTTGCCTACACTGTTAAAATTAATAAATTATAGTTTCCATTTTTCATCAGTCCACTACTCTTTTTAGAAGAAAGTAGTTATTCTCTTTCATTTACTTGGATATAGATCTTTTAGTGAACACTTGAAGTCAGGAAAGTTAGGCTAAGCTTGACTCATTTGTAAATCTCTCTAGCTTGAAGTTTGTTTTATACAGCTTGATTAGTGTTTTTGGTAGTCATGATTAATTTGGTTTTCATCAAGTAATGATATTGAAAGATTACTTCATTTTTTTTTTTTAGTTTAACTATTTGAATGTTCCTGTCTATGTTGTTCTATAAACCACTCAGCTTAAAACCACATGCATATTAGAACTTTCAGTGTTTCCATTTAAAAATAATAATTATTTTATCTACTTTTTGAGGTAGGAAGTATGAGTAGAGATACAAAGTCTTTCTTAATAATCATTATGCACATATTTTATTAATATGCTCATGTGGAATGACATACCTATATGACATACTTATATTAATGCACTTTTAAGATGTAAAATTAACTCTAGAAAATGGTATAATGCACTGGCCCACACTTCCTCAGCCATATGATTTAAGCACAGTTCGGGTGGTAGGCAAACTTCTAATATGGACCACACCAACCGTGCCTTCTAATAATCACACCATTGTGTAATTCCTTCCACTTGAATGTGAGTTGGACCTAGTGACTCACTTTGAAAGAATAAAAGACAACAAAAGTGATAAGATGTCATCTCTGTGATTAGGTTACAAAAGACATTGACTTTCAACTTGCTTTTTGATTCTTTTCAATGCATTTTTGTTTGGATGCTTTGAGGAAGCAGACTGACATATTTGAGAGGCCATCATAGCAAGAACTTGGGAAGCCTATAGCCATCAGTCAACCTGAAGCCTTTAGCTCAATAACTCACAAGGAACTTAATTCTGCCAACAGCCATGTGAGTTTGTTGGAAAGCTCATCCTTCTCTGTTCAAACTTTAAGACGATTTAGTCCTTGTCTGCCATCTTGAGCACAGCCTTGAGACACTTTAAGTATAGGTATCAGGTAAGCTGAATCCAAATTCTTATCCCACAGAAGCTATGAGATAATAAGCATGTATGTGTTTTTTAAGCCAGTAAGTTTTGGAATAACTTGTTATACAACAACTGATAACTCTCACAGTATGGTTGACAATCCTATGCACTTTTGACTTTCCCAAGCTATAAAGAATTTCTAAATTATATGCTGGTATATCTCAGAAGTAATTTCCTCAATCAAGTGGAGGTAGTTGTCAATGGATTAATGCTTCAGTCTTCTCATTCTCCAGTGGGAGAAGGTTGACATGTTCTCTGTGGCTTATCAAAGAGTCTTCAGTGCAAGTGAGTGCTTTTTTTTCTCATTATGGACTAGATAAATTAGACAGTAGAGCCTCCAAGAAATATAGGTTACTAGTATATGTTGCATGGAGTAAACAGAGAAGCAAACCACAATGAATATAATGAATATTCTTGGATGGAGACTTAGCACTCTCTGGTATTTTACTGCAAAACAAAAGGAAGAAAAAGAGAAATGGAAGGAAAGAAAGAAGGAAAGAAGGAAAGGAAAGGAAGGAAGGAAAACTGTGGTCATTTAAAACTAATAGTTTACTGAGGGATAATGTGTCAAAAAAAATTTAAGCAACCCTACAATTTCACAGAGAAGACAATGCTTACATCCTCATGAACTTTAAAAGATCCTAGGAAACCACAGGCTTTTTCCCCATATGATTCACCAAATTTCACATATGTTATTAAAGATAGTGCACATTTTGCAACTTGAGTGGCTTGTGTAGAATCATAGGAATAATACAAAGCACCTATGATAGGTATTTTTTAATTTATAAAACTATGTATTTCCTTCTGGCACATTATGGTCTTTGTGTGTAAATCTTACGCTGCTGTCCTCCCTCTCCCCACACTGAAGGAGAATTAATATTTTATCTTTCATTTTCATTAAAACAGTCTTTTTAATACATTTTTGTTATAGCATTTACCTCATCATTTTCTACTTACATATGCCTATATTTTATTCTCTATTATAAAAATGTTGAGGACAATACAATACCATAATGTTATAGGTTCAGTCCAAATTAGCAGTTGGCACATGGCAAATGTTGTGGTAAGATTGGGGTGGGGGCTCTTTACACCTTGACTTTGGGTTCCAAATGGAGAACAATTCTTTAAAAGAGCCATGCCTAACCTTACACTACAGCCTCTTCCCTGCTCCCCAAGGAAACAGAATAATTTACATGTTTGATGAGTTTTAAAGAAAGAACATGAAATGCATGTCTCAGTTCCTTCTGTTTTCTGTTTTTACACTTCTCCTGCTTGCAGAATAGACATATTCTCAGATCACTGTTATCAGAAGATTAGGAATGAACTTTTTCAGAGAGACCTGTCAATACCAAGCTATAACTGGGTGCATATAATTTTCCATATTAGGAAATGCATGTGCCTACATATGAAAGCTACATTCTCCAGTCAATCTTTATTAGTAATAAAGTTGATATTTTACCCTCACCTCTCTGGACTCAGGGAGGAAAATGGATTATTATTTATTAGTCCATCCAATTATAACATCTAATTTATTGGCTACCAACATTGAAAAATAGTGAATAAATTTTAGAAATAAAATATATTATGTTGGGAAGAATATAAAATATTGTGAAGGGTTCAAAGATGCATATAATATCAAATATGAGACCCAGCGGCTCACAGATTGTTTCATAATAAATAAATACTGACAATAAAAGCCAGATTGAAAAAAAAAAAACTAAAAATAAGGATGAAAGAAGAAAGAGGTATTCATTGAGCAGGGGAAGGATTATTTGTTTTACATATTTAATAGGATATTATGAAATGGGCAGAAAAACTTAAATGATTAAAACATGTCTAAATGAATAAGTTACAATAGGTATGGACAAAACATTTTCACATTTCTTTCTCACCCAGAGTTTTTACCACAACAGCTCTTCAAAAGCTTTATGTTTTCTTTGATCTCTAGTCCTTAATACAAAACAACCACTTTCTGAATTATCCTTCCTTTAATCATTCTTGAAGCTTAGCTGTCACTTTGTCCAGAATTTCTTTAAGGAAAACCTACATGTTGTTAATGTTATTCCTATGTTAGTCCATGACAAACTCTAATTACCACATCAAAGCATTTACAATGCTAAATTATAAATGTCTTTTCACTAGGCTGTCTTCCACTCTAGATGCTTTTTCAGAATAGTGAATTGATCCATATTGCCTAAATTCATTTTCCAGTTCTGTGATCTTAGGTCTGTTACCAAAAACCTCTATGCCACTAGAGCCTTAATTCATAATTTCCATGTAATGATATAAGAACTTACTTTTGGAAGTTAGAATAAAGCATTAAATGAGTTAGTACACGTAAAGAACTCTGAACATTATAAACAATTTTATTGTACAAGACTATATCACCAACACCTAGTAATTAGTATTCAGTACATTTAATATGTTTATGTGCAATGAGTTAATATATCATCATACATAGACAAAGAGTTTGGAAAAGTAAGTGTCAAATATTGAAAATTACTATGTTCATATGGTAGAAATTCGATATTTTATTTTGTTTTATATTTTGTTTAGTTTACTTTTTTATTACCTAAATTTGATACATTTATGTGTATTATTTTAAAAGATAAATTATGTCACCTTAAACATTTAAAGTAAGTTAATTCATGTATAGTAAACATGAAATATAATTTTGAGTTATTTCTTTTACATTCAAATTTTGAAAATTTTTATATTTTAAATAAATCACCAGTAGTTTTTGATATATTTTGTCAGGAGACCTTTTGCTTTTTAAGAATCTTCAAATATTAAAATATATTTCCAATTTTTATGATTTCATTTTCTTACAATAATTTTCTTAATTCATGGATTTTAAGTTGTTCACTTTAAAATACATCTAGTCATTGTTTTCAACTTTATACACAGGTGCCAAACACCTTTACCAACTCCTGTTCTATGCCATTTAAGAAAATATGTGTTTCTGGACTCCATAAACTACTCAATTTATATCATAATTTGGCGCTGATACCAATATATATAAAAAATCAGCTATGTGACTAATGCAGGATGTTTTCAGTTATGATAAATTCTTTGACAAATTTATCTTATTTCTTTTTATTTCTTCTCTTCTTGCTTTTATTTTCATTTCACCAGGAGGATATAAAAAATCAATGTTTTTGTGCCTAATACCAAAGATTCAAAATTAGCAGAACTGCAAGAACAAATGCAATTATGATGGCAGATTGACATACATCTCTCAGTAAACTGCTGACCACAAATAATGAGCAAATATTGAATATTTGACCAATACATATTAATAAAACAATACACCCATGCAACATGCATATTTTTTTAAAAGAGCATATTAGATATATACAACAGTTGATCATATCTTGAGTCACAATATGGTTCTCAATAAACTTTAAAGATTTGAAGTTATATAGCTCTTGGCCTACTTTGTATTTAATGCAAAAAGTTCCATTTAAGAGATAATTGGAAAGGTTTATATATTTGAAAAATTGAGACATATACCTCTAATAAAAATAAGATTAAAAATAGTATAACATGAATTAGAAAACTTTGAATTACCAGAAATTTTAACTAATGTTATTTTTATAGTCATTTTGCAACATATAAGTATATCAGAACAACATGTTGTACACCTTATACAATGTTATATATCAATTATATCTCAAAAAACCTAGAAAAAAATTTTAATTAAAAAATATAACAAAATACAAGATATCAAAACTTATGAAATGCAAAAATTATGAAATAAAAAGATAATTTATAGTTATACATGTATTAAAAGATAAAAAATGTTGAAAATTAGTGATCTACTCGATGATCTCAAAAATATAAAGGCAGAAAAAGAAAGTTAACCTAAAGATATTACAAGAAAAAAATTACAAATTTAATAATATCATTCTTAAAAATCTTTTTAAACTTTCATTCAATAAAAAAAAGTTTATAGTAAATTTTTAAAATATTGAATTTATAAACTTGAGAAAGAACTGATCAAAAAAATGTTTAAAAGAAGAAAGCACAGATGCTCGCTACCAAGAATTTAAAATATACACCATTATAAAACATCATAATTATGTTATAAAATTACATTTTATAATGTAAATGTAAAAAATTACATTAAAGAGCAGAAATTATAAAAGTCACAAAATTATATTGATATAAATTTGGGGTTATCAAACAAGATGCATAAAAAGAAAAGGAAAAGCAACATCTTTTATACAAAATTTTTTTTGTTATTTAGAGGATTCAATATCTTAAAACAAGGGAGATAAATAAACAAAAAAGTTTATAAACTGTAAGCTTTACAAGTAATTAAGAAATGAAATCTTAATTATTAAAGATTTTTTATTCAAACAAAATGTTAAATTCAATGTAGGTAAATTTTCAAAGCAATAAAGTAACAACATAAGATAAAAAAAGGGGGTTGAGTGTGGTAGAAGGGGTGGGCAGGATGGGGGGAAGCAATGGGGAAAGAAGTGGAACAATTGTAATAGAAAAACACAGAAACAAAAATTTTTAGTGGGAAAGAAATAAAAAATAAAATAAAATAAAAAAGAAAATTTCAGGTTTTTTTTTTTTTTTCTTAAGAATCACCAATCTGCAAAGTGATAGGAAAAGGACTCAGCCCAAGTCTAGACTCTAAATTCCACCATCATATTATTCTTTGGAGATGTAAACTTTATAATGCAAGGTTTATTCCATAAAAACCTTGTTTTACTTAAATACGAATATAAGAATTGCTATATAGTGTGCTGTGGATATTCTATTTATATTTGTAAGAATGATGTTGCTCAGAGAACCATGAGGAGGGAACTAGCAAGCGGGGAGGAAGCCATGCTGTGAATGACGCGACTCTGGGGTCCTAGGGAAGGAGGGGCTGTTTTATAGGGGGAAGAAAAAAGAAACTATTGGATTCCATCGTTATCTCACAGCTGTGAGTCTGAGGGCTGAACAAGGCCAAACGGAGCTGAGGCTGATGCACCCCACTATCGTGGGACACTCCCAGGCAGCTGCAAGCAGGTGGGGGGAGGGGGCACGGTGTGGGAACTGAGGCTGTCGATATTGAATATCACTTTAAGATTCTTGTTTACAGAATATATGGGTTAGAGGAAAGCTTACACAGAAATAGAAAAAGAATGCCTACTTTAAGAAGAAAGAAAAAAAGTAAGATAAAAGTTTCCAATCATTTATCAACAGTATCATTTTTTGACTTCAAGCTTTTACTCCTGGGAATTTCTCCTAAGAAAACTGTGCTAAATGGTAACTTCAGTGTATGGTCAAACCTATTCAAACCTTCTTTATAATTGCTCAGTCTGGCAATAATACAGAAAAAAATGATTAAATAAATTAGGTAAACGCATACACTGAAATAGTGTGTAGCCATTGTGAATGTGAAAAATGTAATGACACAAAGAATCATATAAGTAGGGAGAGCAAAGCAAGATGTAAGTTATTTATACTGTGTTGTCTTATGTACACAAGTATACATCTTTCCATTTCTCTGGTTATTAATTTATACATTAAATTTCATGTATTAAGAGCTGTAAAAGAAAACATAAAAACATATATACTATCAGTCTCTGTGGTGAGACTATAAGGGGTTGTAGTTTTTATGTTTTTTGCTAATTAGTGCATTGGTTTTTTTGTTTGCTTGTTTTAATCAGCAATCAATAAAAAAGGTTCCTGGCCATGTGTAACAAATCTAGGTATATAGAATCCATTAAGTATTATTGTTTTAACAAGACTTCTTTCAATTTGAGTTTAACAGCACAGAATATAGATTTCATTTTTATTTTTTGTTTAAAGCATTAGTAAAAACCTAATGTTTTGTCATACACAAAGTCTCCAAAGCATGCAGAAATTAACATCTTGTTTTGGAATATTCACAGGCACTGAAGTTGTTTTGGGCCACAGAGGTTTTTAGCAAATACAAGGTAATAAACTATGGGGACGAATATTGTGGGTGGTCATGATTGCTCAGCGATGGCAGCATAATCTGTTATTTGAGGATTAGTAACTCCCACATAGTACGAAATTCTACTGGTCAGTGAAAAAAAATTACTGTAGTTAGCCAGTCACTTTAAGTGGAGATTACAAAGTATTTAAAACCAGTGGGTTTTGCTCTGCAGTCATTAGTCACACAGCACTACTGACTAATAGTTTTATGTACAAAAGTAGGAATGAGGCAGCAGGGAAATTTTTAGCACATCTAGATTATCTTAAAAATAATACATTATCCCAAAATCCAGAAAACTCCATTGGAAGTTATAAAATTTTAATAATACTCCTGAAAATATTCACTAAAAATTTAGCTACAGAAATTCAACAAAAAATCAGCTTCTGACTTCAGTCAAACTGTTATTCATGAACAAGATTGAGAACTTTAGGGAGAAGATTTAAAGACAATAAAGTATTGGAAATTAAAATATTATGGAATAATTTTAATCTAAACTTCCACAGTAACTTTCTTCTTTTTAAAACTGAGACAAAGCCTTATTTTATTATAGACATAAGTTTAATATTAATATCATTTGGCAAGGTAGATTTCATTACTCAAATACCAAAATAACTGAAATTAATAGATTTTAAAAGTTATTGTATCAGACGATCAGTAAAGGTGCACTTTACAAAGCCAATCACAGTCTTTAATATGGTATGTTCAACATGTACATATTAAGTTGACTAACTCCTACCATTCTGAAGGATTCTCATAATAAAATAGCAGGAAAAAATTTCATGGTAACCACATTAAATAAAAATTTTCAACTTCAGAAAATTTTAACTTATTTTATCCCAATCTCCTTCCCAGCTCATGTGAGCCTTGAAGAAACAACTTCACAACTGTGACAATTGTGGAAACAAGTGGCCTAGCTGAACCTGGAGGTAAAAGATTAGGTTTGGAGTTGCATGGAATCTCTTGTCCCAAAAAAATTATTATAAACAACTATAGGCCAGACAATCAATCAGATAGCTTCATTAAAAAAAGAAAAACACCAACAAACATTTCTAGAAAGAAAAAAAGTATTAGAATAGACTAAGAAGTTCTCCATATTAGGTAAAGAAATTGAGTTAGTTAATTTAAAACTTCCCACAAGGAAAGCCCAAGCCCAGATGGCTACACTGGTAAATTTTACCAAACACACTGACATATACACACACACAAACACACATAATTAATCAAATTCTTCAGAAACTCTTGCATGCAATAGAAAATATCTCTTAACTCATTCTGTGAGGCAATATTGCCTTAGTACCAAAGTCAAAAACATCTTAATTAGATACCACAGATTAATATTCCTTATGAATATGACATAAAAATCTTTACCAAAATAGCATGACATTGATTCCAGTACATATAAAAGGTATTATGTTTGATAGCTAAAACATATTAATAAATTAAGAAAAAAAGGATGTGATTATTTCAATAGATGCCGAAAGAGCAGTTTCTATTCCTGAGATCACTCAATATACTAGAAATAGAAGGGAACTTCTTCAACCTCATAAACAACATCTAAGCAACTGATAAATCAACAAAATATGACATGTCCATACAATGGATATTACTTGGCAATGAAAAAGATTAGAGTACTAATACATGTTACGTGTGTGAACCTTCAAAACATTATACTAAATAAAGTCAATTTCAAATTAGCACCTATTGTATGACTTCATTATATGAAAATTTCAGAATAGGCAAATCTATAGAGATAGAAGATAGATTAATGGTTGCTAATACTGATGGGAAAGGGAAAATCCGTCGTCGTCGTCGTCGGCAGCCATCCGTCTCGAGAGACGATGGCGTAGCTTCTTGAGAGTCTATCTGCACCGCCGAGAATGGCTGTGCAGTCCGACTCGGGAGTGACAATCCCTGCCGCACTTGTTACAGGTGAAGGCAGATGGCTGTCGTTGCTGCTGTTGACGCTGCTTCCGCCTCGATCTTTTCTGGACCGGCTCCTCGTTGCGCGCAGCCTCTGCGCGTGACGTACCTTGCCTGACCGTGAGCCTCCAGGCTAGGCGGTCGTCTGCTTGAACTTCCCACGTGTTGAGGTTGATGGAGCATTGTGTCATATCCTTTTGGCAGATGTCTTTGAACCGCAGTTTTGGGCGCCCTGTCATCCTCTGGCCTTCTGCTAGCTCGCCGTAGAGGAGGTCTTTGGGGATACGGCCTGCATCCATTCTTTTGACATGGCCGAGCCACCTGAGGCGTCTCTCGCTAAGAACTGCATGCAAACTGCTCATATTGGCTCGCTTCAGCACCTCGGTGTTGGGGACCTTATCCTGCCAGGCGACATGCAGGACGCGTCGCAGGCACCTCATGTGGAAGCTGTTGAGTTTCCTTTCGTGCCTTGCGTAGGTGGTCCACATCTCGCTGCCATAGAGGAGAGTGCTGAGTACGCAGGCTTGGTAGATGCGCAGTCTGGTTTTCTCAGTGAGGCTGGAATTGTTCCACACTCGCCGGTTCAGTTTGGCCATAACTGTGGCTGCCCTGGCGATTCTCTGGTTGACCTCCAAGTCAACTGACAGAGAGCTCGAGATGGTGGACCCGAGGTAAGTGAAGTCGTTGACAACCTCCAGGGTGTACCCGTCGATGGTGATGCATGGGGGAGTCCCCGTGCCTTGAGCCATAACATTCGTCTTCGTCAGGCTGATGGCTAGTCCGAACTCCTTGCATGCGTGGGAAAGGCAAGTGACTAGCTGCTGGAGTCCCTCTTCAGAGTGTGATGTCAAGGCTGCGTCATCGGCGAAGAGCATCTCACGGATGAGCACCTCTTTGACTTTGGTCTTGGCTCGTAGACGGGCCAGGTTGTAGAGCTTGCCATCGGATCTGGTGTGAATGAAGACACCCTCGCTGCAGTCCTTAAAGGCGTATTGGAGGAGCATGGAGAAGAAGATTCCGAACAGCGTAGGCGCGAGGATGCAGCCCTGCTTTACTCCGCTGCTGACTGAGAAGGCCTCAGAGGTTGCGCCGTTGTAGGACACCATGCTGTGCATGTTGTCGTGAAAGGACATGACCACAGCAAGCAGATGTGGTGGACAGCCAATCTTCCGTAGCAAGCTGAAGAGTCTGCTTCGACTGACCAGATCAAACGCCTTCGTAAGGTTGATAAAGGCGAGGTAGAGTGGTTTATGGTGCTCGTGACACTTCTCCTGCAGCTGGCGTAGGGAGAAGATCATGTCCACTGTTGATCGGCCAGCTCTGAAGCCACACTGGGACTCTGGGTAGACGCGGGAAGCAAGGGTCTGCAGGCGGGCAAGAGTGACCCGGGCAAATACTTTGCCGACAACGCTGAGGAGAGAGATGCCCCGGTAGTTGTTGCAGTTGCTGCAGTCTCCTTTGTTCTCGTACATGGTGATAATGTTGGCATCTCTCATATCCTGGGGGATGTAACCCTCCTTCCAGCAGAGACAGAGTAGATGGTGGAGCGGCTGTAGCAGGACTGGTTTCCCGCTCTTTAGGATTTCTGGAGGGATTCCGTCGCTTCCTGGTGCTTTCCCGCAAGCGAGGCGGTCGATGGCTTTGCCGAGCTCTGCCGCAGTAGGTGGGGTGTCTAGCTCCTCCATGACTGGTAGGTCTGGGATGGCGTTAAGAGCAGTGTCTGTTACGGTTTTCCTCGTTGCGTACAGCTCGAGGTAGTGCTCGGTCCACCGCCGCATTTGCTGTTCCTGGTCAGTGATGACCTCACTTGTCTTGGACTTAAGGGGGGCAATCTTGGAGGGGATTGGGCCTGTTGCCTTCTTGATACCCTCATACATTCCTCCTGCGTTGCCTATATCGGCGGCTTCCTGGATGCTTCTGCACAGGTTTAGCCAATAGGTGTTGGCACAGCGGCGGGCGGTCTTCTGGACTTTGTTCCTGGCAGCCCGTAGAGCTTGAAGTGTACTGGGAGTAGGCGTGGCCTTGTAAGCCAGTAGGGCCTTCCTCTTAGCCTCGATCACGGGTTCCATTTCTTCCCAGTGAGCCTCGTACCAGTCAGCGTTCTTCCGCTCTTTCTTCCCGTAAGCAATAATGGCGGAGTTGTATATGGCGTCGCGGAGACGTGGCCAATTGGATTCGATAAAGTCATCTGCCGCCACTCCCTCGCCGAGTGCATCTTCCATCTTGCTGATGAATTGCTGGGTCTTAACTGGGTTGCTGGCACAACTGGTGTTGATGCGTGGGCGACCCTTCATCTTGGAGTGGTGCAACCTCTTTGGCATTATGCGCACCTTGCTTACCACGAGGGCATGGTCCGTGTCGCAGTCTGCACTGTGGTAGCTGCGGGTGAGGAGGGTGCTGCCAATATCCGTTCTTCTGGTGATGACGAGGTCAAGCTGGTGCCAGTGGCGGGAGCGGGGGTGCCTCCATGACACCTGGTGGATCTCTTTGCACTTGAAGAATGTGTTTGTCACGCACAGGCCGTGGTGACACAAAAGCTCAAGCAGTCGCTGACCATTTTCATTGATCTTTCCTCTCCCAAAGTTTCCGAGGCAGGTGGGCCAGGCCATGTGGTCGGCTCCTACTCTTGCGTTGAAGTCTCCAAGGAGATAAAGAGCGTTACTTCTGGGGATCTTGGCTAACGCTTCGTCCAGTGCATGGTAGAACTGTTCTTTCTCTTCAGTGGTGGCGCAGAGGGTTGGGGCATACGCGCTAAGAATGCTGACTGGGCCGAAAGTTGTTGACAATCGGAGGGTAAGTAATCTCTCTGTGCCTCCTGTGGGTGGCTCTATGGAGTTAACAAGTGTGTTCTTCACAGCGAACCCAACACCGTGCTGTCTTGGTTGGTCCGGAGACTTCCCTTGCCAGTAGAAGGTGTAGTTGGTTTCTCTGATAGTTCCGTTGTCGGCCAACCGGGTCTCCTGTAGAGCCGCAATGTCGATGTTTAGTCGTGCCAGTTCCCTGTCAATGACGGCGGTTTTCCTGGCACCATTGATCCACGGAAGGTCTGCAGTAAGCCCGGGACACATGGTCCTGATGTTCCAGCTAGCGAGGCGAAGAGCTGGAGGCTCCTTTCTTGTTGTTTGCTTGGAATTGCCTGGTGCGAGTGTTTTGTGGCCCACTTTTCAAGAGACGCCTCTCTGATCCCCACGCGCCCAGTGGGGCAGGTGAGCCATGGCGAGATGGCACCTAATTGGCTGGGGGCTGCCCAGCTTGAGGCGGGCGTTAGCTGTCCAGTGAGGTGCGATGACCTCTCCCACCGTCAGAGGAGACCCCTGGCGCTCGTTTCCTTCGCCAATCGGATGAGCTTATAACCGGTAACTGTCTCCTCCCGTGTTAAGTCGACATCTTGCGATGACACTGGAGTGTCCTCTCCAGTGAAGCTACAAAGCCTGGGCAGGGTGATATGGAGGGCCAGCTGTTGCCCATGCAGCAGACCCTCCCTCTCTTTGCAGCTGAAGGATCCAAGGGGAAAGACAGAGTCAATACAGCTTGGCTTCAGGTGCGCTGCAGGAGTTGCCGGTGTTGACTACAACGTCAAAACGCCTTAGGGACTCTGGCTCCGGATTTTCTGTCGGGGTTTACTCCCTTAGCCTTTCCCCTGAGGAGGTATGCCACAAGGCAGCGGAGGTTTGGAGTCAGAGTTTCCCTTCTCCTTAGCCTTTCCCCTGAAGAGGTATGCTGCAAGGCAGCGGAGGTTTTTTGGAATCAGACTTTTCCTTCTCTGGTGTGCCCTGACTGGAAGATCGAACCAACGACACTTAGCTCGCAGGCCGACGCTCAATCCACTGAGCCAAACCAACCAGGGGGAAGAGATACAGAATAAGTTGGATAATTTGGGCATAAGAAGCAATATCTAATTTTGAACACAGTGAATTCTAAGAGGGATGTTTCTACAGATATCAAGAATGATGTCTCAAGTCCACAAGTCTTTCTAGGACACAGCAGAACCTTCTAAAACTACCTAGTCACCCCCATAAGTATTAATACATCTCAGATTCCTTCTCCTTCACAGGAAATCTGACCCAAGGCCTAGTGCGTTGTGACTAGGCACTAGCTTTCCAAGGCTATGCAACAATCTAAAATTCTCTTCGTTTCCATTGTCTCTGTAAGAGCCCCAATCCTTTCTTTTTCTATTTAGTGTCAATGCTCTGAGGTTATTAAGAAGGACTTTTTGAGTAACTTAAATAATATATCTTTTCAAAAAATTATGAAAATATTTTTTGTGTAGTCACTAGAAAATTGTCATGGAGATATGCCTGACTGGTAAAACAGGTAAGAATGAAAAGAGATTTGTTGTCAAGTCAGAGGAACTTGAGTTTTAATATTGACTCTGCAAGTTCTAGCTGAATGAACTTAGCATTCCTGCATCTCATATATATATATATATATATATATATATATATATATATATATATGTCTAAAGGAATCCTTCAATTAACTCAGTAGAGAATAACAAACAGAATGCCTTTACAGTTTCCAAATTTGCACTGTTAACATACAAATATTTACTAATTGAGGAAATTTAGTGAATCTTAGAACTTTAGCATAGTGTATACTTAACATAGATTACATTTGATCTAATCAATTTTGTATTTTCAAAATTATTTAGAATTTTTTGAAAATAAATGTCTTTAATACACTACCTATCTTTCATGCTTATTCAGGTTAAATTTAGATTACAAATTTAAATAAAGATAATATGTATAACTTATTTAATTAAAAACATAATTTCAAGAAAGTAAGAAGAATCTATAGGATGAATTTAGTGGTACACAGCTACAAATACTACTGTTGTGGACTAGCATCATGGAAGGAGTGCTTGTTCTGAGTATCAGGCCCCTCAGTGATTGGAGTTCAAGTCCTAGATTAGTGACTGATTTGCTTTCATGATCTGGTGAATATCAATTACCTTCATTGTTTTCCAATCTCTTAGGTTGTAAAATGAGAGAAATGGCATACATGATCACTAATATTGCTTCCAGCTCTAAATACCTATTTTTCACACTTCTAGCTTGAAATTTTTATTGATATTCTGTTCTTTTTTATTGATTGATTTGATAGAGCAAGAGAGGGAAAGAGAGATTTGCTGTTCTACATATTTATGCATTCATTGTTTGATTCTTGCATGCGCCCTGACCAAGGATTGAATCCTCAACCTTCGTGTAGCATGATGATGCTCTAACCAACTGAGCTACTTGGCAAGGGCCTGGTATTATGTTAACACCACTGAACTTGGAACACATCTACTTTAAAAAGTATGACGTTACATGTAAAGACTTCCTGAACACCCTCTGTAAAAGAAATTTTATTCCTTTTGAAATAAAAATATTACTTCTATACATTCGGTTAAGAAAATAAACTGTAGCCCTGGCTGTTGTGGTTCAGTGGATTGAGCGTCAGCCTGCAAACCAAGTGTCACTGGTTTGATTTCTAGTCAGGGCACATGACTAGATTGCACGCCAGGTCCCCAGTTGTGGGTGCGTGAGAGGCAACTGCACATTGATGTTTCTCTCCCTCTCTTTCTCCTTGCCCCTTTCTCTAAAAACAGATAAATAAAATAAAAATAAAATAATAAAAATAAAATAAAGTAACCTTGTTAAAAAAAAAAAAAAAAAAACTATAACCAGGTCGATTTCACATTAAAGGGGAAACAGTATATCAATGCATAGGTTAGTTCGTTCGGCAGCCGTCCGTCTCAAGAGACGATGGTGTAGCTTCTTAAGAGTCTATCTGCACCGCCGAGAATGGTTGTGCAGTCCGACTCGGGAGTGACATGGTATCTGTCTCCTCCCGTGTTGAATCGACATCTGGAGTGTCCTCTCCAGTGAAGCTGAAGCTACAGAGCCTGGGCAGGGTGATATGAAGGGTCTGCTGTTGCCCATGCAGCAGACCCCCCCTCTCTTCGCAGCTGAAGGATCCAAGGGAAAGACGGAGTCAATACAGCTTGGCTTCAGGTGCGCCGCAGGAGTTGCCGGTGTTGACTACAACGTCAAACCGCCTTAGGGACTCCGGCTCCGGATTTTCTGTCGGGGTTTACTCCCTTAGCCTTTCCCCTGAAGAGGTATGCCACAAGGCAGCGGAGGTTTTTTGGAGTCAGAGTTTTCCTTCTCTGTTAATTACATTACAACAGCAAAATACCTTCACAGAAAACCTAGATTGTTTGATTAAGTAGTTGAATACTATAGTTTAGCTAAGTTGGCACATGAAACTAATCATCACAAGTGAGAGTAGTTCGCCAGCTTTCAGCTTAGTTTGAGTTACTTGTAATGTTATCATTTTCAATACATTTTTGTTATTTGCCCTGAGGGGTAAAGTGAGAAGAGAAGTTACAGAAACAGGGGAGTCCAAAAATCTCCAGAGTTTGCGGCTGGGGGATGGGGAGAAGGAAGCAGCTTTCAGAGTGCCTCCACACGCCTGAGGCTGGTGGCTCAGGTTAGTAAAGACATTCTAATATTTCTACTTTAAACATTTTTGCATGCTACTTTAGTCACTTCAAATACTATTTAAATAGTCTCTGCCCAATGCCCATTTATTCCACTTATTTAGATTTGTGTACAATTTCTTTATTTTAGCTTTGATTTATGGTAAAAAAAAAATGGAACATGTTTTAGTATATTTTATGTTGATTACACATATTATTAACCACTTTAACATAGCTAGAGCTAATTTTAGGAAAATATAATCTAGGTAGTAAATAAAATAAAATAACTACTACATATTCATGTGTATATATTTAATAAAAAATTTTGAGACATCATAAAAATTTGTATATCTAAATGATTTCAACATGTCTGTAAACACAAGAGAAATAAACATTTTACTCCTGCTAAGTTAAATGTATAAGAACATTTTCAAATGGAAATAAAACATCTTTGAAAGAAAGGGAAGAACAGAAGATGCCCTTGATACTAAATATGGATCATGCAAAATGTGTAAAATCTCCAGTGTAAAGAACATAATTAGAACAATAAATTTTAGTTCTATATTCTAGTTACTTAGCTATGGGAGAAACAATTCCCTGATTCTCACTTGGCATTTCTATATTGTTGTCATTCTACTTGTTATATGCATGATTCATTACAGGTGAAGAAAAATCACGTTTGTCAAACTTTTGTTAAAATAACTAATAATCTAATTTTGACAGTGCAAATAAGCTCAAAGTATCAATAAAAGCAGCTTTTAGAAAAATAATCAGCAGCAATGTAACCTGTGGAATCACACCATGTAAGTCAGATAATGGTGTTTCAGAATTTACATATCAAAAATGAGATAATGTAAAGAATTGATTTAAAACTATTTTATAGTAAAAAGAAAAAAATTAGAACACATGAATCATCAATTGATTTCTAACACATTATAATTAAGAAAGATTAAAAGTATTAATGATGGTAGGAGCAAAGTTTAATAATGATTAATAAAAATTTAATTTATAAATGAAGTTAGATTGCTAATATTAATAGGGATTTATTTTTCCTATTTCTAAAAGCTTATAGTTTTTTCTAAAACTGTGCTTATAAGATGCTACTCAAAACTACATTGGATGTTAAAATTTAATCTAAACATTATTCTACATATAAATTAACATTTTCAGTAAATAATAAATGATGGGAACCATAACTTTAAGAATCTGAATTGAAAATTAATTGTTAATATGAGTACTACTGAAATACAAACAATAAAGAGCTAAGAAAGAACATTTGAAATTATTACCACAAACAGAATTTGATTTAAATTTAGGCATAGTTTTGTAATGAAATCAGTGAGAGTACTTAATACTAAATCAAATGATGCATAAATTACATTTGTTTTTTTTTAATGTTTTTAATTAATTTGATAGTATCTACTAAATATTTACACTATTTAAACCTATTTTCATATTAAGTTCACTATGTGCTAGAATCTAAATTAACAAATTTACTGGCTTCTGGCCAAGAAGGAGGTGTAGGTAGACACGCTTCTCCTGCTTGCACAACCATAACGGTTCTAACTACTTCAAAGCAGAGCAAGAACAACAACAACAACAACAAAACAGAAAAGTGAACTATACAGAAGCCCATCAAACAAAGATTTAAAGGAGTGATATTCATCCTGATGGTCAGGAGGGGCAGAGATGGGGAGCCAGAGCAGAGAGGATGCTGTGTGTAGGAGGTGGGCCAGCAGCAGTGGTGGCAAGGCAATGGCTGGCCAGCCAGCCAGGAGAACAAGTGATCACACATTATAAAATCAAGGAAGGACACCAGGGGATTGATCCCAGCCCCAGGCCAGACCACACAGTTTAGGGTTCCAGTGCCTGGAAAAGCCTCATTGTTTCTGGCTGTGAAAACCAGTAAGGTTGGGGCACAGAAGAAACTGCCCATATTTCAGGAGAGTTTGTTTAGAGGGCCTCTATAGTCCTAGAACATACGCAAACCCACCCACTCTGGGAACCAGCTAGAGGGGTGCCAGTCACATATGGAAAGTAGATGAAATGACTGGAAAAGGAGCGAGTGCTGAGAAAATGGCATTTTTTTCCCTCTCGGACCCCTCCCGCCCAACACAGTGTCACAAGGTGGTAAAACAGGTCTCCCCACACTGATGAATACCTAAAGATCCACCCCTTACAATGTAACAGGTGTTACAGCTCTACCTAATATACAGAGGTAAACATAAGAAGGCTGTCAAGTTGAGGAGAGAGAGAATATGGTCCAAAAGAGGGAATAGAGCAAGGCTGCAGTGGAAGAACTAAGTGAGGAGGAGATAGCAAACCTTACCAATACAGAGTTCAAAACACTGGTGATAACAATGCTCAGAGAAATGATTGAGTATGGCAAATGCATAAGGGAAGAAATGAAGACTACACTAAGTGAAATGAAGAAAAGTCCACATGAAACCAAGAATGAAAGGAAAGAAGCCGGGATTAAAATCAATGTATTGGGACATAAGGAAGAAATAAATAGTCAATCAGTACAGGATAAAGAAACAATAATTGAAAAAAAAATGAGGAGGGGGTTAGGAATCCCTGGGACAACTTTAAATGTACCAACATCTGAATCATAGGGATGCCAGAAGGAGAAGAGGAAGAGCAAGAAGTTGAAAACTTTTTTGAAAAATAATGAAGGAAAACTTCCCAAATTTGGCAAGGGAAATAGACATACAAGTCCATGAACCACAGAGAGAGCCCAAACAAGTTGGACCCAAAGAGGACCACACCAAGAAACATCATAATTCAAGTGCCAAATGTAAAGACAAAAAGAGAATCTTAAAATCAGCAAGAGAAAAGAAGAGTTCCCATAAAACTGTCAACCGATTACTCAAAAGAAATGCTACAGGCAAGAAGGCATTGGCAAGAAGTATTCAAAGCTATGAAAAGCAAAGGCCTACACCAAGATTACTCTATCCAGCAACACTATCATTTAGAATGCAAGGCTAGATAAAGTGCTTCCCAGACAAGATAAAGCTAAAGGAGTTTCTCATCACCAACCCCTTATTATGTGAAATGTTAAAGGGACATATTTAAGAAAAAAGAGAAGATCAAAACTATGAACAGTAAAATGACAACAGACTCACAAATTTCAACAAATGAATCTAAAAAAACAAAAACAAACTAAGCAAACAACTAGAACAGGAACAGAACTATAGATATGGAGGGTTATCAGTGAGGAGGGGGTAGGGGAAGAATGGAGGGAAAGGTGCAGGGATCAAGAAGTATAACCAGTCGATACAAAATAGACAGGGGGAAGTTAAAAATAGTAAAGGAAAATGGAGAAGCCAAAGAACTTATATGCACAACCCAAGGGCATGAACTAAAGGAGGGTAGCTGTTGGCAAAGGAGGTACCAGGGGGAGGGTGGCAAAGGGGGAAGAGTTGGGACAATATAATAACATAATCAATAAAATATACTTTGAAAAATCTAATTTTCTATTATAATTAGTATCAACTTTTAAGTTGCTATATCTTGTAAAAAGAGGATGAACCACAAATTATTTAGAATATTTTATTTCCTGGTATGCTACTAGATATAGCAAAAATATTATAATGTATTGTGATTCTTTAATCATTATATTCATGATGATAATTTTGCTTTAAACTGTGATTAATTTTACAGTTTTATACAGGATGGGTAGAGAAAGTGGGTGAAAGTCAGATAGAGAAAGTGACTTATGATTACTAGGAGAATTAAATATATTCAATTAAATGTATTTATATATTTTTTTCTTTAAATATACAGAAAGTTCCATGACAATTTTGGTAAATTGAACAGAGATGTCAGTATCTCAAATAAAAAAAAAAAAAACAATTGTTCATGACATTTTCTGAGTAAAATATTTGATTTATTTTATCTTCTCTTAGGAAAATATAAGGAGAAATGTATTTGATATTTTTGAAAACATACACAATAAGTTTTATCTGGGTAGCAAATAAGATCACTTTACTTGGGAGAGAGATGGATAAAGAGAAAGAGAGAGAGAGAGAATAGGAAAGAGAATAAGAAAAGGGGAAGGAACAAAGAGAGATGTGAAGAGATGAAGAGGATTATCTGACAAGTCCTGTGATTTTTGGTAGTGGGCACAGGGCCTAATTGAGACTGCACTTACAGATGCTGGGCAATATTCCATCAACTTCTGCCTTACCCTCTGATACCATACTAGTGCTTTCCAAATGTCAACAGACCAGTAGCCAGAAGGAAAGGAACCTGTTGATGCAGCCCAAATAGATCAGCCTGCCACAGCCACAGAGGGGAGCTTAGATCTGGATGTGGACATAAAAGGTAACCAGAACACCATCCATTAAAAATAAATAAATAAATAAAAATCAATTCCGGTACCTAGGAAGCTGCACCATGAAGCATTTTTATTACATCAAATAGATATGTTTTAATTTCTGTGACGTAATGAATGCTAATCATTAAGGCAACATTTGACATGTTATCTGAAATGTTTTGTAAACTTTAGAGACACAATTGGTTGAATAGAGACGTGATTTCAATTTATGTCTGTAATTAAAAGAAAAAATTATCCAGGTAGTATACAATGTACTTTTTATATTCTCTGAACATAGCTTAGGCGTAGCATTAATAAGTAAAGGTATCAAAGAGTTAAAACATGTTACCTTATTTTCTCTACTATGAATATATAATAAACAATGTTAAAATAATTCCATAAAGACCTTATCTTCTCCAAATTAAATATACAATCAATGAAAAATATAAATGTAATCTGGTGTATACATTCAAATACAATGACCAAACTGAGGGTACATAAAGCAATTTTGTTTACCTTGTGAAGTTGTTGGTCTTTTATCATAAATAACTGGTAAGGTCAAGAAAAAAATGTTTCTTTCATGTCCAATATGAATAAAAAATTCAATTTTATTATGTATATAAGAAAGTTAATATTTATGATATTTTGTGATGAGGGTTTCTTATATAAATCTGTTTTCTAAGAAGCAGTATTAAATTTAATTTATTCAAAGAAAATTAATCAAGTAAACCTGAAGAAAATAAAAATTCCAGATTCATTTTCTTTAAAGAATATTAAAATTTAATGAATAAAGTTTATTAAAAATTAGAAGTTGAGGTTGTTTTCTTTAGCTTACATATATATGAATATAATAATAAACAAAGGAAACTTAAACTTTAACAAAAGACAACAATTCAATTAAAAATGGGTCAAATATCTGTATAGAAAGCTTGCCAAAGAAAGAATATTAATGGTAAATAAGAATATAAAAATTGTCCAACATTTTCTGCCTTTAGAGAATT
The DNA here is from genome assembly GCF_987537825.1 of Furipterus horrens. Lineage (NCBI taxonomy): Eukaryota > Metazoa > Chordata > Mammalia > Chiroptera > Furipteridae > Furipterus > Furipterus horrens. The sequence continues at coordinate 177,867,146 of NW_028327171.1, forward strand.
TCAAACTAAAACAACTATAATAAATGACTACACACCAATTAGAATTGTCAAAATACAAAAGAAAACACTGGTAATACCAACTGCTCACAGGGATACAGGCAACAGGGACTCTCATTTATTGCTGGTGGAAATAAAAAATACTACAGACACATTGGAATACATTTTGACATTTTTTCCAAAACTAAACATACTCAACATATAATCAAGAATGGCACATGCTTGGTATTTACTCAATGTAGTTATAAACTTATATTCACACAAGAGCCTGTACATGAATATATAGGAAACTTTACTCATAATCACGAAAACGGAAGCAACCACAATGCCCTTTACTAGGTTTATGGGTAAATAAACCAACTGTGGTACATTCAAATAATGAAATATTATTCAAGAACAACAATAAAAAATAAAGAAATGAAGTATCAAATTATGAAAATACACCTTAAATTTGCATTTCTAGTGAAAGAAGTCAGTCTTAAAAAGCTACATAGTTTGTGATTTCAGTTATATAACATTCTGAAAAAATCAGAACTATAAAGACAGTAAATAGGTCATTGGTTACCATTAGCTTAGAGGTCAAGGAGAGGGTTGAACAGCCAAAGAATTAGATTTATAAGGTGGTAAGACTATTCTGTGTGATAATGTAATTTTGGACACATAACACTGTGCCTTTATCAAAATGTGTTTAAATTTACAGTACAAAAAGTAAACCTTGATCTATGTAAATTAGAATTATACATATGTTTAAAAAGCTAGAGTATCCCAGGATGAAAAATCCAGGTTGTGGCAAAAGATCTAAGAGTATTACAAATATATGAAACAACCTAACTGAAGACGGTGAGGCAATAAAGTATTGACCAAGGCAACTTTGGAAATACATGGCAATAAAGGCAAAAGGAACTGTACATAAACACTGCAGTCTAATTGATAATATTCCGCACCCCAGGAGTGTGGAATACAATTCTGAAATCACTATTTCTGTACAGCAGAATTGAACTATTAACTAAATGGGAGGCAAGTGATAAGAGAAAAGTTTCTCACTGTTTAATTGAGAGGTTACAAATAAACAAGGGGAAGAAGATAGCTACATATCATAGTTACATATAGAAATACATATAGACATTTCTATGTAAGAGGATATAATCCTATTCTCCTTAGGAAAAAATAAAAGCTACTTCTAAGGTTAGGGCAGGAAACATACAAGATAAGTTTGGAAAACTTGCAGTACCAGAAAATAAGAGAGTATTCATAAAAATAGATAACTAGATAGATAGATAAAATAAGAACAGAAGTAACATGTCAAAGGGATATAGGAACCCTGAACATCTCCCCCAGTGACCAAATATGGATCAAATTGCACAACAAAATTGATAAATAGTAATAGAATATATCCAAAAATACAAAATAAATGTCCATGAATCTGTATAATATAAATCAATAATAGAATAATAAACTAATAAGGGGAAATAAATAAATCTGTGCAAAAAAATCCCAAATATCTTTAAGGTGTTAGGTCATAATTCCCTATTTCTCATTTGTGGGCTGCATATAGTGATCTTCCTCTCAAAATTACAGTATGGGAAAAGTAAAAACATTACGTTTACTGTGAAGAAACATGACAAATATTATTACAATCCAGCTGATTTAGGTTAACATCACAGTAATCAGTCATATTGATAGAATATACACTTTGTAGGATGGATTAAAATGCACTGTACATTTATTATCTTTCTCCCCAAACACCTCAGTCTATTCATGAGGAAAACATCATACAAATCCCAGTTGAGAGACAGTTTACAATATAAAACAACTGACAAGTAATGCTCAAAACTATCAGGGTCATCAAAAACAGGAAAGTCTAAAAGACTCTCACAATCTAGGGCAGCCTAAGGAGATAAACCTACTGAATTTTCCATGGTAGAAAACAGTGGGGAGGTTCCTCTTTAGGGCTTCCCTGGCAAAAAACATTTGCCTTTATATCCTAGCCAAGTTTGATTATAGTTTCCTTTCCCCTAATTTTTTTTTAATCAAGTGTTTTTTTTTTTTTTTCCTGTTTGCTGTTTTCCAGATGTCCCTTTCATGTTTTCATCTACCGGTTGCACCCGTACTTGTTTTATTTTTTATGCTGTCATGTGATTAAGTTTTTCTTATTTTTGTTCTCCATTTATTTATTTATTTTCTCTCCTTTTAAATGGGATTCTTGAAAGGAGTCAGGTATGCATGGTGGTTTTGGCTGAGTTTTAAATAAGAAATTTCTATGAGAATCACTTGTGATATTGCTTGAAATATTATATCCCTCTGTCTATCAGTGTCATCTCTATATAAAATTACAGTATATTTGATTTAAAATGAGTTCTCCCAGTCCAAACTATAAGGCTGAGTAAAACACTCTGTTCTAGCACAGATTTGTAGCTTGCAACAAAGCAAAATAAAAGGAAAACAAATATTTTTATCTCAACATGAGTGTTACATTCTAAAATTAAATGAATAGAAGAATAATGCCATCAACAAGTGTACATCAATGAAAGGTAAATATGAAAGTCCTGGAACTGTTATATTTAGTGAAACAGTTCACTTGCTTTTCTTCATTTACATGCTTTCTTGCAAAGCTTGAAGACACAGAACTTTTTCACAAAGCTGAGAACTTTTGGTTGAACAATATGAGAATGAATGGTCATTAATAACTGATTTCAGCCAGTGTGTGTGTGTACATATATATAGTACTGAGAATGAGAACGATGTCAAAACATATCCTCCTTCCTATTATTTTTATCCTATTTTATTTGGTTTTACTATAAAATGCTCAATGGAAAGGTCAAGCCTTTGTGTCATCCGCTAATCTATTCCATACTGACATATAAGCTGCTTTCTTGAGTAATGTATGAGATGTACTTTAAAGAGAAAAGCATTTTATTACTCATTCAGTATTGCTTTAAATTATTTTTATTAGAATACTTCTTAATTATGTAGAAATACAAAACTATGATTAATTTACTTAGATTAACACATAAAATAATAAACCTAAAAATCAAAGTAACAAACTTAATATAACTGAGAGTGTTATTCTGCTATAATTATGTTTTTATGCAGTATTCATGACACATGTCTACAATGCAGTTTATTTTGAGTTTTATATACCTATACTGCTTAATACTGTGTGATGATTTAATTTTTTCACTATTTTTCTCTACTCAAAGCATTGCAGAACCATAATTTTATTTTGTTTTAACAATGCATGGCTTCTTTTGGCCTTACTCACTTAGAATATATTATTAACACTTTAAAAAATCAGCTTTGTCTTTTTACATTTATACTATCATATATATTTTACCATGTGTTCTATGGTGGTACTAATAAAACCAATATAACTGCAAATTTTAAAAAAGCAACACAAATAACTTTGTGGCACTTGATTTAAATTGCTAATATAAAGGATTCAGAAAATTATGTGAATTTTTGTATGATTAAAATAAAACTAAATATTGTATACACACATATTGTGTGTACATACATACTGTACATATATTACATATGAATTTTTTCAAATATAATCTGAAAACTTGCAAAACTTTCCTTATCTCTTCTCTAAGTTTTTGGAGGATTATAGAATGAGTAATCAGAAATTCCTATTGTTAGGGATAAAGAAGCCAGTGACTCTCAAGCCAGTAGGAGATAATTAACAGATGAATCATGGAAAAGTGGTGAGGAAATGACATTCTGCAGCTCTCACACATGTCTCAGGAATCAAAAGGAGGAAGGTTGTTGTCACCAAACACAGAGAAGTGGAAAGATGTAGCTAGATCACTTTGCAAATACATTGGAGGTGGACCTATAACTAGATTACCCTTACTTAATCACACCCTGAGTTAAGTAGTTAATCACATTAGATTGTGACCCCAGATTAACCAGGAATGGAGAAACGGGGGAGGAGGAGAGGGGAAGGGTAGTTAATCATGTTAGGGAGGGGGAGCTAATTGCATTAGTATGAAACCAGTTTTCTTTGTCTACTTGGCGCGCACATTCTCCTGGCTGGTGGTGCACCTGACTCTGCAGAATCGTAAATAAACACCTCACTTTGCTGCTCAAGTTCTGTGTCCCAGTTTTTATTGTGAGCATATCTCACACTCTCACCCTGTCTTGTATAACTGGCAAACTGTAATTCTTTCTAAAAAAGCATCTTTATAGACATACAGCAAAAGAATAATAAAATAACAATGTACAAGATATACATTACCAAAGATGTAGAAATCACCACACATAGAGATATTGGTGATATTTGAAATGTGGTTCACATTTAAAAAAAAAAAGAAATGGAGTTATTCTTTTGCTTAAAGGATGTGAGGTATTATATTTAAATTGTCAAAGATCATTCATTTTATCTTTAGCTGAATATTGTCAATTAAATGTGCCTCTCCAGCAAAAGAGTATGATTGGTTTTCATTTCAGATGTGTACTGGGACAGCATAAATTTTATGTCATTCAGAGCTATCTGTGGTGATAAAATTAGGAGCAATTTCATTTTATTAATGAGATTTATCCTAGGAGAATTGGACAAAATGAGACAAGCTAGAAGATTTAACATGAATACATTAAAAAAAAATACCACTGAGGGAAATGTCATTTCTTCAGATGTGTAATATGAAAGATAGTCAACATTTAGCTTCAGAGGTATCTTTTTCTATAACTGATGCTTAAATATTGAAGGGTGGAACCCCAGTTTATGTTGTTCTGCTTTAAGGATTATTTTGAACTAAAAAACTTTAAAAACAGTAGGTGAGAAGGGCATTCTGACCTCCCCTTTTCTTCCTGAAAGCAGAAGATAAAATTCCCATGTGAAAGATAGTTTCCCTATTCCAGGAGGAAGGAAACATTCTTATCACTAGATTCAGGGATTAGAGGCTAAGAGAAATCTGTACAAACAGGCCTAGTTAAGCTAACTCTTATCTTCCATTACTTTTCCTCATATGTTGCCTGTCTGATTAACCTAGTATAAAACCTCATAGGCATAGCCACTTCTTTTCAGGTCTAGTCAGAGACCCTAAGAGGGTAGAGGTAAAGTTTTGCCTCTCCTACCATATTAAGATGATTTTAATATAATAGAACAATAAAGATTATGGGGCTGCATGCATTGAGATAGTTATACATTTTTACTCAATATTAGCCAATGTAATGATTGGCTTAACCCTATATCTCTTAGTATATTGTACTTACTGCTTAAATCCACATTATCTATTAATTTATATTTTATTCTTATTAGTTCAGCTTTGAACTCTAGGCACAGTTTTAAAATTGCAATAAAGCACAGTGATAACAGCAAATCACACAATACTCCAACATAATGAAAATATGAGGTCCAAGCTTATCAAAACATCTTATTTATTTCTAATTGGACAGACTTAGACATTTTTTCATGTTAACTTTTAAAAATAATTTAGTACATTACATTTAAATGGATACGATTTACATTAGAGATTGAACAATAAGCAGATGATGATGATGATGATAATGATGCTAGATAGATACAGATAATGAATAAAACCACAAGTAGTCTTAAGATTTTGTATGTGTATAAAAGTAGGAAAACAATGATGAATGTTAATAGTAATAGCAAAATATTAGCAACAACCTGTATTTGGAAATAGGACAGAAAAAATTGCACATATGAATCAGAGTTCATGTAAATACAAAGACATCTCAGAATTTTTGGCAACTGGTCCATCACTCTGCAAGCCAACACTGAATCTTCCATGCATTGCAAGTTTTCTTCCGATCCATCTTCTCCCTCTCTTAATATTTATCAACAAGACCATAAATACCCTTCTATTGCAAAACCCCCAAGACACTCCCTAGTTTCTTTTGGCAGCATTTTAAGTACTATCCACTCTCTTTTTGAAACAAGTTATGCTGGTGTATCAAATCAAACTGGAATGTTTTTATTCTAATTCTCCTGAATCTTTTCACAATTTCTTTTAAGTGTCAATTTCATCTTCAGTTGTTATAGAGTTGGTCCTGTTTTGTTATAAACTGCTTTTCCTTCCACTCTAGCTTACCTTTTCTTCAAAGATGATATAATCCATTCATATAGCTTTAATTATATCTTTACCAGATTTGTCCTCTGAACTACCTTCAGTCAATTACACTGGAGTGTTTTGCAGGAAAGTCAAATTTAAATGGCAAACAACTGAGGCCTTGAACTTCTGCTCCAAACTTGGTCATTCTCCTAAAGTATAATCTCAGTGACATAATCCAGTGCTCAAACAGAAGGTTGGGTGCTGTACAAATGGTCTTCCTTCTTCCTCATAAGCCATCTCACAAATCCAATCCATCACCAAGCTGCTTAGTATTTATTTTTTAAATTACTTTTAATACATCTGCCTCTCCCTGATGGTGCTACAATTAAGGCATTTAGGAAAGTTTTACACAGTGGCAGTTTCTATTAGTGTTATTACCTTATACTTAGATTAGTATCCCATACCTTGAATTTAGCTTGCAATTTTCTATTCCTGCTGTTTTATTGATTACTTTTCACTGCCTCTGACCTTTACAGCCAAACAGATGTTATTATCTCTTATCCAAGCCTCCATCCATCTATTTTTTATTCCCTGGAATATACCTCTCTTTTTCCCAACTCTAAATTTATCTGACCAACTTCTTTCCACTCTTCTGTCCTAAACTATGCATTACTTTATCATTGTATCCAGAAGAAACACCTAGATCCCCAAACTCAAGGTTAGTGACCTTGAAGCCTCACAACACTATCTAGTGCAAATGTTAATATCATTTCAGAAAGGACAAAATTGCCTCAGAGCAGGTTATAAACAACCAAAGCAAAGACATCAGAGATAGGTTTTAAGCCTAAAGTATTAATTTAAAGTCTACTTTTTACTTTAAACATGATATCTAACTAATGCCAGTGTATATAAAACAGGACTCATCAAGAGGGGTAAATTATGACTTGCATTTAATGTAGTTTAATATTATCAAGAAAAGAATTAATTGGGGCACTTATGAAATATAGATATTGACCACATAGGATTGATTAAACATTTCTAATAAAAAATTAAACTGACAGGTATTAAAATTTATTCCATTCACAAATATTTGTAGCCTTATCCCTGGCCATCATCTATAGGTCTATCTAGATATCTTTCATCTACCATCTATCTCATTTATTATCCTTCAAAGCAGTAGCAAAATTCAAATGCTTATGTCAAGTTCTCAAAAAGCTCTAAACTTTGCTCTACTATGGTAGCACACAATTAAAATATAAGGCAAAAATATCAGATTTAATATAAAATATATTTTGAAGATTTAAAAAATTGGTATTTTGAAGATGTTACATATCAACTACAGGTTACACTAGATCAGCTATGGGGCTTTTCCATGAGTCTTTTATCTAGAATTTAGAAGTTTCTACTTCCTATATTACATTTTCATTCCTGAAGAAAAAGAACAAAAGAATTGATGGAAACATACAATGAATGATGTACATTATATCTGCTCTCAGACATGGCTAAATCCAATGTTGGGGAGGAACTGTAAGTCACATGACAATGGGGTGGGATGCATTATACTCTTACTGGAAATGAGAGTGAAGTTGGGGGAAAATATTAGCTCTGTAGTTAGCTCTGTGACTAGGATTATTTATTCTTTAATTTCTGTTTTCCTTCTCACAAACTTTGTCTAATCCCAATTATCATTACATTTATATTTAGCTGAGCAGAGGAAATATTGATTACAATGTTATAAAATATGCCGACACTAGCTACATGCTGTTCAGAACATGAAAGTTCAAAGATTATGTTATAGAGAAATTTTATTTCATTTTTCATATTATGGTTATTTCCTCAACTTTTATTTTTGTCTATTAGTGAGAGATACTTTTGCAAACAAGTTTTCCTCCATCATTTCATCCTGGATTCCTTGATGACTTGTCCTCAGACTCTTCTGAAGCCCCTCACCACTTAGTATTTTCTTCCCTGTATCTTGGAGGCAAAGAAACTCAAACTTACATGTACCTCCCATTTTTATACCTATTTTCCTATGGAAAGACTTTTCTTTATTGAGGACCCGTTGCTTCGGATGGTATTTTATTCATTCCTAATCATTTTGGTATAAAGGATAGGATATACTGATGGAATAAACCAGTTGAGTCTACTTTTAGACTCATCTGTGGACTGGGTGTGTGTGGCAGTGGTTTCCCAGAGGAAATTGAGTATTGATTTCTAAAACAAGGAAAGCAAATAAAAATTGAGTATTACAGCCAACAGTATATAACTAGTATTTCCCCTTTGGCAGGATTATTTGTATTAACATAACATTACATTACATGAAATATGAGAATGAGAAATAAGATAGAAATATGGATAAGGAGATAGATAATGTATAGACAGATAAATGATAGATACCTAGATAAAGAGAGATTTAAAGATGTTTTTATTTATCACATAAATTTATATAAACAAAAATAAAGATTTAATCAGTTTTTATATAGGTAAGAAATTAAACTGGAGAGAAATAACAAGAAAAATTGAAATTTAATTATTAATCATAAAATATTTGTTTTATTAGTTTTGTTAAAATACATTTTCAAATAATTACATAACTTCAATTAGAAATCCATATTACATATCACAAGTATAAATATATTACATATAGCTTATATTGTCTTAAAAAATCATCAGCACTAGAAGCACCTACCAGTTGAGAATGTCAGTCTAACATTACTCATTATCTCTCTATTGTGTTTATGATGAATAACTTGAATGACTCATAAAATTGTCTTGAAAGCTCAAAGCATATATCCAATAAATAAACAGCTTATGCTTCAGTGTTTTACTTATTTTCTTCAAGAATTTAATAACCTGTATTGATCTCATTTGATTTTTTATTCTTTTTTGTAATACTTTTATACAAACTCTCTCATCTTAGTTAAAATAATCTTTTCAATAATTAACATTACAAACACATATATTATATGCCTTCCAACTGCATGACTACAGTGCTAACATCTTAACTCTAAAAACTTTAATACACTGCTAAAAGGTGAATAAGTTTTTTCCCATGACACTGGCAAAAATGAAGCTACTTTTGCATGTGCTCTTCCAATTACTGTACTGTGTGCACAATAAAATATTATTTAGTACCTATCATATGCAAAGCTCTGTTTTAACACTGGAGATATGGTAATATAGAAGCAGATATGTGCTTGCCATTTGAGATCTGATATTCTAGTGCAAAGAGACAACAAAATACATAAGCAAAAACAAATTCACCAACACTAACTCCAGAGTGTAAATACGTGCTATCCAAGACCTGATGTAACAGAGTGACTTGATGGGTGCAATATTATAGAATGGGTGACGAAAGAAGACCTCTCTGAACATATTATATGGGAGCCAAAGAATATGAGGTCATGTGAAAGCCCAAATTCACTCAGTGGATATTCACTGAAATCATGACGCTCAAAAAGTTGTTTATATTTTTCCATAATTAATTGGCATTTTGTCAGAGAAACAATGAGTACATTTTTAAATGGTCATTCTTACTTTGACTATTTGCAAAAGTACAGAAGGAACACCAGAGAATCTAGTTAGGTGGCTATCCTGTGTGCCTTAGACCAAGAAGGTGGCGATGGATTTGAACTGCATTTTAGTAGAACTGAAAGGACCCATGATTGCACTGGATAGGACAGTTTAGTAAAAAAGAGGATTCAAGATCTCCTGAGTTTTTGTGTTAACATCTGTATTGATGGTGGAGCCATGTGTTAACATGGGAAGAATGTGGAGAGAAGCAGATCTGAAGGAAGGGCAATTAAGTGTAAGGTATGATGCATGCTAACATTGAAACACAACTGGAAAATAAATTGATACATGTAGTAGAAGGCTTCACCAGATACATATTTTAAAGACACATGTATCAAGATGACTCTAAAAACATTAGAGGGAGGTGGGCTTAGATGTTCTGAAACATCCCAACATTTAGATTTAATTAGGAGATAAAGAATCCAACAAAGAGGATTAACAAGTGGTTCAGTAAATAAAAAACCACATTTGAAACAGAAAGAGGAGGGGGAAAAAGGGAGAAAGAGAACACTGTTGTGTCAAGACACATAAAAATGATAACTTTCTAAATGAGGCAAAATTATGCCAAGATTAAGAAATATACCAAAAGAAAAATACTTATAAGATTTTATATTATGGAAGTTGTTGGATTTGATAAGATTCATTTTATCGGAGTGGTCGATGAAGAAGTAAATTGAGATTAGATTAATACCAAAAGAGAGTTTAAGAAATAGCTAGTCTTGAATTATGTAATTTGAGGGAATTTATTTTTATAAATGGAGATGTGATGCTTATAATTGAAGATTAGGGGAATTATTAAAGATTCAGAAACAAAGTTTTTGAGAAACATGACAGATCTGATCCAAAACATGAGCATGGCTTTGGACCCATGAGCATGGTATGTTTGACCCATTATGGAAGCAAAAAAGGTTACAATGAAAAACATTACACAAGTAAGAAGGGAAGACATTTTGAAGATTTGAGGATATATAACAGCGGAAGTTTCTGCTTGATTGCTTTCATTTCATTAAAAGACTTAATATATGTAAAGCTTTTAGAACAGGGTCTAGCCCCAAGAAAATATAAGTGTTAGTTATTAATATTTCTTATTGAAGTATGAAGGAAAATTATAAGCTGAACATAAAGGGGAGAGAAGAAAAGTGTAAGAAGAAAAAAAAAGTGAAATGATTATTGTTAGGAAGCAATGCTTCTTTACTTCTGGAGTTTTCCAGCCAACCCCCTTTGTGTGAAATTCTTTATTTTTGTGGCTCCATTGACCTTTCTCTAATCCTTTCCTCATTCTTCCCTACAGTGGTAGAAAATTATACCTTACTGGCAAATTTTGAAATAATATACTGGAAATGTACATAGTTTGTTTAAATCTAAGTTTTTTCTTGGCAGCAATCTCTTTGAAGGAAGCAAACTACTTCATTCCTCCATGATGTGATATTAATTTAACTGGGTTGAATCTCCTTCAAATTTGAAATCTGCTCTGGTTTATCACTGCTCCACACTGGAGTTTATTATGAGTTGATCTGTTTGTCTGTAGAAAAAAGCCCTCTGCCACAACTTGTATTTTAATAATTAACAAAATTGATGACGTAAGCTCTGTTTCTTAGTGGTCACTTGGTCTAGACCAAAAGCAAGGGAAAAGGGAGATATTTAATTGGTCTCCTTAGAGATTACTTCTATCTTCCTAAAGATTGCTGGTTGAGTCTTGGGCAATTAATGAATAAATCTTTAAATCAATTTCCATATCAATTAAATATGGGTAATAAGAATATTGATCTCGTGGGGTCATTTGGAACACTTATAGGACTGATTAAAACTATGCTTCCAAGTTAGTAAATGCTTTACAATGTAGACTCTTTTGTATTTAATGTAAATTCATAATAAGAATAACAATTATTTGAATGAAACCAATGACCAAGGGCAGAAAATTATAGCGCAAGATGCAAAACAAAGAAGTAGATTCCACATATTTACAAAACCTCAATTAGTTCATTTGGACATTGTTTAGGTTCAACTGGAAAATAATTCTTCAAATGGAACATCCAAATTCAATATCTATTCTATACTTCCATTCCATGCTAAAGGTGACAAGTTAAATGTGGGAGGACTATAAATATATTTTCAATCCAAGCTGGAAACATAACCCCATGAGAATGATAAGATTGTCTTCTAGGGTCCAACTTGGACTCTATTGTGTTATTTGTTAAGCTTGGTGCTAAAGATTAATTGATGTAAGCATTAATTCAACAGTATTATTTGTAGAGGTCATTAGCTTGTATGCTAAGGGAGAAAGACTTAATTATAGCAATGCCTAGCATGAAGTTGGAATGGTGAAAAGGTGATCACCAGATGTGCATGAAGTGAACGTGTTTGGTTTTGAGGTTTATTTTCCCACCAATGCCCCTTGAAAAGAAACACAGTAGTTGACATGAGGAAAAACGTTATTTCATACAGAGACAAAAATAGATGCAAAAGTATGGAAATAAAAGAAATGAGAAATATCTAAGAAATAGAATTTAATTTATGGGACAGTGTCAAAAATAAAATAAGTAAGTCGGGAGTTTAATGTCCACAAAGAAGTTATAATTTTATTATTGAGCTAATAGGGAACCAGAGTAAGATTTTTTTTAAGAGTGATATGATGTATTTAGAAAGATATTTTTTGATAGGATAGAGTGAAGATTTGTAAAGTGTTTGTTACCATAAGTCAGACGAGAATTAATGGATCCTAGTTGTGGTACATTGTCTAAATTTGCATTCTAGGAAGATAACACATCTCTTCTCCACTTGTGACTTGCAATGATTTCCTGGAAGCCCACTTTGCTTGCCTGGCCCAATAACTAGAATGGCCATATGACTTGCTTGGACCCATGAATTGTGATAGAATAAGAGTGTAATTTCTATGGAAATCCTTTAAGAGTCAGTGGGTTTATCTTCCTTTCAATCACTTGTCTTCCTCTGCAACAAGAAAAGTATGCTGTGAAGTGAGACTACTTCAGTCTGGGTGTCAGAGTGCAAAGATGCATGCAGTGGAACCTGTAGTGGCCTACCAGCAGCTGGTGACAGCTAACATAACAGAAAATCAAAAAAATGTTTATTGTTGGAGGCCACAGAGATTTGGGGACTCTTAGTACCTCCAGAGTATAATGACAACATATACTTACTTTAATTGCATCAGAAAGAGTGAAGAAAAAATGGATTAAAGTGATACATAGATGGTGATAAAAATTAATGTATGGCTAAGTAAACTCAGAGGTGATTCTTAGTCACCTGGGTGAATAATTACCACTATTAAACTGCAGGCATTATAGTATTTCTGTCCTTAAAACAATGCTGAAATAAAAGCATTATATTTTCTCTTTTCCTTGTTACAGGTAAAGTATCTTATACTTGGTCGATTCTAGGTCCAACATGTCAGAGTAGGAAAATAAGGATAGTAAAATCACACCCCATTATTAATAAAAGACGAAGAATGCATTTGAGAATAATAATGCTTTGTGAGAGAGACTGCTACAGTAAGCATAGCCAACTGATCCATGTCTCTGGTATCTTTGAAGACTTAAATTATAGTCACCATTAGAAATACCCTCAAGTTGCTCTTTCTCCTTCCAATATCTTGAGTCTGATTTCTTTTGCATGCCTTAATTATCAAGTAGTTTGAGTGGCAAACAGGCGGCCTGCACTTTAAAGATTTTGATCACAGAGAAAGATAGACAAATTAAAAGAAACATTGAATCGGATCTTATTAGGTCTATTTAGACCCAGTGTCTACATCCTGCACTAAGTTCAGTGGACTGAGGAATGACTGACTAGGTCTGTAGCTTCAGATGTTTAAAATAATGCAATGGACTATCCTTTGAGAACTAAAGTTATTAAAGGTTATTAAGAAAAGTAAGGAGGAGCTAGGTAAAATAAGGTATAAACTGTGTCGCTACATATAGTATTTTCTTATAAATTTATTTTGAGCTTTATGTGTTGGCTATATGTTGTTGGAACTCAGAATAAAGACCTAAAGTGAAGCTATAGGTTTTTTAATTATTGGCAGATAGATGACATTAAAAGGATTTAGATTTTTTGTACTATTTCTATGATATTTTAGATAATTTTTATATACTTATTTTTTCCAGAAGATATTTATGTATTCCTCATAATTTAAAAATTAATTTGAATTAATACATTATAAATTTATATTTTACGTAGTCACCCTATTTGCCTTGGTGAATATATCATTTAAATTATTCTTCTTTTTATAATGTTCATTACATTGTAGTCTTTAAATATTCAAGTCATATTTTGACAATAAAACAGCAATATCAGCATCATCATGTACAACCAGAGATGTGAAGAAGTAACGAAATAATTTCAAGCAACTGTATTTAAATTGATACAAGTGATCCTCACTCAGATGTTCTTTTAAGCTGTTGTGGAGGGAAAACTCAAGAATAACCACCTGCCAATTATGAAACTGAGAGATTTAGTATAGAATATATATTTTTAAGATTTTAAAAATTGATATTTTGCACTTAATGAAGTTGGCAGGTGTTCTTAATGTAAGGTCTTCTTTTGAACTTAAATGGCAAGGAGTGCCTTGTTAGGGTAAGCATATGCTATTTTAAAAGAAAGTGACATAGTCTGAAACATTCAAACATAATTAGAATTAGCACAACTTAAGTTTAAAATACCAAGTCAGCAAAAGGCAAAAAGAAAGAATAGGATACTGTAAATGCAACAGATACAATAAGTGTTATAAAGAAGGCATAGTTTAGAGGACAAAATAGTACAGTATTTGTAAATTAGCAATTATTTTAAACAGACTGGATTTATGTTAATGAAAATTTAATTTTCTGAGTACCCCATGAAAAAGAATTAATATAAATGTTAATTCAAAGTTGATATAAAAATTTGTTCCAAAACCTCTTTCAACATGAAGCTTTTAGCAGAGTAGGAGCGCACAAGGCCACAGCTTCTCCACTGCCAAAAGATGCCCACCCCCATTATTCTTGCCCAAACTCATAAATGCACTTCTTATGAAGGTTTCTTTCTTTATATTATATTTTCATTTCAGTTTACAGTTTTTAGTTGTTTTTCTTAAGCATTCTACAAGAGAACATCAGTTGAAAACAGCTAAAAAGAGAAACATTAATACAAACAATACTCTTGAATTAATTAACGTTTGTGACCATAATGTATAAACTGTTAGGTAAGAAGTACCATAAACATTAACAAACTAATTATTTTTACAGAGAGGATTTTTATTAATATTTTCCCTGGGAATTTATGTGACTTACATTTTTCTAAATAAAGCTTTTCTTGCTGTTGTTACATTTTCTTTTTATTGTTTTGTTTGTTTGTTTTTTTGCTATTAAAGCTTCAGAAAGAGACAGCTGAAAAATCATTGGAGATGTCTACACTATTCACTAAGAAACTTTAAATAAAGAATTGCAATATAAAAAGCACATAGTGTTCAATTAAAAATGAAAGAGTTGGTAATACAATATCCCATTGTGAGAGAAAAGCAGGTAGCTTTGAGTGACCTCTTTCCATATTGAGATATAAGCAGGCTAACCAATGTTGAATATATAATATAAATATTTTAAAAAGCCATTGTTCAAACACATGAAGTTCATTTATATCAATCCCCATTAATCATTATAATTTATATTTAAGGAACTTGAGGGTTTTTCTCTGCCTTCTGAATTTTCTATATAATTTTCTAGTAAATTATATACTAAGATATTTCTATCAGGACTCATGTTAGTGAAACAATAGTAAATTCTCCTTTTCTGTGAATATCACCAGCATTGCTTTTTAGTAGTTAAAATGAGAATTAAGACAGAATAACATTATTGAGATAATAATAAAAATATTAAGACAAATGTGATGTCGATTATACTATAAACCGATGATATTTTATTATGCCCCCAAGAAATAGCTGCGGTAAATAACACAAAATTAAAAACTGTGTAGGAAATAATAGCAATTTGTTACATTACATCCTAATTGTTCTATAGAGAATTATACAAATGTATATGCTCTGTTTGAAATTAATCTACTTTAATATTTTCCTTTCAAAAATTTACGTGCATAGAGATTAAAGATGATTGGGTCAGTTATTTCCAAAAGCAGGATCTAGATATAACTAGGTTGAATTGCTAAACTGGTATATTAGCCCAAGAAAATTGATTTGACTGCAAATATGGTGTCTCCTAGGAGAGAATTCCCTTTCGGAAATGAGGACCTAAGCTCTATTAGTAAGTCAGTAATTCAGCAGTAAGATTCTGGGAGACAGGGGTATGTAAATAAACTTTAAAATATTTTTAAAATCCCCAAACCATAGACTCCTAGCCACAAAAATTTATTTTGGTATTGCTTAAGAAGAAAAACAAACAGTAAAGACACACATTCTCCTATTTTACTGAGAACGAGCATACAACCTGGATGCAATTACGCCATTGTTGTCAGTGGATAGGGGTATAGTAGCAGAGACCGATGGGTGACTTAAAGGGTCATTAAGAAATAGCAGTAGAGTTTCTCTTCCTCATGGAAGAATTTAATGACAGGGAGAGAAAAAAGAAAAAAAGGGAAGACAGGGAAGGAGAAAAAGAAGAGAGAGGGGAAGAAGCGCAAGCATAGTCGTACAGAGAAAAATAACGGTGATGTTTAGAAAGAGACCCTTATACCTGTCAAGAACTGCACCAGTGATGAGAGCTACAAGCTCAATGGAAGACAGCAGAAGAGCAGAAGCCCGCGAGAGTAGATTGAAGTAATACAGGACAGAAGCAGAAATGCTCAATAGAAAATGTTTTTGTTTGCTTCTTTTGAGCCAAAGTTTACCTGGCCATTCCTAGATATTATCTTTTTCGTAATGGCTGGGATGGGTTGCGGTGAATGTTGTAGAGGTTACATATTGTACATCAATATGTGTGAGCTAAAGACAGTTAATACAATTACTAATATTCAAATTGTACACATAGCAAAGAAAGCTGAGAAGCATGCATTATACTTAATTCCTAAAAGAAAACAGCACTGATTCCTTATCACTGAATATGATAGTGGGGCCCAATGAACCAGCAGAATCTCTGAATAGTAGATTGGCATAATTTAAGAATATTTATTAAATATCCAGAATGATTGTCTTACAAAGCAGTTTTGATTGATGTTTTGGCCTAACTGATTGCCTATAGGTAGCTGTCAGCAAAGACTCAAAATAGCATTTTTTTAAAACACAGAGCCCTGAAAGGAGTACAATTACCAAAATTACGATCACAGCTGTTTCTTGAACTATTCTGTTCAAAATGCATATTAATATATGGGACCCACAAAGATTTATTTACAAATACTGTCTAATTTCCACATAGAAAGCATATATAAAATTTTTACAAGAAATTTTGAAACACTTCCAAATAAAATCATTCCAAATTATAAATTTTTCTCATGCACTTGGAGTTAAAATTATATAAAATGCATGTAAAAATAACATATGGTGATTAAAATGACTTGCTTTCACAATTAAAAGGAATTGCTTTGCTTCATTCTAAATGTATCCATAAAATTATAAGAACAATAAACATGTCTTTTTTTCATCTTCATGTTGCTTACAATGCCTAACATGGTGATTGACATGAATTAGAGTCTCTAACGGTGATTTGATTTTTTATTGTTATTGGTTCTTATAGATATAAGTATAGATGTGCACGATACTGATGTAGATAGATGCATATTATAGGAACTATAATTATATTTCTTAATAGTATTAAAAAAAGGAAAAGTAAAAAATAAAAGCAAATCTAGAAGTAAGACAGAGGCTAGAAAGTTGTGGCTCATGAATTATATAAAACCAAACACATTTTTAAAAAAGACTGAAAGGGAAACAGAATTCTGCAATGTTAAAGACGTACACTTGAACTACTAATGAATACAATTCCACAGATCTGTGTATATGGTAAACTCCTTTTAACAAACCATTTATTTATGATTTGCTTCATAAAGAAAATGCTACATTGTTAGAAAAGAAATGATAAAGGACTCTCTGATGGTGGCTGATGTTTGAATCAATAACTCCCAAGAAACTCTCCATTGAATACTGAAAAATCTAGGTCTATTTTTATATATAAGATAAAGAAAAAAACACAGAGAGAAAAATGTAGCACACAAGAGAACAGGAATCACTTATTTCCAATGTCAAGTAAATCAAACTATGTGGGTCAAGCCACTCTCCACAAAATGTGTTATCATTGGAATAATGTTAAAAAGTATACCGTGGGGAGATTTAACATCTTAAAGATATATAGCATTTTAATGCGTGAGCAAAAATGTGTGTCTGGTTTTAGTAAATATTCTTTATCCAAACTCACAAAGTTTTGTATATCTTAAGTATATATCATTGGACTTAGTATGTTTAATGTAATTTTAAACATGTTATGTTTCAGTAACATACCTGGAATATTTGACTCAATACAGTCATTTTTTTAGCACTTCCTTCTATGTTAGAAGAATAAGTAATATATTTTAGTAATTTACTATGTTAAATATTTTTATGTTTTTCTCATTCAAAGAACACATATTCAGATAAGATGAAATTTTCAATGTTAAATCTACATTCTAGAACAGTTTTATGATATGGGATGACAAAGCTGAGAAGTCAATAAAGAATGCTCTTTAAAAAATCTTGTGAAAATACTGAGCATTTGAATTACCTAACTAATGGAAAATGCACGTGTATTTGGGTTGGCATTTCTTACACTCTTTGTGCGACTGTAAATGAGGTTTTTATATAAATTTTGGCTTTCACATATGTGTATCTTGATTGGAATTAGCAATTTCACCACTGAGTTCCAGCATATAAGAACTATGGTGTTGATAAGTAAGTGGAAGAACTGAATCTGTCATGCGTTTATTCAACTATGTAGGAATATTTGAGTTGATAGTCTTACATCCAGATATCAGAGAGGATCTTTTTAGAGAGATGCATTTTTTTAAATCCTGGGAAGGAAATATATCAGGCCAGATTTTATGAAAATGATATGCATAGTCCTCAGTTTAATTCACAGGTTTATCACTAGATGTGGTACCTGATGAATCCAGGGGAATGGAGTAGAATGATTTACCCCAACCAGGACAGGGCGCAGCAAGGTTGGCATGTCCTATGTGATAGTGACTAAAATGAGAGATACTGGCTGAGAAGTGTATTCAATTAACAAAATTAAGTTCCAATAAAAAGCAAAACATCTATTAATCTTCAAGTTACCAGCATTTTTTTCAAAAGCATGCTTCCTGAAAAATTTGTACTTATGTCTTTAAAGACCATTTTTGAAATTCTTTATTTAAAAATATTCATAAAAGTCCATTATCCCCTAAGAATGTATGTATATGCCTAGGGAACTTGGTGAAACCAAGGGAGAAAGACCACCCATGTTCCTGTAATGGCAATCCCATTCAACTATTATTATAAGCAGGATTTAAAACAATTTAACAGGTAAATTATTTAAAATATTTTATAAACACTTTATTGTAATCTAACATAATAATAAAAGTTAAAATCTTATGTATAAAATTGTATTTATCAACATAAAGTAAACACACCAGTGTACTTTTAAGAAGATTAATAAATAGAATAATATCAGAAAATCATTTTACTTCTCTATCCCAGGCAGTAATCCAAACTTCCTCCACAAAGGTAACTGATATTCTTATTTCTAAAGCCATTGCTTAATTTTGCCTGTTCATTATAGACTGAGTGCTCAAAAAACAACTTGTTCAAGGGATATTAAATAACATATTGCTAACAGATTCATTTCCTGATTAACGTAGAGGAATCAATGAGTCAGATATACAAGTACATATCACAATCCTATGAGTCACGTACAGCCATTTGAAAATTGTCAAATTTAGGTTAAAATCATTAAAATGAGCAAAAAAATTCACAAAACTAAGAAGGTTTAGGTATAGGTTGATGCAAAAAATGCCAACATAGGCCTTTTCCTCACATTTCTCTGTCATCCTCTAAAACCAGAATCCTTTTTGTTTCAAAGGATTGTATGGGACTGTATTTATGCCAAAATTAGTAGAAAATTAAACACACATATCAAGAATCGTATTTGACAATATTTTTGGTACTTGATTCCATGTTGATGTTTTGGCTTTTTAGTTCTGTTGAAGATTTAAAATGTCTGAGTTCCCTGGGTATCTGCCAAGGGACGCAAGCATAGAAACCACCAAGAATCTCTTATGGATAGTCAAGTTACTACTAAGCTTTATTGGTTTCCTGAGTAACTTACCTTTTTCTGACACTGGCAACCTAGAGATAGGCTGCTTCTTCTAAAAATGATGGTACGTTTCATTTCTTTCAAAATCTTTTTGCTTCCAAAATCATTGCTTTCAAAATCTTTTTCCTTTTCTCCAAGACTTACTGGATAATGACAATTCATACTATTACATCTTCCTAAAATATATACTTCACCTTAACCATCTTGTTCCTTCTAAGACATCACTGTGCTTTTTTTTATAAATAAAGATACTTCCATCTAATAAAATTGAAAATTTACTTTTTTAATGATTATATTTAGCATTCTATTTCTTTTCTAAAATGCTAATAATGGAGCATTCGTTCCTTGTGGATTGATGTGTCCTTATCATCTATAGTATTGTAATGCAACTCAACCATTAACTCACCAATTTTTGCTCTTTATTTCATTAAGTTTTTGGATCATTTTAACCTTTATATCATTATCATTTTAACTATAAAGTCATTGGCATTTTAAATAAAACCACATAGGCTGTTAATACTTTTTATGTTGATCTTACTGAAATATCACAATTCAGAGTTTTTTAATATATATGAAGTCTCACAAGTCATCTAACGTTCTATAATGATGTTTTAGGGATCTTGGTTAAACTGAAAGCACTACAAAGCTTTTGTTCTCATGAAGTGTTTCAGAGGATGCTTTTGGATGAGACTATTCTTTGGGAAAAGGACTATTCCTGAGAACATGATGATTGAAGGGTCATAAAATGTGATGACATTTCCATATCAATATGCTTCTTGTAGCTTGAAATGATTTTCAAGTCTTCATTTTTGAATGAATACTAACTAAGCTTCTGATGTTCTTTAAGTATTCAAAACCATCTTATTCATGCCTTGCCTTACTGTCAGAGCTCCTGAACTGGATTTTTTTCTTGTATTTTTAGCACTGACCTAAGGCAGAATAAGACAAAGGATGACTAGGAGTCAGAAAACTGTGTTGTATTGTGAATTACTTAGAGGGGATGTAAGTTTTCATCTTGACGGTCACAGACACCTGTACATATCCTGGTATGTGCCTTAGGCTGATGGCAGGGAAAAGAAAGAGCATGAGCTTTGTCAAAAAAAAAAAAAAAGAACAAGAAGAAGAAAAAAAAAAACTTGTGGTGATAATACCTTTTTACCCTTGTTGCCCACCTGGGGCATTATAATCTTTAATGTAATAGCTAGGTAGAGTCCAGGTAGTCCAAATAGCTATTTGTAACGAGGCCAAGAATGTAAAGCCAAATTCAGCAATTCTCAAGAGCTGCTTAATTACTCACAGGTGAGGTTGCTAGGCAACCACTTCACCTTCTGATTCTACTGCTTTACCTAAGTGTGGTACTCAGTTTGCTCTATTGTTACTGAATGTTAAAAAAAAATGGAGAAGTACAGTATAAAGAATTTATTTTAAACCAGGTGAAAATAAAGAGTTAAGGAAAAATTTAAATTCAATTTTAAATTGAAAAGTATGTAAGCACAGTTTTAAAAGTTTTTGCTCCAATTTGACAGATTATTTTTAGTGAACAGAAATTCAGGATGGGATTTCAATGAGAATGGAAGGATTATTTGAAGAAAAAAAATGTTATATTTGAAGTCAGAATTGGTTTAGAGCAGATGCAAAGCAGCAGATCAATGACCTGTGCCATTGACAGACCCAGGAGTTCCCACAGTTGTGGGTCCCTGATATTTCAACAGAATTGCCAAAGACAACAAAAGCTAAAGATATTACCTCATACTTTCTGAAACTGAGTAACTGTTCCCACATTGTCTTTAAATGGTAATCATCTGTTCTTGACCTTAGATTTAGAATTCTGTTTTTCTTCTATGAAATTGTGATTACTTGTTTGAACTGTGAATAATTTACCCATGGTCATGGCCCTGATTTAGGTTTTATAGGATAGATGAAATTCCAATGCTATTTCTGGGCTGTTTCAATATGCCGTTTCACAATCCAGCTTTCCATTTCCCTTTTCTTCAAGGGAGTTATTATTCACATTGTTACAGTTCTTTGAAGTGACCTGTATGGAATGGGCTTCACCAAATATTTGAAACCAAGGGGTAGGTTGATCTTTATGCTCTACTACTTGATAACTGCACTTGATCCCACCCCTAAATTCATTCACTTAGGGTAACTAAATCAGTGAATATTAAGTTGGGCATTGCATATGATGAGCATCTATACAGTGTGTTATACAATTCATAAATGGTCAACATTTATCAATTATTCACTTATTCAGTGACTCAACAAATAGTTAATTGTCTGCTGAGTATCGTTCCATACAGAATTTATTATCATCTGACTACTAGTATGCCTTTATTCATTATACCCTAGTAGGGAATGCGTATACCTATTTCTTGTTGACTTTTAAATTTTGTTTCTTAACCAAAATATAATGTAATTATTCTGCAAATGGTGAACTATGTATAGGAGATTCTCTCTAAACTTCTAATTAATGGGTCTACCATATTATCCACTTATACTGTAAAATATTTTGTGCAATGTCCACTGCACACTAAAGGTTTGTGGCTAGTAAGGTTTACTAGATGCACACATCTTCACTTACCATTGAGATGTATACTTACTAAAAATCAAAACCTGCTTGTATTAACAACCTGTTTATGCATATTTCATTTGGTATTGAAATTGCATGAAAGGATAAAATGTATTTTACAATAAGAATATAAAAGCAAAATATGGTTATATTGTCCCATGTAAAAATGTAATTTATGATGTAATACTTTAAGAAAAGACCAAGAAAGAATTATACAGTATTTATAAAAGACAAACAAATCATAACCATCTAAAAAGAACCTCTACTAGGACCCTTTCTTAAATATCTCTCAATCCCAAATCTCTATTGAAATAGGGAACAACATAACTAACACAATAAACACTGTGATTTATTATTTTGCTGAAAGTCTTACATTACAGTAATGCACAATGTACTATTTATTTGTAAATTCTTATATTAAAATTTAAAGTTTAATCACAACCAAAAAATTCTTTTCTAAAAAATTTTCAATTAACCTGGACTATATGTAAATATAACTATTCTGAAAGATTCAATTGATAGAAAAGTATATTTAAGATAATTTTAAGTAGCATGTTCAATTCAGTTTTAAAAAAGAAAGAAATAGTGGTCAAGTAAATGTGAAAGCCTACATGGGCATTCTTCTCTTAGCTATGCACCATGTAGTAATTGTTATGAAGGGTTCTAAAATAAACTCTTAAATTTTGTTTACAATGAATTATTTTCCATCAGTTTGACCAGGGTTCTTGGTT
This sequence comes from Furipterus horrens, assembly GCF_987537825.1. Lineage (NCBI taxonomy): Eukaryota > Metazoa > Chordata > Mammalia > Chiroptera > Furipteridae > Furipterus > Furipterus horrens. The sequence goes on from NW_028327171.1 coordinate 177,890,286, forward strand.
TTTCATAGAACTAATAACATACCAAGGAACAGTAACCATAAAGCATAGTTTTAGAAGTTCTCAGAGATAAAAACCTTTTGTATCCATCTATAATTTTCATAATCTATGTTAAATTGTTCCACGTCACTGTGGATTACACAAACCAGCTGAAAATAAAAATGTGTTACTGAAGTAATGATTTGGAAGGTGGCCATAAACTATTAAGAACATTCTTTACAATATGAAATTCTCAAAACACCCAAGATTTCTCTGAGTAAGGTTACACACTGGGTAGGTACTGCATGGAGAACATACTTTTTAAGCCTAATTTTAAGTACTTGGGTTTATTCTATTCCTTAGTTTTTTAATGTAAAAAGTATCATAAAAATAGTAAAAAGTATAGAAAATTCATACACTTTGTATTGGCATTACAATGTCTAAATCTGGGAAGATTTTATAGTAAAAAAGTGAGAAAATGAGGGTTTTATTCTGTTTTCTTTTCTTTTTTTTCAGTTACCCAAAATATTTTAAATAGGATTTAGAATGTTAAGAGTAAATTTAGATGAAGTTACCGTATAAAGCAATAAAATAAGTATGTTGATCAATGTATTCAGACAGGGATCAACCACAAACATCAATCTTTTCATCCTCCTCTGAATGTAAATCTAATTAATAAATGTAACGTGGACCAGAATAAAGGCATGCCTTCTGTGCTATAAATATTAGATTATCAGTATTCAACAAAGAGAATATAAATATGCCTACTATTATGTCAGACAGATTCAGGTTGATATAAAGTACTTGCCAAAATATACATCCACTTGAACATAACTACCACTGCTGTCATATAATTCATATTCTTAATGCAAGACTTGGCACAGGTAGATTTTTTGTTGAAGAAAGGTGGGGGTCAGAGCTTTCATTCTAGGCAAGAAGTTTTTGATAAATAGTACAAAGTGAACTTCCCTTTGCATTACGGTGCATCAATTAAAAATCCAGGAATGAACAAGCATCATTATCAGCATTAAAAATTGCAGTTTTTAAAACAAACTCAACGAATAGAATTACAATACACATATTTCAGATTAAAGTTAATTTTCTGTATTCATATATACATATATTTGTGTGTGTAATACACACATACATGCACATGCATACATATTCACATGATTGATACTTCTTGTTTCACATTTTAAATTATAGTTTTGATAGAAATGTTACAAACATTATTTTTAATGGTCTCAAGATAAGCTTTCAGCACTGCTAAATTTATTAAAGTTAGCATAAGAGAAGTGATCTATAATGCAAAATCACCTGTACATAGAAGCTAAGAAAGGTCAAATAACCTCAGAGCATTAAGAACAGAAGATGCTCCTAAATTAAGGCAATTTAGAGGTCTCAGAAGAATGAATCATAGATTTAAGCTTTAGTTTTCTACCATTGATATGAATGATTTATTCTATAGGTCTCCATTTCCTTTGATTTTCTTAGCAGGTGATTTATTCTTTCCTAGTTTTATAACTTTTCGTTCCTCATAGGTACTGATTGTTTTACTCTTAGTTTCTACTTTTTTTTGTAACTTCAGCTTAAAATGGACACATCATGGAATCTTCTAACTCATGTGTTTTAACTTTCAATTCCTGCTAGTGACTGATGAACTATATATTTCTCAATCCATCTCCCTGAGAACAAAAAACTATGATATTCCAAGTAGGTTTTCACAAGATACAATATCACAGTGATTAAACATCCTAATGCAACTTGATTCACCTGTCTTACTGATATTCTATCATCCTTAATTGCAGAAAAAGATTTCTGTGACTTGCAGAGATAACCTTATATCAAAATAATAAGCAAGTGGAGTGGAATGATGGAGAACTCTTCATGGTGTGTCAGGATCCATGATTGCTACGTGAACTATAAAGTCTAATTATGTTCTGCTATAATTATATTTTGAAGTTAATGCTTCAGTTTGTCTATGTTTTCTAAGAGGTGACAACTTGCTATGCAAAGTTACATTGGATGCTCTTCCTGTGAAATACAAATGCACAGAAAAAGAATTATAAGTCATTGTGCATATACTTTTATGGGATATTCTTTTGTTATTGATCCTATAACATTTAAACTTCTTTATACTTAATACTTACTAGATGTAATGGAATATTTATAAACTGTGTATGTGTAGGTTAAATGAATTAAAAACAAGTAGGACCTGTATATCTTTGAGTTTATTTTTCTAAAGTTATCCCCTTCATATCTGATGGCCTTTTGAGTTTTCCCTGATTTCATTTCTCTTCTCTTACCTAGGAGGTAAGCAATACTGTGTGTTTTTAATATTTAGTAGTTTCTTTGGTTTTTCTTCAGTTTTATCAAGGATATACAGGCATAATATATTATATTATAGATTTTTGTTTTCTATAAAATTGGTTGGAACAATACTACATGCATATTTTTATACCATGTTTTTGCACTTACATGACAAGATATATTTATGTTCTTGCATGTAGTTGTAATTTACACATTTTCACTGCTGGTATTCCATGAGATGAATTAACCAAGAACTTTTTCATCTATTCTGATATTGATGGACATTTGAATAGTTTTCTGTATTTTATTATCACAAAGAGTCTGCTATTAAAATTCTTATATATAACTTTCCTGTATATGTTTATTTTTCTCTGGGGTGCAAAATCAAAAGTAGAATTGCTAATTTTAAGTATATACATTGTAAAACTTAACATATAAAGTGAATTTCAAAGTATAACAAAGAGAGGCATTCATAGAATAACATATAACTTCTAAATCATGTAAATCAATCAAATTTCATGTGCTATCAATTTTTTAAAATTTTCTGCCATGTGAAACAATACTTTATATTTCTGTACATAACTGTGTTTTCCCCCTCTTGGTTTATATTGGTTCATGCCAGGGGCAAATTATGAGTGCTACCATGACCTGACTGAATTTCATTTTATTTTGATTTATATAGGCCCACATAAGTTCAGCATTAACTAGACAATTCAAAATTACTTAAACATAATAGTGAATACTATATTTTTATTACACAAAATTTTTAAAAAGTGAATTTTTCCTAGGCAAGCAAAGTGACTGGTAATCTATTTAAATCATATGCTTCATGTCTATCATATTCTCAGATTTATTACACATTTGTCATCCTTTATACCTACCTAGTAGTTTCAGGTGATAATTGGAAGAGAGCATTTTGTTGTTGCCTTTTTGTATTGAGTTGATGGGTCCTACAGACACAATTCCCTGAATCTGAAATAGATTCAGCAAATTTATAGTTTCTGAACATTCATCATTAGGCAAAGTCCTTAGATGATTTTAATGTACCCAAGTGTAGCAACTATTGGCATTTTGCCTCAAAGCATTTGTAGCTTTTTGAAGATTATGAATTCTGGTATGTTACAATGATAAATTTAGCTTTTAAATGATTAAAATTCAATGGTAAAATCTTTGTGGAGAAACTGTGTGTGTGACAATTTCTCTTTTACTTTAATTTTTTTTTTTATTTTGTTTATACCAGAGCAAAACTAATACATTATTGTGAACCATATTATCAAAGAATAACCTGGCCATCTGGTTTTCTAGTAGATGGTAAATACTTAATAAGGGAATGCCCCATACAGTCTCTGGTTATAAATATAACTCATCATATTTTTCAATATTCTCCCTGCTTATTCTCAGTTTTAGTGTCTAGGCAGTGTGCTGTGACACAAACAAAAATTTTAATACTGTTATTTGCATGTAAAAATCAGAAAGATATATTCCAGTGTAGGATAATTTCATTAGCAAAACAAGATGTTAAATGCACAGCAACTTGACTTGGGAATTAGATTATTTTTCTTCGCATGTCAAAACGTTTCAAATATGATCAATTAGTTAATATGAACATGGCTAAATTCCAAATTATCATTTTTCCTACAGTCAGCTAATTTGAAACATTCTGACAATGAAGCGATCCATTTTAAGAATGTTCTGTTCATCTGAATAATAGTAAATTATGGTAAGGTTTTTTTTAAGGAAAAAATATTTCAGCATTAAATCTTCAGTACAACTAAGACAATGTTTTGTCTTACTTTTAACTTCCATTTTAATAATAATGAATTGATAAATGTTGAAGAAACAAGACCTGGACCACACTCCTGACTGCTGGATAAGCAGAAATAAGAATTTCGCAAACATAAATGTCCATAGAAGAGGGAGACTGCTCTCTACTCTCCAAAGGTTTAGTTTTTGTGCAAACTGGAAGTATTTTATAATGAATTCAACATTATTAAAATGTTCTTTACTGCGAGGAGCACTGCAGGCAATAAACTATAGCTAATTTTTAAAAGTGATATTTTGATCAATTGGTTATTTCAAGTATATTGAACAAAGTATTAGAAGAAGCATGAATAGACCAAATTAAGACTGTCTTACTAATGACCAACTTCTGTTTCTTAGTGAATGTTTCCTTAGGTAGAAAATGATGGAGAAGACAAGAAGATATTTTATGGTTTATTTTATTTTATATATTTTATTCAATAAGTAGTTTTTATTCATTTATATTTTAATTTAAAAATATATGTGATGTGTAACATTGTATATATTTTAAGGTGTATAATATATCGACTTGATACATTCATATATAGTAATATAATGGTTATTGTAGTGATAGCCTCTTTTTTTTTTATCTTTTTTTTTTTTTTTTTTGGTTTTTCAATTACAGTTGTCCCATTTTTCCCCAATTGCCACCCCGACCCAGCCCATCCCCTCTCCCACAATCATATCCCTCCCCGTTGTCCATGTCCATGAGTCATTTATACACATTCCTTGACTAAACCCTTCCCTTACTTATCCCCCTTCTCTCCTCCCCCCCTCCCCCCTATTGACTGCTATTCTGCTCTTTGTCTTATTTAGTTGGTTTGTTTGTGGTGTTCTTTAGTTTCCTGTATTAGGTGATATCATATGGTATTTTTCTTTCTTTCCCTGGCTTATTTCACTAAGCATAATTCTCTCTAGTTCCATCCATGTTGTTGCAAATGGCAGGAGTTTCTTCTTTCTTTCTGCTACATAGTATTCCATTGTGTAAATGTACCACAGTTTTTTGATCCACTCATCTACAGATGGTCACTTAAGCTGTTTCCAGCACTTAGCTATTGTAAACAGGGCTGCTATGAACATAAGGGTGCATAAGTTTTTTTGAATTAGGGTTTTAGGATTTTTCGGGTATAATCCTAGCAGTGGAATCGCTGGTTCAAAAGGCAGTTCCATTTTTAGTTTTTTGAGGTAATTCCATACTGTTTTCCATAGTGGCTGCACCAGTCTGCATTCCCACCAACAGTGCAGTAGGGTTCCCGTTTCTCCACATCCTCGCCAGCACTTGTTGTTTGTTGATTTGTTGATGATGGCCATTCTGACTGGTGCAAAGTGGTATCTCATTGTGGTTTTTATTTGTATCTCTCTGATGGTTAATGATGTTGAGCATTTTTCCATGTGTCTATGGACCTTCTGTATGTCCTCTTCGGAGAAGTGTTTGTTCAGGTCCTTTGCTCATTTTTTAATTGGGTTGTTTGTTTTCTTGATGTTGAGTCGTATAAGCTCTTTATATATTTTGGAGATCAGTCCCCTGTCTGTGATGTCATTGGCAAATATGTTTTCCCATATGATTGGTTTCCTTTTCATCTTGCTGATGTTTTCTTTTGCTGAACAGAAACTCTTTAGTTTGATGTGGTCCCATTTGTTTACTTTCTCCTTTATTTCTCTTGCCTTAGGAGACGTATCCATGAAGATATTGTTATGTGGGATACCTGAAATTTTCCTGCCTATGTTTTCCTCTAGGACTTTTATGGTGACACGGCTTACACTTAAGTCTTTGATCCATCTTGAGTTTATTCTCGTGTGTGGTGTAAATTGGTGGTCTAGTTTCATTTTTTTGCAGGTTCCTATCCAGTTCTCCCAGCACCATTTGTTAAAGAGGCTCTTCTCACTCCATTTTATGTTCCTTCTTTCTTTATCAAATATTAGTTGACCATAAAGTCCTGGGTTTATTTCTGGGCTTTCTATTGTGTTCCAGTGGTCTAGATGTCTGTTCTTATGCCAGTACCAGACTGTTTTAATCACAGTGGCTTTGTAGTATTGTTTGATGTCTGGTGTTCTGATTCCTCCTGCTGTGTTCTTCTTCCACAAAATTGTTCTGGCTATTCGGACTCTTTTTTGGTTCCATATACATTTTTGAAGTATTTGTTCTAGGTCTGAGAAAAATGTCATTGGTATTTTAATAGGGATTGCATTGAATCTGTAAATTGCTTTGGGTAGTATGGCCATTTTAATGATGTTGATTCTTCCCATCCAAGAACATGGTATTTGCTTCCATTTATTTGTATCTTCCTTAATTTTTTTCAATGTTGTGTAATTTTCAGTGTACAAGTTTTTTATCTCTTTGGTTAAATTTATTCCTAGGTACTTTATTTTTCTTATTGCTATAGTAAATGGTATTTTCTTTTTTGTCTCTGTCTCTGATATTTTATTGTTGGTGTACAGAAATGCTTTAGATTTGTGTATATTTATTTCGTACGCTATTATTTTGCCAAATTCACTTATTATATTGAGTAGTCTTTTAGTGGAGTTTATAGAGTTTTCTAGGTATGCTATCATGTCATTTGCATATAATGATCATTTTACTTCTTCATTCCCAATTTGGATGCCTTTTATTTCTTTGTCTTGTCTGATTGCTGTGGCTAGGACTTCCAACACTATGCTGAATAGGAGTGGGGAGAGTGGACAGCCTTGTTTAATTCCTGATTTCAGGGGGAATGCTTTCACTTTTTGTCCATTGAGTATGATGTTAGCTTCAGGCTTCTCATATATAGCCTTAATTATGTTAAGGTATGCTCCCTCTATTCCCATTTTGCTGAGTGTTTTCATCATAAATGTGTGTTATACTTTATCAAAGGCTTTTTCTGCATCTATAGATATGATCATGTGATTTTTGTCTTTCATTTTGTTTAGGTGACATATTATATTTATTGATTTGCGAATATTAAATCATCCTTGAATCCCTGGGATGAATCCCATTTGATCGTGATGTATGATCTTTTTGATGTATTGCTGGATCCTGTTTGCCAAAATTTTATTGAGGATTTTAGCATCTATGTTCATCAGTGATATTGGCCTGTAGTTTTCTTTCTTTGCTGTGTCTTGACCTGGTTTGGGGATTAGGGTAATACTGGCTTCATAAAAAGTGTTTGGGATTTTTCCCTCTTCTCGGATATTTTGGAATAGTTTGAGGAGGGTAGGAGTTAGTTCTTCCCTAAATGTTTTGTAAAATTCGCATGTGAAGCCATCTGGTCCAGTGTTTTTGTGTGCAGAGAGATTTTTTTTAAGTATATTTTATTCATTACATTGTTACAATAGTTCCAATTTTTCCCCCTTTGCTCCCCTCCACCCAGCACCTACCTTCCCACAACAATCCCCCCTTCCTAGTTCATGCCCATGGGTCGTGCATACAAGCTCTCCTGCCTCACCCTTTCATATATTCTTCTTCTTCTTTTTAAATAAATAATTAATTATTTTAACAATAAAAAATAACAATCCCTTTCTCTCAGACTTAAGACCCTTTATTATCTTATAAAGGACAATGGGCAAAGGTCTCGAGTTCCTCTAGCTGCTTCAAGCTGGACGTGGATGTCATCATACCTACCCTTCGGTCCAGAAATTCCTAATAAGAGTAGGGGTGTGGAGGAGAGGGTGGCCTTCCCACATGGGGAAGGATCATGCAGACTCCAGGTTGGTTGCCTGTCCCCGGACAACAGCATGCTTGATTTACCAGGCTGGCATCCTTGTTATATTCTGGGGGCAACAGGGTTAAAGGACATCATTCAATCCATAACCACTAGATGACAAAAGACAGGTATTAATTTTTCAATGTCCCACATTAGGGAAAAGAAGGGCTTCTTTAAAGGAAGGTGTGCCAAGGTATATCTCACCTGTCCAAAACCCTTTTGGCCATTATATTGAGTTTGGGCTGAGGGAAATATTTTAAGTTTCGCCCCTCTCAGGCCTCTGGGCTCTTTCTGTCCAAGCCTTTAGGACAGAAAAGAGAAACCAGTTTTAAACTGAAGCCCACAGACCACCCCATTCTTCACCAACCCAGCCACTTTGTTCATCCAAACCATTGAGTCTCAGGAGGCAGCAATGCAGAAAGGATTAAGTGAGGCCTATACATACAGAAAATCACTCAGGTCATGAGATCATAGGCTTACGCCCTTTGAAAACAGAAAACACATGTTAATTTATGTAACATAACCCACATACAAGTCTCTAAATCTATAAGACTGTCTTATTGGAAAGACATCCAGTTGCAAGGGATTTGACATTCTTCATTCCTATAAATTACACTTCTTTGATAATGCCACATAGTTTAACTTTCAAATGAAAACAAATTTTAAGTGAAAAGAAACTTTAAAGACAGTTAGCTGCACTACTTTATAGTCTACCACTGAGCATTGTGATTCTCCTTGAATTGTGATTTTTCTCCCTAAGATTACCCTCCTTGTCATTAAAGAGACTGCATTAAGTCCATTTTTAATTTATCTTGTTCATTTGCATAAACACAAGAGCAGCAAATGATCACTTATGATCTTTAGTTCCGCTTTGCTGTAACTTACGCAAGGAACATTTAGGGTGACCTTCAGTCTGCCCTTCAAGGCCCAGAAGCAGAATCACATACCTGGCATTCAGCCTTGCCTGTAAACACCTGTCTTTTCCAAGTCCTCTGGTTTTCCATTGTGCCTTAAGGTCCCATCTAGCCATCTTTCAGGAAAACAACATTCATTCTTTCCCTGAAAAGATTGCCATGGACCACGCATCCATCCAAGGTACCAGGCCTTTTATCTCATGAACTTTTATTACCTTTGAAAGTTAATCCCAGTTCCTCAGAGCTTTTGGTAACAACCAAAGCCCAAGCATGTCTCCTTCAGGCATGACATTCCAGTAAAAGTCTTAGTTAAAAACAAAAAACAAACAAAAAAAAACCTCTATTAACAACTGGTCTTATTAGTTTTATGCAAAGAAACCTAAGTCATTACCTACTTCTCTAGAATGCCAAACTCTAGAGGGATCAGATAGGTAGGAAAATATACAGTGTGAAGGAAAATCCTTGTCCTTCTAATATTCACTGAACTTACATTTCTATTCTTTATATTTTCATTTTTCCCCCTCTAAAAATTTTATTTGTTTTTCCATTACAGTTGTCCCACTTTTTTCCCCCTCTTGCTTCCCTGCACCTTGTCCCCCCTTCTCCCACATTCTGTCCCCACCCAGTTGTCCATGTCCATGGGTCATTTATACATGTTCTTTGACTAGACCCTTCCCCCTCTTACTCCCTTCTCTCACTCCCATCTCCCCCTTTGTTACTGTTAGTTTACTCCCTGTTTACATATCTCTGGTTCAATTTTGCCCATTTGTTTGTGCTGTTCTTTAGTTTCCTATAATAGGTGATAGCATAAGGTATTTTTCTTTTGTTGCCGGGCTAATTTCGCTAAGCATAATTCTCTCTAGTTCCAACCATGTTGTTGAAAATGGTAGAAGTTCCTTCTTTCTTTCAGTACTTATTCATTGTCATTTTCCCTCTTTGTACTTGTGTTCCTCTCTGTCTCTCTCTGTTTCTTCATCTTCTTAAAGCAGACCCTTTAGCATCTCTTGCAATGCTGGTTTGGTGGAGATGTATTCTTTTAGCCTTCTTTTGTCTTGGAAACTCCTTATTTCACCTTCCATTTTGAATGAGAGTCTTGCTGGGTAGAGTATTCTTGGTTGTAGGCCTTTGTTTTTCATTGCTTGGAATATTTTTTGCCATTCCCTTCTGGCTTGTAGTGTTTCTGCTGAGAAATCTGATGATAGCCTTATTGGAGCTCCCTTGTATGTTATTAGTTGTTTCTCTCTTGCTACTTTTAGGATTCTCTTTTTGTCTTTCAATGTTGCCATTTTATTCATGATGTGTCTTGAAGTGGTCCTGTTGGGGTTCATCTTCATTGGGACACTCTGTGCTTCCTGGACTTGCGTGACTCTTTCTCTCCTCATGTTAGGGAAGTTTTCTGTCATTAGTTTTTCAAAGAGGTTTTCTATCCCTTGTTCTTCTTCTCCTTCTGGAATTCCTATGATATGGATATTATTACATTTCATGTTATCCTGCAGCTGTCTTAGAAGCTCTTCAGTCTTGTTCAGTCTTTTTCATTTTGTTGCACTGTCTGGGAGTTTTTGTCTAAGTTGTCCTCCAGCTCACTGATCCAATCTTCTGCTTCCTCTAGCCTGCTTTTAATTCCTTCTACCGTGTTCTTCAATTCAGAGATCGTATTCATCATTTCCTCGTGGCTCTTATTGATAGCTTCCATGTCTTTGTTCATGCTAGAAATTTCTTGATTTCTTCTTTGATGTCATTGTTAACCCATTCATTATTTAATAGCATGTTATTCATTCTCCATGAGATTGGGTGTCCTTGATTTTTTTCTCTGAGGTTGATTTTTAGTTTCAAGGCATTGTGGTCTGAAAAGATGCTTGATATGATTTCAATTTTCTTAAATTTGTTGAGGCTTGTTTTGTGTCCTATCATGTGGTCTATCTTTGAAAATGTCCCATGTGCATTTGAAAAGTGTATATTTTGCTTCTTTGGGGTGAAAAGTTCTATATATATCAGTTAAGTCCATGTGGTTTAGTGTGTTGTTCAATGCCTGTATATCCTTGGTGTTTCTTTGCTTTGATGATCTGTCTATTGCTGATAATGGAGTGTTGAAGTCCCCTACTATGAGTCTGTTGTTGTTAGTGTCCTTCTTGTGGTCTTCTAGTATTTGCTTTATGTATTTGAGTGCTCCTATGTTGGGTGCATATATGTTTATCAGTGTTATATCTTCTTGACAGATTGTTCCTTCTTGATGGAAATGTCCTTCTTTGTCTCTTTTTATTGCCCTTGCTTTTAAAATCGTTTTGTCCGATATGAGGACTGCTACAGCAGCTTTTTTTTCAGGTCCGTTTGCTTGGAATATTTTTTTATATCCCTTTACTTTCAGCCTATGTAAATCTTTTGTTTTGAGGTGTGTTTCTTGTAGATAGCAAATATGTGGCTCCTGTTTACTTATCCATTCTGTTACCCTATGTCTTTTAACTGGAGCATTTAATCCATTCACATTTAAGGTTATTATTGACATGTATTTATTCATTTCCTTTTGTACCTCTGTTTCTCTCCTCTTTTTTTGTTTTCTCTTCTTTTTTCTTAGAATATTCCCTTTAGCATCTCTTGCAATGCTGGTTTTGTGGAGATGTATTCTTTTAGTCTTCCTTTGTCTGAGAAACTCCTTATTTCACCTTCCATTTTGAATGAGAGCCTTGCTGGGTAGCATATTCTTGGTTGTAGGCCTTTGTTTTTCATTGCTTGAAATATTTTTGACCATTCCTTCTGGTTTGTCATGTTTCTATTGAGAAATCGGTCGATAGCCTTATCGGAGCTCCCTTGTATGTTATTTGCTGTTTTTCTCTTGCTGCTTTTAGGATTCTCTCTTTGTCTTGGAATGTTGCCATTTTAAATATGATGTGCCTTGGAGTGGGTTTTTGGGTGTTCCTCTTCATTGGAACTCTCTGTGCTTCCTGGACTTGCATAACTTTTTCTCTCTTCAGTTTCAGAAAATTTTCTGTCACTATTTCTCCTATCAGTTTATCTATTCCTTGTTATTCTGAACCCTCTTTGATTCCAATGACTCTGATATTGTTTTTTCTTATGCTATCCTGTAATTCCCTTACCTCTCCTTTGTACTTTTTCAATCATTTTTCATTTTGCTGTATTGTCTGGGAATTTTTTCCTACATTATCTTCTAGCTCACTAATCCGATCCTCTGCTTCATTTAGTCTGCTTTTGACTTATTCTACTGTGTTTTTCAGTTCAGAGATTGAATTCTTCATTTCTTCCTGGTTCTTATTAATAGTTATTAGTTAATCTAATAAATAGTACTCCAGAAAACATATATCTACTGAGAGTGTTCGCTTTTTACATAACTATAGCTTAATCTAGTAATTATACTTAATAATATAGAATAATATTTTATGACTTTCATTGGTTATTTCATTTGAAACTGACAATAGTGGATTTGCATATCACAAAATGTTCAATCAAATAAACTTTTTTAGACCTTAGGAATTGACAATTACAATTTAGATTTATTGTGTTTTTATAAGTTTTAGTTATTACTATGAGGAGCAAAATAAGTTCAGAGTCGGTGTGTTTTGAAATGGTGAGGTTTCTATAAAAATAATATTTTACAGAATAGCACTCTGAGAGATTTCTGTCATGAGTTTTCCATATCTCTCCGTTAAACAAGAAATCTCCAAAACCCCAAATGTTCTACATACCACATGTTAATTCACAATTTTCTTCCTTTACTTACTTTTTTATGGTTTGTATATATAACTCCAAAGTACTGTGATTAATAAATAAAATAGAATCTGCAGGTAACCTAGTTTGAATAATTCAGTGAGTTTGGCTTCAACTCTGAAATCCCAGTTCTTCTTTGCATCAATAATTAAACTTTAAAACTTTTTAGTTTTGTTAAATTTTATTTAAAAGTCAAGACATTGAATGGGAAATCTTTAATATCTATGACATAATCCAAAAGAGATCTCTTGCACATAGAAGTTACATAAAGCTGGCCTAATAATTATAATATTATTCCAGTGTCACTGAGATTCAATATGACTTGGGGACTGACTGTCACAAAAGCAAAAGGAACATCTCCTAGACATGTTTGCATCCCTCCACACTACCCCAAGGATCACCCTTGTTTTCTCTTTTTAATGGGAACAAATGAAGCTTATTCTACCATATAACTGGTTACCTAAGTATGTAACAACCATAACTTGCTTTTCATATTGGTTTTCCTTGTATTGTAAAGGTAAAACCATTAATTGTAATGTTATTTGAGGAACCCTATGTTTGTGTCTCTCTCTAACATTTATATATTTAAATTAAACACAATGTTTTAGATATTTATTTTAAAATATAATCTCTTTGTACATGGCACTTGTAATAAGAAGAGGTGTTTAGTTTAAAATATGTCCATATAGCAAATATCAAAATTTGTGTCAAAACTGATGACATTGTCCATTGAGAGTGTTTGGACCTAATAGATTTAACCTCTTCAAAAAAATAATATAATAGATTTGTATCGAAGTATAGTGTAATCGTTATTTTTCTAAGATCTATAAATAAGAATGCAAGAAAATTGACAGAATAATATGTAAAGTAGCAGTAAGTTTCTGCTTATTGAAACTGACTTAATTGACGCAGCAGTGGGCCTTACTTCAGTTCATTCAGAGATGAGTGCTGAAAATAACAAAAAAAGCAGGAGCATCTTAAGAAATATGAGGCAAAATGTAAGGAAATGCATCATTTTTTTCCTTCAAAAATATGTTAAAAGTGATATCCACGTAGTAGCATATATTTTTCTATTGTATTGAGATAACAGAGAGAGAATTGAAGTTATTTATATAGTGAAATTATTGTCTATTGAATCTACTGATCTCAATTTACTTTAACCTTGAACTGTCATCCAAGTGAATGTCAGAAACATGACAAATCAGCCTATTTTTCACAAAGATATATTGGGACAAGACCAGAGACTTTATTTGTTTTCTCATAAATTTGGTATTCATTTACATGTGTAAGTTTCACCCTAGAGTATTTAAGTATTATGTAAAATACTGGGAACCGTAAAGAAAATACAGAGGACTTGAGTAGGCAAAGGGCGTAAAGAGACTAAATGGAAATGGAAAAAATACAATAAACATTAGATTTAAAAAGTGAGGGCCTTAGATTGTAAGTACATGGGAGTAGGATAAGAAATGCAAAAATAAATAACTCCATAAAAAAGCCATTTTGTAAAAATCTCAAAAATTAAAAAGAGAAAGGATTGGAGATTTGATTAGGACTAGAAAGAACTTTTAGAGGAAAAAAATTCTTACAGAAGAATTCTGTTTAATAGTAAGCATCTCAACTCTAAGAAGAGGCTTGACATAGAACTAATGGATTAAACCACACATTTTAGCACATACTTCACTAAACGTGGTTTGCAAAGAATTGTTATCGACGGGCTAGAAAACAGTATTATTTTAAAGAGTTAATAGTATTACTTATTACTCTAAACATAAGAAGGAAACAGTCTTTTTATATATGAACAAGTAGAAATAATGCTATAGAATGATGTATTTGTAGTTTTTTTACAAGTTATTTAAAAGTAGATTATAGCATTTTAGAAAAAAAAAAAGTGCTTTAAGATTACCCCCTAAAAGGATCCCAGTAAGATTTCTAAATGTTACTCAAGTACTTTAATATAAGAATTTGAAACATTATTACAATGGTTGCAGCTTCTGAATTTTCAAAGCTACTATCTAATTTTGACTTTAGATATGTTGAAGCTTTCTTTAACTCATTTATCATGGCATATAATTCACATATTTTTAAATCAGTAGGTGTGTTCAAATAAGAAAGAAAAATTCTGAAGGCTATTGATAAGAAAACCAAGAACATAGGGCTGTCCATTTGCTGCATGTAAACTGGTATATACTGCTATCTAGAATGTCAGCAGACATTCAATAATGACTTGAAAATACTGTTATATTGAAGTGGTAAACATATAAACCAATATTATTTGCAAATAATAATGAATAAGCATTTTATTGATGGATGAGAAAGAAACTTTTAAAGTGGGAAAATAAATATTTTAACTTTTTATTATAATCTGGGCATAAAAAAATATTTCTTTACTCATTGCAATAATCAAATTTAACCACAGACTGTAAAATATTTGATTTAAAAACACCAGGATAAATTATTTTACATACATAATAAAATTTCTTTAATTTTCCAGCCTAAGTGCAGTAACCACTAACTGTACATAAAAATATCAAGCTTAATAAACATTCTGGGACAATTTAATTCTACAAAAGACACCAAATTCAAGAGGACAAATGGATCAGAAAGACAGTTATCTGTCACTAGTTCTCTGTTGAACCCTCTAGTTCAGATGCTCCTTTCAATACCTATATCTATTTTTTTTTAATTTATTTTCTGCTCAAATTGTGTTTTGTTTTTTTCATATCTGTCAGGCTACATTTTATTATGTCTGAGATGTGAAAACATCTTAAAGTTTATCTCATAAAATTTTTAATCATTATTGTTGTTCTATAATCGATTACTAATATTTCCAAATTTGAAGTCATTGTGAACTTCTTTCTACTGGTTTCAGTTCTGCTTGTTTTTACACATGAGGCATTGTTAACAAAGGTGCTTATATTCTGCATACCACTCATTATTGTTGTATATTTTTTACCTAAGAAAAAATTTTTTTAATTTCCTATTAGAGACTACTATACCAACGCCTAGGATACTACTGTGGTACTCCATACTATTACATTCATAGGTTCAAGTTCTTGCAACCCTAGATGATATGAGTGTCAAATATGCTTTTTCTCCTGTGATTTTCCCCATGATCTGCTCCATGTCAAAACAATCTTCTTTAAAATCCCCTGGAACAATATTATTTTAAATTATACCAATAATGTATGCAGGAACAATGTGGGAGCTTCTCTCCTTGACTTCTCCACCTTTTGCAAACTCTGCTGGTCTTTGATTTCTACTCCAACAATGTGTAAATCCACCTAAACCAAAATCAAATTTGTTGGATTATCAAACTTCTTTGTGACAAATGTGGGCTCAGTTATATAGCACTCAATGTAACATTCAGACTTCACTATTTTTCTTAGGTATTTGACAGCTTTATGCTACATTGTCAGTTCTTTACTATTTTAAAGGAGAATTTATAAAATATTTTTCAGTATTTTAGTAATGTTTTCCATTGCTGAAAATAGAAGTATAATATATAGACCTTTCTTCAATTCTGAGCATCCAAGGTATTTTTCCTTCTCAGTGCAGAGGCCATAACATTTTTATATAACATAGTGAAGAAATGAGTACTCCATATGACACATAGGTAAAATTAAATGACCTTAAA
Source organism: Furipterus horrens (assembly GCF_987537825.1). Taxonomy (NCBI): domain Eukaryota; kingdom Metazoa; phylum Chordata; class Mammalia; order Chiroptera; family Furipteridae; genus Furipterus; species Furipterus horrens. The sequence continues at coordinate 177,906,320 of NW_028327171.1, forward strand.
TGGTCCCTGTTTTGTACCACATTATACAATAAAATATTTTAAATATCTGCTTTAAACTTAACCTTGAGGTCTTATTAGAGTAACTTTTTACTGTTTTACCTTAGAATGCCATTTTTTCCTATCACTTGTACTGTATGAGCTCTAACTGATCATAGTCCCTTTCTGATGATGTCACCCTCCTTATCCATAACTTATAACTGATCAATGAAAGATATGCAGATGTTTTTAATCAAAGCCCCAATTTTGAACATAAGTGATTTTATTTTCCATAAATCTATTGTTCATGTGAGATTCCTACTTCTATGCATGTATTTATTGATATCTCTTTCAAAATCTGACTGCAAGTCATTAATACTTGCAAAAATCTATATACATGTTGATACCTGCAAAGTATTGAATAGATCTCAAAGGTATTCTGCTGAGTGAAAAAATATTTTTCAAAAGGTTACATACTATATGAATTTATGTCAATGATATCCCCATATTAGGACAAAAAAAAAAACACACAAACAAAAAAGCCTCTAGTGAGGAGAATCGATTAGTGGTTGTCAAAAGTCATGGGAGAATGTAATGACAAAGAGATAACAAGAAGAAATTTTTTGAGGTGATAGAAATGTTTTATATCAGTATCATGTTGGTGATTATGTTAAAATTTGTAAAATTGTATGCCAAAATAAAATAGAAATCCATTTTTAAGTACCATAGTTTTTTTAATTAACCAAAACTTTTTTAAAGGTATATCTAGGATATGGTTAATTCTTGATTTTTTTAAGTTGCTCTTTATTTTTAGTTATCAAAAATATATTAGAATTTCCAATCAGCCCTGTGTTATTGATGCAATTTCAAAACAAATATAAATAACATCAAAGTTTTATGAAAAATATATTTATTTATTACAAAAAATATATATATAATTTCATTTATTTTCTTTGTTGAACACCTGCATTTTTCCCTTTCACTTATCCCCAAAATAAATAAGACTATAAATGAAATGAAAATGCCATTTCTAATATCTCTGTACACTAAAAATTTTATGCTCACTGGCCAAATTTACTTATTTGCATGTACAAAATATGGCAATTTGATCCAGTTTGTCTCTAAACAAATGGATCATATCAATGTATAATCTGATGTTATTACAGGAAACTTGAATTTTAATGAACCCTGTTTGATTTGGATGAGTCAGGACAGGCATAACACAATTGAGTCAATTAGCAAGAATTTTGCAATCAATGTTGATTAAGAAGATGAGATGATGGTATGTGCATAATTTGGAGGCATTCCCTGGCTTGAACATCAATATAATTGGATAAAATTGGCATTTTAAAGGTAGCACATTACACTGAAATGAAATGATACATATTTTTTATACATGTAAATATTAAACTGTATACCTTTTATCATACTTAACTGGAAATCCATTTAAAGCAGATCTAAGAAAGAACAATAAATTACTCTGCTTTCAGCTCCTAGTAAAACATAATCATTAAACCTGTTATTGCTCAACATGTAATGAAATAAATCTAGCCGTCGTCGTCGGCAGCCGTCCGTCTCGAGAGACGATGGTGTAGCTTCTTAAGAGTCTATCTGCACCGCCGAGTATGGCTGTGCTGTCCGACTCGGGAGTGACACGGTATCTGTCTCCTCCCGTGTTGAATCGACATCTTGCGATGACGCTGGAGTGTCCTCTCCAGTGAAGCTGAAGCTACAGAGCCTGGTCAGGGTGATATGGAGGGTCTGCTGTTGCCCATGCAGCAGACCCCCCCTCTCTTCGCAGCTGAAGGGTCCAAGGGAAAGACGGAGTCAATACAGCTTGGCTTCAGGTGCGCCGCAGGAGTTGCCGGTGTTGACTACAATGTCAAACCGCCTTAGGGACTCCGGCTCTGGATTTTCTGTCGGGGTTTACTCCCTTAGCCTTTCCCCTGAAGAGGTATGCCGCAAGGCAGTGGAGGTTTTTTGGAGTCAGAGTTTTCTTTCTCTGATGTGCCCTGACTGGAAGATCGAACCAGCGACACTTAGCTCGCAGGCCGACACTCAATCCACTGAGCCAAACCAGCCAGGGAAATAAATCTAGTATATGACACTTAATTACCATAATTATTTGACACTTAATTACCATAATTATATTTTTGACGTATACATCACTGATGGGGTTGTATCTTTGCTTTGGAGTTTGTTTTTTTTTCAAATGCAATATACACATTATATATGGGTACTGTTCTGTCATTGTTACAGACTTATTATTTTATGGAGAAACTGATGTGTGTAACTGCCTTAGGTTTACAGACAAATTATGAACTAGATTTCTATCTATTAGTTCTTTATGATATCATTTGTTTTGCCCATTAATATATTTACTTTTACAGTATTTATTGTATTGTATATTTTGAAGATAATTGTTTTGCCTTTTCTTAATGTTATCTTAAGTTACAATTTAGTTAACTCTTTATCCTGTCATTTAATGATTTCTAAATAATTATTTTGGGATATTACATGATTTTGTATGGCACATAGTTGAATATTGTATGTGAATTTCCTTTACAATAACTTTCAAATAAGTAAAATCATTGTGCTTAAAATTAGAATTCATGAAAGACAAATGAGCCACAAATTTTATTAACTTATATAGAGCAAAGATTTAACAAATTGAAATATGTCAGGATTATGATACTGAGAGAAAGATTTTAAAATTAAATATGTAAAAGTGATTAGAATCATAGCTATTTTGAGGGGGGAATAAAATTTTCTACATAAATTTTGTACCTGGCAAGCCTCAAACCTGTTTTTGAGTAATTCTTCATGATCTGATTTAATTTTTATATGTAATTTAGAATTTATCAACCAAAGTAAATGAAAATCCATTAACATATTCTTTCTACTTATTATTTAAAATCATATTTGTTTTTCCAAATATTATAAAGTATCTGAACACAATTTTAAATATCATTATGTGCATTCTCAAACATCCAGAGATCTACAAGTGTTGTCTTTGCTGACTAGACTGAAATATTATATTTTCTCGGGTGCTTTCATACAATTATAATTTTTTTCATTTATTTATCCATTAAGACAAGTTATAGTGCATCTGATGTTCCATGTAAATAATTATTTTTGTAAAATAATCAACTGATTTAAATGCATCTTTAATCCTACCCCAGAAACCATTATCAGAAAATTCTTGCCATATTATCAATTTTTGTATGAATTATCCATAAAACTATGATTTGTTTAAAGAAATGAGCACTACATAATAAGGATTTGCTAAACATTGTGATAGGCACTGGAATAAGTTTAGGGATAAGACAAAAATTATTTCTGATGCAAAGCAGAACACAGTCTAAGTAGTTTGCAATATGCTGAGCATCTCAAAAAATAAAGAACAATGCTGTTAAGGAAATACACAAGAAAATTTGATACCAAACTTCATTGAAGACCTCCCTAAAGAATATATCTTAAAGAAAACACACGTAAGTCTTGTTTTCTTAATCTAACAACAAACCTGACAATCTGTTTTTCAACTGATGTAGACTATTTATATTTAAAATTATTGCTAACATGGTTGAATTATAATGTCATTATCTTATTTTTTTAAATTTTTTATTTGTTCTTTCCTTTTTTTCTGCCTCATTAGGATTTAACAGAACATGTTTTATAATTCTGTTTTATTTCCACAATTATTTACACTTTTTTTTAAAACTTAGTTATTACCCTGTTACTTAACTGTTATAAACATATTATATATATATATATATATATATATGTGTGTGTGTGTGTGTGTGTGTGTGTGTGTGTGTGTGTGTGTGTGTGCTTAAATAATCTGAGTTTGCTATCAAAGATTAGATGATTTCGGTCATCTTATTTCTCTCAACTCTATCAAGTCTACCAATAAGCCTGTTGAGGTGTTCTTCATTTTCTATTATTGTTGTTTGATTGCTAGCATTTCCATTTTCCCATTTCTTTTCATTTATTTCTCTGCTTAACATTATCTATTTGATTTTATGTGTTACCTAACTTCTGCATTAGAGCCTTTGGTATATTTATCATAGTTATTTTAAATTCCCTGTCTGGTGTTATAATATACGTGACATATATGATTTTGGCCATAATAATTATTCGTGTTCAAACTGTTTTGTTTTGTTTTTTGCATATCTTATGAATTTTTTCATCAAGCCAAAGATCTTGCAAAAATGATGAATAATAAAAGGTAAGTAAATAAACTTATGCTTGAAAATTAGTACACCTTCTTCCAGGTCTCTTTATGGGGTTCTACATGCATCTCATAATGAATTTAGGTTATTTAGCAATATATGTTAAAAACAAATTGTAAAACATTGAAAATATATTCATGTATTTTAGATATTACTGACAATATGAAATAAAACAATGCTAATTTTTTAATTCCAAATATATTTTCAGCATTATATGACTGATTTGCAATGTGAAAAGGTGGTACACTTTCTATTTTGCACTTGAAATATTAAGAAAAATTGATATCTGGGCTTCCATATTTTTAAGTTGGGAAATATACAAACATATTAAGCTTTTGTATTCTACATACATACTTAAATTGTAAAATTTAAGTGTATATTACTATTAAATATCTGTCAATAATAATTATCTTGGCACTGAGTAATCTTTTATTTTCATAATAGTAATACATCTTATTTGGATACAAATGTCATATAACCTATTAGTTTTAAGTGTAAAACATAATAATTCAATTTGTATATATGTGTCTTAAAATGATCATCAAATAAGTCTAGTTAATATCTGGTACCACACATAGTTAACAACATTTTTTTGTAACAAAAATATTTAAGAATGCTAAGTGAAATAAGTCAGTCAGAGAAAGACAAGTAATATCATTTCACTCATATGTGGAACCTAATGAACAAACTGAACTAACAAGCAAAACAGAGACAGACTCATAAGTAGAGAGCAAACTGACAGCTCTGGAGTAGGGGACGTTTTAGAGCTTGGGGGGTTCCAGCAAAAATAAAAAAGAACTCATGAACCTGACAATAGTGTGCTGATTGCTGGGGGTGAGAGGTAAGAGAAGGGTGTGAATGGTGATGGAAGAGGGTATAGAAAGATAAATGGTAATGAAAAAATATAATATAAAGTGAACTATTTAATAAATCTACTCTCTTAGGAACTTTTAAATATATAATACACTATTATTAATTATAGTCACCACCATGTACACTACATCCCCAGGAATTACTTATAACTGGAAGTTTGTATGTTTTGACCATCTTCACCTATCTTGCCCATTACTTTTGACATATTTTTATTTGTAATGCATGAACATATTTTTACCTTGCATTCTCCCTCTTGCTGCAAAATTTTCATTCATATAATTTTCTTATGTAAGTTTCATTACATTTCATTTTATTTCTTTTATGAAAACTCACAGAAATTAAATTACTGATTAAGAATTTATTATTAGTTTTTTTTGGGGGGGGGATGGGGAGGATTAAATGAATGGAATCTTTTCCTTAAAATTCTTTAGGAACTTATACTTTTACCAGCACTTAAAACAGAGAACAGACTTCCAGCCAAGATGGAGGCCTAGGATGTCTGAAAACCCACCCACTCTGGGAATGATGGCCAGGGCAACAGCTGGAGAGGCGCCAGTCCCATATGGATATGGGAGAAGTGTCTGGAAAAGGGGCAAGTGCAGAGCAAGCATCACTGTTCCCTCTCAGACCCCTCCTCTACACACAGTGCCACAGCATGGTAAAATAGGTACCATATACTGATGAATACCTGAGGCTCCACCCCTTACAACATAACAGGTGCAACAGTTCTACCTAAAACATGGAGGCAAACAAACACAGGAGCCTGTCAAGATGAGGAGACAGAGAAGTATGGCCCAAAAGGGGGAATGGATCAAGGTTCCAGTGGAAAAACTAAGTGATGAGGAGATAGCCAATCTAACAAATGATGAGTTAGCCAACCTAACAGATGCAGAGTTCAAAACCGGTGATAAAGATGCTCACAGGCTTGACAGATATACTTAAGTATGGCAAACACATAAGGGAAGAAGTGAAGGCTATGCTAAATGAAATGAAGAAAAATCCATATGAAACCAATGGTGATGGAAAGGAAACTGGGGTTTGGGTCAATGATTTGGAACATAAGGAAGAAAAAAAAAAAAAAACAGTCAACCAGTACAGAATGAGAAAATAAGAATTGGAAAAAAAAATGAGGAGAACTTTAGGAACCTCTGGAACAACTTTAAATGTGCCAACATCCAAATCATAGGGGTGCGAGTAGGAGAAGAGGAAGAGCAAGAAATTGAAAGCTTATGTGAAAAAATAATGAAGGAAAAATTCCCAAATTTGGCAAAGGAAATAGACATACAAGTCCAGGAAGCACAAAGAGAACCGAAGAAGCTAGACCCAAAGAGGACCACACCAAGACACATTATAATTAAAATTCCAAAGGTTAAAGATAAAGAGAGAATCTTTAAAGCAGCAAGAGAAAAGCAGAGAGTTACCTACAAAGGAGTTCCCATAAGACTATCAGCTGATTTCTCAAAAAAAAACTTTGTAGGCAAGAAGGGACCGGCAAGAAGTATTCAGTGTGATGAAAAGCAAGGACCTACAACCAAGATTACTCTATCCAGCAAAGCTATCATTTAGAATGGAAAGGCAGATAATGTACTTCCCAGACAATGTAAAGCTAAAAGAGTTCATTATCAGCAAGCCATTATCATATGAAATGTTAAAGAGACTTATTTAAGAAAAAGATTAACACTATGAACACTAAAATGACAACAAACTCACAACTATCAACTACTGAACCTAAAAAATAAAAACAAAAATAAACTAAGCAAACAACCAGAACAGGAACAGAATCATAGGTATGGTGAGCATTTGGAGGGTTATCAGCTGGGTGGGGGAAGGGGGAGGAATGGGGAAATGGTGCAGGGATTAAGAAGCATAATTGATTGGTACAAAATAGACAGGGGGAAGTTAAGAACAATATAGAAGAGGGTGAAGCCAAAGAACTTATATGCACCTTATATGCACGACCCTTGAACATGAACTAAGCAGGCTGGGTTTGTTGGAGGGAAGTGGGTACTGGGAAGAGGGGAGCAAAGGGCAAAGAAATTAAGACAACTGTAACAACATAATCAATAAAATATACTTAAAAAATAGAGAGCAAATCTTGTTGCAGTTCACTTAATTGATTTTATTCCATAATTCTTGGATTCAGTAAGGTCGAACAATCTTTCTCTCCAAACCCATTTACTTTTTTGTAACAATGTGTTTCTAATACTTGTAACTATATAAGAAAGTGATTATATTTCTTCAAATGCAAACTTTACCTATGATCTTGGTAACCTTGCTGTGTGAAAAATTACATGATTATAAAATGTATATATCAGTCAAAATATATTAAATAATATATTCTTATATTTTGAAATGCTTTTTAATATATCAAGCAGGAATGTTCTTTAGCAGATATTAATTACAAATACTACCCTATAGCATTGGAAAGATATCAAAATATATACTGCAATTTGTATAAATACATACACTCCGTTGAAATAAAGACTAAATTTATAGTTAGTTGATTTTTTATTATAATTTTTAATTTTTATTTCTATATTATTATATCATTTGTTTTCTTTCATGCATATATTTTGAAAATAAAAATTGTATATATGTAAAGTATATAACATGTTTTTTTATGCATCTACATAATGAAAAGTTTACTATAGTCAGATTAATTAATATATTATCTCACATAATTACCATTTCTATGTGTGTGTTGAGAGACTTGAAATCTACTCTCTTAGCACATTTCTGGTGTTCAACAAAGTATTATTATCTTTAGTTTGTTCTAAGTTACACAATATCAATAATATTTTAAAATAATAACTGGACAACTCGAATTTTGATAAAGAAGATAGAAAGGCAAATATAAAACAAAAACATGGGTATTTATATTAGTACATATTACTATTATGTGTTTACTAATTATTAGTATAAAATGGCTATAATTTTTTGAGTTGTAATTAGTTATGGTGTCTGATTCAGATCAAGCACTAGGCTGTCAGCAGTCTTAGCTTATGAACGCAAGACATTGCTTGCTCCATTCCAGTCAAGGTAATTAATTAGTTATGCTGTTTGAGAGCAGCTGTACCCTTTGAGATGTGATTTATTCAGATTCTCTCAATATTACTGCAAGAACATGGGAGGATAAGTGATTTGATAAGCTTATGTATTTACTGTCAAACGGCATTATGTTTCAAATGTGCAACATCAGCGGTAGAAAACTTGTGTTTTTAAGGCAACATATTAAGTCAAATAAAGAAAAGCACATGAAATTTCAAGATACAAAATTAAAATTCTTATAGTTAGGCATGCATTTCTGAAGGATGTTATAAAAATTATTAAAATCTCACATTGTCATTTCTGTTTATTTTTTATTGTGAATAATATATACATTTTTTAAATGACATAGAAACAAATGTTGCAGACATTATCAAATCTCTAACACTGAAAATAATAATTTTTCCTGTGTTCATTGCCATTATTCAAATTAACTTGTGTATAAATATTTATCAGAAGAAGAATATAACTTGAGATGAACTATCTATCCAAACAACTTGATTTTAAGATATTCTTTTGAAGTTGTATGATATAAGATAAATAAAACAAATGCTTACTTTCAATGTTTCTACAACATTCATCTATAAAGTTATCAAAGAACAATATTACCAGAAAGTTTATATATATTCTAGTGGCTACATAACTTCATAAAAAGTATTTCTGTGATTGTTAAAATATTTCATTATTGTAACCCTTTTATAGTAATCTAGATTTTAAAGAATATATATATATGTATATATATTTGTGTGTGTGTGTGTGTGTGTGCCAGTGTATACACACACACACACATATATTCTGAATATGTTAATTTTCCTAAAGAATTTAGATTTCTTCTACCTAGCAGTTAGAGTAGGGCTTAATCCTTGCTTAATCAGAGATTGAGCTAATCACCAGGGTGAAAAGAGAAATCAGGACAGTCTACTCCATGTCATCTTGGTTTCCATCTTCAGCTTGACTTCGTAAGGTCGGGCTACATTTTTTGCTATCTCATAATTTTAAACAGCCTGTTTTCTGTTTTTGTTTTTTTGTTTTAAATAATTCATCTTTTATAGACTGTCCAGGTGAAACTTGGCTTTATTAGTGACAGGTAATATGTATTTTTTTCTTTATAACTTTCAAGTATTTAAGAGAAAGGTTTATGAAAAATTTTTCATATATCTCCCTACCTGAAAATTCATATTTTGCTTTAAAAATAAAAATCAGAAACATATTTAAAAATTAAAAAAGTAAAACCCTAATCTTTGAAACAGTAGAACTTAAGGGTTAAGAGCTTTGCCATTGGAGTCAAAGAATGGACTGACAGAAAATCACTGTCTTTGTGTAATTTTGTACAATTTACCAAATCATCGTACTCCTTAATTTTCTCATCTATAAAATTGAAACAAAAATGGTAGACACTTCAGATAATCAATTATAACACACTTAATAAATCACTTAGCATAGTTTTGACAGCTAATAATCTTTGGATAAACCATAAATATTATTTAAATAAATATATTACAAAGAAAAAAGTTTAAAAGTAAGATCAACTAAGAAATGGCTTTTGTGTTATTATTTAAAGTATATTTAGGTTCAGTTTGATTAAAAATATATGGGTACATCTTTACCACTATAAAATATAAATTATATTTTTAAGAAATTATATCTATGTTATGTTCCATCCAAATCAAAATATCTAACTCATCTCTGTCAGGTATAAAAGATAAAAATTTTATAATTTTTCTATACATATAGATCAAACTATTTTCCAAAAAGTTATTCATAAACATAATTTTCTCAAACCTACTGATCCTATTAATTTTCAAGTCATTTAGGTTTGTAAGTATGTTTTCAGAAATGAGATTAAATTTTATTTTTAAGTAATTTTATTTTTAAATGTTCTACTTACTACTTAAATTTTAAACCACTCATATAAAATTTTAGGATTATGAGATCATTTGCCAACATTCATGTGAAAGCAAAGACTTGAAATATCAAACCCTATGAAATACTTTATGCTCAAATAATGATATACATGCATTAAGTATCAAAGTAGAAATAATAGTGTAAATTAGTTACAATGAGTAATGTATAACATCATTGCCATATGCCTCTTCTACATTATTGAGATCAGATCATTAAATGATAATTATATTACTTTTTAAAACATATTATTTCTTTCTATAAAGTTGAAAGACAGCACAGTTGTATTCAGGGCAACTAAGAGAAAGTCTTCTTGATCTTAAAAAATTGATAGCATTTTTTGAGAGCTTTCTATGTTCTAGGTATTGTTTTCAGAGCTTTTGTGAACTCATCAATTTAATCCTTACAACATATCAGCAACAATGTAATAACAACAATAACAAATTTTATTTCTTTGGTATCCTCTGCCAACTATGAGATTTGCCTTTTTCTTCCCAAGTATCTTCTGTCACTGGCAGATTATGTAAAGATCAGGAATGGTCCATGCTGAGCTTTTAGCTGTGATGGCCACATTCCTCTCAGATCAAAAACAAGTGACTTTGATTTTTTGCCACCACTCCAATGAGTTACATTCTGTGTACAAAGTTTACAAAGTTCTGTTGTCCTATGCCATCAAAATTAATGTAGCCATTCTCCTGAATTCTTTGTTTTGACCTTTGAGCCTAACCATTCCTTAGGAGTCCTCTCTTCTAAAAGCAGTCATCACTGTCACAGAAGATCTTACCTGTGGGTTACTTAAGGCATTTTACAAACATAAAGTTTATCTGGCTTACTTATATAAACATGGGAATAACAAAACAATTTATTAGAGATCTATTGGAAAGATTACAAAATCAAAAGAAGCCTGAAGAAGCAGCTCCTGTAAAACAGGCAACAGAAAATACAAACATGATAGACGTTGTGCCAACGAAAACAGATTCCTTTTTGTCTGGCAATTGGATAAATTATGCAAGGCAAGTTGGGGTCTCTGACATCCCTTTATTGCAGACATTACAGCATCCACACTTGCCCTCCACCCTTGGGCTTGCACTGCAGCCCCAGCTGACTGCCCACCACACTCTCATAGCTCAGCGCACAGTTCTTGCTGCTCGCTGCCCCCACATGAACATGAACACTCTCATGGGGGGTTCCTGCTCCTTTTATAATATACATAGACAAAGATGGCTACTAGCCAAAATATGACATCAATGCTAATATAACTGCGAGTGCATTGCTCATGCCTATTTAATGTTACCTCTAGGAGCCCTCAGGTGGGCATCCAGAGTGAGGAAGGTCTGACTAGATTCCATTTTCCTCACAATAGTCCACAGAAATAGTTGGTTACAGTGGCCTGCTGCTTCACTACACACTCATTGTTCTATTGCTGTACAATGAACTGCACCCCTACTCTGAGTTACAGCTAGCTTCTCTGGTTTCTTTGAGACAGTTGCTCTATATTAAAATACCAAAGTCCCAACTGGCCAAAACTATTTAAAAAATGTCCACGTTTTAACTCTTAGAAAGGGCAAGAATACTGCAAATCACTCCCAAGTCCCAAGGTTGGAAAATGTGTCCCTTTCACAAAAATGTATCCAATGAAGGATGTGTGATTACCAAAATAATATATATATGATCTATACCTTTTCATTTAACATAGATGCATACCATATCTGAGGTACAACATACCCTTGCCCAATGACTGAACCAAACATTTCCTCTATCAAAATGTTAGATATATTAGACAAATTTTGAAGCCTTGTAATTCTCAATTGTATTATGAGAAAGGCCAACTCCCAGAAATCATTATAGTTGCCCATTTGCATGGAAGAGAATACCAAACTGCCTAAGAAAAAATACTTATGCAAAGGACTGAAAATGTCTATAAAGACATACTAAGTGACAGCAAACATAATGCAGAAAATCATGTCTGACTGTATCTGCTCTAATATACTCAAAATATTCTTTAAAAGCTTTTTTAAATTATTCTTTTTATTATAAATTATCCAATACAATCTTATATTTAAAATGTTTTTGCTAATATTCATTGAATAGTAAATATATGCTGGACACTGTTACAAGTGCTTTACATGTATTAAGTTTCAAAATATTTGATTAATTGCTATTATTATTTTGTTTTGAAGATTAGGAGACTGAGCCATAGAAAACTTAATTAATTTAACCAAGATTACATGGTTGGTAAGAAGTAGAGTTCAATCTGATTCCAGATCCCATGCCAAGAATCATTAGTTATATACACAAAAGTGTGTATATGAGAAGAGACAGAGAAAGACAGAGATAAAGTGAGATTAGGAGAGAGCCAAACACAACTATGTTTGTGATATAGTCAGGTTATAAATTATTTGTAACTAAATAACAGTTCAATATGGAGAAAGCCAAAAGTGCTTTATAAAACACCAAGACCAACTCTTTTAAGGAAACACTATTGAAAAGTAGACTAAGCACTTCTGCATGTCCCAGCACCTCACGTTGAATGCCTTGCCTGAAAAAAAATTAAATAAGCAAAATAAAAGCAAAATAAGATGACTGCTTGACATTTTTGAGTTTTATAGCATTAAGTACTTCTTCACAAATGAATTAGATTAGGGGAGATCATTGTTATAGGAACCACCGATGAATGTATACTGAGATTATTGGTTTTTCTGGCTCTTCTCTCAAGGTGATTCATCATTTGGCTGCTCACAACAAGGATTTTAGAGCAAAGTGTTCTCTCTTTGAGGCGCTTGGAAAACAGTTTAAATTTGTTTTTGTCCTTGCCACTAAAATTATCTTTGGTAGCAAGTTCCAGAGCAAGTTCCATTGGGTTATTTGCTATTTCTTTGGACTACAATTTAATGTTTTGAGAAGGCTTTGTATAGAGTGACTGACCAACATTTAGATTACATGATAAGAAACTCATATCTCAGTTGTGATATCTGGCATTCAAAAAATAATAAAAAAACAAGTTTGCTTAAATCAAGTTGTTTATTGTTTCAAAGAACAAGGAATCAACTTATTAAATAATATTTTGAAATATAAAAAACAGACAAGTAGATGAATAATACAATACAAATATGTATGATGTATATTTTATATCTCACTTGTAGAAATATATTAAAATGTTGATTATTTTAAATTAAAAATATTAAATATCTGAATTCCACTAAAAATAATGATTAAAATTATATATTTTTATAAAAGGGGGTTATAAATTTCTTCATGAAGACTGTCTTTGTAAATTACTGCATGTTAACTGAATAATTAAATACTTAATTGACTTATTTATGTATTTTATTGTAAATTATCAGATTATATTATTTTTACATAACTAAGATGGTAATTTTTAATATAATGAGCTGTCCATGCAAGTTAAGTAATTTTGATTATTTATTGACTCTAAACTCTAGCCTTGTTAAAGAAGCTACAAATAAAAACATTACACACATAATCCCTAGAGAAATAATTTACTTCATGCTAGATATTCAAATGTTTATGAAAAGTATTGACAGATTCTAAATATATCAATTGGCATTTTTTTTATCATTATAACAGATTTAGTTATTGAATATTATGTATGGGTACTAAGAAGCTGTTCTATATACTAGTTCAATATCTTATGTATTGACCATTATTGTAATGGTGATGCTCATTAGTGTATTAAAGGTATAACAACTTTGTTTATTTCAGATACAAGTGAGAAATAAATGTTTATTAGCCATATAATTGTGTTTATACTTTTCTAAAGGCTATCATATTTTAAGTAGAAATAAAAATACTTAAATAAAAGTTTGCAATTACAAAACATTGTAATATAAAACATTGTAATAACAGTTATCCTCAGTAGCTGATTTCTAACTTTGAATCAAGTCATATCATTCCTTTATTAATATTTTTCAAATATAATATCAAGAAAGTACCTTTTTATCTGTAATGATTTTGAATATATATGTAAATATTTCAAAAAATGTTAACACATGGACTCTACTGGATTAACAATAAGTCACAATAATTAGGACTGCTAGTCAAGATGGAAGCATAGGTATACATGCTTCAACTCTTTGCATAACTGCAGAGAATTACAACTATATCTGAAGACAAATAACAACTAGAACTGTCAGAAAATTGAACTGTATGGAAGTCCAACAACCGGGGATTTAAAGAAATCACATTCATCCAGATAGGTAAGAGGCACGGAGTCACAGAGACTAGTGGAGAGACACTGAGACACAGTGTGGTGCAGAGAGGCAGAGGTCCTGTACTCACATGTGGTAGATAAAAATCAGGAGAGATCCCTTGGTATCAATCAATTCCAACCCCAGTCCAGACCACACAGCCCAGGGTTCTAGTATTGGGAAGAGAAATCCCCATAACTTCTGATTGTAAAAACCAGTGGGGGTTGGTGCAGTGGAAGAAACTCCCATATTTTCAAGGGAGCCCAATTAAAATGCCTACATAAACTTTAAATGCATGCAAACCCACCCACTCTAGGATTCATCACTAGGACAACAGCTGGAAGGGCACAAGTCATATACAGGAAGTAGGTGAAGTGACCGGAAATGGGGAGAGTGCCTGGCAAACCACTAAAAGCCAGGCAGTGGTATTTTTCCCTTTACAAGCCCACCTACCACACAGAGCCACAAAGTAGTGAAGCAGGTTATCCCACCCTGGCAAATACCTAAGGCTCTGACCCATACAACTTAATAGGGGGTCAAAACAGGTCTATCTAATACACAAAAGCAAACACAGAGAGGCTGCCAAATTCAGGAGGCAAAGAAATATAGTCCAAATGAAAGAACAGAACAAAGTCCCAGGAAAATAAATAAACAAAACAGATGTAGCCAACGTATCAGATGAAGAGTTCAAAACACTGGTGATCAGGATGCTTAGAGAACTCACTGAGTATGGCAGCAACATAAAAGCAGAAATGAAGCTTACAATAGGTGAAATAAAGTAAAATCTAGAGGGAACCAACATTGGAGAGGATGAAGCAGAGAATAAAATTAGCAATTTGAAACACAAGGAGGAAAAAGCATTCAATCAGAACAGCTGGAAAAAAATGAATTAAAAAATACAAGGATAGGTTTAAGGATCAACATCCCAATCTTACATGTGCCAAAAGGAGAAAAGGAAGAGCAAGAAATTGAAAACTTACCTGAAAAAAATAAGAAAAGAAAACTTCCCAAATTTGGTGAGGGAAATAGACACACTAGTCCAGGAAGCACAGAGTCCCAAACAAGTTGGACCCAAAGAGGACCACACCAAGATACATCATAATTAAAATGCCAAAAGTTAAAGATAAAGAGAGAATCTTAAAAGCAGCAAGAGAAAATAAGTTACCTACAAAGGAGGTCCCATTAGACTACCAGCTGATTTCTCAAAAGAAACTTTGTAAGCAAAAAGGTAAGGCAAGAAGTATTCAAAATTATGAAAAGCAAGGACCTACAACCTAGATTACTCTGTCCAGCAAAGCTATCATTTAGAATGGAAGGGCAGGTAAAGTGCTTCACAGACAAGGTAAAGCTAAGGGAGTTCATCATCACCAAGCCATTATTACATGAAATGTTAAAAGGACATATTTAAGAAAATGGAGAAGAATAAAACTATGAACATTAAAAGGCAATGCATTTATAACTATCAACAACTGACTCTAAAAATAAACAAACTAAGCAAACAACCAGGACAGAAACAGAATCATAGATATGGAGATCATTTGAATGTTCTCAGCTGGGATGGGGAAGAGAGTGAATAGGGGAAAAAGATACAGGGATTAAGAAGCATAATTCGTAGGTACATAATAGACAAGGCATAACATAGGAAATAAAGACGCACAATAACTCATATGCACAACCCATGGTCATGAAGTAAGGTGGGTGATTACTGGAGGGAAGGGGCTACTGGGCAGAGGGCGACAAAGGGAGAAAAATGGGGACAATTATAATAGCATAATCAATAAAATATACTTAAAAATAAGGCACCATAATTAAGTTGAGATATTCTGGTACCAAAAGTTTTTCAGAGATAGAAAAATCGTTAATATAATGTATCAGAACTCTAATAAAAAATAAAAATATAACATCACAAAATGACCACCCAAAAATTCCATATCAATTCTTCATTTTTTCCAAAAACCTAAGTGTGTAAAACCTATTTTAACAAAAAGATCCCAAGTATCAGTTGCTTAATGCAAAAAAAGGATTATTCCTTCTTAAATTTTCTCAATGTGGTTAGAATTGGAGGAATGATAGATCAACTAAGGCATCAGCTCCACAAAATTATTTGAGGAATCATTGCTTCTATTTAATTTATACAAATCTTCTTCTTAGTGGGTTCTCCTCAGCCTTTTACCTGATTCTCTGCATCTAGTTGGCATTCAGGGAAAGAGAGAGGAAAAAAGTATATCTGATTGGGTCACCTTAGCTCTAAGGCCAATTATACAAATGCACTTAGGTGACAGGTAGTTACATACCCCTAGCTAATGCAAATGGCCTGGGGAATATAGTCTAGCAGTTCACCAAGGCAAAAAGAATGTGGATAATGGATACCAGTTTAGCCAGTTTCTGCATCACAAGAATCACAAGACTATTGTTTTAATATAGTTAGAAATATGTGAAGCATTCATATATATGTCTCATACTAAAGACATTCACAGTAAAGCATATATATATATATAATTATCACAACTGAATGCAACTTTTTTCAGTTTCTAAGGTACTTTTAAACAAATGAGAGAAAAGATCAATAAGTATATTTATAAAATAATCATTTATATATGACATGTGTATTTGAAAATCTCCTGAAAACCTGAAATTAATAAAAATAATTATAAAACAGTAAATCACTTAAAAACACATATTAAACAGCAATAATTCTCTAGTAAACTTGACCCCTCAAAAATCCAATTCAAAAAAGATATAAAATAGAAAATATGCTCTTTAGATTTAATTTTAAAAATTAAATAAGTGGAAATTTTTTTTTTCTGGAATAAACATCTCAATAGCATAATACGCTCAACATTTTTTTGGTAAATTTTATAAATATATAAAATATAACCCAAGAACAATTAAAAAATTAGGTGGGATGGTAGGAATTTAACAGCATAAGTTCAACCATCATCTGGAAAAAAGTTAAGTAAATGTGAGATAGAATGGTTGTGATGAAATATAAAACTAATAGAAGAAATTATATTAAAATATATATATTCTCCCATGGAATAGAAGTTTTCATAATATTTAAAAAAACAGAAACTATAAAAAAGTGTGGGATTAGTTATGACTGTTTTTGCTTTTTTGCTATTATATATATATAAAATTGGAATTAAAAAGACACCAGATAGCACTGGCTGGTGTGGCTCAGTGGATTGTGCACTGACCTGCAAACCAAACAATCTTCAATTTGATTCCAAGTCAGGGCACATGCCTGGGTTGCAGGCCAGACCCCCAGTTGGGAGCACGCGAGAGACAACCACACACTGATGTCTCTCTCCCTCCCTTCCACTCTCTCTAAAAATAAATAATTAAAATATTTAAGAAAAAGATACCAGAATAACAAAACATTTGGAATTTTATTGATAATACATGTGTATCTGTAATTATATTTGTACATAGGTTTAAAAATATGAAAAGAAAATTTAACAACATATAACTATGACTTTTAGCTGTTCCTACTTTTCTGATGGGAAGAAATTATTTTTATTTTTCATGTATCTTAATGTCATTTAGTTCTACTGACCATTAAATTTCTCATATTCACTATATTCTTAGAGCAATAATAGTTTAAAATATCTGAGAATGGCATTTTAATAGAAAGCATCAAATCACATTCATTGTGTAATGCTAAAATTCTCATTTACAAAGCTTTAGAGATTTAAAACATAATAAATTCTGCTGTTCGATATTTTTAAAAGTATTCAAAAGATATACTTTATATGTCAACTAATTTTTCAAAACCTTTAATGTTGGCTACAGTATCAACAGTTATTTTCAGTTGCTCAAGCTCAGCATTTTCATACTCTCTCCCGCTTTTAGACAACACATGTAATTTGGGTTTTAAATACCGCAGGGAAAAAAATTATGAAAACTAGAATGAACTAATACACATAGAAATGCATTGTTAATTTTATCTACAAACAGGCCACTCCATCTGTTCAAACATGATGCTCTAAACCAAGGAATATGTTCCAAACCAAAGAGCATGATATTTGACAGATGGAGAGGTCTGTAAGCCTGTCTGAAGCATGCAATACTATAGAGTTTGTAGCAGGGTCCAATTTTCCACATTAAATGAAATCTAATCAAAATTTCTCCCCCATAACATTAAAATCAGGACCAATTTACCAATTTCTATGCACCATAGACCAACTCATTTTATCTATTTTCCTTCCTATCCACAAGAAACCTATATCTACTTTCTGAGTTAAGTTCCTGCTTTCATGGTTGTTCTCCTACATAAATAAGTACAAATGTCAAACATATTTCATAAAAAATAAAAGTCATCTTTGAGTCAAACACAGAATGGCTTACTTTTTTGCATAAAAATTTCATGCCAGTGTTATTTTGGGGAAAATTCATCATTAAGGGATTGTGTCACAGTATATAAGCTTTGGAAAAAGCTATGATAGAATTTTGATGAGTATTTGCAACTTATTGAAATAAAAAACAAAACAATCATGGGCTTATCAAATAGAACATGAGGGCATCCAGTGAGAATTGTGTGGATTTAATATATTAATATAAGTTGATAAATAGTACATGGGTTTTTAGTACTTAAAATTGGAACACAGTTTGATATCTAATTTCCAGATTTCAAAATTCAGAACTACTTAATTCTTTGCATCTCATCACAATCGGCATCATTTAAATTCTACTTCTAGCTACGCTCAGTTCCAATCCTGATGGTATTGACTATACCCTATCACCTGTCATGATTCTTGGTGCAGGCAAAAATATTTAATAACAATCTCAGAAAACATTCAAGTTTAGTATAAAATTCCACTTGGAAACCTTAAAGGAAGCTAACTGTTATCTTCTTCAGAAGTACCGTAATTATATAGAGCTTGAAGGTAAGCAGAATTTGTCACCCCCAAATATGCCCTTTTGCATAAAGATTATCTTGAGTTGATTATTTTTAAGAACTGCAGACACAGGAAAAGCTCTGAAACCAGTAGAAGTTGCCCTTTTGTAAGAGAAAAATATATGTAGAAGAAAAATCTCCATTTGTATGGTATCTCCATCTCTGTAGTCGGAGGTGTGCCATTAAGGGGTACATAAGAAATCCTGGAGACTTAATTTGGAGGTTCAGATTCTCAGACAATAAAAACCCTAAGTCATATGTGAATAACTAAGTATTATATTAAGCAAGAGCAAAGTGAAAGCAAGAATCAAGATCATACATCACCAAAGAGTTCACCAGCACCCGAGCATAGATGCTGGGGAACCCTCGAGACAGCATTCAGGGTCCGACTGGGAAAGTTCCAAGCAAAGCATCCTTCTCTCAGATGAGATTCCAAAATCTTACTTTAGAGGTTATGCTTAAATATGTTTTAGACAAAAGTGGCTACGTGCCAAGGGCCTTGCGATACTTAACTAACCAACAGGTCCCTCTAGGAGAAGGGTCAGTTCTCTTGGAGGGAACAGTTAAGTATTAAAAGTATTAATCTCCCAGGGAGAAGGGCCAGTTCTCTCTGGGAGAGAGCACGACTATATTTCATTCCCACAATAAAGGTCACTGCTTGGACATAAACAGGGAGAATTCTCAATTCCCCTTTAACCCATCAGGAGGATGAATAAACCTCTAGAAATTTAACGGTGGAGAAGGCAGGGACTCATGTTTTGTGTGCTTTGCCTGATAACCTTCCATAACTGATTCCTCCCACTGCAACGTATTTTTTTGTTTGTTTTTAGCTGGAGATGTTATTTAAGGTGGTGACTTTGGCCGTTTCAGGGAGTTACTCAGTCTTCCTGGATTTCTTTTATGTGTACAGGAAGAGGTGTACATATTATTAAACTTATGTTTGTTTTTCTCCTGTTAATCTGTCTTTTATTACAGGGTTGGTGGGAGGGGAAGAATCTCAGCCATGAACCTTAAAAAGTAGTGAAAAAAATTATTATTTATCCCCAACAAATTGCTGTTCTGAACATATTTCTTTTCTATTCACCACCCAAAATTGAATATTCAAGCAGCTTGACCATAAATTTAGACTGTATACTTACTCTTCCATTGTTATTGGATATAAAAACCTTTATAATAATATGTAAAATTTAAGTAAAATAAATGTTTCATGGACATGTTTGAGTTATATTAATATAATTTTATCCAGTTATAAAATAAATTATCCTAGATTTTCAAGCTAGATATTCTGCAGGTACGTGATTATATTACTTTGATAGTCATTTATTTGGCCTTGTCATTCCCACATAAAATCTTCTGAACAGTTTTTCTCCTAAATTTACATGATTCTGTTAAAATCTATTTTGTGTTGACATGAACTGCCTAATGACATTCTCTCAAATTTTGGTTCTGAGCTTAATCCCAATTATATGGAATTACTGGACATGTATCTGTCTATGCTAATAAAACTTAACCGAAAGAGTGTTTTTAGTGCCCAAGTAGCACTTCAGATCCTTTTTTGAATAGCAGTGTAAATTTATCTTCTCTTTTGAACTCTTGCAGATCAGTATATCCCCTCATATTTTATTCCCATACATGTCCACTTTTCTTATGATTTCTAACCTAATGTATACCTTGCAACACTGCTAATTGCTATTGCCATGTGTATGTGTATGTTGAACTTCAACTTTACCCAGGAGTTGAGAAAATGAAGTAGATTTAGAAAGAGAAGATTAACTTCCCTGGAAAAAGTCTTACTTTCACCCACACCACCAGATTGTCCCTATGTGAATCCTCATCAGAATTCCAGACTTACACATATAGGTTCCTACTTAACATGTTCATTTGAAAATCCACAATCTTAAAGTTAGATTCAGGTGATGTAATATGTTAGGCATTTTAGAAATATGAGGGGAATCGTAATTTCAACGACAATGAAATGGAGTGGCTGTTGCTAAGATCAACAGATGCTTTAATAACAGAAACTGGCTAAGGTCAATTAACAGGCAATTGAAAGCTAGGTGTGGAAGCCAGATGTATTATTAATAGCCTACAAAGAGGCCCTCATCTCCTGATTTGGGAGGTGTTAGGAAGACTAAATTGAGAAATCTCAGCTAAATAATAGTATTAATTACAACCACCATGCAGGATGTTTTAGTTTTGCTACAATAGGTCCTTTCCACATGAAAGAGGTTAGAAATATGTTCTTCTAAAACTAGACATCTGTTACAGGTTTGGATTGCCTTTTCCAGTCTGTAGAGCAACACTAGCACAACTACAAGGTTTATGAAGTGTCACAGGATCCAACATAACATTATGTGAGATCATGGGACCCCCTTTACAGAAGAGGAAGTACAAGTGTGTGCTCATGATTGTTACATCCACTGATAGTATCACATGCCCCACCAATTAGGAGCTTCTAGCCAGATAGAACAATCTAAAGTCTTCTGAAGGCACAGCTGAAACACCAGCCTGGAGAAGGTACTTTAAAAGGATAGTAGGAAAAAGCTTCTATCCACCATAGTGTATATAAAGCATATATCTTGAATAGAAGATTTTTATAGTGGATTACTTCCTCATGGATCTTGGAAGCAGTTTGGGAATAGCAGTAACTATACTTACTACAACTCCCATTGACATTCTTGGGGGGTATGTGCTTCCCTACACTACAACTCTGAGTTCTATAGCATTAGAGGCCTTGGTCACAAAAGGCAGAACACTTTAAGGGACAAGTAAGTATCCCAATGGTCTAAAACCTAAGTCTGCTGCTGGGAAACTTTGGGCTCCTTGTATGTGGAGACCAGACGATTAAAAAAGAAAAAAAGAATAGCCATTATCTTGGTAGGACTAATTAAGCCTACAAGAAAAAGCAAGGGCTTCTTCCATAATTCATGCTTATACCGTTGAGCAATTGTGGCTATAAGTGAACAGATATAGCACCCTGGTCTAAGAAGAGGACGTGGACGAAAAGCAGATCTCTCAAGGATGGAGGTCTAGATGACACCTGTAGAGGTGGTAGCTGAAGGAGAAAGAAACCTATAAAACATACTAGAAGAGGGAGATGATGGATATCAGGACTCAAGAGAGTTCTTGATTTTAGCCTGACAGTTTTAGTTTAAAAGCTTTATATTTTATATTTATTTCAAATGTAGGCTTGAAATTCTCATCAATAATGTCTTCTAAATTTATTTCACAAGCTTATAAAGGTAAATAAAAAGCAAATGTTTTCAAAACTACACTCAAAATATTATTTTATATAAGGTATTAATAATATTGGAATGTTATCAAATAATTATTAATTATTCAACATTAAAAGCTGTATGTAAAATAGCTTACTAGTTCTGTATTCATTTCTACTGAGATCTTTTGAAATAGATTTGATTCTGTGCAAACACATATGTATTTATTAGTCAAGGTGTTCCAGAAAAACAAAATAGAATATGTGTGTGTGTACACATATGTATGTATGCATATACCTCCTATTTCTGCATACATACACATATATACATATATGTCATATGTATTATACATATTCAGAGAGAGGAAGATGTTTATTTTAAGAAGTTGTTTCACATGATTTTGGAGGCTCACCACTCCAAAATGTGAAGAGTACTCAAGTAGACTTAAGGCCCAAGAAAAAGTTAACATTTAAAAGCAAAGCCCCCAAACAGTCTGCTAGTAGAATTTCCTCTTCCTCAGGAAAGATCAGTCTTTTTTTTTAAGGCTTTCAAGTGATAGGGTGAGGTCCACCCACAATATAGAGAGCTATTTCTTTGCTCAAAGACTAGTGATTTAAATATTAATCTAATCTAAAAAAATACTTTCACAGCTACATTCAGACATGTTTGACTACATATCTGGGTTATTGACCTAGCTAAACTGGCACATAAAATTAATCATCTATATATACACACATATACATCATGTCAGAAAAAGTGTCTACACTTACATTTTAAATCAAATGGGAAGTAGAATTTCATCTATGAAATGTCAGTCTCGGTAGCACAAGTCTTATTATTCATGTTATTTAAAAGACGGTTTAGAGCAGAAGTTAGCAAACTGCCTATTTTTCTGTGACTCACCAGCTAGGCATGTTTTTACATGTTTAAGTGGTTAAAAAACAACAAAAGAATAATGTCCTTTGACATGTAAAAATGTATGATATTCCAATGCAAATGTCCATTTAAATAGTTTTCTTAGAACACAGCTAGACAGAGTCACTTACGTATCGGCTGTGATTGTTTCCATGCTACACAGCAGAGCTCAGTGTGAGCAGCAGGAACTCTATGGCCCACAAATCTAAAGTGTTTACTATCTGA
Source organism: Furipterus horrens (assembly GCF_987537825.1). Lineage (NCBI taxonomy): Eukaryota > Metazoa > Chordata > Mammalia > Chiroptera > Furipteridae > Furipterus > Furipterus horrens. The sequence goes on from NW_028327171.1 coordinate 177,929,808, forward strand.
CTCTTCATAGAAAGTTTGCTGAACCGTGATTTAGAGAAATACTCTCAAATAAATACTATCAGTGTAGAATTTCTTAGACTTGTTTAACTTTTGCAGATTAATTTATGTAAGATAGTCTAAAATATTTTTTTAAAATTTAAGTTAGTTGTCATAAATGAAGCAACGCATTTGGCCAACTTCAGGACCCATATATAATAAAAATATTTGCACAAACTAATAAAAATAGAACTTAACCTGATAAAGAGCACTCATAAAAACCTAGGCTAACATATGTTAAATGCTCTAAGATCAGAAACAAGGCAAGGATGATTTCTCTCACTATTTATTTTCAAAGTTGTGCTGGAGATGCTTGCCAAAAAAAACAGGAAAGAAAAAGAAATGAAGGACATTCATTTTGAAAAAGAAGAAGTAAACAGTTTCTTTTTACAGATGTCCTAATTGTACATGTGTAAAATCTCAAAGAATCCCAAATCAAGTAGGTGTGTTCAGTAAAGAAACATAACACAAAGTCAATATATAAAAATCAATTATATTTCTATGTAGTAGCAACCAACAATTAGAAATTGGATTTTTTAAATAGAGCTACTTAAAAATACCAGTAAATTTAAACTATTTTTTCATTATACTACCAAAATATGTGGAAGGTTTTTACACTGGAAGTCATAATATATTTGATGAGTGAAAGGGAAAAGAATGAAAGAATGAAGGAAAATATCACTGATGCTTTTATCATATTCATAAGGGCTATAGTTTTATTTTCTTGTGAAGTTTGTTTTTGGTTTTTGTGTCTGAGTAATACAGACTTCTTAAAATGATTTAGAAAATGCCTATTTCCTCTTTCAATTTTATTTTCTAAAAATACTTTTGTAGAATTATTATTATTATTATTTTTTGTTTGGTATATTTCTCTTGTGAAGTCATTTGAGCCTGGGGCTTAGATCGTTGGAAGATTTTTGACTATTACGTGAGTATCTTTAATATCTACAGTACTATTTTGGTTTTCTGTTTCTTAAGATAGAATTAGTAGTTGTTAGCTTTCAAAGAATGTATCCATTTTATGTAACTTATCAAGTTGATTGGTATAAAGTTATTCATAAAGTCCTTTTATTATTCTGTTAATGTCTATAAAATCTGTTGTGATTCACTTCTTTCATTGCTGTACTGGTAAATTGACCTTTTCTTTTCCCTGATCCACTAAAGTTTAAAATTTTTTATGTTTTTTTGAGAATAAGCTCTAGATTTTATAGCTTTTTTCTGTTGCTACTCTATTTAAAACTGCTTATAACTGCTCCAGTCTATATTCTCTTCATTTGTCATAAAAACTGAATTTAATTTGTATTTATACTTCTAAATTTTGGGGTATGATTTTATAAATATTTTAGAAGTTAAGCATAATTTTAGGTGTCAAAGCTTGATTTATGTTTTAATAGAAATATATGAATTGTCTTCATGATAATTATTGATATAGGTACTATACTTTTTGTTATTTTTTTCTCTAAATTTTCCCAGACCAATTATTCAAAACACTACAGAAGTTAGATCTTTCCTGAACACAACTGAGGAAATAAAATATCTCTACCTATGCATAGGAGACAGGTACTGTGCAATGCATTTTACATTAATAACCAAATGAAAGTTATTAACAATAGTTTTTATCAAATAAAGTAGTTTATGTTTAGGGTATTTTATGTTGTCATACAGTCTGTGTTGTCTTCTATACGTAAAACTAAAATATTTCATTTTCAGAAGTAGAAGCAATGAATTTTTTACTCTAGAAAGAAAAAATTAACAGGTAAGACTTAAAAGGAACATTGATAAATAAAAATTCTAACAGACTCAGATAGTTTGAGAACCCACACCTTCATAAACTCCCATCTTAATTCATAGGTGTGTGCCTTCACCGCATAATGAATCATTGGACTAAATTTAATATGCAGACAATACACTGTCAGGCATTCATAAATGGTATTTGAGCTATGTTAACTTTGAATCTAATAGCATGTGATGTTTTTCAGTAAGTCAATAGGAATAAAGCTTTACTCTGAGATAAGAAAGAGGTGTTTCTCGGGGTAAAGTTAATTGACTCATGTGGGACAGAACCAATGATTTTGCCATGATTTATATCAAAGAAAATAGGAGCCAATCTTCCTGCATCATATTTCTATAACAAGTTAAGCTAAAAGATATTGTCTCACTTTGAAATTGCTAATTGAGAAGAACATGCAAAAGAATGTCTATAAATGCTTCCCTATAAAGAAAATTTACATACAGAGGATTTTAAACTCTCAATAGCTATTCATTAGGAAGTGAGATTCAGGTATATAAAATAATGTTTTTAAAGAGACCAAATTTGAAAATCAGGTATCAAATATTGATATACTAGAAATAAATATTTTCAATAAAGAAAAGAAAAATATTTTATTCAATTTCAGTAAGATTAAAAAGGAATTAAAATAACATGTAGCTTGAATTCTAAAAATAATGTATCAGATACTCTTCCAGATTACCACTGCAACCAATTCATTAAGATTTTGCCTTTTAATGTAAAGTGAAAATGATGTCTCAAATCTGGATGATAGAATCATAGAAACTGGAGAAAATAATTGTTTTGTCCTGAAAATATATATTATATTAATTCTAAGCATTACATTTCTCTAGCTTATATAGTAAATATATGTTCCCTATTAATTTACAAAGACTAAAACTTACAATTATATTTTTACTTTTAATGAGATTTGGGCTGATTATTGCATGATGGTAGGGATTCTGAATTAATATTTGAAATATTATCTTTGATTTTAATAGTTACAAGTTAAGACTATAAAAATAGAATATTTCAGTAAGTCTACTACTTTACATTTGACATTTACTGGATATCATTCAGAATATATTTGGTTATTTATACACATAAAACTACCCATTCATTAAATTTGCTAATTATCCACTAACATTAAAGTGTCATCTTATTGCATTGCTCTTATGAATCTTTTGACTTTTTATTTAAGAAAAAAGTATTTCATAAAATTATATGTTTTGCAATTAAAGTTGAATATGCATATGTATGAATCCACATACACATACAAATACTTCTTTTTAAAGTGTCTCTTAAAAACCAATATGCACTATGAAGATTAAAATGAATTCTTTGAACATTTTTGTAAAGCTAGTTTCATAAAGACATCTGATTTGAGAGCTCAGTATTTTTCTATCACTGTCAACTAGGTTTTGTAAATCCTTAATTTTATCATATTTATCAGCTAAAGTAGTTAAATTTCTCTTTATCTAATCTAATGCTTAATTAACTTTATTAGAGCAGAATATTGGGAAATATAATAATGAATAAACAAGATAATATGAATTAATAAATTCCACTTCAAAATAATAACCAACATTGCCTTTTGGTTTGACTTTTCATTAATTCATATATAACTATTATATAAAACATATAATTATTATACATTAACATATATACTGTTATATAAAACTATCTATCTAAATTTAGGTAAAATAAAATATGGAATTACAGAGGTAGTAGACACAAAACTGCGGCTAGAATGTCACTTGGTGTTACGTTAATTGCAGCAACAAGGTTGAAACTAGACCCAACTTCATTTTCTCATTCCTGCTTCTTTCTTCCTTCATCTAATTGCTATTGCTCTTCTCCTTTGCTCCTTTTATTTTTATTTCTATATAGCAACATGTGGCCACTCATCTACCTTATAGTCCATCAACATAAAGAAATGAACTGACTCTATTACACAGTTTGGAATTCTAAAGACAAGTTCAGATTAGCTCATCTTAAAATTTCCACAAGCGTTGGAATCAATTCCATCACAGATTCAGGGGCAGAAGTATGAAATTTGAATCACTGTGTCACAGAGTCAGGGGCAGAGGTATGAAATTTAGCAAATCATTTTTATTTGCCAGTCATTTTCCTGACTGATAAAATGGGACTCATGACTGTTCCTCATACAATTATTCAGAAGACCTCATGAAATTATTCTTGTAAAGTATATAGCAAAGGACCTGAATAGGCATTTTTCCTCAGAAGAATATGCATGGCCAACAGGTACATGAAAAAAATGTTCAATATCTACAATTATTAGGGAAAGATAAATCAAGACCACAATGTGGAATCACTTCACAACTGTTAGAAAGGCTATCATCAAAAAGACAAGAAATAATAACTATTGGTAAGGATGGAGACAAAAGCAAACCATTCTGCACTGTTTGTGGGAAGGTAAATTGGTTCAGCCACTATGGAACAATGTATAGCAGTTCCTTAAAAAAAAATACAACTACCTTATGACCCAGCAATCTTACTTTTGGGTATATATCCAAAGGAAATAAAAAAGGATACCAACAAATATGCATATATACAATAATATTTTGTAATATTCAGGCATGATATAAAAAGAAACCATTGCTTGCAACAATATGGATCTTGATGGCACTATGCTAAGTGAAATAAGCCAGGAACAAAAGAAAACAGATTCATGCTTTCACTTTTGTGTGAAATCTTTTAAAAAGCCAAGTACACAGAATCATAAAATGGAATGGTGGTTCTCAGGAATCAAGAGATGGAGAAAACAGGAACATTGTCAAGGGTACAAAATTTCAGTTTTGTGGGATAAGTCTAGAGATCTAATGTAGAACATAATAACTATAGATAATAATATTATATTGAACACTGGAAATGTGCTAAGAGAGTGAATTTCAGGTGCTCTCTTCATGCAAAAATAAAACAATAACTATGAGGAGATGATATGTTAATTAGTTTGACTATGGTGATGATGTCATTACATATATCAAATCATCATGCTGTATGCCTTAAATATATACTACTTTTATTTTAAAAATAAATAAAAGTAGGTTAGCTGAAGAAAATTATGGGATTGGGAAGGGATTATAGCTAAAGGGTAGAAGTTTTATTTTTGAAGTGATGAATATGTTCTAAAATTAATTATGGTGATGCTTATACAACTCTGAATATACTAAAAACCATTTAATTGTACATTTGAAATGAGTCAATTGTATGACATAAAGTTGATTTAAAAAGTTGTTACAATAAAAGGAAAAAAAAGGAATCTAGCATAGTGCTTGGCATAAAATAAGCACTAATTAACTATTAATGCTTATTACTATAATTTCCTCCCTGGCTGGTTTAGCTCAGTGGATTGAGCGTCGGCCTGCGAGCTAAGTGTCGCTGGTTCGATCTTCCAGTCAGGGTACATCAGAGAAGGAAAACTCTGACTCCAAAAAACCTCCGCTGCCTTGCGGCATACCTCTTCAGGGGAAAGGCTAAGGGAGTAAACCCCAACAGAAAATCCGGAGCCGGAGTCCCTAAGGCGGTTTGACGTTGTAGTCAACACCGGCAACTCCTGCGGCGCACCTGAAGCCAAGCTGTATTGACTCCGTCTTTCCCTTGGACCCTTCAGCTGCGAAGAGAGGGGGGGTCTGCTGCATGGGCAACAGCAGACCCTCCATATCACCCTGCCCAGGCTCTGTAGCTTCATCACAAGATGTCGATTCAACACGGGAGGAGACAGATACCGTGTCACTCCCGAGTCGGACTGCACAGCCATTCTCGGCGGTGCAGATGGACTCTTAAGAAGCTACACCATCGTCTCTCGAGACGGACGGCTGCCGACGACTATAATTTAATTGTGACTAATGTTGTTACAGAACCCCACCAATGCTATTTTGAAAACAGCTGTGGGGTTCAGATGCCCAATCATCCACTCCCTATTCTCGCAATCAAGGATTGTGGAGGATTCACTCTGCACCATTACATTACTGTTGTTTATAAGGCTTTACCTGCTGAAATTTGGCCCTGGCTGGTTTAGCTCAGTGGATTGAGCGTCGGCCTGCGAGCTAAGTGTCGCTGGTTCGATCTTCCAGTCAGGGTACATCAGAGAAGGAAAACTCTGACTCCAAAAAACCTCCGCTGCCTTGCGGCATACCTCTTCAGGGGAAAGGCTAAGGGAGTAAACCCCGACAGAAAATCCGGAGCCGGAGTCCCTAAGGCGGTTTGACGTTGTAGTCAACACCGGCAACTCCTGCGGCGCACCTGAAGCCAAGCTGTATTGACTCCGTCTTTCCCTTGGACCCTTCAGCTGCGAAGAGAGGGGGGGTCTGCTGCATGGGCAACAGCGGACCCTCCATATTACCCTGCCCAGGCTCTGTAGCTTCAGCGTCATTGCAAGATGTCGATTCAACATGGGAGGAGACAGATACTACCATGTCACTCCCGAGTTGGACTGCACAGCCATTCTCGGCGGTGCAGATGGACTCTTAAGAAGCTACACCATCGTCTCTCGAGACGGACGGCTGCCGACGACGACCTGCTGAAATTGGACTCCATGAGGAACTCACATCCCAGCAATCTCATTTACACTTACTAAAGATCACAGCATAGTCTTGGGAAACTTAGTATACTGTCTAATCTCTGACATTTCTATCTATAGATTGAGGGCAACAATAGTAGTATTTAATAGAATTTTTAAAAATTATTTATCTAATTATAGTTTCTTGAATTTTTCTGAAGGGATAAACTTTTTTGCACCCCATCTCCTTAGATGCAGAAAACTATGTGTCTTTATAATTTGCCAGAATTTTGTGACATTTCGTTCTGTGACCTGAATTTATAAGGGTGACAGAGAGGAAAAATGGTGAGGAAACTCATCACTGCTGCTGTGGAACAAAGCTGCATGCGAAGGTTGAATGGAACCGTTGCTCTGTGTCTGTTTATGGCATGTCTCAATCTGTTGAATCAGAGAGCATTCTAGAAATTAACTATATTTTTCAGGCTTTCTTTTTGATGATGTGAAACTATACTTTGTTAACCCTGGTTAAGCTTTGTAAGTCCACTTTGATTGCTTTAAAATTACTGTCAGTTCTGGCATAATGCTTTCTGTCAGTCTTTATTTTCAGTGTTATGTGCCTTTTGTTTGTGTTTCATTTTGTTTTCCTGTTTTTATTTTAGCAAACATTTAGGAGAAGGTAACTTACTGATTACTATTCAAATTATATTTCAAACAACCATTTCAATACTTTTCAAAGTTACCATTTCTTTGTTAGTGAGTTTAAATAGATGAATATCAATGATTATTAAAATTTAAAAACTCTACCTAAGATAAATTAGTCAGCATATTTTGAATATTTTTGAAACTTAACTGGCTTTGTATTGATATCATCAAATTCACAGCCAAAATGCCTTATACAATCAGGTTTTTTCAGTGCTAACATTTAAAGGAAAAATAAGCTTCAATACTGAATGAAAAAATTGTCTATGATATATATGTGAAAAAAACTGTGTTTTTTATTTATATTTAATAAGGAGATCCAGAAAAAAAAATCACTATTGTACATAGCCAATTTCAGTTCACAGACAATTCAACAAATGCCTTGCAATTTAGTTGTGAGTATATATTGTATAACGTGGGTCAGAGTTGCTGAGGAGGGGTAAGTGAGCATCCCAGGGAAAAAGATATTATCTGATTTGTACACACATCACATTCAACAACATTCTGTTTGTCTGCTGCTGAGTTCCCATCTGTCAAATCTCAACAGAAAGAACAAAGAGTAGATATTCAAGTAATTCAAGGAACATCTTTTTACTAGCTGACAAGAGAAATAAAATAAGAAAGAGCTACTTTTTTCCTGTTATATGTTATTGATATATGTTCTACCTGGCCAGATTACATTTTATACAAAATGCTTTTGGCCATTTCACTGTTATATTCTTAGGTTATCTTATTTTTCTAAACTTCTTTGTAATAACTAATATATATTTCAAATATATTTTGGTCCCTAATCATTTGGCAATGTGTATTTTTATTGGTTTAGCATCTATGAGTCTTCGGTGAAATTGCATTCAGGCATTAAGATGATAGAATTATTATTTGGTAGAGAATTATGGAAGTGCAGTATTTGTCTTCCGTAGTGATTCAAGTATAAGAAGAATAAGCTTTTCTTAAGATGTGAGTTAAATTTAATATTTGCATATCCATCAAACATGAAAAATAAAGCTCTTCACTCACAAGGAGCTTTTAGAAAGAAGTTCAGCAGAATAGATATCTAGGAAATTAAGCTGGCAGAGTTCTCTTAAATTCCAAGTAAATTAATGATAATGTGCCATAAGGATTCAAATTTGACATTTTGTCTTTTAGTGTCACTTAACAGTGGGCCAATACGTAGTATAGAAATCTGCTTTTAATATATTTTTATGACAGCTAAAGTAGCATTGATTTACTCCTATATCTTAGGTGAACACTTGAAATGTTTATATAATGCATACTTTATTTTAAGATTGAATATAGAAGAGAGGATTTGAGATAAGTGGAACTAAAACCATAAAAAAAATTTTACACAGCAGATTAATATACTTTTGAGTTATGACCCATTATGCTGTAAAAAGCGATTCTCTCAAATTAAATTACTCCTCTACATATGAGACAGCAAGAAGTTAATGTTTTATTCAGTAAGTATGGACAATTTGGTGTGTCAGATGCTTAGCCATATACTGGAATGGCAAAAAAAGTAATAAATAAAGTTGTAATGATATCTATCTATCTAGATAGTTCAGTCATTTTTCTCTAATTTGCTTCGCTAAAGGGATAGAAAATATTAAAATTTGTGTTGATGAGTTGCTGAACAGATGTTAAGGAAGGACAAGTTTACAAAAAATATGCAGGCACTGTTAATTCTCTACTCTGATACCTCACAAATTCATTGTACCCGATCTCTGCACCCCTCCTCTGGTTTCAGTGTGTTTTGCTTTCAATAACCAGCACTTGTGACTCTTTTGAAGGCTGCAGCCAGGCTACTAGAGCCATATGCTCCACACGTATGCAGAAGCAGAATTGCCTGAAAGTTTAATTCCAATGCCAATCTCCCAAGAGTCTCATCTCTGTTTGTCTAACTCTTCTCCCTTACTTATACATATAACTTCATATGTATAGTCTTCCAGATAATCAACAAGGGGAGTGGGGGCTATAGTAATTGAATTAATTGGTTAATTGGGTACATTTTGTAAGACACAACTAAACTGCTATTTTACTACATTGCCTCTCAGGCTTTCTTAGAAAGAGAGTTTTAAGAGAAATAACGTTGGGGCAGAGGTTTGGGTTACACATCTGGTCATCCACCTGTGTGTGAGAGAGAGCTCTGAAATAAGAACATAATATATAGACCCCTTGGTGATAATTAATACATTGATCAGGGACTTGAGATGATAGAAATTAGAAGTCCATAGACAAGGATGTCTGGAAAAAGGTGTATGTATGTACCTATAGGAGTGAGCACAAAATATAAGGATCTTTGTAGCTCCCAAAAGAGCATCCTCTACACAATAGTACTCAATATCCAGGTGGTAAACATGATGTGCAGTAGATAGCAACTAGCCTCTTCCCTCCCCCCCTCCAGCGGTTAGACATGAAAAAAGTAGCCATGGCAGCAGATACAGAAACTGAACAGAACAAAACACAAGTTCCCTTTCTCACTGATGTTGATACAACCACTAGAAATGTTAAATATGCAACCTGTCAGCAGTGGGTGCTAATGACTCTGAGGCCCTTATATTGCCACTCATGGAGGTCAGCCAGCCACTTGATGTTGAATTGATTCCTTAATAATCATTTAATCTTAGAAAGAAAAATAATTTGTCATTATCAGGATTAATATGTATTCTGAGTGTGGATTTGCTTTTACTGCTCACAGGACTTCTATCAGCACCAATATTTGTGGATTAACAGGGTATTGAATTTTTTTTAATGTGGTATTCTACATAATATTGCTTTAGGCTAAGGAACTAACTTTATAATATAAAAATTATGACAGCAGGTATAGAGCCATGGCCTCCATTGGTCCTACCTCTCATTTGGGAATGGAAAATAAAAGTGGCATCCAACTTACTCTGAAAATATACACACATATGCACACATATATCCATATAATTGATTTTCTTTATTCAAAAAATGTATTTCAGTTCACTATATGTTTTATACACCATTTATTAAGGTTGTCACCTGAAATTAAAAACATTCAGTAAAATTTGAATTTCAAATGTATATTTTAATGTAACATTTTGTGGGGAATACTGTACATTTAAAAATGGCTCTTTTTCTGAAAGCCAAATTTAACCAGTTTCTCTGTATTTTATTTTATAATTCTGACAACCCATGCATTCTACTTACTGGCGGAACAGTATCATATAATATAATTCCAATGATTTGTTTGTTCTACAGCAAATGAAGTAGTGAAGATTTAACCAAGTATTAATTAACATCAGGAAAAAATGTTTCCATGCCCAGGAAAGTAACATATGGCATATGAGGAGAGCATAAAGGGAAATAAAATGTTGTTTTTTAATAGTCTAAGGAAAAATAATCTGGAGTCTTGGAGGACAAGAAAGAAGTCAATTTTATTTCCTATCTCAAAGATTATGGTAGCTGGGAATTTTAACAGCCTCTATATTTCCTGCAGAGCAAATTCAGGATTGATTTATTTCTAGGTTTGCTTTGAATGTTTCGATATCCCAGATGACTATTAAAGCAAGAAACAGAGAGATCCCAGTGAACAAATTTTCAAGGAAGTTGGTGGGGATCTTTGTAAATAGGCAGTCCCTGAGTGACATGCACATGAGAAATAAACCACAGGACCTTCCTTATGTGTAGTTTGTGATGAAAAATTACTGAAATATTAGCCAAGATGTGGTAAATGGACTTCAAAATTCCAAAGAGAATTCTGATAGAGTAGTATCATTGACAATAATGTAAATGGAAGTCAAAAGAGTTAGTGTCAGAAATCTAGCAAAGCTGGAATTTGTTGTTCTGGTTTCATGATGCTGCAGGTTACCTTAAGTAGAGCATCTTATGATTTCAAGGATTTGTCAGAAGTTGCTGAAGTTGGTGCATAAATAATTCCTATGTTTTCAGAAGCCATATCTATAAATATTGTAACCTAACACTGAACCAAATTCTAGCTTCATTAATTTGATGGTAAAATCAGTGTAACATACACTAATGTGTTTACTGAATCATTTCCAGTACTCACATTAGTTAACAAACGATTAAAAATATTGTTTTGAGACAGGTACAATGAGGCGGGGACTGACTGTGGGAGAAGGGGTGGGCTGGGTCAGCGGGAGCAATGGGGGAAAAAGTGGGACAACTGTAATAGAAAAACATTAAAAAAAGGAAAAAGATATTGTTTTGATTGTGTAACTTCTTTAACATCCTCTTTCTGTCCTTTCAATATGAAAATCTATGTATTTTGGATACTCAGTAAAGTGTGGAGCAAAAGTAGGTTTACAGTTCAGTGCATGGAAAATAATACAATAATTAATAAGTAATAATACAAGAAGAAATGGGTTTGCATACTCACAACTGTAAACCCACTTTTGCCCCACCCTGTATATAAGTCAATCCTCTTTCTATATGCCCTGAAGTCCTAGAATCATAGAAGTGGAAGAAATTAGAGATACTTGGAGAAGATGTCTTAGCCTTTACATTTTTAGATGAGGCAGAAACTCAAAAAAACTAAAAAACTTGTTCAGAGTCCTACAAAGCCACTGAACACACTCATCTCCTAAATACTACTGACTGAATCACAAAAATATACTTCCTTCTCTAGGTGCCAAGTTCTGTTCCTCAGCCCCAACTTTGTTCTATGTAGCAGATGGATAGTTTAAGAATTGACATTTGCTGTGGTGACTAATAACACATTCTTTGTTGCAAAGACTCGAGTTCAAATCCCAGTCACATTTACTAGTTGTAGAACCTTAGATAAATCATTTTAATCTTCTGCACACAAAAAAATGAATTATTACAGAAATGAAAAATAATAACCCCTTATCAGTATACATGAATTTTTTAAAGTGTAGGAAATAATAAATTTTATTAAGTTTAAGTTAGAAAAAGCTTTATAAGTATCAATTTAACTGTTACTTCAAGGATGGTTTAGAGCAGAAGTTAGCAAACTGCTTATTTTTCTGTGACTCACTAGCTAGGCATGTTTATACATGGTTAAGTGGTTAAAAAAAAGAATAATGTTCTTTGACATGTAAAAATGTAGTTTTCTTAGAACACAGCTAGACAGAGTCACTTACGTATCGGCTGTGATTGTTTCCATGCTACACAGCAGAGCTCAGTGTGAGCAACAGGAACTCTATGGCCCACAAATCTAAAATGTTTACTATCTGACCCTTCACAGAAAGTTTGCTGAACCCTGATTTAGAGAAATTCTCCTCAAAAAGCCATTCCGCGATAAGTTCAGGAACTTGTGCCAGTATGTGAATTAAGGCACTATTTCCTATATGAAAAAAGTCATGCTGTAAAAAATAAGAAAGGATAGCCAAACCATGTGTTTGGTCATGTGGTAGATTAACCTCCTGACTCAGACTCCTTATCTTTTCATGAATGGAGGAGGGCTCATGGTTTGAGGAACTGTTTCAAAGTTTGCTAGATCTGAGAGCAGTAGACATGCACTCCAGGCAGAAGAGTTTGTGCATCTTAACGTTATTTGAGAAATAACAATTACTATACCACCTGTGTTTACATGTAAATGATTTTAGTGTGTTTAAAATATGGAAATAAACTGGAATATTGAAGCATTCAGCATATAGGCAGAGAGGAAAAATTAATAATATAATTAGCGATATGACTAATTTGTCTGGATGCTGTGTCTTATAGGCTATCAATGAAAGAAAGAGATAATTTTGAAAATAAATAGTTTGAAGGGTGAAAAACCATACTACTAATTTCAAAATGAGCATATAGGACTTTGTATAATCAATTATCTTTAGAGATTTTAGCAATTATGATCGGTAGCCTCAACTTGTTCTAACATGTCATTTTAAATCATCCTTATGGATTTTGAAACTCAAGGATTGGCCCAGCTTTAAGGAGGATACTCAGCCTTTAATATTTTGAATCTTACAGTCTCAAATTTTATAGCAGCATTAATATTATGAAGGCAATAATCCTCTTTTGTTTGTTAATATAGTTCTATTACCTTCTTATTTACTGACAGAGGAAATACAGAGTCAGAAAACATTTAATTTTAACTGGACATGTTGGTGACAATAATTTAATAAAACTGAAATGTAATTGCTTCAAAAATTACCTTTGTTATCTGTAAGGACCTCTGATTCTGAACTACATAGACACATTTAAATATCATATTTTATATACTTCTTGCAGGTTCTCATATATTGCTTTTATTTAAAGGTCTCTATTGATTTTAGTAAGTGATTATATTAAATTATCACTTTTTCTCTTTCAAATGTTTAAAGTTTTCCAGTGTTGCTATTTCATTCTATATACTTCTTTGTGTACAAAGAAGTATAATACAAAATTTATTTATTTTCCTAGTTTTTAATTGTCTGTATATTTAAGGATTGACATATTATATTATTAAACACAAAGAAACATTGCCTAAAATCCATATTTTGCAATAATATTAGGTACATGTCATTATATTACTGCCTGCTACTTCACTGTATCTATGTTATTGTTAGTCTTTAATGAAAATATTTTCATCCTCAGTAGCTATAAGATGTCCTTAAAATATGAAAGCTTTCTCTGGCCTTATAGCTCAGTTTTTTGGAGCATTGTCCCATATACTAAATGGTGGAGGCTTCAATTCACAATTGGGGAACATCATTCTCTTTTTCTTTCAGTCTCACTCTCTCCCTTCCTCTCTCTCTAAAAAAGAATATGAAGGTTTGTCATTAGCAAGACAAATAGTCTGGAGCCAGGTTAACAAGTGTGTGTGCCAAATATAGAAGAGATATCAAGGATGCTGAGCTGCTGATTTTCTGTGTGGAAGATTTGTATACATGGTTCAAAGGTGAAAGAGGGCAAGTGAGCCAGGAGGGGTATTGTCTGCCTCAGGGGATACTTTTATAATGAAACTTCTCCAAGATGGATACAAAACATGGCTTTCCACTGACTTCTGCACACATTCTGTGAATAATGCAGCCTTTGAAATAGCATGTTAAATGATATGTCTGTTGAGTATAATGCTGAGTGACAGAATGCAGACCCAAAAGAGCACATACCATATGATTCCATTTACCTGTGGTTCTGGAACAGAAAAGATATAATTGTGAAAAATGTTTTTTAAATGATGGCTGCTTGGAGGAACTGACTAGGGGAATATGAGGATACTTTTGAGGATAAAAACATATATATTAATGGGTCTGTGGTTAAGCAACAGTATATATTTGTAAAAAATATTAAATTGTAGTCTTAACTTCTATACATTTCACTGCATACAAATTAAGGTTTACTTAAAAAATACAACTAAATCAATATTGAATTCTAACTAAAAACTTTGATTTTTTTGTTTAGTGATACAGGGTGGCGATTATTAAACTATCTGCACACTCTGGATTTGAACAAATTAAAATATGTTGAGTATAGTAAAATTCAGGTTTCTCACTGTTGTGGAAACCAGCTACAGATATGGAAAATGAAAAATGTAGATTGCAGCATAAGACACAGGATTAAAATGGAGCAGACACCACCACAGACTTTTAGCACTGAGCACATCTAAATGCCATTCTCCACTAAACGAATAAGGGATTTGCGGGGGCAGAAGATTGATTCCAGAGCTGAGGAAGGGAGAAGATTCATAAATTGGGGCTCAAAGTTGACCTCAATTAGAAGGTGACATTTAACCTCAGAAATTAAAGAATAACAGGAATTAATGATCTAATAAAAAGAATGTTTTCCAAGGCCACAGACAGTGATATTCAAGAAACGTTTTTTTCCAGGGACTTCTACCAATAACATGAAGACCGCTTCTCTGGGATCCACTTCTATGGAGCTAGAAGAGTGGGAACCAATTTCTAATTCAGAATATAATTTGTCTCATAGTCTGAGCCTATATGTTGTGAGTGAGCTATTTCAGTATTGCTGTTTAAAGAAGTGTGTTAGCTCTTTGGAGGTGTGTATTTTAATGTAATAATAATAATAATAATACACCGACATTTATATAATACTTACAATATGCCAAGCATGTTCTTAGGACATTTTATCTGTTAACTGCTATTTGATCCTTACAACAATATCCCCATGCATCAGGTGTTATTATTATCCTTAATTTATGAATAGGAACCTGGAGCACAAATACGTTAATTAGCTTATTCCTAGAAACACTGCAAATGGTTTATCTAGGAAGTAAACCCAGACAATTTAATCTATGGTATGTATTCCTGACCAATTGACTATGCTGCCTCTCCTCTGTGTAAATTTACTTCACAGAGGTATTTTTGTTGTTGTTGATGGCAATTTCAACAAAAAGTTTGCTAGAGCATTGGCCTGCATTTCTTCTCTCACCCGTTTTCCCCTACAGATTTGGTACCTCCCAATTGATTGGAACACACAATGGGCAGGGGCATGAAAGAGCACTGTTATTATGATGCTTACTACAAGGGGAAAAAATTAAGTGTAAGATTACCTGGCACAGTTACTTTTCTTGACACACAACTGTTTCTATACTACTCTGAATATCTAATTTTTTTTTGTAAAATCAATAAACTACTCCAGAATGTAAACATATATAAATTATTTTTCTTGTAATAATGGTACCACTTCTTAGAGTATCTTTCTTGCCCTCAGTACTTACCATAATGGTAAATGCAACACTATACGTTTTCTTAGTTTATCTTCCTAGCATTGGTTTTAGAATTTGTTTTTAAAAATGTGATCTTAAAAAATATATGCTTGTTCAAGGTTTTTACAAATCTTCTTTAACGTTTAATATAAAATTAATATAATTGTATATACTCTTTATTTTGAAAACAATGTTCTTTAGATCTTTTCGTGAATATAATGTTGTAGTAAAATGTCAATTGTAAGAAACTAATTTTTCAGTCTATTTCCCATATACAGTTTTTTGGGTGGTTAACTGATTACTTCTCGGCTGTAATTTTGAGCTCCACTGAACTGTTATGGATGTTCCATTTTAAAACAGAACATATGTAAACAGAACTGTTTCTCTTATGCTTGACTGATGCTCCTGATTGTGCTCTAAATTTACAACTATGCCTCTAGTGATAAACTAATAACTTTTGTTATGTAGGTAAAGTCAGATCTTTAAATCCAATCTTGTCTCTTTAATTGAAAATCAACTAAAAATACAGCTGCCACTATGCAATGTAGTTCTTTTCCCCCCCTTTTACTTTAGAGTGATCTCATAGTTTAGGCTGTTTAAATTCCTGACATTAACCTAAATTAAATTATACCCAGTTCCACATTTAAGTCAATGAACAATTGTTTATTGACATGAGAAAACTCAAGGTTATTCTCATGAAATGCTGATATAGATTGAGTAAACTTGATTATGTTTAGGAATATTTTTAGTATAATTAGCAGATATCTTAAAAACATAATCCAAAGTCAGATTTATCATTTATTTAGTTCTTATTGTGCTTCTGAAAAAACATAGCTTTATATGAAAAGCATGATACTGTGAGAAACAACATAAAAGCTAATTTCTCAGAACCTGAATTTTAGCTGCAGCTTAATTACCTATTTGCCAGATCTATTGGGCAGCTCATTTAAGATTTTTTTTTTTTTTGGCTCCCACGTTTTTAATAGGTGATAATATAATAACTTAAACCTAATACCTATATCACAGATTATTTAAGGTTTACTTAAAATCAAGTATGTGGACAGATTCTGTAATGTGATGATCAATATAAATGCTACTTATTGCTACTTAATACTGACAAAAGAATCCTTTCTAAGATAAATTTAGGATATTAGCAGATATCAATCCTTGACAATTCCCTAAGATTATCTCCTCATGGCCTATCCCAAAAGTACCTCTAGCTGGTCACAATTCTTAATTTATTATTTGAACTTCCTCACAAGCAACTTCTGCTTTTGTAGTCACATGAGGATTTTCTTTGTTATTGGTCCATTTTGTCTCTTGGACAGAGGCGGCGTTTAGTATTGTACTACAACGCTGAATGAGGCATTTGAAAAATTAACAATGAAGCTGGCAGAGTATACTGGGCAGTGAATGCAAATCCATAACTAATTGTAGAAGGGCAAAAATTTGTCTACTCCATTACAAGGGCAGTATAATAAAACGTTCTGCTACCAAGTTGCTATCTGACCGATAAGGATCTAAGACCATATTAGCATTTATTGGCAGAAATAGCCAGATTAACTGTGATCTGGAGAAAAAGAAGTAGAACCCAGATTGAGACAGCATCACTTTCAACTCAGCTACTTTATACCTGTTTTCATTGATGAAACACTAGGACAGTTGAGAGAAAAACTGATCAGTTATTCTAAGACAGGTCACCTTGTTGTCTATCTAAATATTAAACGTGTGTTTCTTTCTCCATGAATGTTATCTAGTTCACAGTTACAAAGCACACCAAATTCTTCATACTCTACACATTCTGGAAGAGTCACCCACATTGTCTTGTCATCATTGATTCCAATTTTGCTTTTCCCAAGTCCCTGAGTAGCAAGTCAACCCCTTAGCCACTACATGTATGTCATTTTGGAATCACACCTCAGGGAAGAGAAAGTATACAAGAAAATACACTACCTAAATAACTCTTACAGAGAGGATTTTATTTTATCAGTGCCTTGATGGTCACTCTGTGGTGAAGTTATAATATAGAAACCATTCGCCTTGACTAGTTGTAACCCTCTTATGGACCAAACCATGACTCAACACACACCTTTTTCTTTATTACATAATTACAGCAGATTCACTAAAAAGTAATAGCTGGGGATTGAGGGGAAAGCAGTAAAAGAAAAGGATCACATTTTTTAAAGATTCTGAGTAACTCAACCGAGTCTGGAATATACTACTTTTTTTTAATGGCATGAGTCTAGGCAAGTCCAATATTATGGCTCAGTGGTCACATGGTCAAGTTTTCAATCTCTAACAGGGTCTCTCAGTGATTCCAGTAGAGGATGGTATAGATTTATCCAAAACGTTAGTAGTCTCGGCTGAGATTTTCTGGCACAGCGGAGCTTCCCTGAGGATGGGGGCGTTATCTCTGCCAGAGTCACTTCTGATTACATTCGAGTGCTGTGTCATCAAGTCAAGTTACAGGTAAGACTGTGCCAGAGCCAATGTTGCAAAACCATTTCTTTCTCTAGTTATCACTTGAAACTGGCAGCCTTAAGAGTTCCTAGTTTATTTTTGTTAGTTTTTTTTTATAAAGGCTAATAAACTAAATATGATATGCTCATACATTACCTATTAGATTCAATGAGACTACCATGTATTTTTATTCCATTTTCATGGGGAACAGTGTAATGTGCATTATTTTTGTATTTCACTTCCAAAAGCTTATCTCTGTATGCCCCAAATCAGGCCCTCTATCATTCACAAGATTCATTTTGCACGCTCTGGCACTATCTTATCAAGGAATATAGGATGCTTCTATTTTCTTCCCAGTAGCATAATGTCAACAATAAAGCAGATCAACATTATAGCGTTTCATGATGACAACATTCACTAGAGACAATATTAAGACAAAGTCCAGTAGAGTCACATAGCTCTGGGCAACAAAGTAAAGGTATACTCTTCTTTTGCCTTATTAAAACAAACTGCTGCTTAATTTCTATAATGATTTCTACTAATTCTTGGTTTCTTGAGGTAAAAAGCTTCCTTATGCTGAACTGAGTAATCCCTGCAAACATGCTGGAAACTCTGAATAACATACTGATACTGCTGTAGGATAGCAGCAATATCTGTTTTAATTCCTGGTGAGCTTGGCTGCAATGAAAACAATGTGATAATTTTAGTGGAAGTATTTTCTTATCTGAACATCACTGCTCATTTTTTTAAACTATAGGTTCAATTTTTTTTGTAGTGCTTAAAAAAACACTTATTAATATTTTGTCAATGAGATCATGTGACCAATTCAGCAATCAGATATGAAGAAAATGAAATTCTCTTTGAGTCTATGAAAATGCTATGGAAGTTTAGAAGTAGAGCAAAGACAGATGACTAAAAATAAAGCTAGAAGAAGTGGAGAAGTTCTCAAGTAATTATTTTCTTGTCTGAGGTGAAAGCTTTCTACTTCTGATTGTCACTCATTTAATTAAAATAACTTGGGTCAGCAGTCTGCCTCCTAAGATTGTCTGCTTTCAAAGGATTCTTAAGAATCCTTTGTTTCAATTCCAATGCTGTATAATTAATAATTTTTATTGCTGGGTAGCAGGCACTGTTGTTTTAGCAGTAAAAGAGCATTGAAAAATCAATATCTTGAAGTTTTACTACTCTAATATCAGTTAATACTACTGATAACACCTCTTCAATCATTTTCAAGTGAAGTGCTTTGCTGAGGATGCTATCAAAATATCCAGCCTACTAATTTAAGGCATGCAGTGCTTCCCTGGCAAGGAAGATAGTCAGTACTTATTAGGTATAACCCTGGCTAGTTCTAGATACTTTTTACATATAACTAGAATAGAAGACAGTAGAAGCTTCATTTGTGTTTTCACATACAAAAAATATATTTCTTCATTAAATATTTTGAGTGAGAATATAATATGAACAATAAAACCATTTCATTTCTAGACCTTTAACTTAGCTCATAAATACATTATGAATATCACAAATTTACAAAGTATGGAAGCCTAGAATCGAAGATGTTTTTACTAATTAGTTTGTTTCCAATGTTTGTGTCCTTCTGAAAATAAACATGAAGATATTTTTAACAAGATAAGTACATTTTAATCTATATGGACTAAGTTTTCCCTTTGATTTCTCAGATTTTATTGGACTCTAAAGTTTGGTAAATTTTTAAAAATTTCTCAAAATATTGTAAGTTAATTAAAATGTAGAGTTTTATAAACAAAATTATTCTTCATATTTTTTTCTTTTTGTAGTGTGAAAGACCAAATCTTCATAATATTCAGTTGTTATTTAACTAATCCAATGATAGTTTTGTTTTTCTTTTTTATTAAATGTATTGAGGTGACATTCATTAATAAAATTATATAGATTTCAGCTCTATATACTTTATCTGTACCCCTGGCTGGTTTGGCTCAGTGGATTGAGCGTCGGCCTGCGAGCTAAGTGTCGCTGGTTCGATCTTCCAGTCAGGGCACATCAGAGAAGGAAAACTCTGACTCCAAAAAACCTCCGCTGCCTTGCGGCATACCTCTTCAGGGGAAAGGCTAAGGGAGTAAACCCCGACAGAAAATCCGGAGCCGGAGTCCCTAAGGCGGTTTGACGTTGTAGTCAACACCGGCAACTCCTGCGGCGCACCTGAAGCCAAGCTGTATTGACTCCGTCTTTCCCTTGGATCCTTCAGCTGCGAAGAGAGGGGGGGTCTGCTGCATGGGCAACAGCAGACCCTCCATATCACCCTGCCCAGGCTCTGTAGCTTCAGCGTCATCGCAAGATGTTGATTCAACACGGGAGGAGACAGATACCGTGTCACTCCCGAGTTGGACTGCACAGCCATTCTCGGCGGTGCAGATAGACTCTTAAGAAGCTACACCATCGTCTCTCGAGACGGACGGCTGCCAACGACGACGACGACGACGACGACGACGACGACTTTGTGTATTTTATTGTGTGTGCACCACCCCAAGTCAAGTTTTTTTCCATCGCCATTTATTCCCTCTCTACCCTTTTCTATCTCAGGTCACATGTAAAAGTTATTTTAATAGATTTTTTATTCTGATTTTGGAGTTTGAGTTATGGAAAAATAAAATCAATAAAATTTTCCAGAGAACAAAAGATAACTCAAAAGTTTGTAAAGGAAAATTAGAGAAAAAAATGTTACACTCAGCAATAAATATCAACTATATCTCAAAACTAATATTTTTCTTAAATAATGAATTTATATTTAAAATGACTTAAGATTATGTCAAAAGCACACTGAAATAATAGAATATTTTGACGATAAAAGGAAAACTGGACATAGAATAATTGGGCACTTTAAAATAAAAAAATATTTTTAAGTTTAGTTTTATTCTTCTGTATATCATCTAAGTAAAAGTCTGCAATGAAATATCCTTATGCTCTTTTTTTTATAAACACCAATACATTTAAACAATTATCTCATTTTAATATATTCCATTTCTTTCAAAACCATTCCTTGTATACATTGCATGTAAAAATAATAGTTTATTTAACATATACTTTCTAAATCACATTTTAGCCATTTTTATTATTATCCTGGCATAAGCACAACTGTTTTTCTTTTAAAATAAAATGTTTCCTTGATAAACACATACGTATCTATGCTCTTGCATAAGCATCTACTGTATTATTATACATGTTATTTTACACTTTTTTAAAAAGAAAACATTGATGTTTAAGTAAGTTAAATATATTTATGCACTCTTCTTTAACCTTTAACTGATGGTTACTCTATGATATATTTCAAACAGTGCAGTATATTAAAGTATGTTGTACAGAGATACAATATTCTTGATATTAATTATGTTATTTAAAATCTTAAAATCAAATATCTGAAAATTGCAATATAAAGGTTACATGTTGTCTATGACTTGTAATATTGAAAGACTATAAGAAGGTTAAACTTCTATAAAAGACTGTCAATATTAAAATGTCCTTGAATAAATATAATTTTGTATTTTTACAGTCAAACAATTTATATAATAAATTATAATTTTCTGATATTAAAAACCAGTGTAATAAATTTACATAGTTAATTTCCAGGAAAACACACCTTAACTTTATACAAACTAAAATAATGTAGCATTGTATTGTATAAAAATAGAATATTTTTATGCTTTGATAAAATCAAGGAGTGATAAGTATTTTTTTAAACTAGTTCAAATCAGCTCAAAATACATAAATATTAACTTTGATCGAACTATTACATAAACTTTTAACAATATAATTTATAAAGCTCTGTATTTGAAAATTATATTTTAAAGGATATTTAGTTCATATTTTAAGACTGTGAGTGCCCTGCTTTCCTCTTTACTATGTAAGGTAACATAGTTAACAAGGCCAAGAACATAATAGTTTAATTATTTTTCTTTTGTAAAGTTGTTTCCTTAGAACCAACAAAAATTAAAGAATAGAGGGGTATATTTTATATTGTAAATTTTTGGATCTCTAATTTCAAATGTATGTAAATCTTTGAAATACCAAAATTGTTTGTAAAAGCCTATTATGAAAGTTCACACTTCAAGATATTAGAAAACGTTATCCTGTAATTTCCCCATTTGTGTTAGATCTATTTATGTATAGCAGATACTCTTAGAATGTGTACCTTTTTACGATGAATTTATTTCTTAAGTGAAGGGGGAAAAAAATGAGAGGGTGCAGAAAAAAATGGATAAGTGTCATCTATAGTCAAATATGAAGAGTTAAATATTAGAGGTTAATTCTCTTCCTTTTGCAAGATAGGAAGAGGGCTTATGTGAAGCAAAATTAATTTTGATGAGAAATAAAGAGATTGTCACTGTAGCTGGTTTAAACAATAATTTGAGACCTTGACAATTCCAGTCAGATTTCATGATTAAACGTTGATACTTATTAATCCTCACAGTACAGAAAAAGAAGAAAGGTCTTCTCTATTAAACAAAGTAATCTCTCTCTTATATAAATAAGACTTTCTCTTTGAGTTTTATTGTGTTTTATAGTTGTTGTTATTGTGGTTATTTTACATTTGTTACAAAGTTCATTTCAAAAATACAACTTTGTCTATATCTGAAATTCTCTAAAGTGACTACCGCAATTCTAAATTGTCCTTGGTGCAGTCACGCTAGTTAAAAAATAAAGGCAAGAAGGATAATACAAAAGCTAATGTTAAGAGGTAGCAAATTTACCAGCAAACAATCCATTAGAGGCTGGCTGATATCAGTCCAAAGCAAAAGTATCTCTTTGTCGTATCTTTGACACTCAACCTTAAGATCAGGCTGCTTCTGCCTGCTGAACAGAGACATCAGCAGTCTCCCTGGCAGGTGAATTTGTGAAGACAAAATATTGTTAAAATTAATTTTGTACACATAAACAAGACCCAAGACTGAAGAAAGTGTTGCTATTTTGTTGATTAATGATACAGGACAAAGTTTGTTCTAAAAAACAAAAAACAAAAAGACAGAATGTCTAAGGAGAGCTCTTATTCTTCAAGTTCTGTTGAAAAGATATTTATCAGACCTATAACGGTCTTCAACTTCTTCTAATTAATATAATACAAAAAAAAAAAAAAAAAAAAACAACCAACAGCAAACCCAGAAAAGAGAGAAGATAGTTAATGGCCAATCAATGACTTGTCTTTCATCAGGAAAATTACTGCAAACAGATTAGATAAGCAAAGAATTCTTGGTTTTTTATTCTTAAATAAGCAACATAAAAGAATCTTGAATGGTTCAATGAAATATCTGGAGGAAATAGTATTAACTTCCTCTACTATCTTCCACAAAGTTGTCTCTAGTAGGTTTAGATATAGGACAAGCACAGTACTTTTAAGTCAAGGATATTAGTCTGTGATAGCAAGGGTCTTGACAAAATCTCAGTGGAAGCTCCAGGATTGCCAATGCCCACCCGGCAAATACAATCAGGAATATACTTTTATCTAGATAAGGTAAAAACAATAGATTAATTTAGCTTGCTGAAGTAAAAGAGCACCCAAGGGGAAATTTAGGAACAATGCAGTTAGGGAAAAAAGAGGGATCTTAAAGAATTTAAGTTTCTACAGATGATTCTTAGTGGGAATTATGAAAGTGGGGCCCACTTCTAGACTGATTGTTATCAAGAATTGAGACAACTTGGTGATGGTTATAACAAGATTCTCTGTGTCTCAGGTATATCCCAATATTTACTCAACGTTTCATTATATCACTATATCCACATGTTTCATCACAGCAATGCCCCATAACATAAGGAAACATCACTTTATTTTTCTTATTTACAAAGTAGTTCAGCACTGAAATGAATGAATATAATTTTCTATTAGATCTGAAAAGAAATGGCTTCAAATAGAAATGACTTTATGTTATTGTTACTTTCTTTATAAGTTGTATTTATGCTATGGTGTCCATTAGTTAACAAACTAACAATAGCCAACAATTTGTGAAGTTTTCTCCCTCCAACGATTAGGAAGCGCTGCTCTTTATTTTCAACCTGAAGCAGGCAGAGATGGGCAAAAAAAAAATAAAAGAACAGGAATATGATACAGAGGAGAAAATATTTATAGGAGAGTGGCTCCAAGTTATAAGGAAAAGCAAGCAGCATGGTTTTTTTTCTGCCAACGTAAATGTCTCTCAGAAAACATGGTTGTAAATAATCACAGGCACAATATATGGTCTCTGGAATACCACAGAAGAAAATGCATCTGCATATTAACAGAATACTTCCACTGTTTAAAAATGACATTATATGAGCTATAGCATTGTGTTTTATTTTTAACACATGATTTATGTTTTTGGACTGTTATGCCTTTTTTAAAAAATTAAATATATTTCTGTGTCCATATATTTAAATATATTATTTGAAATTAGTATATTTAGAAATAATCAAAATGTAAAACTGAGAAAATAATCTGGTTAATTATGCCATCAGAAGATTCTAATTTGCTGCTGATGCTAATCTGAAAGAAAAAAAAACAAAATTATCCATTGCATATGCTCAGGAATAAATTTTGATGTTTTAAAGTATGAACAGGTTTTCAAGGCACTTTAAATTCAATATACCAACATTAAAACCTAAATACTTAACAAAATTGTGTTTTCCACAAATCAGGTTATATCCAGAGAATACTAAAAATCAACTAAAGCCATGATGTTTCACTTTGTTGATCTCTAAATCAAAATCAGACATATGAATTTAAATAATTTGTAAATAAAATATGCATTAAAACTTAAACCCATGAGCCAAGATTACATCCTGCAAGTTTCCTGTAAGTAAAATGTGAGTAAATATATTACTCATAACTCTAGATAACTATATTTCACTACTGGTCCTTAATAAAGATTTTCAAGTCACATAGCATTAGAAGTTGATGGAACATGTATATATTTTTATTATATATAATAAATGCATTACCTACAGAAATATAATAGCATTGAAATGATTATTTTTTCTTTATATATTAGGTCCAAACATTTTAAATGCATCTTATCTAGATTATAATCATTATTTTCATCATTTTGACATGTAATGTATCACATGAATGTACATGGTCACTAAAAATATACAATGTATCTATTCTTAATGGAAAGCAACAATGACCTTTAGCTTTATGATGGAACATATGTCTAATCAAAGTATTTATAGTTACTGATTGTATAAAAGTGTGTAATTCTTTTTTTATTATGAAAAATAAATATATGCACACATTTGTATACATATATTAATATATATTTGAATACATATTTGTAAGCAAAAATATTTTAAACCATCCAAAATATATGAATTTCCCAAAACATCTGTGACCAAGTAGAAACCACACACAAGAAAGAAAAAATGGAAGGACACAATATTGTGAGGGTCATTACCGGCAGACATCTGCAAAGGTAACAGGAGTAAAAAGGCCATGCAATTAACTTTTAGTTCAATAACGGTATTGAGACCTGAGCTTAGAAGGGTTGACGGCTACAGCTTCCCTGAATCTTGCTGGTCTGAAAAAGAATATCAACTATATTTGCATGAATAAATGTATCTTTATGTCAGTAGGAAAAGAGAGAAACATTGGGGTATAAAAAGTAGCTGGTGTGGAAAACTATAAGACTACTTATCTCTATAAACTTGTGTCAAATTTCTTACAAATGCCACATCCTGAGAGCTCTAGTTCATTTAATGCTGAATAAAAAGAAAGAAAAAATGGGCATAGATCAATAAATAGTTGTTATAAATAATATAAAAGAAATAAACATCAGAAGCCCACTGACCAAGAATAAAAAAATTGTCAGAGTAGAGAAACGATGGTTTAAACATTTTGTCAGTTAATTAAAGTATTCTTTAAATTGCCAATGTGTAGGGAAAACACACACACAAATTACAAGAATTCAGGAAAGATATGTGAAAAACAAAATATTAGAAAATATGATATAATACCTACAAGAATAAAAACGTGAAATTAAAGATAAAAATATAAAGATTTTAATGGAGAACTGATTTTGTTGCAACTATAGTGGGAAATATAGATGTGTAAAGAAACAAAAAAAGCTAAGAAAATTTTAAAAACTAAAATAGTAAAATATTTTAAATAATCAGAAAAGGTACTTACATTTCAGATTGCAGACCTAGAAAGCCAGGAAAAAAAAAAGTTCTTATACTTAAAACAAGAAAAAAACTTGAACAGATTATAAACTAATGATTGTTTTGAAGATGTTACAGAAATAAGGTACCAGATCAAACAGCCAACCAGAAATATGGAGAGAGAGAGAGAGGTGTTTGGAGGGAAAAATATGGGACCCAGACACTTGGTTAGCATCAGTGTGAGTTTCGTGCACAGGAAGATGGAGAGGGGAAGGGAGGCTGATTTACCCATATAAGCCACTGAAAATATTCACTACATATTTTTAAGTATAACTGAGTCTGGCATGAGAATTTTAAGCCCCTGGGCCTGCAGACAAAGGGATTCACAATCTTACGCAGGAATTTTCTCTAGAAACACCAGTGGATTTTTCCCTGGAGAGGAAAGTTACCCTACAGGGCTGGGTGGGGAAGAGTGACAGCCACTTCTGAGCTTCATCAAGAGCCATTTCTCTCATTTCTTCTACTCGACAAAACCCTGATTTCTGAGAAACAATAACTGTAGATTGGATGAACTGATGGAAAATTATTGCAGTAGAGAGAAAGGAATAGCAGCCACTGTAAAAAATCCACTCAAAGCCATCTCCCTCTCTCTCCTACAAAACAAATGTCTTAATCTGCAGGTAGAGGAACAATAAAAGCTACACCCTGAGGGAACTGGTGGAAATCAACAACAGAGAAAAGAAATGGGAAAAAAAGTTTATTAAAAGAGGAGGACCAAGTATACTGTTAGGCCCAAAGCTACATCTGAAAGAGAACAGACCCCAGAGCCAGAGATATACATACAATCCTTGCCTAACATTAAGCCATAATCAGAGTATCAGCAAAGGCTGCCTTCCCTCACCCCACATCACAAGCTTAACAAGCATCAAGCAAAACAAACAGTGAGAAGGATGCACCAGGGAGTGCCGTAAGACACAGATTCTCTCTGGGAATCAGTGTGCAGAAAAAAATGCAAAGGCAAGTAGGAAGGCCTGAAGGCAACTGGGGAGGAGATATTGATAAAATCTGTCTGGCAAATTAGTCCACATCATAAACACAAGCTGTCACTAGAGAAATTAGAAGCCTCTTGGCAAACTCTAACCAAAAGAGAGCTGGAGAAGCTATAGTAATTTCTAACATAATAATTTCAGAACAAGAATTGTTTTCATGGATAAAGACAGACATTGAATAGGAAAAAAGGAGTCAATTATCCAAGAAGACATAGACTTAACTACTATAAATATTTGTGCTTAAAAGCAGAGCTTTAGAGCATGAAACAAAACTGATAAACCTGAAAATAGAAATAGGAAAATACACAATTATACTTGGAAATACAACATCATTTTCTCACTAACTGATAGGATAAGAAGACGGAAAATCAATAAAGATATCAATGACATGAACAGTGAAGTCAACCAATTTAACTTAATTGACATTAACAAACATTCTACTCCACAGCAGAATACACATTCTTCTTACCTGGAACAATCACCAAGTTAGAGCATGTACTGGGCCATAAAACAAATATTAACATGTTTATAATAATTAAAAATAAAATTATACAAAAATAAAATAAAACAGAATTTAACAACACAGATATATTGAAATAAAGCCCTAGTAATTGGAAAATTAAGCCC
The DNA here is from genome assembly GCF_987537825.1 of Furipterus horrens. Taxonomy (NCBI): domain Eukaryota; kingdom Metazoa; phylum Chordata; class Mammalia; order Chiroptera; family Furipteridae; genus Furipterus; species Furipterus horrens. The sequence goes on from NW_028327171.1 coordinate 177,957,662, forward strand.
TGTATTTCTAAATAAACCATGGTCACAAAAGAAGTTTCAAATGAAATAAAATATATGTTTTGAACAGGAAATGAGAAAGATATATATAAAATTATGAAGTACAACAAAAGCAATGCTTAGAGGGAACTTATAGCAAGATATGCATACACAAGAAAAGAAGAAATAGCAACAATAAGTGTTTTCCCCTTGAGAAACTAGAGAAGGAAGAGCAAGTTAAACCAAAAACAAGCAGAAGGAATAAATAATATGGTTAGAGCAGAAAATTATGGTATGAGAGAAGAAAGACAATAGAGAAAATTGAAAGTTGTTTCAGAGCAAAGGGGATTACCAGTGATAAAGGCTACCATTTCATAGTAGCAAAGGAATCAATTCCTCAAGGAACATAATCCTAAATGTTTTCCTAACTAATAATGTAACTTTAAAATCAAGCAAAAACTAATACAAAAATATATAAAAATAGACAAATTCATAATTATATTTAGCAATTTTATTGTTCCTCTCTCAATAAGTAATAGAATAAACAAAAGAATCAACAATAGTGTGAAATATTTGAAAGACACTAACAGCTAGCTCAATGTAATTAAGATAAGGCAACAAATAGTAGCAGAATAGAGATTCATTTCAAATACACATGAAATATTTTCCAAAATAGACCACATATTCTTGTCCATAAGAATAGTCTCAATAATTTTTAAAGCAATTAAGTCATAAAAATTTTATTCTTTGATCACAATAAAATTAAAATTAAGTCAATACAAAAGTGGTATCTGGGGAAAAATATTTCAAAAATTACCCCTTAAAAATACTATCCTTAATAACCTCTGGATTAAAGAAAAAAAGCAAAATTAATTTAGTGAATATTTTATACTCAGTGAAAATAAAATCTCAACATATCTGATACATTGCTTTGCAAGAAATTTACAGGAGAAAAAAAAAAACTATATTAGAAAAGAACAAAGATTTGATTCAACCAGTAGACAAAGTTCCCACTTTAAAAGCTAGAAAAAAAGATAAAACAAAACCTAAAGTAAGTAGAAGTAAAATAATAATAAATATAATAATGGACATCAGTGATAAATAAAAGAAAAACAGTTACAGATAAAATGAATGAGATCCAAAGCTGATTATTTTTCAAAAGACTTTACTTTTTTAGAGACATTCTGTATTTACAACAAAATTGGTAGGGAGATACAGGTATTTTCCATATATACCCTGCCTTCACCCATGCATAATCTTCTCTGTATCAACATCATTCACCAGAATCATATATTTTGTAACTAAGGATAAACCTATGTGGACACATCATAATCAACCAATGTTCACACTTGGTTTTGTATATTCTATGGGTATGGTCATATGCATAATGGCACTTATCTATCATTATAATTACATAGAGTATTTTTACTGCTAAATCAGATTCTTTGGGAAGACCAAAAGTATTGATATACCTTAGCCAACATGAGAGAGAGAGAGAGAGAGAGAACACGAATTACAAATTTCAGGTGAAAGATGATGTTTATATAGATTCTACAGACTGATTTAAACTATAGCTATCAAAGGATATTGTATTTGTCATTTAAAGCCTTCCCACAAAGAAAACTTAAGACTAAATTGTTTTATAGGTAGGTTCCCAAACATTTGGAGAATAAATAATACTAAAAATAATCAAATGTCTAGAAAGCTGAAAAAGGAAGAAAATTGTCTAACTCATTCTATGATAAAACCAAAGACCTCAAAAAAAATGTAAACTAGTGATCCATGTACCTCTTAAACAAAGGTGTAAAATTTATAAGCATTTTGGCAAACTGAATGTAATGATATATTAATATTATACACATCAAGACCAAGTGTTGTTTATCTCAAGAGCCAAATTTAGTTTTATATTTGAAAATCAATTAATGTTACTCATCACATTAACCAAATAAAAAAAGGAAAACCATATTATCACCACAATAGATAAAGAAAAAGCTTTTAACATGCTCCCTCAAAAACAAACCTCTCAGAAAATTAGGAAAAAATAACTTCCTCAATTTAATTATGATGAACTGAGTGTAACATTACACTCAATTGTGAAAATCTGAATATTTCCCCCTACAATCAGAAATAAACTAGGATTTCCACTCTCATCAATTTTATGTTATACTAAAGGTTCTAACCAGTTCAATAAAACAAGAAAAAAGGTATTGTGTTTAGAAAAAGATAAGTATTCACAGATGACATTATGGTGTATATAAAAAATCTTATGCAATCTTCTTAAAAGCTCCTATAATAAATGAATTGGTTCAACAAAAAATATGTCAAGATCAATGTACAAAAATTAATTGTATTAACACTTATAATCAGCAAACAAGTGTAACTTAAATTTAAATAAACACTACATTAGTATCAGTATCAACACATTGAAAAATTTAGGGATAAACCCACCAAAATATGCAAAAGATTTATACATGGAAAACAACAAAATGTTGCTGACTACAATTAAAGATGACTTAATTAAATGATGAGATGCATCATAATAATTGACTGATATACTCAATTCTTTCAAATAGGTCACTAGTTTCAACACTATCCTCATCAAAATCCAATCAGCCTTCACTATAAAAATTGAAAAACTGATTCTAAAATTTATAAGAAAATGCAAAGGACCTAGACTAGCCAAAAAACTTTTAAAAAAGACAGAACGAGAGGAATAACACTGTTTTATAGAATCAATATAAAGCTACAATAATCAAGACAAAGAAGTATTGGCATGATAGACAACTTAATCAATCAACACAGTGAAGAATCCAGAAAGTGGCCAAGACTAAAAGAAAAGTCATACTAAACCAAAGTGCAAAGGCAATTCTTAGAAGCTATAGTCTTTCAAAAAAGGGTAATAAAACAATTATGTAGCCATATATAGAAAAGCCAATTTTCAGTCTAAAATACCACAGCACATCTGTTGCAATGGCTGAAAAAACAAAACAAAAAAAAAAGACTGTACCAAATGGTATACAGATATAGAGGAAATGGATTCTTCTAATATTGCTGCTATGAATGTAACACCATTCGACTACTTTAGAAAAGAGTTTAGCAGTTTCTTATATAAACAAATACTTATTATATGACTCATCAATCCCAGTCCCAATGAATTGTTAATTTATGTACACACAAAAGCTTTTCCATGAATGTTGATAGTTTTATTGACAATCAATAAACCCTATAAACGAGCTAGACAAATAATATTGTAATATATACATTTAATGGAATATTAGTTGGCAATAAAATAATACATTTTTGATTCATCCTGTATGGAGGAATCACCAAATAATAATGCTTATTGAAAGAAGTCAGACAAAAGTGAATAACCATTTTATGGTTTTATTTATTAAAATTCTACAAATTTTAAACTAATCTGTCAAACAGAAACCAGATCAGTGATTGTGTGGAATAGAAATTGGTAGGGCGGAGTAGGAGGGACAATTTGCAAAGGAGCATGAGATAACTTCTGAGGATAATTGATGTAGTTATAGTGATTGAATGTAAATTATACCTCACTAAAGTTTTTTTAAATTTATTCTATTGCATTTGTCCCAAATTTGCCCTTTTGCCATCCTCCGCCCACCCCATCTTTTTCTCCCACAGTTTTAAAATTAAAACACGATCTACAAACTGTGTTTGCTCAGCCAACACCATTTAACTCATTGCTCAAATGATTTTAGAAGTGTCTACAGCTAGGACACAGGCAGTGATATTGGATTTGGGGACAAAACTTCCTAATGCAGTTGTTCAGTAGAGCACCTTTAAAAAAACAATTGCTAACTTGTTACCGGGTGTTAGTTGAGACAGTACCATAGACATACATCAGGTGATCCACACCCAGAAATGGCTCTCGTTTCTTTGGTAATGCTAGAGCGACATAGATACAAAAGAAGCTGCTCAACAGATATTACTCAATAAGCAAAAATGATATAATCAGGAGAATGTGACGTATGAGGTTCAGATAAATTCACAGAGTTCAACTGAAACATATGCAGTATGCTTCTCTGGTTGTATGTTTAATGATAGATCTCTCCAGGCATCTTCCCAGCACCATTGCTATGTTATTTGAATTCTATGATTCTCTCCAAGCCAAAAAAAAAAAAAAAAATCCATATGTACTTTTTTATTTGTTTGCATGTTTTTGTTTGTTTTATTTTAACTTAGCATAGTATTGCTGTTTGAAAATGGGATGCAAAATATCCTGGAGACTCTAGAACTCTAGAGGCAGAGGGTAAGATGCCCAGTAGAGAGTAAGAGCAAATCCATGCCAGCACCAGAGCTTAGAGCCACTGTTTAGTACTACAGAAAGAATCAGGCTTGTGTCCTCACATGGGATTTTGGATATTTCCAGATGCTAGTGCCGAGATAGGGAATTTTGGAAACTGGAAAATTCCTTCGCAGGTTGAGGAGAGAAATTGAGACAGATAGCTGAATACAATGGCCTGAACAAACTGGCCAAACAATTTATAGCCGGATACAAAAGGTCACCTCCCTAGGGGTAACATCTAGGCCTCAGATGTGTTTCAGCTCCAGGCCCAGAAAAGCTGCCAAACCAGGTGGGCAATGCCAGAACCAATGGCAATGACTAAAGACCCCCTGCCCTATCACTGACCAATCAGTGGAGACCATGACCCTGAAAGAGCACATCTGGAGAACTTATTCTACTGCAACTCTCTCCTGAAACCCCCCCTACAATTCTCACCTGCAAGGGAGAGATGAAAGCCTCAAGACAACCTAACTCCAGCTCTCACTCTGGGGAGCAGCCCATGCCATCTCTTTTCCCTTCTTCTTTCCCCACTTCTTTCTTCACAGGCACATGTCTTCTAAACTCTGAGGCCATGGGTAGCTGGCAGTTTTTCCCTTGCACTGTCCCCAAGACTCCTTTTTCTTTGACTTTCCAGTGAGCTTAGGCAGCCCAGCCTAGGCTCTCCTGTTGCTGCTTCTATGCTTAACCCTTCCTTGTTTCATTGTTCCCAGCTTTAATAAATGTATTCTCATACTCATCTGGACTTGTGTTCTGAAATCTTTTCTACACAGGGTCAAGAACCCATACACCACAGCTGGCCCTAGGCAGACCCACTCAGAGCCAGGCCCCTGTCTGGTAACAGTGCCATGACAAGAATGGTCAGGTAAAGGGCTGTAGATGATTATGAAACAACAACAAAAAAAACCCTCCACTTTCATTCACTCAATTCTGGAAATATCTGTGCGAACTTAGAGAAAAAAATAAAAGGGATCATAGAGACTCACACTAACAAAAAACAATAAACAAACAAATAAAAAACACCTGGTTGCCAGTTCAGAAGTGAATTGAATCCTTAAAATACTGCCAAAGCAGATCCCTAAAACTAAGCTCAGATTTGTATTTATGAAGTAAATGGATGTAAGCAATACAAAGATTGGTCAAATTATTACATATTCACTTTCACATACCGAAGTAACAAATGTGGGCTGACTCCATTATCGAAGTGAAAGAAATTGCTTGAAGACAGCAGGAGGCATGATTCCTAGGGTGCTAGAAATGGGTGTTGACTTAAATTGATGACTATTCTATGAAGTAAATGTAATATTGCATTAAAAATATTACAGTCCTTATCATCAATTTCATTGGTCTCATTTAAAATAAAATAGACGAACATTTGTTATTTAAAATAAGTGGTTGCCTAAGTTGACTAAATGAATGTTTTCACAAATGAAAGGCAGTATAAGAGATATCTCACTGGAAATATTTTTTTTTTCCACTGGAAATATTTTTAGAATTTGGGAATGGAGGATTTGGGAATGCTGCATCCACACAACTTTACAACTCTTTCACATCCCAAAACTTTTTTTTCCAACTCACTTGATCTATTATTACTAGAAAGAAAGAGCTGTTGATCCAACAGGACATAATATCCATTCATAATGAATTTGACTATGCATGTATTCCTAAGGTATTATAAGGGTAAATCATAGTTTCTCCATGTAGTTAAAATACAACTAAATTTGAAAATGGCCATGTTACAAAGTTGCAATATCAGGCCTCTAATTACTTTCCTATCAAATTCTACAACATCTTCTTAAAATTATGCTGAAGAGGACGCCCTGTTGTAACCAATGCACCTGTCTATTCTGTAAGCCAAAAAATGACACTAGGCAAGGGTGGATATGAGTTAAAACAGAAAATAAGTGGACATGGGAAGAGATTGTAGCAAGTGGGAAGAACTGGTTATAACCAGTTGGGAAATGGAAAAAATGCAGTAACTTTACTTCAATAAGAGTATCCTAGAGCACTATCTCCCAGTCTATTGCTCATATAAAGCTGATGTTGCTACAAGAGAAATAGGTTCCCTGAAGATTTATAGCATTGGCCTAAAGACTAAATCTGGATAATCTGGAGAAAAAAATTGACACCAAATAATATGATCACTCAACTGGTAGGTAGCAAGACATATTTTTTGTTTTACAATTTCTGAGCAATATTTACTAATTTGTTTCTTTTTCTGATAACCTGAGAAAGACATCACTTTGATTTGTACAGGGTGAAAATTGTTCAACAGCTAGTCATTCAGAGCTTGTGTGACTGTGAATTAAGTTGACACATTGCTAAGACAGGTGTCTGTGTATGTTGGGTAGCAGATGGCTACCGCACACCTGAGGTATCATTTGATTTGCTCTTGCATCTACACTGAATATAAATTAGATGAAATGCCTTTAATGAAAGTAGCAATAGAACCTTGTTACTTTGAGGGCAGCAGACATGGGGGTGATATAGTTGTCTCATTCCACCGATGACCATTCTTGGACACCTGTCAAAACATATACGGCAAATCCTGACTGAGCTTTGGGATGAAATATGGCCAAGTGATGGTTTTGTGGAGCTCACAATATTTTAGTTCATATTGAATAGTTAACCTGTACCTGTGCCATAAATGCCAAATATAGATGAAGTTACCTGAATCCGTATATGAGGTGACTTGAATAGCACTAGCCCTACTGTGTTAATTCCTAATTGGGAATTTCATGAGTCAGTCTGGGGTTACTCAGTTACAGAAATCATTACTATTTTGAAAAATACTTGCTAACATTTAAGATACCATCTGGGAAGACGATGCCCTGAAAGCCTGGTGTGCTGTTTTTCAAAGTATGCACTAAGTTTTGTAGCAGATAGCTACATATGGGTCTCATTTTTCTACATAGAAAACATAGTCTAGGAATTAAGGTGTAGAAGTGGCCTTTTTCACCAGAGGACTTAAAGATGCACTGAAATTATTTTTTTATACCTTTGTCTGGAACTTTGGGTCTGACTGAGAAGATTGTTCCCATCAATGATGTGGCAATCACATTGAATTGGAAGGTGAAATTCACCAGTTGGCTATTTTGGGCACCTCATGCCAATAATATAGAATAGAGAAAGAAATTATTATAATGACTGTGGTGACTGGTTTCAAGCACCAAGACGAAATTAGCTTTCTGTCTGCCACACAATGGGGACAGGAAGCACTATGTCTGAAGTCCAGAGAATTTCTCATATATCTCCAGGTAACAAGTCACAAATTGTCTCCAGTTTTGTTAGGGGTTAGATTCTTAGAGGAGGAGGCTGGGAATCTTCCAACACTGGATAAAGATTTTTAAAAATGTATGCCAAGTATAATGAAGGTTAAATGAGGAGAAATAGATTCTTATGCTTCAAATATTGAAGTACAATTTCCCCATAGAGGAGAAGCAATATGCCCTGTTCAGGTAGCTCAGTTGGTTAGAACATTGTTTTCATATGCCAATATCGTGGGTTCAATCACCTGCCAAGGCACATACAAGAATCAACCAATGAATGCGTAAATAAGTGGAACAACAAATCAATGTTTCCCTCTCTCTCTCCCTTCCCTTCTCTCTCTAAAGTCAATAAGTAAAAAAAAAAAAAAATTTAAAGAAACAATAATTTTATTATAGGTTAGTGTTAAAGGGCCTGGTTTTGGCATCAAACACAGATGTTCCAGATCTTACATTATTTATTTGCTAGAACACATTTATTAACAATTTTTCCTCTGAATTACCTAATATGTATAAAACATAGTTCTTATGACATTAAATAGGATTATATAAAGTTCTTATTCCACCATCTGACAGTTAAATACTCAGAAAATAATAACTAAATACATAGTATAACTTATTGTCACATGAGCATTAATTTGCATATGGAATCTAAAATACTAGAGATGGAAGGAGACTTATGATAATTTATTTCTACTCAATTTTACAGAAGAGGAAACTGAGCCAGAATAAGATATAAAAATTTTTGACTAAGGTCAGGGTATTATATAGAGGTGCAAAAGTATTTAAAAATCAATTACTGAAGAATAAATAGCACCTTTAAAAAATATGTAAGTAGAGAATACATAGGCTAAGAACACAGTAATAACTTTCATTTCCAACCACAAATTTCAAAATTTGATAAACTTGTATACTTCTCATCGCAAACCAATTTGGCATGCAAAAGATAATGAGATTGACTCGTAAACTTGAGTGCATGAACCTGGAAAACAGTCATTGACTTGCTAGTTGATACTACTACTCCAAGTTAAAGGGATTCTTAGGCAAATGTTATGTGTATGGTAGTCATAGATAGTCTAACAAGATCACTTTTAAATTATATTTTTGTATGCTTAAAAAGAGTACATAACTGTGTGCATGTGTGTGTGTGTGTGTGTGTGTGTACATGTGTTTTGCTTATATTCATTCTGATAATGAACTGGAAAGCCACTTAAATAGGTTATTTTTAAAAAATACAACTATATAACTCCAAAATGTAAATTAGAAAAAAGGATCGTATTTCTTCTTCAAAAACCTTGGATCACAAATATTTATATTGAATTCCTATTTTCTAAATAATCCAATGATAATTCCTAGTTGATTAGAATGTTTTATCATATTTAGAAACTAATGTAATAATTTGGGGGAGAAATATTATTACAACTGAACAGGGAAACAGTCCATGGTTTAAAATTAAAAAGGAATTTCAGAATCAGAAAAAGAGTAACAGAAAATAATACTTTATTAGATTAGTATGAGAATTCAATATTAAAATAATTAAAATGAATGTAAAAATAAGGTGTCACTAATAGATACAAAATACATTGCTTATAGTTTAAAAACCCTAAATACAGTGCAAGCTTCACAAAACCTTGCCCAAGCTTAAGAAATAAAGTTTTAAAGGATAAAGACACAACAAGCTCAAGACAGATTCTTATTTGGTCTTTCTTGCCTGGAGGACAGTTTTATCCAGGAAGATAAAATATTCAAGCTTTTGGCATACAAGTATTTGCCTGTATCATTCCTTTAAAAGGAAAATTGACTGCCTCAGCTTCTTCCCCTGGAACACTTCAAAATAAGCTGTGACATATACATCTTAATTTATTATTTGTAATAAGACTCTAATTAGTGATACAAAAAGTCACAGGGTGATTTATTAAAGACCATTGACTGCCTCTTTTTTCTTGTGAATTCTTTAGCCCTTCTGTTTGAGTTTGTAAGTTTAAATATATAGAACTCCTAAGCTATGATTTTCAATATTGAACTTCTTGAAATAGACTCTACTTATCATTACCAGTTGAGGTAGTAATCCATTAAAGAGCATGTCTACATGCCCTCTCTACTTGATTTCAAAAGTCCAGGGTTGTTGCTCTTTTCCTGAAGTCAGAAAATTTTTGTTTAAGGAGGAATCAATAGGATCTTCATATTTGCTATGTCTTGAATAAAATTTCCTTTTCATTTCTGTGGATAACAGTTTGCTACAGAACAATACCATACAACATTTATTCCTGAAATGTCTTTTCCTCTCAAATGTAATATTTTTGGTTGCCTCCACTGCACACTGATAAAATCCATATTTAGCTCAAGGAAGAAATAATATCATGTGATAAAATGAATAGACTATATCTGTGAAGCTTAATTTTTAAAAATACTAATCTCAATTTGACCTCTCCTACTGATCTTTAAGCAAGAGAAAAGCTACTTTTTCTAAATTAAGGGGAAAAAAAGCAGGAAGCAGTTCTGAGAACTACGTTCGCTCAAATAAAAAAATTTCAAACAGTTAAATATAGTGGTAAAAAGTCAATGTCATTGCAAAGTGACTCAGTGATAAGAATCAATCCTGTTTATATAAAAGATTTCACATTAGAATGTGTATATCTGGAGGTCACTGCAATAAGGCAAGAAATAAATAAATCTTAATCAGACATTCAAGAAGAAGGAAGACTCCCAAACTCTTTCAATGAGGGCAGTATTATCCTAATTCCAAAACCATGTAAAGATACAACAAAGAATCAAAATTACAGGCCAATGTCTCTGATGAACATAGATGATAAAATCCTCAACAAAATATTTGCAATCCAGATACAGCAATACATTTAAAAGATAATACACCATGATCACATGGAGTTTATCCCAGTGATGCAAGAATGGTACAATATTCACAAACCAATAAATGTAATACACCACACAAACAAAATGAAAGACAAAAATCATATGATTATATCAATAGATTCTGAAATAACATTTGATAAAAATCAAAAACCCAGGGGGACCAAGATGGCCGCGGAGTAGGAACAGTGTTCTCAGCTCGCTCCTGTTAAGGAGACAATCCAGGAGGAACAAACTCGGGGAGGAATGACTGAGTGAGTGGGAATATCTGATAACGTGAACGGGGAGGAGATCGTGGGAGCAGCGTGGAGGGGGGTGGAGGGGTTTATCACAAACTGCAGGCTGAGTCATTCTGAGACTCCGTGCGTTTGCAGTATCAAGCAGGAGAGCTCACTAGCCGGGAGTGAATTCTTGTAGGGAGTTAGGGAGAGGATTTGGCCGAAAAAGCCAGAGGAGTGAGAGAACAGTGAACAACCAGGACTGGGAGAAACTGTGTGACCTGAGTCTAGAGAGAAACATCCTCAGCTGCAACCTCCGACGGAAAGCTCGGCATCCCGGGCGCGCCCAGCACTTGCGCTAGGGCCCTACAGAACAAAGGAGCAGTTTTGGGGCTAGGAGACAGGCCGCACAGAAAAGCTGTTTCGGAACTCCGGACCGGGGGAGAACTGTGTTCTTGAAATCAGTGTTTGCTCTTTAGTCGCGCTAGAATCCCACAGAACAAAAGGCAGGTTTGGGGCTAAGAGAGAAATAGGACGTGCAGGGTGTGTAAGTAGGGAAGAGAGCGGAGGCGGAGGTTCTGGAGGGGAGACGGTTTTAGGGCAAGGAGAAGGGCCCGCAGGGAGGGGCTGCTGTGAAGCTCCGGACCGGCAGAGAGCTCCGGTGAAGGAGAGTGCTGCGCTGACCGACCACACTAGAGTCCCACAGAACAAAGGGACGGTGCTGTGGCGGGAAGAAAGATAGAGCGCGCAGGCTGATAGACAGGGAAGCCAGCGGAAGCGGTAGCTCGGAATAGAGAAAGTTTTGGGGCAAGGAGAAGAGCACACGCAGGAAAGCCACTGCAGAGCTCCAGACTAGGGGAGAGGCCCTGGGCAGGAAAGGGCCACTGGGCCCGGCACTTTGACCGACTGTGCCAGAGTCCTGCAGAACAAAAGGACGATCTTGAGACAGGGAGAGAGGTGGGGTGCGCAGGCATATAGACAGGAAAGAGAGCAGAAGCTGTAGCCTGGGAATAGAGACAGGACCGGAGGCAGGGCGGGGATTGCTGGCAGGCACAGGCTGGACCAACAGAGGGAAGGAGTAGCTGGACAAGCCTGAGGAGGGCTGAGGCTGCCTCAGGAGGGGACAACTAAAGGCAGCTCACAGCAGAGCGGCGGTAGGCCCACGAAAAAAAGACTAGCAACCCCAGAATCAAGCAGAACCCTCCCACAGCCAGCCAACCAACCAGAAAAGATTTGAAACTCATGGAATTTTGAATAAGAGCAGACTCAGGAAGGAAGCAAGGAAAAACCAAAAAACAAACAAACCAAAAACACCCAGAGACTGTGCCTAAAAGTTGAATTGAGTTAAAATCCTCATTCTTTTATCTCTCACTCTCTCTCTAACTACCCCTACCGTCAGTCCCTTCTTATTCTCGCTCCTTTTCTCCCCTCCCCTTCCCCCCTTCTCTCCCCTTAGCATTCTCCCCTGCATCCTATTCTCAGTTAATTTTATAATTTTAAATTCTCTCCCTTTCTCACCCTCTCCTTTCTCTGCGTTACTCACCTTCAATTTTATTAAATTTCTTTCTTTATTTTGTCCCCCTTCAGTCTACATTCATTTTTCTTTCATCTCTTGTCCTTATTTTCCTTCTCTCCCTATACATAATCTCTCTCTCTCCCTATTACACTTTATATTCTAATCTCTTAATATTCAAATTATAATTCTAATCTATCCCCCTCTCCCTTTACTCTCCTATTCTTACCCCTTCTCTTTTTCTACCCCACCCCCCACTTCTTTCCCTACCTCTTGTATTTCTCTCCTTCATCTTATCTTTCACCAACTCTTCAATTTCAATCCTCCCCTCCCTAATATCTCCTCTTCCTCCTGATTTCCTTCCCTCCTCTGAGCTCTTTTCCTCCCAAATCCTCTTGCTTTCCTATCTCCTATTCCTCTCTCTCTATATTCACCTTTTCTCTCTATCTTGCAACTTTATATCATGTTTTAATCTCCTAATCTTTTTTATAACATATAATTTAAAAAAGAATTTTAATCCAGTCCCCTCTCTTCTACCTCCCCTTCTTCTTTTGTTCTCTCTCCTACCCTTCTCTTCTCTACTTTCTCTCTCTCTTTCCTCTCTCCCTTCCTGTCTTGCTATTTCCTACTCTGTATTTTTATCCTTAAAAAATTCTCTCTCAATCTATTTCCTACCTTCTAACCTCCCCAGCCCTCTCTTTCAATCTCTGGCTGTCTGTCTACCTGGATGTCTGTTGTGTCTACCCTACCTCCCACACTAATCATATAGTATATACCGATTATATAATCCTAATACTATACACTTCCACTTTCTCTCTCCACACTGTAACCCTCCCCTCCTTTTCAAACAGACAGTGTAAGTGTTAATTGCTCTCTTACATAACCTTGATCCCAATTGCTAATATTAATACTCTATCAACTTCCAGCTCAAAAATTACCCTTCCTTCATTTAAAACAACTCCTTTCTGTTTCTCCTACGAAATAAGAGTCCCAGTATCTCCACAAGTATATTAACACGGGCTCATTTGCAGCCTATAGTGGGATTGTATTTGGGGGAGACATTGGAGGGTGTGGGTTTCTTGCTTGGGTTGTGTAATTATGTTTTAGCAGCACCTTCACAAAAGATCTCAAGACAAGGTGGGCAGAGAGACTCTCAATCAACTAACCAGAGAAAAAGATCCACCAAAAAGTAGCTGAAATACAACCAGACAGATTAAAGAAATATCATCAAGGACAACACAGACGGAGATCCAGGAGGGCGGAGGAGTAAGTCGAAGCTACACTAACCCCCTCCCAGGACCAGCCAGTGCTGACTCAGCCCCAGTACAGCAGACAGACCATCCCCCTCCAAGTGGTGTCATACTAAGGAGAAATAAAAGCCCTGCCTACAGGAATTAAGTTGCCACACCCACGGTCCTTAAGCCTGACGGCTGATCACAGATTGAGTATAGTAACAACTAAAGAAGAGAGACAAAGGCAGTAGATCCCTGGAAGTCTCCAACAGGCTGCCTAGGGCCAGTCTGGTACATGATCTGACACTACCAGAGGCAGATCCAGGAAGAACTGATCATTCTAAGAAGCACCAACAAACAAAAGGAATCACAAAAATGGGGAGACAGAGAAACAACCCCCCATCAAAAGGAAAGGTAGAATCCCCAGAAAGAGTGCTAAATGAAATAGAGGGGAGCAACATATCAGATACAGAATTTAAAACATGGATTATGGAGAAGCTAAATGAGCTCAGCGGAAACTACAAAGAACTCCAGAAAAACTACAGTGAACTCCAGAAGAACTATAAGGAACTTACTGAGAATTATACCAGCATCAAAAAGGACATGGAAGCTATCAATAAGAGCCAGGAGGAAATGAAGAATACGATCTCTGAATTGAAGAACACAGTAGAAGGAATTAAAAGCAGGCTAGAGGAAGCAGAAGATCAGATCAGCGAGCTGGAGGACAACGTACACAAAAACTCCCAGACAATGCAACAAAATGAAAAAAGACTGAACAAGACTGAAGAGGTTCTAAGACAGCTGCAGGACAACATGAAACATAACAATATCCGCATCATTGGAATTCCAGAAGGAGAAGAAGAAGAGCAAGGGATAGAAAACCTCTTTGAAAAACTAATGACAGAAAACTTCCCTCACATGAGGAGAGAAAGAGTCACGCAAATCCAGGAGGCACAGAGGGTCCCAATGAAGATGAACCCCAACAGGCCCACCTCAAGACACATCATAATTAAAATGGCAACATCCAAAGACAAAGAGAGAATCCTAAAAGCAGCAAGAGGGAAACAACTAATAACATACAAGGGAGCTCCAATAAGGCTATCCTCAGATTTCTCAGCAGAAACACTACAAGCAAGAAGGGAATGGCAAAAAATATTCCAAGCAATGAAAAACAAAGGCCTACAACCAAGAATACTCTACCCAGCAAGGCTCTCATTCAAAATGGAAGGCGAAATAAGGAGTTTCTCAGACAAAGGAAGACTAAAAGAATACATCTCCACCAAACCAGCAATGCAAGAGATGCTAAAGGGTCTGCTCTAAAAAGATAAAGAAACAGAGAAGAACACGAGTACAAAGGGGGAAAATGACAATGAATAAGTACTTATCAGTAATAACCTTAAACGTAAATGGATTAAACGCTCCAATTAAAAGACATAGGGTAGCTGAATGGATTAGAAAGAATGACCCACATATATGCTGTCTACAAGAGACCCACCTTAGAACAAAAGATCTACACAGACTGAAAGTAAAGGGATGGAAAAATGTATTCCAAGCAAATGGACATGAAAAAAAAGCCGGGGTAGCAATACTTATATCAGACAAAACAGATTTCACAGCAAAGTCCATAAAAAGAGACAAAGAAGGGCATTTCATAATACTTAAGGGAAAAATCCATCAAGAAGATATAACCCTTATAAATATATATGCACCCAACTTAGGAGCACCCAAATATGTAAGGAAAATTTTGAAAGACTCCAAGAAAGATATAGGCAGCAACACACTCATCGTAGGGGACTTTAACACCCCATTGTCAACAATGGACAGATCTTCAAAGCAAAGAAACACCAAAGATATTGAGGCACTGAACAACACTTTAGATCAAATGGACTTAGTCGATATATATAGAAGTTTACACCCCAAAGAAGCAAAATATACACATTTCTCAAGTGCACATGGAACATTTTCAAAGATAGACCACATGGTAGGACACAAAACAAGCCTCAATAAATTCAAGAAAATTGAAATTATATCAAGCATCTTCTCAGATCACAATGCCTTAAAATTGGAAATCAACCTCAAGGAAAAAACTCAAAAACATTCAAACTCATGGAGAATGAATAACATGCTATTAAATAATGAATGGGTTAACAATGACATCAAGGAAGAAATCAAAAAGTTCCTGGAAACCAATGATAATGAACACACAACAACCCAAAACCTATGGGATACAGCGAAAGCAGTCTTAAGAGGAAAGTTCATAGCAATACAAGCCTACCTAAAAAAGCTAGAAGAATCTCTAATAAAAAATTTAACCCTACAGCTACAAGAACTAGAGGAAGAACAACAAGCAAAACCCAGATCAAGTAGAAGGAAGGAAATCATCAAGATCAGAGCAGAATTAAATGACATAGAGTCTAAAGTAACAATTCAAAAGATCAACAAGAGTAGGAGCTGGTTCTTTGAAAAGATAAACAAAATTGACAAGCCTTTAGCCAGGCTCATCAAGAAAAAAAGAGAGAGAACCCAAATAAATAAAATCAGAAATGAAAGAGGAGAAATCACAACTGATACCACAGAAATGCAAAGGATTATAAGAAATTATTACGAACAACTGTATGGCAAGAAATTTGACAACCTAGAGGAAATGGACAGATTCCTGGAAAACTATAGTCTGCCCAAACTGAATCAAGAAGAAGCAGAAAGTCTGAATAGACCAATAACAGCTAGCGAAATTGAAGCAGTAATCAAAAAACTCCCAGCACACAAAAGCCCAGGACCAGATGGCTTCACAAGTGAATTCTACAAAACATTTAGGAAAGAACTAACTCCTATCCTCCTCAGACTATTCCAAAAGATACAAGAAGAGGGAAGACTCCCAAACTCGTTCTATGAAGCCAGTATAACCCTAATTCCAAAACCAGGTCAAGACACAACAAAGAAAGAAAACTACAGACCAATATCGCTGATGAACATAGATGCTAAAATCCTCAACAAAATATTGGCAAACCGGATCCAGCAACACATTAGAAAGATCATACACCACGATCAAGTAGGATTCATCCCAGGGATGCAAGGATGGTTTAATATTCACAAATCAATAAATGTGATACACCACATAAACAAAATGAAAGACAAAAACCACATGATCATATCAATAGATGCGGAAAAAGCATTTGATAAAGTACAACACCCATTTATGATAAAAACTCTCAGCAAAATGGGAATAGAGGGAGCATACCTCAACATAATAAAAGCCATATATGAGAAACCTGAAGCCAACATCATACTCAATGGGCAAAAACTGAGAGCATTCCCCCTGAAATCAGGAACAAGACAAGGATGTCCGCTCTCTCCACTCCTATTCAACATAGTCTTGGAAGTTCTAGCCACAGCAATCAGACAAGAAAGAGAAATAAAAGGCATCCAAATTGGAAAAGAGGAAGTAAAACTGTCATTATTTGCAGATGACATGATAGTGTACATAGAAAATCCTTTAGACTCCACAAAAAAACTACTCAATCTAATAAGTGAATTCGGCAAAATAGCAGGATACAAAGTCAATATTAAGAAATCGAAGGCATTTTTATACACCAACAATAAAAACTCAGAGATAGAAACTGAAAGAAAAATCCCATTTACCATAGCAACAAGAAAAATAAAATACCTAGGAATAAACTTAACCAAAGAGGTAAAAGACCTGTACACAGAAAACTACATAACACTGAAGAAAGAAATTAAAGAAGATACAAATAAATGGAAGCGTATACCATGCTCATGGATGGGAAGAATCAACATCATTAAAATGTCCATACTACCCAAAGCAATTTATAGATTCAATGCAATCCCTATTAAAATACCAGCAACATATCTCACAGACCTAGAACAAATACTTCAAAAATTTATATGGAACCATAAAAGAGCCCGAAAAGCCACAACAATTTTGAGGCAGAACATAGTAGGAGGAATCACAATACCCGATATCAAACTATACTACAAGGCCACGGTAATCAAAACAGTCTGGTACTGGCATAAAAACAGACATATAGATCAATGGAACAGAATAGAGAGCCCAGAAATAAGCCCAGGTTCATATGGTCAACTAATATTTGACAAAGGGGGAAAGAACATCAAATGGAATGAAAAGAGCCTCTTCAACAAATGGTGTTGGGAGAACTGGACAGGGACATGCAAAAAAATGAAACTAGACCACCAGCTCACACCATACACCAGAATAAACTCAAAATGGATCAAAGACTTAAATGTAAGCCGTGACACCATAAAAGTCCTAGAGGAAAAAATAGGCAGGAAAATTTCAGATATCCCACGTAGCAACATTTTCACTGATATATCTCCTAAGGCAAGGGAAATAAAGGAAAGAATAAACAAATGGGACTACATCAAACTAAAAAGTTTCTGCTCAGCTAAAGAAAACATCAGCAAGATGCAAAGGAAACCAACCATATGGGAAAATATATTCGCCAATGACATCTCAGACAAGGGATTGATCTCCAAAATATATAAAGAACTCATACGACTCAACACCAAGAAGACAGACAACCCAATTAAAAAATGGGCAAAGGACCTGAACAAACACTTCTCCAAAGAAGACATACAGAGGGCCCATAGACATATGAAAGGATGCTCAACATCACTAGCCATCAGAGAGATGCAAATTAAAACCACAATGAGATACCACCTCACACCAGTCAAAATGGCAATCATCAACAAATCAACAAACAACTTGTGCTGGAGAGGATGCGGAGAAACGGGAACCCTGGTGCATTGCTGGTGGGAATGCAGATTGGTGCAGCCACTGTGGAAAACAGTTTGGAATTTCCTTAAAAAACTAAAAATGGAACTGCCTTTTGAACCAGCAATTCCATTGCTAGGATTATATCCAAAAAATCCCGAAACACCAATTCAAAAGAACCTATGCACTCCAATGTTCCTAGCAGCACTATTTACAATAGCCAAGTGCTGGAAACAACCTAAGTGCCCATCTGTAGATGAGTGGATCAAAAAACTGTGGTACATTTACACAATGGAATTCTATGTAGCAGAAAGAAAGAAGGAACTTCTACCATTTGCAACAACATGGATGGAACTAGAGAAAATTATGCTTAGTGAAATAAGCCAGGCAACAAAAGAAAAATACCTTATGCTGTCACCTATTACAGGAAACTAATGAACAACACAAACAAATGAGCAAAATTGAACCAGAGGTATGTAAACAAGAAGTAGACTAACAGTAACAAGGGGGGCGAGGGGGAGGAAAAGAAAGGTGTAAGGGGATGGGTCAAGTTAAGAAATATATATATATATATGAATGACCCACAGACAGGTGCAACTGAGTGGGGACTAAATGTGGGGGAGGGGAGGGACAGGGTGCAGGGAAACAAGAGGGCTAAAAAAGTGAGACAACTGTAATGGAAAAACAAACCAAAATTTTTTAGTGGGGGAAAAATGAAAATATGAAGAATGGAAATGCCAGTTCAGTGAATATTAGGACAAAGATTTTCCTTCACATTGTATATTTTTCTCCCTATTTGATCCCTCCAGAGTTTGGCATTCTAAACAAGTAAATAATGACATAAGTTCCTTTGCATAGAACTAATAAGACCAGTTGTCAACAGAGGTTCTTTTTTTTTTTTTTGACCAAGTCTTTGACTGGAATGTCAAGCCTAAAGGAAACATACTTGGGCTCAGATTGTTACCAGAAAGCCCTGAGGAACTGGGAATGACTTTCAAAGGTAATAAAAGCCCGTGAGATAAAAGGCCTGGTACCATGGTTGGTTGTGCGGTCCACAGCAATCTTTCCAGGGAAGGAACGAAGGTTGTTTTCCTGAAAGATGGCTAGAAGGGACCTTAAGGCACAAGGAAAGACCAGAAAGACTTGGAAAAAACAGGTGTGTACAGGCAAGGATGAATGCCAGATATGTGGCACAGCTTCTGTGCCCTGAAGAACAGACTGAAGGTCACCCCAAATATTCCTTGGGTAAGTTCCAGCAAAGCAGAACTAAAGATCATAAGTGATCATTTGCTGCTCTTGTTATGTTTATGCAAACGAACAGGATAAATTAAAAATGGACTTAATGTAGTCCCTTTAAAGACAAGGAGGGTAACCTTAGGGAGAAAAATTATTATTCAAGGAAAATCACAATGATCAGTAGTAGAGTATAAAACAGGGCAACTAACCGTCTTAAAAGTTTCTTCTCCAGATTTAGAGACTTGTTTGCGGGTTATGTTACATAAATTAACACGTGTTTTTTGTTTTCAAAGGACATAAGCCTATGATCGCATTACCTGAGTGATTATCTGTACGCATAAGCCTCACTTAATCCTCTCTGCAGCGCTGCCTCCTGAGACTCAACGGTTTGGCTGAACTAAATGGCTGGGTTGGGGAAGAATGGGGTGGTCTGTGGGCTTCACTTTAAAACGGGTTTCTCTTTTCTATCCTAATGGCTTGGACAGAAAAGGCCCAGAGGTCTGAGAGGGGGAAAAACCTAAACTATTTACCTCAGCCCAAACTAAGTATAATGGGCAAAAGGGTTTTGGACAGGCGAGATGTGCCTAGCACACCTTCTTACAAAGAAACTTTTTTTTTTCCCTAATATGGAACATTGAAAAATTAATCCCTGCCTTTTGTCATCTAGTAGTTATGGATTGAATGATGTCTTTTAACCCTTTTCGCCAAATCTGTTGCCCTCAGAACACAACAAGGACACCAGCCTGTTGAACCAAGCACGCCGTTGACCGGAGGCAGCCAACTGACCTGGAGTCTGCACGATCCTTCCCCATGTGGGAAGGCCACCCTCCCCTCCACACCCCCACTCTTATTAGGGTTTTCTGGACCCAAGGGTAGGTAGGACGACGACCATGTCCAGCTTGAAGCAGCTAGAGGAGCTTGAGACCTTCGCCCATTGTCCTTTACAAGATTACAAAGGGTCCTAATATTTGAGAGGGGGGGGATAGTTAATTTTTACGAACCAGGGGTATGGACTTGGGGGGGATTGCTGGGGGAGGGGGGTGCTGGGGGGAGGGGAACAAGGGGGAGAAAATTGGAACTGTTGTAACAATATAATCAATAAAAAACATTAAAAAATTAAAAAAAAAATCAAAAACCCATTTGTCATAAAAACACTCATTAAAGTGGGAATACAGGGAGTGCACATCAACATAATAAAGGCCATATACAAGAATCTCACTGCCAACATCATACTCAATGGGCTAAAACTAAAGCCTTTCCCTTAAGATCAGAACAAGACAAGGGCGTCCACTTTCAGCACTCTTATTCAACATACTACTAGAAGTTCTAGCCACAGCATTGAGACCAGAAAAAGAAATAAAAGTCATCCAAATTGTGAAGAAGAAAATAAAACTCTCATTATTTGCAGATGACATGATAGTACATAGAAAATCTTACAGTCTCCACAAAACAGTACTCAACCTAATAGGTAAATTTGCCAAAGTAGTAAGATACACAGTCAATATTCAGAAATCAATGGCATTTTTAAAGACTTTACTTATTTATTTTTGAAGGGAAGAGAAGGGCAGGAGAAAGAGAGTGAGAAAAACATCAATGTGTGAAAGATACGCTGAAAGATTGCCTCTTGCATACCCCCAACTGGGGACCCAGCCCACAATCCAGGCACATATGTGCTCTGTGTGGGAATCAAACCAATGATCCTTCAGTTTGTAGACTGGTGCTCAATCCACTGAGTCACACCAGCCAGGGCTTCATGACATTTTTGTACACCAACAATGACTATCAGAGTTGAACTAGGAAAAAATCTTATTTACTATAGCAACAAGAAAATTAAGTACCTAGGGATAAATTTAACCAAGGAAGTTAAAGATCTGTACTCGGAAAACTATAGTACACTGAAGAAATAAACTGAAGAAGATACAAATAAATGGAAACATATATCCTGTTCATGGATTGGAATAATTAACATCATTAAAATGTCCATACTACCTAAAGAAATATATAGATTCAATGCAATTCCTGTTAAAATACCAATGGCATATTTTACTGATCTAGAAGAAATACTCCAAAAATTTATATGAAACCAAAAAAAAAAAAAAAAAAAACACTGAAGAGTCTCAACAATCTTAAGAAAAACTAAAAATGGAATGCCTTTTGAACCAGCGATTTCACTGCTAGGACTATACCCAAAAAATCCTAAAACCCTAATTCAAAAGAACTTATGCACCCCTATGTTCATTGCAGCACTGTTTACAATAGCTAAGTGCTGAAAACAGCCGAAGTGCCCATCAGTAGATGAGTGGATCAAAAAATGGTAGTACATTTACACAATGGAATACTATGCAGCAGAAAGAAAGAAGGAACTCCTGCCATTTGCGACAACATGGATGGAACTATAGAGAATTATGCTTAGTGAAATAAGCCAGGCAAAGAAAGAAAAATACCTTATGCTATCACCTAATACAGGAAACTAAAGAACAACATAAACAAATGAATTAAATAGGACAAGGAGCAGAATAGCAGTCAATAGGGGGGAGGGGGAGGGAGAGAAGGGGGATAAATAAGGGAAGGGTTTAGTCAATGAAGATGTATAAATGACTCATGGACATGGACAACGGGGAGTGATATGATTGCGGGAGAGGGTGTGGGTGAGATGGGGGAGAGCAATGGGGGAAAAATGGGACAACTGTAATTGAAAAACCAAAAAAGAAAAGAGAAAAAAGAAAAGAAAAATAAAGTTAGAGGGATCAAATGCCTGATATAAAACTATTCTACAAGTCCATTGTAATAAAAACAGTCTGATACTGGCATAAGAACAGACACATAGATCAATGGAACAGAATAGAGAACGCTGAAATAAACCCCTGTCTCTATGTTCAATTAATATTTGATGAAGAGGACATAAGCATACAATGGGGTAAAAAGAGTCTCTTTGATAAATGGTGTTGGGAGAACAACAAATGAACTTAGACCACCAACTTACACCATATACTAGAATAATCTCAAAATGGTTTGAGGACTTAAATATAAGCCATGGTACTATAAAAGTCCTAGAGAAAATCATAGGCAGTAAAATTTCATATATTCTATGTAGCAGTAGTTTTGTCAATATAAATATATCTCTTAAGGAAAGGGAATTAAAGGAAAAAATAAACAAATGGGTCTACATCAAATTAAAAAGCTTCTACATTGCTAAAAAAACCATCATTAAAATGAAAAGGGAACTGACTATATGGGAGAACATATTTGCCAATGATACACTGGAAAAGGGTTTAGTCTTCAAAATATATAAAGAACTCATACAATTCAATACCAGGAAGACAAACAATCCAATTAAAAGGTGGGCAAAGGACATGAACAGACACTTTTCCAAGGAGGACATGCAGAGGACCCATAGGCATATGAAAGGATGCTCAATATCACTAGCCATCAGAGAGATGCAAATTTAAACCACAGTGAGATAGCACCTCACACCAGTCAGAATGGCCATCATCAACAAATCAAAAAACAAGTGCTGGTGAGGATGCAGAGAAAAGGGAACCCAGTGGCAATGCAAACTGGTGCAGCCACTGTGGAAAACAGTATGGATTTTCCTCAAATATTAAAAATGGAACTGACTTTGACCCAGTGATTGCACTGGGAATATACCCTAAAAATCCTGAAACATCAATTCAAAAGAACTTATTGATCTCTATGTTTATAGCGGTGCTATTTACAATAGCCAAGTGCTGGAAACAGGTTAAGCACCAATCAATAGGTGAGTGGTTCAAAAAACTATGATACATTTACACAATGGAATACTACACAGTAGAAAGAAGGAAGAAACTCCTACCTTTTGAGGGGAGAAAAAGGAAAATGAAGTAAGCAGACAAAGAGAGGTGAAGAATGCTTCTTCTGCTATCTGTCCTAAGAAGCAAGAGGACTTCCCCAAAACTTCTGGGATCTTCCCCCAATTTGAGGATCTCCCTACTGGGCCATGGACATACCTCAAACCCCAAGTGCTAAGTACACACCTCTCCCAGCTCTTCTGTCACCCTATGCTATTTTTCATTTTTTTAATTATATTTTTTCAACTATAATTTACATTTAATATTATTTTGCATTAGTTTCAAGGTATACAGCATAGTGGTTAGACAGGCAATAATATACTTTACAAAGTATTCCCTCTGATATTTCTAGTACCCACCTGGCACTATTCACACTTACTATAATTTATTGGCTATATTCTTTATGCTGCACTTCACATGCTTGTGCTCCCAACCCCAGCCGTTATGAGTCAGTGTCAGTAAGATAACAAGAAAATGGTATAATGCCACCTCTGGAAAACAAAAAGAAGGTCCCTAACCTGGTGAACTGTGAACAGAGCCTTGCCTAAATAGAAAAGGCATTTGTTACTTCAAATGTGGAGGCAGAGGAGCTTCTCATCAAACGCCATGAAAAATCATGGTAACATGGTATTGCAAAAAATGGCAATTTCTAAACCCAAAGACATGGAATATTTATCTAAATGATAAAAAAAATTAAAATAGCTGTTTTGAAGGAATTCAGTGAGCTACCAGAAAACTCAGAAAGTCAATACAATGGCCTCAGGATTAAATTTAATAAACAGGAGTACTGTTACTAAAGTGATTGACATACTAAAAAATAAAAAGAAATTTTGTAGCTGAAAATCTCAGCAAGTAAGATAAAGCATGCATAACAATGCATGTGAAAAAGAACAAATCATACAGAAGAGACAATTAGCAAGCTTGAGGATAGAACAAAGAAATGACTCAGGTGGAAAAGGGGAGAGAACTAATATTTTAAAAAAGTAAAAATCCCTCTGCAAACCATCTAACTCCATTAGAAACCCAACATAAAATAATGGCTATCCCAAAAGAGAAAGAGAGCAAACAGCATGTTTAAAGAAACATTGATTAATTGTCTCCCATATGCACCCTAACCGGGGAACAAATCTGCAACCGAGGTATGTGCCCTGACCATAATCGAACCCATGACCTACCGCTTTGCAGAATGACACTCAACCAACTGAGCCGCATTGGTCAAGGCAATAGATATCTTTTTTTTAAATTCCCTGGCCTATGATGCACTTCAAAGCCACATCTCATATAGGACATTGTATATTAACTCTTGAAGCTAGCGTTTTCACAAGACTAGATAATCATATTAACAGTAAAAAATTACTGTTTACTAACTTTTATGAGAGATAACACAATATATATAGCACTTAATGTATTGAGTTGGACAAAGTTTGTCTAGTTTTTTCATATGATGGCTCTAGTAGTGCTTAGTTGTCTTTAACTTCATTCAAAACAATTTTGTCAGACTGTATTGTGATAGCTGTCATATCAACCTGCATTTAAAAAAACTTCTCAAAATTGCTACATTTTTGTGTAGCCATTTTAATATTGAAGATGGAAGAAAATAAGCAACATTTTCAGCATATTATGCTTTATTATTTCAAGAAAGGTAAAAACAGAACTGAAAAGTAAAAACAAAATGTGTGCAGTGTATGGAGATTTTGCTGTGACTGATCGAACATGTCAAAAGTGGTTTGCAAAATTTCTTAGTACTATTGACATTTTGGCCAAATAATCCTTTGCTGTGGGGCTGTCTTATACATTGGAAGATGCTTAGCAGCACCCTGGCCTCTACCCACTAGAAACTAATAGTAGGAGATAGCCAACATGCCCAAGATATCCCAATCAACATAGTTAATGGTGAAATTTTTTTAGTGTCTTCTATGAGAAAAAAACTAAAACTTTTGGCCAACCCAATAATATTTTATTAACAATGCTTTAGAACAAGACCAACGTATTCAATAATAGCACAAACCTGTATTAATATTTAAACTTGCAATCTAGCCATACCAGAGTGATTAACTTTCTCAATAACTCTAAACTTATATGGCCTCCTCTTCTATTCTTCACACTTCTCTGACTTGTGCTCTGAAAGGCTGATCTTTAGAGACTGTTTTTCAAGTTTCCCCATTCTGTAGCTCCACTTTGAGGCTGTCTATTTGTGTAACACTCTTAGGAGGTTAGAAATAGGAAAGAGATGTCAGAATATTCATTCTTTTCTTGCTAAGTCCTAGTCTGACAGTGGTGCATTTCTTTATTTAAGTCTACAATTTCTGCTGAGTGTTTACTGTTCTCCCACAGATACGGTTCCCACTGGTACTGCTTTATGGCTCTCTTCCCTTGCTATTTGAGGTCTGGTTGTGGCAAAGGTTTTTCAGTATTGTTAGTCCCTACATACTTCCATAAATATTCCCACTCTTTTGTAACAGTCCATTCTTAAATTGTTTTTTAATCCCATTTCTGAATGTGTCATTCTTTTCTGCTGTCACCCTAAGTAACATTATTTTCAATTTATAGTGTTGTTATTAACCTTTAAAATACTGTACAGTTTACATATTTTATGTATATTGTATCTATGGTCTGTTTTTCCCTACTACAATAGAACTGAAACATAAACAGGAGAGTACCTTTATGTCCTGGAATGAGTTTTAGCATATAAAGAGTAATTTAAAATACTTATTGAATAAATAATCAGTAAATTACATTTAGAATTCAAACTTTATATACTAAGAACACATCTTTTACTGCTAACTTGACAGAGACAAGAAACTCCTGCACCCCTGTACTGTTAGACAATTGGAACAGATATTATCTAGCATCGTAAACAACATTAGCTTTTTTTTTTTTTTTTTTTTTGGTCAATAGAAGATGATCCGGCAGAGTAGGTTGAGTTCAGGAAGATGACGAAAGGATCTGTTTGGAGTTTGTTGAAAGGAACAACAGAGCTTTGAGGATCTCCACTGGGGCAAAGCCCCAGGTTCCTCTTAATGATACTTTGAAAAGGAAAGGGTTTCCTTTCCTTTTAACTGCAACATCTTCAGTTTTAACCAGGTCCTTCATGTTTCACATTACAAACACACCTCTGTTTTCTATCTCCACTATCAGCTACTCCAGCCACTTTAATAAAGAAGAGAAAACTGATATAAACCAATGACATTTACGTAGAAAAAATGTCATTGCCTGGGAAAAATACTTTGATTAATTGCTTGACTTAGTAATGGTGTCATTGTATAATGTATTAAAGGTAAAAGGGGTCACAACTGTAAACCAGAACTCCACTGGGCAAAGCAAGACATATGTTGACTGTAGTTGAAGGAACTGAGATGCCAGATGCCTTTTGGTGTTGAGTTATTTGTGGAAAGCAGTATGGAGATACCTCAAAAAATTAAAAATAGATCTGCCTTTTGATGCAGCGATCCCACTTCTGGGAATATATCCAAAGGAACCCAAAACACTAATTTGAAAGTACATAAGCACCCCTATTGTTATTGCAGCACTACTTACAATTGCCAAAATATAGAAGAAACCCAAGTGTCTATCAGTAGATGAGTGGATAAAAAAACTATGGGACATTTACACAATGGAATACTACTCAGTCATAAAAGAGAAGGCAATTTTACCCTTTGCAACAGTATAGATAGTCCTGAAGAATATTATGCTAAGTGAGATAAGCCAGTCAGAGAAAAACAAATCCCATAAGATTTCACTCATATTTGGATTGTAATGAACAAACTGAGATAACAAGGAAAATGGGGACAGACTCATAGATGGAGAGTAGGATGACAGCTAGTTGTGGGGGTCAAGGAAGTTAGGAGGTGGATGGATTGAGCAAAAATAAAAAAGGAGTCATGGGAAACAATGTGGTGATTGCTAGGGGAAAGGGCATATAAGGAGACTAAAAGGTAATGTAAAAAATACAATAAAGATTAAATTTTAAAAAAGTTATATGTGAAATCTAATGAACAAAATAAACTAAAATACAAAACAAAAACAAACTCATAGATACAGAGAACAGACTGACAGGTGTCAGAAGGGAGAGGTTTGGGAGACTTGGTGAAAAAGATAAAGGTATTAAGCAAAGGAAAACAAACTCATAGACTCAGACAACAGTATGGTGATTAACAGAGGGAAAGGAAGGTGGTGGGAGGTAGAACAGGGTCAACTGAAGATAAATAATGATGGACTGAGACTTCACTTGGGGTGGTAAGCACATGATATACAGATGTTATATTATAAAATTGTACAACTGAAAACAACATAGTTTTATTAACCAAGGGCACAAAAAAGTCAATAAAAATTTTTAAAGAGCTTAAAGACTAGAGAAATGCATATATAAGATTAAATATTTATGGTCATAGTATGGGACAGAGCAAAAACAAAACACATTTTAAGAGAAAAGAGAGAGGGGAAAAAAATGGTAGTCTATC
Organism: Furipterus horrens; assembly: GCF_987537825.1. Taxonomy (NCBI): domain Eukaryota; kingdom Metazoa; phylum Chordata; class Mammalia; order Chiroptera; family Furipteridae; genus Furipterus; species Furipterus horrens. The sequence continues at coordinate 177,985,317 of NW_028327171.1, forward strand.
CCTGGCCAGTGTGACTCACTTGATTGGAACATTGTCCTATAACAGAAAGGTTATGGGATTGATACTCAATCAGGGCACATAACTAGGTTGCAGGTTCAATCCTTGGTCTAGGTGTGCACAAGAGGCAACCAATGAATGTTCCTCTCTTGCATAGATGTTTCTCTCTCCCTAAAAACAATGAAAAAAAAGTCTTTGAATGAGGATTAAAAGGCAACAACAAAACTGTAGCTTAATAGTATGGTTTTTGTTTATGATCTTGATTTGGAAAAACCCATTAGCAGTGAAACTATCTTAAATGGCATGATGCTATTTTTTATTCCATTTTATTTTAATATTTATGACTTTCATGTCTGGTTCCTGTATGAAATGTAATAAAATATGCGATATATTCAACTTCAACTAATTATCTCTCTAAATAACCACTTCTTCAATTTAAATTTCTAAATATATATGGCTCAAGTTTGAGATTGCAGACCTATATTATCATGTTATTGCCCTTGCTCTCTATTACTGATTGTATTATAATTTTATATGCCAACTTGGTTGGGCTATGGTGGCCCAGATGTTTGGTCAAACACTAGTCTAGATATTGCTATGAAGGTGTTTTTTAGATGTGATTAATATTTAAATTTGTATACTTTGAGATTATACTGCATAATGTTGGTGGGCCTCAGTAGATCAGTTGAATGCCTTAGAGAAAAAAAAATGATTCTTTGCAGGAAAAAGGAATTGCGCCTTCAGACTGCCTCAGGCTCATGACTGAAACATCAAGTCTTCATGGGTCAACCTATCAGCTTGCCCTACAGAATTCAGACTTGCAGCCCCCACAATTACATTAAGCCAATACCTTAAATATATATGTCTATTTGTGTCTCTCTCTCCATATATATAACCAATATAGATACAGATAATTATATCTGTAGCCATATCTATATTTATAATTGATTCTATTTTCCCTAGAGGACCCAACTAATACACTAATTTTTTAAATATAATTTATGTGTCCCCTTCCAGTAAGATTTCTCTATTTCTGTTGATTCTCTCTATTATGTTTCTTGTTTCACCTGCTACTGCCAGGTTGTTGTTTTTGTTTTCCTTCAATTTTCTAAATGCATTGTGCTTAGTCCAACCAATATGTTTTCTTACAAGCTCCTATCTCTGAGGAGCATGATACAACTTCCTGAATTGTGTTCCTGCTTTAGTCAACATACATAGTTCAGAGTAATGGAAATGTTCTTATTGAGATCTCCTAATCTTCCGTGATTAGAGTGGTTGTTCTCTTGGTGGCTCCCATGGATTCTTTGTATTATGAATTTCTTTTTCAGAGCCATTATGTTCATTGCAAAATTGAGCAGAAAGTACAGAGATTTCCTGTATTCCTTTTGAACTCACATATCCATAGTCTCCCTATTTCCAAACAGAGTGCTACTTTTGTTACAATTGATGAATCTATATTGACACATCATTATCACCCAAGTTATATTAAGGTTCACTCTTGATATTGTGTATTCTGAGGGTTTGGACAGACTTATGGCATGTACCCATCATGACAGTATTATATGGAGTAGTTCCACTGTCCTGAAAAGTCTCCCCTTGAATTCTTAATATTGCCTTTAGCTTATTTATCACAGTTCATCATTTAAGGAGATTTTCACCAATTACGGAAAATTTTTTTTGGAAAGTCCAGTAAAAGTGAATCTTTTGGCATGGAGTCAAAATTTTATAGTAAGTAATAAAGAAAACAGAATGAAATTAAATGTGATGAAAATTATTTCAGTGAATGTATATACTTAACGTAATGTGTCCTCAAATTATGATTACATATTGAGTAAATGAATGAATAAGTAAATGAATAAAAATAAATTGGGTTGATTTTGTGGATAATTTTTCAGACAAATTGTATAATTGTAAAGTAAATAGTCTCTTTATGAGAGGCTTTCAAAATATAATCACTAAACAGGTCATTTATGTAAAACTATCTTGGGCTTCATCTCTTTTTCCAAGGACCTCTCTTAATCTATTGATATGATAATAATTTTCTTTTGAAGAATATTATCTATCATCATATTTGTGCAATTTTCTCTTTTTCAATTGATAACTAGTCTATTTCTGCCAAATCTTGAGGCTTTATTATGGTGTTATGCAAAATATTTACAACTGGTAGGGCATGGAGACACTGAGCCAGTACATCTCAGCTGATTATCAGCCCTGGGTTTGCTTATGAGTATATTTTCAAAAACATTGTAATCGGCTTTATGAAACATTTCATCTACTTAAAAATAAACCACTTGTTTATAATTTATTTACATTTTTTCAATTAACAAGATGTTGTTTTATTTTAACTGCCTGGAAAGATGAAGAAAGCAATAATGTTAAACAATAGGTATGTTTGAATAGGAACTAGCTTTTATTGTGGTCAGTTCATTAGTGAATATTTTTTGTGTCATAGTGAGTTTTGCTTTCTTATATGAACTTATAATTGGAAATAAATATCATCATGAACTTTTGAATTCTAAAAACCCACATTAATATTCTCTTTAGTATTTTAAAAGGTTCGTCATCCAAAAAGTAAGAAATACAAAGATAAACAATGTCTAGGTATCCAAAATAGTCCTCAGGGATACTAGTTTATAAAAGATGTAAACAAATTTTTTTGGCAAATTATGTGAAAAGTGTGTTCAAAAGCCAGTAACATAGGTAAATATATATGAAAGTGTTCTGATTTTCAGCATATGTATTTGGGAGTTAATTTTGTAGTTTGATTACTGAGAGAGCTTTGAATTCAGTCAACTTGTTCATAAAAATTGTGATTGACAATAAAAGCATTTCTTAACATTTGGATAATTTGTTTCAATTGCCCAATACAATAATGTTTAGAAGATAAAATAATTTTAATAGAACTAAAATGCAACCATAAACTATGTTATTCTGAAGCTAGATCTGATTAGTAATTGCAATTTATTAGCTATGGACATAGATGAATTTAGAAGCTAACATATTCACCTGTTCATCTTCCATCAGGGTCTCATTATATTTCTTCAAGTAGTAAGAGTTAACACGTGTAGATGAATCACCCCACAGTTTATACCTTCCTTAATTTCTCCCCCTTTCTGTTCTTCATTTAAGATAATTTTTATTGATCTATCTTCAAATTGCTTACCATTTCTTCTGACCTCTCCTATCTTGCTTATAAGCCAAGCAATTGACTTTTTGTCTGATTTCTTTTACTGAATATGATGATTTTGAGAATGATGTAAAATCTTATGTATATCAATAGTTAAGTCAAGTTTTACTGCTGAGTATTATTGCATTTTATTAATATAGCAGAATATGTTTATTTTTTACTTACTTGTTAGTGGATATTAGGAATGCTTCCAGTATGGAGCTATTTTAGATAAAGCATCTATGAACAATTGTATGCAAGTCTCTGTGTATAAATGCATTTTTATTAATCAGGTAAATATCTAGGAGTGAAATTGTTGGGTTATATGTATTTTTATGTGATTAACATTTCAAAAACACTGCCAAACCATTTTCAAAAGTGGTGCACTAATTAACTTCTTATCTATAGTGCATGAGAGTTTGAATTGCTTCAAAGCCTTGCCAACACTGGAAGAATTATACTTTTTAATTACCACTTCAGCTATTATAGTTTTTGGTTCTTACATTTCTATTTGGTTTATTTTAATAATTTGCATTCCTCTGCTGAGATCTGTATGTGTTCACTCATTATACCAATATTTTCTTTAAGTTCTTGAGCATATTTTTAATAGTCTAAATTATTTGTCTGCTATTTCCAACATCTTGTTCTTTGTTATTAATTTTTATTGTATGATTGATATTGTGAATGATTGCAAGGGGTCTGCTGTTGAATTTTTTTCTGATAAACAGTTACGTTGCTGGCTTATCCTCCATCAGACTTAGATTCTTCTTAAGGCTGGAAAATCTGGCTTTTGTCCTTTGTTGAAGACCATGACACAGCTTTGGAAGTACCTCATAAGGTGTGATCTTATGAGATCAACTAGATTATTAAATTGCTCAATGAAGAATCTCCAATATTACCTGGACTTCAACTTCATCTTCCAGCCTTGCCCACCTATGGCAAATCTGGTCAACTCTTAGACCCAAATGAACTAGTTTCTTCTGGGTCCCTCAGAGTTTGGCGCTGTGGATTTTCTTCCATGTCCTTGACCCAAACCATGCAGGAAACATCATGCAAATTCTCAGTCCAAACTGTTTCACAGATGTTTCCTCTCCAGTGTCCTGACAAATCACTTCAATAACCTCAAGTTCTGGTTTGTGCCTCTGCATCTTAGTGAGTCCACCAAACATTGCTGGGACTCACATTCCCACTTTGGTGTCTAGAAAGTGCCTAGGAATTGAGCTGCCTAAATACAAATGTCTAAAAGAGTCATTTCATATATTTTGTCTATATTAAAATTGTTTGTGTGAAGAGAACAAGTTGAGTACCAGGTACTTTTTATGATGGGCAACAAAAATCATTCTACCATTATCTTTCAAAAAAATTTTAACTGAATTATTTCTTTTTTCTCTCTATGAACCTATACCCTACCTCTATGTCTTATATAATTTATTGATATATTATATATTGAATGCATTACAAATACTTACATATTTACAAATATTTATATATGCACATATACTCACATATGTCAGGTATATTTTTAATATTTTAATACCTCTATGTTGCATTTTGAGTGAGTTCATCAAATCTGTTTTCAAATCTTTGATTTTATCTTCATCTGAGTGGAATTTAATACTTAACCCATTTATTAAAGATAACTTTTTTCTTTTTATATTTCAATATCTATATTTTTCATTCTTAACTCACTCAAATAGGTCATACTTCTCTTTTTTCATCTTAAGATTCTAATCGTCCGCTTATGTTTTTGAGCACTTAAAACTATTCCTTGCCTAAACCTTTCAAACATCTCAATTATCTCTAGTTCCTGGTTTCAAGAATGATTCAGTGTTTATGTATTCTGTGTCATAACATACAACATCCATTTAGAGATTTCCAGCATATAAAAATATAATAAGCTTACCCTTAGAAATGCCTGGACTATAGATATGTGATTTGCAATAATCATCCCATAAATAATAATTGATGTTATGAAAATAGATAATATTGCTATAGGGTACATTTTATTTTTATTTTTATGTGAGGCAAGAATGGGGCTACCATTGTATGTTAAGGGATACCATCAATTAAGGAATAAACTGATGAAAAAACTTTTCAAGACATTGGACAAAATAATTTGGAAGGAAAGAATAAATTTCAGTTGGTTTAAGTGTAAAGTACAATGAGTTTAGACAGTTTATCCAAAAAGTTTGACTATGAAATAGGAATGTTATAAACTGGTATCATCCTATTAAGGAATGGGAAAAAAACAATCTTTTAAGTTAAATTTATAAGTTCTTTCGTGTACTTTAGTTAAAGCCTCACAAAAATTAAATGAAGTTATTTTTATATTCGCTTTTCAGCAAGGAAGAAGAATCATTAAAATATTAAGTGACTTGCTTGAGTTGACAGTGTTGATTTTCTGAAAAGGCCATTTGTAGGCCACTCATTTATTTGACAAATATATGTCAGATCATGGACACCTGGACTTTGGACTTTGGTAATCAACCTGGCCCTGGACTTAGCCATTCCCAAAAGATATCTCCATGGACTGACACTTTCCCAGAGGAAATGCTAATGGACTTAGCCTGATATGTTAACTAAGCTGGTGTGGGAGGGGGAAAGAAATGAAATGTAAATGACCTACCGAATATGTCAATAAGCAAACTCCTCCTTACCAAAAGGTGTATAAAAAAGGTGCCTGAAAAAGTGTCGGTGGCAATTCCTATGGGCCCACGAGGAGGACCGGGAATCACCCTCCCCTATTCCCTTGCTCCTATGGGCCCACGAGGAGGACTGGGAGCTACCTTTCCCTTATTCCCTTGCTCCTATGGGCCGTTGAGTCAGTCCGGGGACTTGCCTTTCCCCTTAACCCCCTTCCCTCTTCCTTTATTCCTTCAATAAACCAGTTATCTGTTCCCACAGCAGTCTCTGGGTTATTTCTCAGAGCAGGGCTACCCTGACAATATATATTAACTATCTTACAAGTTACAGGCTGCATGTCTATGTGCTTTTACAATTGAATACTCCAATAATCATAAAATTGAAACCATTAATTGAAAAGTTAAACAGTTTTCAACTGTGTTAAATTTTATTTGCATAAACACAATATAAACAATGGTGATAGAAAAGTAACATTTACATAACTAAATCAGTGAGAACTGAAATGTTAAATTGCTCCTTTATTTGAAAACATTACAAGTTCTTTGAAATGAGCTAGATAGTTCTTCATTATCTAGTTTCCAGCAGAGGGTCTGTGACTATCTTTCAAGCAGTCTGTTTTATACATTTTAATCCCAGAAAGTAGAAAGAACACATTATTTGAAGGATTCTTTCCAACTTATTTAAATATAATTTCTTTCTTCATTTTCTTACTATTTGAACAATTTTTGAACAGCTTTTATATGTTAAGAGTTGTATTATATATTATGCATATAAATACAGTCATTAATGGATAATACAAAAATTTATTAACTTTTGAGACTGGCGAATATTGCTCAGTTTATATAAACATAAATTTCAAAACTAAAGACAAATAATCTTTACAATTTATCCCAAAATATTCTAGAATATGATTATTATTCTTAAAGGTCATTAGAAAAGGAAACAATTAAAGATTATCATAAATTCACTAAGAGAAAACATAAGTAATGATATATATTTAAAATATGTCTACTCAACTGATACACTAAGTCAAATCAAATTTTCAAACTACTATTGACAGTTTCTTTTCTGATATGTTAATGGGAATATACTTCAGGCAATATAACAGTCCAAATACATGAATTTTTGTTGAGAGACAAACACAAGTTGTGATACCTTAGGAGAAGTCTATTTCTTTCAAAAATATAAATACTAGGATGTTAAAATGAATAACTAAATGTCAATGAGTTTGATAGAAACAAATAGAAAGTCATGTGCTTAAATTTAAAATCACACACACCAACAGTACATCTATAGATTTTTTAATATCAATCTTAGTATTTATTAATATGAAAAAGGGTTATTTGGTTTCAGTGATAACAAACAAGGTAAAATCATGTTTCATTATGGCAGTACAATCATGTACAAATGCACCATCTATCCCTCTGTGTTCAGCTGTCACATCTTATCAAGAGAATTATATTCAGGGAGGGGGTCTTGTTTAAAATTGGATAATGATTCATGAGAATGTATCAGAATATAAAGTAAGAAGCAGGAAAGAAAATTACATCATATGCTGAAATATATGAGGTGGTAAAAGAAGAAGACAGTGAAGTACATAAAAGTGATATCTTTATATGAAGGAACAGACAATAGAGAGTAGTACCAGGATTGTTCATGCAGTTAATACTAACTTGGAATGTGGAATGTTTATTTATGATCTTTGCTTTTCTTTCTCCATTACTCTTTTCTTAAATTTCCACAAATTCAATGTTTCTCATTATCTTAGAGAAAGTATGTGACAGGACAGAAAGCACAAGTAAATTTTACTATTTTATGGTGTTTTTATTCCAAAATCCAAAATCCTTGTTTGACAGAGATTGTAAAAAACAGAAGAAAAAAAGATTTTGCAAAGTCATGAGGTCTGACAATGCTTCCTTCTCCAGTGGTTTAGGGGAAATACTGGTGGGCAAAAAGCAAAATACATTAGTCCTGGAATAATGTGGACCTGGTCCCCACTGTTTGGCATCACTTCTGGGAAGTGACAGACTCCAGGAAAGATGTAAATAACATGTAAGACTCTCGGCATGGGATGACCACCTCAGCAATTCCCATTTCCCAAGCATGCTAGAGAAGCAATTTTTGCTTGATTAATGGCAGTCATATCTTTTTCTCCTCATTTGTCCAAACATTTACCTTTACTCAACATAAGACTTTATAGAGTTTTGATGTGACGTCCAAGAAAAAGGGTAAACTTAGGAAGCATTTATATTAAGTGTTTCACAAATTTGGCCAGGTGGTGCTCAATGTTAGATACTCAGCTGCTCCATTCAAACTTAAGGGTTATTTCCTGCACACACCAGGGAGAGAGACAGAGACAGAAACAGAGATGGAGACTGAGAGAGAGAGAGAGAGAGAGAGAGAGAGAGAGAGAGAGAGAAGGATAAAGGGAAAGAAATAACAGCTTGGAGGGAGGGAGAAAAACAAACAAAAAAAAAAAGACAAAAGTAGCTAGCAAGCTGTGACTAAGCCAAAAACTTAGTCACATCTTGTATATTGAATGCAACCACTTACTCTTTTAAACAGTTAAAATATTTTCTAAATCATTTTTGTTTTGGATTTGCCATACACTGTGAAAGATAAAATTAAATTTAACTGTTAAGTTTCCCTGAAATCTGGTACCTGTGGAAATCACGGCGGTGCTCACCAAATACTCCATTTTTTTCCCCTTGATTTTCCAGAACAATACTTAATGAGGTTAAACATATGACTAGGTCATGAGTTCCTTCAACTCCCTTCTCCTGCTACAAATATCAAGGAGGCTGTATGCTCCAATGATCCAATGTAAAATTATAAAGTATATTACAGGTACAAAATGGTTGAAGCCTATGCCAGCTGGGTCCCTGAGTGACTTTGTGTAATGGAACCCCTGCCAACTATAAGAACCAACCCATCCTTTAATGTAAGAAGTCATAGGGGCTATTTTTATTATTTTTGGTATTAACTAGCCTATCATGATTAATATCACATCTATGCTAATATACCTTCTTTAGCATAATTTCACAACTCTTCATCTTTTCATTTATTTTACTGTAATTTCATATTACACCATTTAGTATAACTGTCTCTGTTAAAGGTCACTGATTAATTCTTAATTGTTTTCTCTGTTTTTTAAGTCACTGGCTACCTTCCAGAATTTTTAAAAATATTTGCAATGTTGTAATTCTTAGTTTTCCCTCACATACCAGAGATTTACTGAGCATCCCAAACACTTTAATGCCTCTTAGGGACTTTACCATATAGTAGAAGAAATAGTTGTGTATGAACACACTTGTTTTCAACATGAAACACCATTTATTTTTGGTTGTGTTAAACTATGAAAGATAAAAATACCAACATTGAAACCTGAATATGATGATAATATACCTAATAAAGTTATGTGTATGTTTCTCTGCTCTAGCTCACACAAGAAAATAAGAAATAATATATTCCAAATTTAGATTTGTTCTTTATTGTCTACATTTACAAATTATTGTTTTTATATCAAAATGTTTATGAGTAGATTTGGAAAATGACAGTAGCCTTTAATATACCAATTTGTGCTGGATCGTTTTAAGTGTGAAAATTCTAATCACTTTGCAAGGGAGCAGACTAGGTAACTACACATATATGTGTCCACCCATAGAGATTAGCATTTCACAGACAGAGCAGGCTGAGAGAAAGGGCTTAGTGCTCAGGTCAGTCTTCAGCATGTTGAATTGTTGAATCTGCAGTGCCAAGTGACTTACATAGGGGGCCCAGTAGGAGCGTGCTGAGGGCTTCCACCTTTGCTCAGTGCAACTTGTAAGGCTTGTACATTGCCGTGCACCTGAGTTTGCAAAATGCAAAATTCTGAGGGAAATAATAATTAACACACAGGTGATGAAAACACTTTTTAAAAAATCTGTATAGCACTTACTCTGTATTAGGCATTATTTTAAATGTCTTATGAATGTTAACAATTTTTTTTTCAAATTAAAAAAAATAGGTCATAAGTAAAATTAATCAAACATGATTCCCTAGAACCATATGAGGTACAATTTAAGCAGAATTCAGGGAACTCTACCACAGAAAAAGAAGGAAAAAAAAACCAATAAAATGGTTAATGTAAAGAATTAGCCAGAGTTTGGCATAGTGCCTAGGAAAAAGAATATTGTGGGAGAAAGTGGTTAACATAGTCAATTCATTTCAAAAAGTGTAGCAGAATAAACACTAAAGTTTGTCCATTGCAGTTATTATAAGGAGTCATTGATTGGTGACTTTATAGAGCTGGTGGAGGAGAGTAGTGGGAGCTAAAGGTAGATTGTGTGAGTTAAATAAAGGGGGAGGGGAATAAGGGAGTGCAAGGAAATGTAGAAGTACATAATTTTCCAAGAAAGATGTCTATAAAACAATAGGTAGAGATAAATTTGTGTATGTGTTTTTGATGAAAGAAATGGGGTTTTCTTTTTGTATTTAAGATGACAGGTTCTTAATAATTTTTAAATAATGTTGGAAATGAACCAGAATAGAAGGGACAATTAAATGCATCGGCAAGAGTGAGACAAGAAATTTTCCTAAAGTCACTTTATAAATGTTCTTTCTTTCACTTCTAATATATGCTTATTGAAAATTTTAGTCTTCAGTTGTAACCCTCCTCAGAGAGTTCATAGAGCTTAGTACTTAACAATGATCTATCTAAGACTGATCCTCAAATCCACATCTCCAGCTCTAATCTCGCTACTTAAATTTCAATCCTGGGTCTCTTAAGTGCCTGCTGGGCATTTCCATTTCAAGTTCAACATGTCTAAAAGCTGGCTTTTAATTCCTCAGAAAATCATCTTTGCCTCCTGACAACTCTATCTGTAATATGTAGCCTGACACATCTTCTTTCACTACCCTCTTATTTATTCCCTTCTATTCAAAGATTGTGTCTACCTGTGAATAACTGTACAATCTTCCATTAATCATAAACCTCATAGAACTATTTCCTTATCATTTAGGGTACATGACCTTTATGTTCTCTCCCCAAACTAATTTTGATTGACTCTAGAGGCTGATATAAATATAAAGCTCACTTGAGACATTGCAATAAATAGCATCTAATTTCATGGATCTACTTTATTAATGTAAAAAGAAAAAGTAATTAAACTAATAACTGCTCTCTTCCCAAGAGAACTTCAAAGAGAATTTTTATTTCCTTTTTTTTCTTCAGCTTTTATAAATTAGACATGCATGGTACATATGGATTATTTTTTTATGTTTGCTATAACTAAAATAAAAGTGTATGAATTTTTATATCACAAATTACTAAGAACTTGGCTGTGTTAGGTAAAAAGAATATTTAGAAAACCATGTACAATGAGTTCCCTCAAGAATGCATTTCAGGCTAAATTAATTCATTTGATAAAGTATCTTAAAGCAATTAAATAGCAATATATTGAAATTATGGAAGTAGCTGAGATTATGGCTAAAAATGCCTCAAGGCAATTTTCACTTAATTAAGAAAATACAGTATGTCTCATTATGTTGGTAATGGGGTAAAAATGTGATCTATCTCCCATTCATTCCAAAGACATATTAGTCACCTGTTGGTAGCCCAAGGCTCAATTGCCAGGTATTGTTACAATAAAAATAAAATTGTCAATATACTTTGTTTTACAGGTAGGCACTTTTAACATACACATAAGAGTATATGAACATATACAATATTAATCTAAAATTGCCAAACTGAGGGAATGGTATCAATAGTCATAAATAATAAAAATATGACCAGGTCTTCTACTGTGGCATTAAGCAGTTTTTACTGCAAGCCAGCTTCAACATTAAGTGACTCTAAATAGATAGTGAGTCAACTGTGTGATTCATTTTACCACTTAGGTAATTTTACATAAATTACCATATCCTTTAATAGAATGTTGATAGTAGAATAGAGTCTTGTTAATTTTATATCCCTTAACTAGGTTCAACTGTGAATTACCAATCTTCAGCCATTTGTAATTGATAAAAACAGTAAAATTCATACAGATCAATTTAATAGGTGTCTTATAAAAATCCATTGGTAGTAATGTAGCGTGAGCAGCAAGCAATAGCTAGCTACAACTGGGTGACAACATAGCTCTGTAAATTACCTTACCCAAATAAATTTGAGATTATGTAACTAATGGATGATAAAACTGAGATTCCATCATTTGGGTCAGGGCACTTTTGATTATAAGTCATGTGACTACCTCTGCTGCTTGTTTTCCTGACAATTCTTACAAGTTAATTAATTCTGAGTTACAAAGAACATGTATTTTATATTTTATTTCAAAATGCAAATTTTTTTCTTTTTAGAAACTGCAGTCAATATTACTGGAGTTCATTCTTGCATTTATCCATTCATCTATTTGCTTATCTAACCATACAATAGATAGACAGCTAACCATAGAATATATACTCAGGCAGCATATTTGATATAATAATCTTTCCACATATTCTGTAATTTTTGTGTGTGTGTGTGGAACAAAACAATGTATGCATTTCAATGTACACTGAAAGCTCTAAAAATTATATTTTTGCCTTTTATATGTACCTTTTACTTTTAAATATATTTAATTAAACAAGTTTTATTGAATATCTACTATGTAACATTTAAGGAACCATTAGGAAAAAGTGATGAAAATCTACTTCTTTGCTCTCATTGAGTTTATATTCTGGTGAGAGATGAAAAAGAAACTATCACCTGTAAAATGAATAATTGATAGAGTATTTTATAATTATGTTGTCACTTTTCAGCATAAAATTGTGCACAGTATTCTCTCTGTTCATACATAATATTTTCACATTACACAAAGCACTAAAAGGAGGTAAAAAATATTGTGCATTTCCTCCAAAAACCATGATGTATTTGGAAATATTGGAATATTTAGGTAAAATAATGCAAATGGAAGTTCGTTTTTCTCACATAACTGTTAGGCTGCTGCTTTCATTGTCTCAGTGGTTCATAAAGTTAGGCCCAGGATTCTGAGAGTCTCTAGGTGAGGTGAAATATAAGGGAAGTAGGGAAACCGAGTATTTATCTTTTATAAACTCCATTAGTAAAATCAAGAAAAAGAGAAGGAAATTGCGATTGAGTATTTATTGTTTTAAATTGTGTTTCACAGAATCAGACCTGGAAATTTAGTGTGCAAAATCTATTAGCAATTAGGGTTAAGACAAAGAAAGGAAGGAAACCAAGCAAAGTAGAACATCAAGTCTAGTACCCCAGTGGATAATTTTGACTCAGTCCCACAGGGAGCTTTAGAGTCAAGAGTAGATTCAGATCATTGTCTTGCTTGGGGTAGGAGGGCAGAAATACTTACATTCCCACACCCACAGGTCATCGGTTCAGGGCAGATGCCTGGAGAGGATAATTTCTGTACTTCAGACCAGAGCTCTGCCAGCCTGCAGGGAGCCCTCTGAAAAAGAGATACAAGTGCTAGCAATAAGGAATGAAGGCACACCAGGAGCTGTGCACAAGAAAATAGTAAACATACAAAAAAAAAAAAAAAAAAAAAGGACACTGTCAGAGCACTGACATTATCTGCTATGGGTGTTAAGTGAGCTAACGTACATTCTAGGAAGGGAGTCAAATTCTACAAACATTAAAAGTTAAGTAGTATTCAAAGTAACAAAACTAGAGATAATTTAATTAATAACAGTTATCGGGGGGAAGCAGGAGAGGGAGAAGGGGGATAAGTAGGGGAAGAGTCTAGTCAAAGAACATGTATAAATGACACATAGACATGGACAATGGAGTGGGGAATGACTGTGGGAGAAGGGGTGGGCTGGGTGGAGGGTTACAATGGGGGAAAAAATGGGACAACTGTAATTGAAAAACAAAATAAACAAAATAAATAAAATTAAAGTAAAAAAATAAAAATAATAAAATAATAAAATAAAATATGTACTAATTCATTTTTAAAAAGAGTTAATATATGAGTGAGTCATTACATGGTGAAAAATTTCTGAGGATGAGATTGATTAGGTCAGTTTTGATTATATTTATTTATATTTGTAACCTGTCATATTTGTTATTACATGAAGTGGAAAGCGGGAAAAAATCAGTACAATAATTCTGATATATGGTACTTTTCCCAGGGCCCAGAAATAGGATTGTATGAACAAAATGAGAAGATTTTGTGAACAATGAAGACTAATGTTTAGACTCAAGAATGTGTATTGGTTCTTTTTTAAATATGTCCAAATCTTTGCCATGTCTTTCTTTTTTTTTTTTTTTTTTCATGTTTTAGCAACTACAAAATCCACTTGCGAATACATGACTTGAAGAATTAAAAACTATATTTTGACAAAAAATTCCCCTTAATTAGATAATGTTTTGCTGATTAAACTATAATGAAAGTACACATGAAAACAAATCAATAAGGAGATTATTAATACTAATATATTTTCCCCATAAAAGGCTTGACCCCAATAAATTATTTTTTCTAATCTACTTTTAAATATAATCCCAAGATATGTGTACAATAAACCAATAGATCCCACTTAACAGGAGTGATTCATGTGATGACAGAAATTAACTACTATATATAACCAGTGGATTTGTTCTCACTATTGACTTTTAAAGCCCTTCAAACAATTTTTCGTGTTGTCTTTCATCTTGTTAATCATAGTAACTTGAGATGAAGGAAGCATCTAAAATAATCAATTTAGGCAGAAAATTGTTGCACTATCCTCTGTACTGTGCTTCAGTATGACCCAGTAAACACTGATTACCTTTTTACTCCAAAAGAATATTTGTCAGTAAAGGTTTGTATTTAGGGGGCAGAAATCTTAACTAAAATTGAGCTTTACCTTTGACATAGCTGCCTTTTATTCTGAACATAATATCAAGTAGCAAAATAATAAAATGTGATAATTCTGTTTTTAAGTGAAAAAATATATTTTTTTCCATTTTCAGAAAACAAATATTAATATTTAAATAAAATAAAAATCATTCAGTCCAAATTCTCATATAAGGACACTAATACTTAGTAGATCTTTTGCTTCACTTTTAAAAAACTGTCTCCAGTTACTTTCCAAAAAGCACTGAGCAACATTAGAAATCAAAGTGTGTGTTAAAGTGAAATTTTATTTAGGAAGTTTTACTACAGTTTGGAGCTATTTTCTCTTTTTCCTGCTCACCATTCAACAAGTATGAGAGTTTCCCCCTAATTTCATAAATAACAACCTAAATCTTTTTTTTGTTATTTCTTTAATGATTATATCTATAGAATTATTTAAAGAGAACATCTCACCTAAGTATTGAAATATTTTATAACTGTGAAAATGCAATTAAATTTCTATGATGATTGTTTTCCCACCCTTATCTATGTATATGCATTAGTCTCATTTCACCTTGTACCTTGAATCAATTGTTGGCTATATCAGAAATCATGACAAAACGATTAGTGATTATGAGTTCCAATTTGAGTCCTGTTTGTTTCAAATAATTTATACCTGACAATCCAGCGATGATTCATGAAGACTGAATGCTACCTGCATTATATAACTTATTCTACATCACAGAAATGGCCCTGAATCATAGATCAAATGTAATATTCATTTTTAAATGTAGTTACTACATTTGTAACTCATTGTTAGGCTATTTTGTTTATGTCAAAGTCATCTTACAGAAGAGAAAGAAAGTAAATGTAGGGAGGAGACATTTCCTGATAACCTGGTCTTACATCAAACACTTCACAGACACTGTACATATTTTTCCCTCTTCTCACACTGGGCCTGTGAGCTGGTACTGGTAGTTTTTTGTTGTTGTTGTTGTTGCTGTTGCTCTTTTGTTTGTGTTTGTTTGTTTGTTTTTTATAATTCATTATTCTGGGTCACCTCCAATGAGAATAAGTGAGGCTAAATCACTTTTCTAGATTCCCATAGCAGGCAATTGACATGGTTGTTTTGTCTGATAACAAAATCCACTTACAACCTTACTGTTCTCTCACTGTTTTAGGTGGTGGCCTTGAAGGCTCAGAGCCTATTTTTAATAATTCAGTTTGCTGTAGATAATGCCTCTTCCAGTATGGCAATTCTCACTTTCTTCATATGTACATATCCACAAGGTATTTAGCTATACCTGTATGGGGTCAGAAGAAAACTCAGGAATGAGTGTCTAGAAAACAGTAGATACCTAAAACTGTTGAATAAGGTGCAAATTTGGAGTTATCAGAGAGTGAAATTTGCTATATATCCTTCCTCTTCTTTTTCAATCTGATTTTTTTTTTCAAATAGCTGGAATAATTTTGTACATTGTTTTATACATTACATTTTAAAAAGATGATTACTTTCTCCTTGAGAAAATCATAACAATTTTATTACCACTTATATTTTTCTATTTCATGTATTTGTCATCTTTTACTGGTGGACTAGTACATTTTCCTGCATTTGTACTAGCTAAAACTGTACAAGATAAACTTAATTGGAGACATTTAGACCAAGAACTACAGCTTTATCAACACAGAACAGGAAAGCTGTAAGAGAAGCTGCTGCCTCAACTGACATAACAGTGATTCCTAGAAGGCTTTATGGTTCAGAAAGCATCCCCAGGACTTTAGGACTACGGCTGTGTTCTCTAAGGCCCACGGTAGGAATTATGACCTCTGATCTGAGCTGAAGAGAATGTCTCAGTGTGTAAAAATAATGGGTTATATGGTTTGAGATTTTTAAACAGTTAAGAAAATTACACAAGACCATACTGCAAATACTGTTTGTAACTTGCTTTACGCCCCCCACCTTATATTGTGAACATTTTTTCATGTCAATAAATATGCCTCTACATTAAAAAATAAAAAAGACTAAGTACTTTATTTTGGTCACTGCAAATATAATTGAATGTCATTTAAACAACTTTTGAGAGGTTTTTGTGTTTTAGTTTTTTTACTTACCCGTTTTCATGGAGGTGAATATTGAAGAATCTGTTTATACTTTGAAAAATCTGTGTTAGAAAGTGGAGACTCACAGAGAGCAGGCTGAGAGCTGGTGGGAGAGGGGGAGTTAGAGGGCTGGGTAAGGGGCGGTGGGATTGAATTTGTATGAAATTGCTGGGGACACTGCAGAGCCAAACAAGCTTATAAAAGAGCAAAGTGGTAGGAATCACATATGCTGATTTTAAAACTTTACTGTAAGTATACAGTAATGAAGAGTATATGGTATTTTTATGTGGATGAGCATGTAAACTAATGGACTATAAATGAGGTTTCAGACATAGACCCTTATATTTATGGTCAATTGGTTTTTAACAATGGTTTGAAGACAATTCAAGAGAAAGCATAAAATTTTCAACAAATGATGCTCTGCTAACTGGATATCCACATACCAAAGGTATGAATTTGGACACATATCTAACAATATATATAAAAAGTACCACAAACAGATCAAAGACATAAAGGTAAGATCTAAAACTATACAATTAATAGAAGGAAACATAAGTGTAAATTTTTGTGACCTTGAATTAAGTATTGGTTTCATAGATATAATACCAACAACAGAATGACAAAAATAAATAAATAAATTGGATTTCACCATCTTTTTAAATATTGTGCTTCAAATTCTACCATTAAGAAAATATAAAACTAAGCTATAGTATGAACAAAAATATATGCCAACCATATATATGATAAGGGATTTGTATGAAGAATATATATACTTACAACACAACAATAAAAAGATAAATGCCCCAACTAGAATATACAAAGGATTTGAACAGTCATTTCTTCAAAGAAGATAAGTAAATTCTCTCAGTATCACTAGTTATTAGAACAATAAAAATTAAAACCACAATGAGATACCATTTTACAACTACTTTTATAGCTCTAATCATAAGGTCAGAAAAAACTAACATTGGCTAAGATATAGAAAAATACACTGGTGGAAATATAAAATGGAACAGCCACTTTTAAACACACTTTAATAGTTCCTCAAAAATTGATGCACACAGTTACTGTATGACCTGGCCATTCCATGCCCAGTTATACACCCAAAAGGATTAAATACATATATTAATGCAAAAACATGTACATCGATATTCATAACTGTGTTATTCATAATAGTTAAAAGCTGGAAACTACCAAAATGTCCATCAGTTGGCAAATATATAAACATAATGTGGTGGAATATTATCCAGTCATAAAAAGTAATAAAGTACTAATATATGCTAAAATATGTATGAAGCTTGAAAAACATTATGATAAGTGAAAGTCACATAAAGAAATACCATATCAGGGGGTACCCCCCCAAAACAGAATTTATTTATAAAAAATTGTGTATTTATTCTTACATGTTTAAACTTCAGTCACCATAAAGTATTCTTCATTTGATGCGATACACCTGTCAAGACTTTTTTCCACTGCTCGAAACAGTTTTTTAACTCATTGACTTTGATTCCTTTTAGTGCTTCTGCCATTTTTTGTTTCATTTCTTCCATATCAGCAAACTATTTCCTTTTGAGGACTTTTGTCATAGAGGTGAATAGAGGGGTGGGCACAGGGGTCATGCTGTATTTGGTCAAAAACTGCTGAACACCCAGCGTGGTGTGGGCAGGTGTGCTTGTAAATCACCCATCATGAAATGGGCAAGTGCCTTGAAAGAGTTTCAGGTTCCATAAATGAAGTTGTTCTTGTTGTTTTGGGGACACACTAAGGTTCCTTTATTATATATTGTCTATGACTGCTTTTGCATTGCAGTGGCTAAGTTGTGTTGTTGCAATAGAGAATGTACGACCTGGAAACTCAATTTACTAATTGTCCTTTTACAGAAAACTTTTTTTTTTTTACTATGGATTACACAGTAAGAATTTGGTAGGAAAACTAAACAAAAGGTAGAATAATAGCTTAAGGAGTTCCTGTAAATATATGCGAATTTAAAAAATAATCAGGTAAATGTACTCATGACTCTGAAACAGAAGACAGAAAATTTTAAAAACAATTATTCACAGTTATCCATCATCAAACAAGTTCTTAAAATGTTAATGACTAATTTAATATAATAAACAGAAAAGGATAAATTATACGGTTTCTTCAAATCTATTTTGAATAATATGGATTATATTGCTCTCAATTTCTCAGTGACCCCTTTAGCTCACACTGTTGGCTGTTATTTCTTTTGAAAGTCAGGATAGGTATGGTCACAGCAGGATACATTTATTCAAAATCTTCTCTGGCTCTGCCTTTCTGGTTTAGATGGAAATAGAAAGAAAAGGAGAGAGTCCAGGTAGCCAGGGTTCTGCAGAGATCACTTAATTCTGTGCACGTGCAGAGCAAGCACACCAGTGACATAAGCCCTGAACTGGGAGGCAGGAAAATCTGTATTCTCCTCCCTGGTTACCATCTATTTCTATAAGTTTCTGCACATCATTTAATTTCTCATGACTTGAAGTTACCTAATATAAAGTGAGATTACAGCAAATGGTCTATGGTTTTTAGTTTTATTATTTTTTAGTTGACCATACAAATATATTATCTTATATTTAATGTACTTCATAAACAAATTCAAAGAATGCACTTTATTAACACCATAGTTTAGGGCATCCCCAGGATATGAGAGATGCCAACATTATCACCATGTACAAGAACAAAGGAGACCGCAGCGACTGCAACAACTACCGGGGCATCTCTCTCCTCAGCGTCGTCGGCAAAGTATTTGCCCGGGTCGCCCTTGCCCGCCTGCAGACCCTTGCTTCCCGCGTCTACCCAGAGTCCCAGTGTGGCTTCAGAGCTGGCCGCTCAACAGTGGACATGATCTTCTCCCTACGCCAGCTGCAGGAGAAGTGTCACGAGCAGCATAAACCACTCTACCTCGCCTTTATCGACCTTACGAAGGCGTTTGATCTGGTCAGTCGAAGCGGTCTCTTCAGCTTGCTACGGAAGATTGGCTGTCCACCACATCTGCTTGCTGTGGTCATGTCCTTTCACGACAACATGCACAGCACGGTGTCCTACAACGGCGTAACCTCTGAGGCCTTCCCAGTCAGCAGCGGAGTAAAGCAGGGCTGCGTCCTCGCGCCTACGCTGTTCGGAATCTTCTTCTCCATGCTCCTCCAATACGCCTTTAAGGACTGCAGCGAGGGTGTCTTCATTCACACCAGATCTGATGGCAAGCTCTACGACCTGGCCCGTCTACGAGCCAAGAACAAAGTCAAAGAGGTGCTCATCCGTGAGATGCTCTTCTCCGACGACGCAGCTTTGACATCACACTCTGAAGAGGGACTCCAGCAGCTAGTCACTTGCCTTTCCCATGCATGCAAGGAGTTCGGACTAGCCATCAGCCTGACGAAGACGAATGTTATGGCTCAAGGCACGGGGACTCCCCCATGCATCACCATCGACGGATACACCCTGGAGGTTGTCAACAATTTCACTTACCTCGGGTCCACCATCTCGAGCTCTCTGTCAGTCGACTTGGAGGTCAACCGGAGAATCGCCAGGGCAGCCACAGTTATGGCCAGACTGAACCGGCGAGCGTGGAACAATTCCAGCCTCACTGAGAAAACCAGACTGCACATCTACCAAGCCTGCATACTCAGCACTCTCCTCTCTGGCAGCGAGACGTGGACCACCTACGCAAGGCACGAAAGGAAACTCAACAGCTTCCACATGAGGTGCCTGCGACGCGTCCTGCATGTCGCCTGGCAGGATAAGGTCCCCAACACTGAGGTGCTGAAGCGAGCCAATATGAGCAGTTTGCATGCAGTTCTTAGCGAGAGACGCCTCAGGTGGCTCGGCCATATCAAAAGAATGGATGCAGGCCGTATCCCCAAAGACCTCCTCTACGGCGAGCTAGCAGAAGGCAAGAGGATGACAGGGCGCCCAAAACTGCGGTTCAAAGACATCTGCAAAAAGGACATGACACAATGCTCCATCAATCTCAACACATGGGAAGTTCAAGCAGACGACCGCCTAGCCTGGAGGCTCGCGGTCAGGCAAGGTACATCACGTGCAGAGGCTGCGCGCAACGAGGAGGCGCTCCAGAAAAGATCGAGGCGGAAGCAGCGTCAACAGCAGCAACAACAGCCATCTGCCTTCACCTGTAACAAGTGTGGCAGGGATTGTCACTCCTGAGTCGGACTGCACAGCCATTCTCGGCGGTGCAGATAGACTCTCAAGAAGCTACGCCATCGTCTCTCCAGACGGACGGCTGCCGCCGCCGCCGACGACGATGACGAGTTTAGGGCATATGTGATCATGTCTCCTAGGTAAGTTTCTGTTCATTGTTATCTTATAATTTTCAAAATAATATTAAATGAGTTGTGTAGCATTGGTGGAAAATTTTGTAAGTATAAATAAAACTGATTTTATAAGCAAATGAATTCATTGTGACAAGATTGAAAGATAGATTAACATATATCAAAATTAATCTGAACATTTTAGGTTTATTATCTTTACCCAATATTAATGAGGTTAATTAGTACTTTTTAATATTCACCCATAATATTATAAACTATAGTGTAATTTTTGGGTCTAATTAAAATGGAGTATATTCATCCAGAATCCAGTTACTTTTAATAAACTGAGCCAGTTTTATAGTTTAAGATATTCTTCAGACTACTTGTGACATTTATAAGTCAGATCCTAGAATGTTTAAATTTAGAGTGTTAGCCATACAAACACATAATAAATTAACAATAGACTTCTAAATTATAAAATACTGTTCTATTTTTATCCAGATTTTTCCCTTTTAATATTGAGGTCCTTCACAACAAACAGCTTATGATTAAAATAAGAAATACTAGCTTCTTCATTTTAGAAAATTTGCCACTTATTAGGCAATAGTAAAAATTACTGGTACACATTTATTTTCTGTCCATTAAACTGTAGCCTTAGGGCATAAATGCACTTTTATTAATGGTATTAAAATAGATCAAATACATCTATATAATTAATTTCTATATTTAGATATTTCTCCTATATTTCTCCAAATTTTACATTTCTTTTACCTTATCTAATTCTCTGAAATCTTCATGATGTTTTTCTTTTCAGTAATCTTAGTGTACTTTTAAGAACTGTACCATAAGATTTATCCACATATTTCACATCATCTTATGTTTTCCTTTCCTGGTATATGTCGTTTTTAATGCTTACCAATGTTTTTGGTGCTTACTCCAAATCTGACCTGGAATAAGGACTTAAATAAATACCAACTTTTCTAATTATGGAGACATTTATTGTTTTTGTTTGACAATATGTAAGAAAGTTCTCTTTTTAAAACAGCATGTTCACTCAAATATAAAACCGTATAAAATATTAAAATTATACAAATCCACTAGAGAGGCAATTTTGTACGTCCTATGAAAAATGTCACTAAGAAAATAATATCACAGAAATAGTGTCAGGTGTGATCACAAGGTCATCACTCTAAAAATGTGACATGTCAGAACATTTTAGTACTTTCACTAAAGAGAAATAGAACATTTAGTAATATTGTCCTAGTGATAGAATTGTTTAATTACTGAACTAAAATATGTGTGTGTGTGTGTGTGTGTGTGTGTACTCTGCCTCTGTGCATTTATTTCATGCCAATTATAAATCAATAAAGCTGGTGAAAATCATTATATGAAATTACTGGAGGACTAAATGAAATTAAATTAAAATAATGATATACTAAATTTAAAAAGAAACTGCTATGTAGTGTAAACTTAGGAAGACCAATATTAGGTACAGACTATTAGAAAAGTTATTTAAGGCAAGGAGTTTTGAAAAAGACCTAAAGTAATTGGATGATAGGATTAAATCTATCTGTGGGTGGGAAGTACATAATTTTCAGAGGATAATATAAATGTTTACTTAATTTTTTATATTACCTAAAAAGGAGAAGTGAACCAACCCACATATTTACTAGATATTCATTATTAGAAGTAGACGGAATAAAATAAAACTGTCATAATTTCTGAAGACCCTTGTTCCACAGTGTAGTGCAATGTTTAATAGTAAGGCTTCCAAAATTTGGTGACTTTGTTTTAGATCTTTACCCCATATTCCCTAGCTCTGTGGTTTTGGGCAAATTATTGAAACAGTCTAAGTCTCAGGATTTTTATTTGTAATATGAGATAAACAACAATTTGTACTTTTGAGATTTCTGGTGGAGATTCAGCACATAAAATACAAAAACTACTTAGCACTGAGTTTGTAAAAAACAGAGCTCAGATATTTTTAATGGAAATCCAATAGTGTTAAATTGGGAAAATGCTTCCTAGAATAGTCTGTGTAGTAATAACAAGAAGTTATATTTCTAAGCATATTGTTTCACAAGACAGTGCTATACTAGGAAGGAATAAATACAGTAGTAAGAAAAAGATGGTAACTAATTTCTCCATTAAGTGTAGTTTACCTCAATGAAAAAGTAAATTTCACTAAAAACCATGACAATATCCCTTGTGACATCTCCAAACTACATCTGTGTTCAGTGGTATGATAGATTCTTCCTTATGATGGTATATAGGCCATGTTCATCAAAGTTCCTCTGTGTATTAGCCCAGTTTGATAGTAATGAAAAAAGAATTTTAAAAAAGAAAAATAGAAATATCTGAATATTAGATGCACCAAGTTTTTCTTAAAGGGCACATAGAAAATAATTTGACATTGACATTGATATTTGGGAAACTATATTAACACAGTGTCAGACACAAGTCTGCTAGATTAAAACAATATATTTTTGTAAAATGGGTAAAATAATTATGAGGGAAAAATGCAGAGTAGAAAGTAATCATTTTTGGAAAAGGGCAACAAATAGTGCAAACAAAATGATGTCACATTCTGATGCTTTCTATATAGGAAAGTTGTTCAGATGTGCAGAAGTATCAGCATCTCAGAAAAGGGATAATCATTGCTGTAACTAAATACATCTCCAATGAAATCTAGAGCAAAATAGAGCTATTCTTTGTCATAAATTATAGGAAAATAGTTGTTCTCATAAAACTTGAGTTTTTATGACTATTTTCATGTTGCTTCTCAAAAACAGATTGTTGAATACCTTTACTCATTAACATAAATCTCAATAGGCCAACTTCACAAAATAGCAAATACACACACACAAAAAAAAACAGAAGAGTAAATTGAGTTTGGATTTTTAATGACATGCATATCAAACTTAGGAGATAGTTAACCATATGCCAAAAAATTTGTGGTTTCTTTAAATCGTTAATAATGTCACTTTGAAATAACATTATCTCATTGAAATTATCACTTAACTGTCTTTCCTTTGCATGATTACACTTCGGTGCCCAGCTGGAATCACATGAATGTCCTTACTATCATCCACATTTAAATCATGGTGAACAGATTATATGACAGAGAAGACCATGTAACATATACCAGTCTCCTTTCCACCTTATTCAAGTTCTGACACATTAACAGGCTCTCTGAACACAACTATGCAGGTTACTATGCAGGTGAACGGTAGATCTAGAGATTGTTCTGACAATTCAAAGCTTTTCTTTAAAAGCTTATTCATTTAAGTTCTTGCTCATAATCTATTTATAGCACTTAAAAGAGACTTTGATCAAAACATAGTTGTTGGAACAGATTTTTTGACAGTGTGAAATTAAGATATCTTTTTACACCTGTTAAACTACTTTGCCATCTACATTTCCCCAGTGACCTTCCCAAGCTTCACTGCTATGTATACACCAAAGACTTCATGCTGCAACTATTGCTCCTTGGGTCTGAGGCAGAGACTGATTACACCAGTAGAAGCCCTACTCAAGTGTGTCAGCCTTAAGGAGGATTATGACTCTTGCCATTAAATCCCAGGTATTTGTAAGGTACTTCAGACTCCAAACTATTTTTGAAAATGTACACCTTTTAAATAATATGGAAAATACATAGTTAATTTATGTTAAATGAACACCTATTACACCCATTGACATTAGACATTAAGAGAGACAGGTTTATAAACAGAAGAGCTCTTCATAGATATCAGACTGCCAAGTACCTTTCTAGTGCACTAACCTTCCCATAGCTCTCTAGAAATAGCCTCATGACTTAGTTCTTTGTTAGCTCTCTATTTTTTTTTCTGTGAGTTACTTTCTCCTTTTTTAGGTGACACAGTATATATCATCTATCTCTACTTTTTCTTTTTGCTCTGCTCTCAGATAGTGAGTGCCCTATGCCACCTGACATGCTAACTCACACCCAGTTTGTGACTATCATTTTCTTGGACTAGCAATTCTGACACTATCAATTCTATCCACATTTATTTATTGTCAAGTCCACCTTTCCTTATCATCAAGTCCACCTTTTGTATGTGGTTGATTTTGTTTATATTTTACAATGTATGTAGTATATTTTAGTTTATGGGGAAACTATATGCATACAAGATAATTATCTAGCATACTCAAGCATGTGGAGTCCACAAAAGCACATGAACCACCAGGAAACATACCCTAATGAAGTTAACAATTTTTTTTATTTTGGCTGTCTCTGTGAATGGATGGTCTGGGAGCCACCAACATCAAGCTCACTCTAGGTCTTAATTACAAATGAAGCCATAGTTTTATTAAGAATGTCAGGGATACCCTGGCCGGTGTGGCTCAATTAATTTGTGTATCATCTTACACACCAAAGATTGGGGATTTGATTTTTGATCAGTACGCACGCCTAGTTGTAAGCTCAATCGCTGATCAGAGCACAACTGTGAGGCAACAAATCAATTTTTCTCTCTCAGATGGATGTTTCCCTCTCTCCCTTTTCTTCTCTCTAAAATCAATGAATATTAAAAAAAATAATAATAATAAAAGAATGTCAGGGATACTGTTTACAAAAAGGGGCAATGTAGGTCGCACAAGGTAACAATTTTCCAACTCTATCTTCTTGGTGTACACCTGAGGTGGTTAGCAGAGAGGCCTTATACATGCCAACAACTTCTTGCAACTCTGCAGATTTCTCTAAACATGGGAGGATACTAGGCAATCACACAGGGCAAGCCTGAAGTCCAAGCAAGTCAATGTCCCTGGAGCTCCTAGAGGCGTAGGTAATTTCTAGTTCTAGGTCAGAAGAGACATCACTTTTTAACAAAAGTTAACTCTTAGAAAGTGTTTAAGTGGGATAATATTTCTATTTCATATTTTAATATAATTTTAACTTTAAATTTTAGTCTATATATGTGTATAGATAGATAGATAAATAGATAGATATAGTGTTTACATTTTAACTGTGTGACTCACAGAATTTCAACAAACATAATATAAATGAGCAAACAGCACCTAAATCAAAAACATTAACAGGTCCTCAGAAGCATCCCTTGTACCCTTACCAGTCTCCACCCATCACCTGGTTACCCAGGAGTAATTACTGTTTTCACTTGTAACAGTAGACATTAATTTAAGCTCTCTTTGTACCTTATAAATAAAGAATTCTTCATTAATAATACTTTGTGCCTGATCTCTTTAATTTAAGATTATGTTTCTGACATATAGTCACTATTCTTTTTTTATGCAATGCTTTTTTTTCATGAGCTTTCCATGTTTGACTCATTCTTATCATTCAGGTTGATCATGAAAAAATGCCACCTCCTCAAAGGGGTTGTTTTTACATTTGTCCTATTTAACCACTTTACAACACCTATCATTATTGGAAATCATCTTGTATATTATCTTTTTAGAAACAACTATTGAGGTATAATTGACATAAAATAAGCTTCATATATTAAAATACAACTTTTGACAAAGTGTACACCAAAGGACACCAAAATATCTCCATGAAAACATCACTGTTAACAGAAGATAACAATGGAGAGGGAACAGGCAGGGAGCTTCCAGGATATGGTAATATTCTTTCTTCACCTCTGTGTTGATTATACAGTTGCCTTTGTTGTCTTTCATTGAGCTGGTACTGATAATTTGTGCACTTTCTTTCCAAAGTATGTCATATTTCAATAATTTTAAAAAATAGATCTGATTTGTATGATATCTACTTGCTTCTCTTTACTTAAATTTTAATTTCTCTTGTTCTGTTCTTTTCTGTACAAAAAAAAAAAATTTTTTTTTACACATTCATTGAGTAAAAATGCAAATTCCCAGACATTATAACTGTCTCATGGAACTGTATGTTGCACTAACTCAAGGGCTTGATTTTAATATAAACATTGATCTGCTGTTAATCTATCATAAAACTGCATAACCATATGTGAGATTATCAAGAGTTAAAAGATTTTTTGCTTGATTTACAGTGTGAAGACTTCATGTGATTATAATTCACATAAAAATAATCTAAATGTTAAACAGCTTTTCTTTAAAAGACATACTAATTAGATCTCTAAAAAAGAACTAAAACGTTGGTTATATTTTCCTTGTAAAATTCCTTATGTCTTATGAAGAGATAGCTTATGTTTCAACATCTACAGAGTTCATAAACACTTCCTGAATGTTTTCACACTCTATAATTGTGTTATGTGATAAAAGCAGTACTTTTTCACCCTTAATTGTCTCCTAATGTACGTTTACCATATGGCAAGCTGCTGAGTATAACAAAACAGTGATGCTAATGCTCTTTTATTTTAAGGAAATCACATAGTAAATAAACCAATAATAATTTTAAACATTTTTTAAGTAGTGAGGGTAACTCCTGCCACCTCTCCAGAATGGCTACCAAAATAACTCACTGGTTAAGTAGACAGATTTATCGCTGACTGCACAAGGGAATGAACTATCTTCACAATCACAGAACCATCAAGGACAAGATATTTATAAGATTTGGGGGGGGTCCAATTAAAGGTGGGTTTCTCAGTGAAATGTATTTGAAATTGGGTCAAATTTGTGAAATAATGTATTAGTGGGGTACTCAGTGAGGTGGTGTTTTTAAAGGGAGCTCTGATGAGGCCTTGAGCAGCCTATGGCTGTGAGAATTCTGTGTTAGTTCCTGGAGAACTAAATATTGTATTGTTTGGGTATCTGGATTTTCATAAAGTTTCTGAAACAAACTTATTTGTGACTTTATCTTCCTGGGTAAGAATTTCCTGGAAAAGCCAAATAATGTTAATGTGGAATGTTGAATAGTAAAGTTATGTTAATGAAGGCACTAAGCTTTCAGTTCTCAAGGGTTTTAAAGAAATTTACTCTGAGAAATAGCTTGACCCATTATTATAAATGCTTAAACTTATCACTAGTAATATGGCACAATTTTTCTTAGAAATATTGCATGTTTGCCATGTTGAAAACTATATAAAATCGTAACTTAGTTGAAAATAATTTAAGTTAAAAGTATAAAAACAGTATTAAGTGAATGTAATGGAAAAGTATAAAAAATACTTTAATAAAATGTTACTTGCAAAGAATTTTAAATTTTCCCTTTCAAACATTTTAGAAACTTTGTGACATTATTTTTAGACATAAATCTTGTCCTCTGAAGGTCATTTCCCAAATTTACTATTATCTGTGTATTACTCTAGTTCAGCAATTTTCAACTTTTTTCATCTCATGCTGTTACAGAACTAGTCAATGGTGTTCTGGAACAGCTGTGGGGTTTGATTGCCCACCACCAAGAAACATGACTTTCAATTCATGAGTTTGGTGAAAAAAAGAGAAGGTTTGTTTATTTAAAGGTTATACAGATTTAGAATAATGGCAGATTTCTGCCGATAAGTCCTGCTCCCTTTAAAAACAGCGAAAACACATGGTCCTCCTTCCCTCTGCCAAACCAGGGCAGTTTCAAAACACGCCACTCAGAGGTACCATCTTTCAGAAAAGCAGAGGTCTGCAGCTCAGCAATATTGGTCACAGTTCAGCTCCAAGCATCTCTCATGAATATGTGTGTCTAGGCTGGTTTCCCGCAGCACTGCCAGCTCTGCCGCCCCGTCTTCTTCCGGCAGACTTCCAGGCAGACCTCCAGGCTGACCTCCAGGCAGACCTCCCAACCTTGTGGCAGACTCACTGACTTTTGGACCTCCCTGCAGACCTCTTCTTTCACTGCAGACCCTGTGGCTCTCTCTTTCTGATTTTCAGTGGCCCTAATTTAAATGCTCAGCTTGGAACTTCCTATGTGGTCTTGTTACAAAACAAAAACAAACCCCAGAGTTTGCGGCTGGGGGATGGAGAAAAGGAAGCTGCTTTTAAGAGACCTTTGCATGCCTGGAGCTAGTTGCTAGTGTCTTTGTTATGCAATATGGCTTTAATACTCCCAAGGCCCACAAGATGGGAGGAGTCTTGAACTGTGGGATGGTACGGAAAGAGTCTGCAGAGCCTGCTTAGGGTTCTATGAATAGTTAGAACTGGTTGCAACACCCACTGTATCAGAGGACACAGTCAGGGATAGAGAAGCAGCTGCGGACATTTTAGCTGGGTCTCGGGTCTCAGGCTCTCTCTGGTTCTCTGGGTCTCCTGCTCTCTCTGGCTCTCAGTCTCATGCTCTCCCTCGCTTCCTCGCGCTCCCTCCATGGGGCTTGGTGAAGGGGCCTCCTCATGCGGATTAAAGAAGCTGAGTTCTCCATGCAGTTTTGAGAGGCCTCTCCAGGCCACTTTAAGAGGCTCTCGCCACGCAGTTTTGAAAAGGAGAGGAGGTCCACGCGGTTTACAGGAAAAAGGCAGTTTACAAGGAGGCTGAGAATCCAGGGGGTCCTGCATTGAGAGCTGGAGGGCACCACAGCACAGAAAGGACCTCCCCAATCAGATTGAATAATTGGCAGCTACTGGTAAAGCTGAACTGTGTTTAGGAAGTAGGGAAATGGTGATTCTGGCTTTTCTAAGGCTGGCCTGGTTTGGTAGGGAGAGGCAGAATTATGTGATTGTGGGTATTTTAAAGAACATAAGACTCAACAGCAGAAATCCGTAAATAATCTAAATCTATTTAACTGTTAAATAAACAATTCTTTTTCTTTTCACTAAACTCTAGTACTGAGAGTTGTAATTCTGGTGGCGGGCAATCAAGTCCCTAACTAAATAGCCTGTGAGTTCTGTTTCACTCAGAGCAGCCCAGAGGTTCTGTTACAGTCTCGTATCCGGTTCTTTCTATGGTACATTAGTGTCCACCATTTTTGTCAGCTCCCCAGTGTCTTTGGCCCTGTTTCAACTGCCATATTTCTTCAGGGCAACAGTTCCCACCGACACAAGGGCATTCGGGGTGGGCATCTGCCCCCTGCCTCTCACACAGACACTGTATGAGCTTCATCCCTATGTCACCAGTCACTGCATGTTCTCAGTCACTTACACAATTCTACAGCTTCCTGAGATCTTTTTAGAAAGGCATGGCTGTTAATCTCGCCTTTGTTATGTAATGTGTCTTAAATGCTGTACTTCCCACTCTGCAGGCACCTCTCATCTGCCGTGTGGTACCTGAAGGCAGTGTTGTGGGAGTGTCCTTTATTATCAGGGGACCCATGATCTGTACCACATTAAAATGGCACACATAAACTACTAAACTTCTGCGATACACCAAAAATATATGTTTTGCCAACCAAATCAAAAATAGATGTTAGTTTGATTCATTCACACCAGATGGCTATTGTCATTTTTGTTTTTATTTGACAATCTAAAAGAAAAGAGGTCAGTGCCCCTGACTAAATAAGTCAGGTATTGCATATGTAAGAAATTTGTGCAGCACACCAGTGTGCTTGCCATGGCACACAGGTTGAAATTTTTTTCTCTAGTTTATCACTTTTAGCGTTATACATTTTTCACATTTATTTTAGTCAAAATATAATAGCAAGGACCTTACAAGAGATGGTATCTTAAAATTACTCTCAATCTGGTAACATATATAAAAACTTTTTTATTGTCAAAAACAGTGATGTTAAACCTATCAAAATTTTAATATGTATGTGGAATTCAACGTTAAATATTCAGTAATACAATAAATAATAATGTGGATAAAATTAGAGGTTATCAGTGTTTATGAGACAAGTAAGTTCTAATGTTAATTGCACAAAATATATTTATTAAACTGAAATTATTTTAAGAAATTATTAACAGCTACAACTTATTTCAAATACTATATAGTTTCTGAACTGTATGTTTGAGTTTATTAAGTTGATTCATGAATTCTAGAAGATAATTTCATTATTGTTTTCTTATTAGACTGATCTTGGCCTTCAATTATGTGTTTAAAATGTTTTAATATTTAAATGCTCATTATAAATTAGAGTACTGAAGTATAACATAATGTCCTATTCCTGAGCAATTATTTTTTCCAGGGTTCCTACTGGAAAATTATCATGAGGACATTGTATTTTCCAAATTGTTTATACTTCACATTTATTGGGTTTGAGTACATTCTCTATGAGGAGGTTTAAGCATTTCATTCATCTTGCAATCTAAGGAGAAGCTACTTTATAGCAAAGCATTTAACTATATCTGTTTGAGGAGAGATGATGGATAGCTCAATTCTTTTGGATGTGTGCTTTGAATCAATCTCAGAGATGATTGTCTCTGGTATCTGCATGACATGTCTTTTGCAGATAAACAAATACCGGTAAAAAAATTCTAGGCACCCATTAGTTCATGCTTCATGAAATGAATACATTATTTCTTAGATTGAACCCTCATGCTCAAGTATCAAAATGAGTTTTCACCACCTCCCATCAGATGAAGGCTCCTTTTTCTTTTTATTAATATGAGCAGTTGATCTCTGACTATCTTTTGTCTATTTTCAAGCTGTGTACATATTATAAATTTTTAATATTGTTGTTTATATGTGGTATGTGTTCTCAAAACTAAATATTGGTATAGTTTGCTTAATTTAAAAAATTGAACAGACATTTAAAATAAATTAAAAAAAAAAAACTGAATCAAGGTAAGCTTTAACTTGTATAAGTTCCATTCTGATTCTCTTCAGATTATGACTGTAAAAAAATAAAATACAATCAATGCTGGGTTTATGAAGTATATAACTTTTATAAAAATTTTGTAAAAGATATAACAATGATTCTGAAACCAGAAATATAAAACTGCTGGACAAAGAGAATTATACTAATGATACAGGAACTGGCAATTATCACAAAAATGTTAGAATAAGTGATATTTAAATTTTATGGCATTGTATCTCAACTATTCCTTTAAATTTTTGATGGATGATTACTAGAGTTCCTATTAGGTTTGGAAGAGTGAGAGGAGAAATGACAGGAGAACAATCCATTAATTTAAGAGATTTATTTGCCCAGCTACAAACAGGCAGGTTGAGACCATGGAGGCATCAGCCTCAAACAGCAATAGGCAGGGATTTTCAAGGGGAGTGAGTGTTAAGAGGGGCAGGAGTTGGCTGGACCCACCGCTGATGGTTACAGTGAGGGAGTGGGAGTTGATTCTGAGAACAGAGAAGTTGCTAAATTCCTGTCTTCAGATAAGGATATCTTTGAAGGACATAGGCAGTCACTAGTGAGAGCAGTTACTGTGGGGAGCAGCAGATTTATTGGGGGGCTAGCTAAAATTTGAGCTGAATTCCCAGATCCCAGGTCTTATGCCCAAGTATCCAAATGCCTTTTCCCACTACAAACCGTTTGATATAGTATCGTCTAAAATAATGCTAATTACTCCATAGGGTTTTTCAGATGCTTAGTGGTTCTCTAATGACTGAAAACCAAAATTTAAAATACCAGTTAGGAAAAAAATGTATATCAATAACCTATATTTTTTAGCATATAGTTCTTTAATTTCCTTGAACTCAATGATTTTTTTTCCCCCTGCATTATTCAATGTCCACCAACATACTGTTCAATTTCCAGTATTGTTGCTTTTTTTCCAGCACACAATAATTTAATAAAATCCTTCACTGGCACACAGAAACCCATTTTGCCTTCACTTGCCATCTTACATGGCTTCTTCTATGCATACAAGCATTCATTCATCACATATGAGCACCAACTATGTATCATGCATCATTCTAAATATTTGGGATTTAGGTGTAATAGAGAGCAAAATTGCCAAAGATACTTGCATTTGAAGACCTCATGTTCAGGCTAAAGTAGTCAGAGAATGAACAATAAGCATAAAGTAGTCAGAGAATGAACAATAAGCATGATAAATAAGTAAATCATAGTTGTTAAACAGGTGGAAAATTCTTGAATTTTTTTAAAGGGAAAAGTGTAAGTAAGCAAAAGAGTTCTGGGAGATGGGGAATGCAAATTAAAATGTTAAATCTAGATGTTCAAAGTAGACCTCATTGAAAATAAAACATTTGAATAAAATACAGAAGCAAATGAGGGTGTTAGTCACAGGGAGAGCTAAGCAAGGGGCATGAAGAAGAAGAATTCCTGCCATGGGCAGAAATTACATGGAGATCAGTAAATCTGGAGTTGAGTAAGCCATTAGGATAATAAAGCAGGAAGCCAAAGAAGTGTGCCTGAAAGTCCTACAGGTCAATGAACAAAATGGGAGTAAATACACAGATCTGTACAAAGGAGTGAAGATACATGAATTATACATTTAAAGGATCATGCAGTTTTTAGTGTGATTCTTGGAGGAAAGGGAAGCAGGTTTGAGAAGTTAGAAAGTTATTGACATAATCAAGTTGTTTCCCTCACCCTGGAAAAAAAAGATCTCAGATAAGATGGGAACATTAACCTTGGTGGTGCTATATATATTTTGACAATAAAGCCAAGGATATTTCTTCTATGAAATTTTCAGAAATTCTTATAAAGTTACTATACTTGTCTCATATTGTTATAAAATATAACCTATATCTTATTTTTCTATATATTTTTGTTACAGTGTTTGTGTCTTATAAGGCCAAGAGAATAGCTAATGACATTGAATATCTCTGAATTAGCTGTTGATTTTTGAAGAAAATATTACTGTAAAATATCTTTCAAACAACTGAAATTAAATTTAAAAATCTTAAAAAAAAAACAAATGTTTCTTAAGACTAATGCAAAATCTTTTGATGACAAACCCTGACATGTATTTAACATGGGTATATTTATAGTTTTTCTGTCACTTGTGGATAATTGTATTTTTGCTGCACAAATTAATGTGTTTCAGCTGGCTTTGCAATTTGTCAACATGGCTTGACAGACCATTCCCCAGAGTTCCCTTCCTTCCATGCTTCTGGATGAACCACAGCAGGTATTTTTTCAGAGGATCTAAAGTCAGAAGTAAAGCAGCAGCCCTTCTGTTTTTATACTCAGGACATCAGGACAAATACTTTGTTGTTCACAAATCTCCATGATTATTTGTTGATTTTCCTCAAGCAGCTGCTTGACCTGCAATCAAATCCACTTTTCCCTTCATATTCCTTTAGCTTCTCTACTTCTGGCCCATGCATGTATTTAGCTACATGACAAAAGGTGTTGGTTAAAATACACTCTTTATCATTGATGAAGTCAGAGAGAATTTCCATTCTTTTCTCACGAGTTCTTCTCTGGTTTGTAGGTTCCAGTTCATTCTTGTTCTCACCAACATTATAACCATTTCAATTCCTGACTCCTTGCACTGTGTACTTTAAGGACATAAAATATGAAAGTATCAGACTGTTTAAATAGCTCTCCAAAATGTGTGAGATCAATTCCTAAAACAAGTTCCTGTAAACATGAATATATCTAAGTAGTAACATTAGTGGTTCTATTTCTCTGATAAAACCTTGATTGGAAAAGAATTTAGTATAAAAAGTGGTTCCAAAGAAACATAACCTCAAGGATCACTTCTTTGAATTAACACTATCTGTAATTGGGTCTCTGATCTTATTAAATCTAAAAGTATTAATATCCATGATTTTAGTTTTAATTTTAAAAGGAGCATTACTAGTTCACAGCTTGCAGAGACAACACAGTTATGTAAATTATCATATGTACATAACTATAATTAAATTTTCACAGAGGGCAAGGCTCTGGGTAATCAACCACTTGCTACCATACAAAAATTTTTGTGTGAAATAAAGAATATACAGGGGTGAGTTAGTAAATTCTACAGGCTCTGAGAACTTGGGGAATAAAAATGAGATCAAGGGTTTAAATTCCCATCTAAAGGTATGTATAAAAACATAAAAGCATAAATGACATCCCTAAAAGAAACTCATCTCCTTTAGCCACAGTGTCTGGATTTCTGGAAACTAAACCTAAAGTTTAAATATATTGGTTGCCAAATTACAACCCAGAATGAATTCTCAACATCACAATGTCTCTTTTATCACAATGAAGATATTGATTGAGGGGAAATGAAATTCTAAAAATTGGATTTGAGCATAAAATAGTTTCTGGTGACACTGAGGACAATTAAGGCCTAAATTTATTCTTTGCCATTAGAAACAGCTCTTTCACCCCTGTCTGAGTACTTGGTGCTCCTTTTCAAGAAAGACTTTAATGGCCTCTCTTGAGGTAGCTGGTTTACAGAGGATTGCTGGTCTTCCTCATGACCCATCTCTGCCTCCTTAATTTGTCCTTTTTTTTTTTTTTTTGCCTCTTTATTTTTAAATTTAACATAATGATTTGACATTGATTCATAGGGTCACATAGGTTTGACATGTACATTTCTCTGATACATGATCTGTATATTGCATTGTGTGCCTATCACCCAAAATCAAGTCATCTTCTGTCACCATATTTTGGCTCTCTTGACCCTTCTTTACCTATAACTAGACTCAAGACCCAACAAGTCTCAGAGAATAAAATATGAAGTATAAGCCATGAGGAAAGGTAATATATATCAAAGAAATACATGATTTTGTCAATGTAAACCAAGAGAAGCCTGGAGGATGTACAAGGAAACTAGATCATAAAGGTGTGAGTTAAAGGTGAAAGAAATTAAAATTGATCAAGCCAAATGTATCAATATAGCTCTCGAAAAGAGATTTCAAATTTATAGTGTTAACTCAAGGGACTGGGAATGGTTCTAATGCTTTGTATCTATATTTGACTGAAATACAGAATCAGTGCTGGTCCAGACAAAAGGCAACAGAAAAAATAAAATAAACAGAGTGTTCTTGATACATTATAGAGGGAGATATTCACAGTACTGGAAAAACTGGAAAGCTAGAGTGGATTTATCATGTAATACCTCAATGCTTATCCTCTGGGACAGTATAGAGGACATTCTGTCTCCAGAGCTATGAGAAATAAAGTACCTACGTAGTCTTATGGCACAAGAAGTTCTACAGAAAATTACATTCTTCTCCATAATCTATGAAGAAAAGCTAACTGTATTAGACATTCCCACTAACTTGCAGAGTATCTATTTTCATATAGAGTGTGCCTCCCCGGGACTCCACCATTATCTAGTATAACACAGCACATGTACTCCTGGACTACCACATGCAGCCTGAGGACAGTGTACCCCAGATCCTGAAGGAGAGAGCTGCTGCGAGAGGGTGGCGACTCTGAAACCCATAAGTGCACCTTCCAGAGAGGATGGAGATCTGTTTGTGTGACCAGCTTAAAGACAGATAAGGATAGAGGGAACTTCTGGTTGTAGTGGTTTTGGCTTTTAGCCTGGGAAGGAGCAACGGAAGTACTGGGTTTCATGGGAAAACAGAGCTCTAAGCAGGAGTGTTTCCAGGCACTCTCCCCTTAGGTTGGAATTCTGTAAATAAAAACTTGTGTCCCTCAACACTAATTGTTGAGTCATGCACCAAGGCACCACATGCATGGGCCCCAGTTTGCTCGGTTACAAAACGTTTCCCAGGTAAAGCATATTCCTATTCTGAATGTTCTGTACATGCAGTTTCCACTGTACATCTTAAGTTCTTGAGTGGGTGAACTGGCAATGTCAATAATATGACCAACTCCTCATTTACAACCTCAGAAAAGAATTCCAATAGAATTCCATGATTGACAATGAGGTCGCATAAACCCACAATAGTCCTAACTTAATTATTTTCTAATGTAACGGTCACTTAATTTTGAATA
This sequence comes from Furipterus horrens, assembly GCF_987537825.1. Classification (NCBI taxonomy): domain Eukaryota; kingdom Metazoa; phylum Chordata; class Mammalia; order Chiroptera; family Furipteridae; genus Furipterus; species Furipterus horrens. The sequence continues at coordinate 178,021,903 of NW_028327171.1, forward strand.
TCATGTTTGAGACATCAGAAGTTCTTCCCATTCCACTTTCTTTTGATAGATGGCTCTGAATGAAAGGTCGTGTATTAACCTCTTTCCTGTAGTTTTTATGGTCTCAGTTTTAAATTTCCTGTGATCACGGGCTTGAAAAATAATATACATAGCCACACAATCCACACTTTGACATAACATGAACTAACACACAGAAAGTTTGGCTTCTGAAACAGAGGGTCCCTATGACTTTGATTACGTTTAGTTTTAAACCTTAGCTCTAGAAATCATATTTCTCTTTCTACATAACTGCATCTCAGAGACCTGGATAAAATGCACCCCTGAGGCAGCAGAAAACAGTAGCCAGGAACTAAGAGTCACAAGTTTCAGATATCTGGCAGTCTAAAGATAACATCTTGACTTAAATTATGTTTCAGCTCCTGAGCCCAAAATGGAAAGACAACTCCTCCTCCACTCCCCATTCCCTCTCTGGCTACTTTCCCATGAGACCAGATATAGAGGAGCTGGAAGGGACCTCAGAACTCTCCTCAAGACCTGAAGAAATGATTTATTACCCTTATCTCACCTTTGCCCAGTCAGCTCTCAGCATGAACCCTACCCCCTATTCCACACTGTCTTTTGATTTTGCCCTGTATAATCTGTAACATACATGCAATCTGGGAGTTGGAATTTAGCATAAGCTCCCTTTCTCGAAATTGGTCAATTGAGTGTTAAACTATTTTTTCTTTAAATACTACCAATACATGCTTGTGCATTTCTTCGGGTCAGTGTATGCAGGCAGGTGGACACAAGGAAAAAGTTGAGGTTCTGTTACTGAGCAAAGCGGGGCTCATTCTTGTGCCACCTTGGTATAAGACCCAATAATTAGTGTTGAGAAAAACAGGTCTTTATCTATAATATTCCAACCTTTGAGGGGCTGGTAGCACTTCAGCTCAGAGCACTTCCTTTGCTCCCCAAAAGGCTATAAACCAAAGCCAAGCCCAATAGTTACCCATCCCTTATCTGTCATCTGTCTCCTTCAGGATCTGGGGTATGATGTCATCAGCCTCCATATAACAGTCCAGGAGAACATGTGCTTTGCCCTTCCAAAGCCACATGGTATTGTCCCTTTCAAACTAGCATGGAGTTCTCTCTTTCCTTTCCAAGCCGCATGGAGTTCTCCTCTGCCCTCCTTGCAAACCGCATTGATCTCTCTTCCTCCCTCAAAGCCACATGGAGATTTTCTTTTTCTTTCAAACCATGTGGATCTCCTCTCCTCTCTCTCTTCTCTCAAAATTGCATGGAAATCTCCTCCTTCCTGCAAACCATGTGGATCTCCTCTCCTCTTCTCAAAAACGCATGGAGATCTTAGCTAAAATGTCTGCTGCCTATTTTTAAATCACTGACTGCATCCTGTGATGCAGTGGGTGTAGTAACCAGTTCTGACGATTCACAGAACCTTGGGCTGGCTATGTGTGTTCTTTATGCACCATTCCATGGTCAAAACCCCTCCCATCTTCTTGGGGCCTTGGAAGAATCAAAGCCATTTGCATAACTGAGAAACTAAGCTACTAGCCATAGTCATGCAAAGGCATCTTAAAAACTGTTCCCTTTTCCCCATCCCCCAACCCACAGGCTCTGGGGATTTTTGGAGACCCCCACTCTGTAACATTCTTAAGCATTTAGTCTTGATGCAAAATGTTAATTCCAAAAATACCTGCTTTCCTCTCAAAGATATCACAATATTCTATTTTTTATATTAAATAATAAAGTCTGATTAATTTATTTCATGGTTAAAAGAAGTGTTTTATAACTTTGAAACTTCCTTTTCAATGCAAGAAAAGTGTTCCTTTAAACTCCAATGAACTCAATGACTCTACAGGCAGGACAGGGAGATCTAAGCCAGAGAGGACTAAGGTAACTAAAACATTACAAATATTTTAGAATGTACTTTGAGCAAGAAGAATTTAATGTTTCTTTCAGTTTGACTAAATTTTAGACAGGCTTCTTCTGGACTCTAGTCCTTTGACCTAGAGCATATACTTAAGACCATTTACTTTAGAAAATGTATAATTGCAAATTCTTCCTCTGTTCTTTTGAGTTGTAAATCTTTTTAAAAGCTTCTTAACATTTTTACAATCCAGTAATGCCTTTCTCAATGACCTGAGAACTATCCCTTTGAAATGTAATCATCAAGGAATATAGCACCCTATTTTCTAGTTTCCTGTGGGAGGGTAGAGGCTTAATTTCCAGCAGCACCTTGCTCCCAGCCAAAAAACTACCTGCTGCCTTAAAGATGTGAGAAAGTTGACTCTTCCTTTGAGTAAAGGCAATTGCAAATACAGATGTTCTTCTATCCCCTCAGTCACCCCTGCGCAGAGTTGAGCTCATATTAAGTTCTGGTCTGTCTTTATTGGAATAGCTTTGGAGAAAGCCCCTTTTGCCTGTTTAGTTTTACTCAATGTAATTTTTGTTATGACAAATTCAAAATATTTTCCTGAAACCAAATGAGATAAATTACCCAAGGGAGGAGCAATAATACTCCAGGGAAAGCTGACCCCGACAGTACATATTATAGTATAATTTTGGATTTTTAAGACAAAGAAATCATACTTTGGGGCAACAAAATATAAGATCATATTTTTCAATTAGAAAAATAAAATCGGGCAATAGTGGAACTTATTTACTACATTAATGTAAATTTCAGTATTTTTCAAATTCTTCATCCATTCCTCTGTCCAGCTGGGGGTGAAATATATTACTAATATTTTTCCTCTCACTTTCTAAATTATTCTGGCTGGGCTAATAACAAAATAGACAGATTCAGATTAACAAGCAAAAAAATCAAAGTTTGATACATGTGCATGGGGAATTCACAGAGACATAATAAATCCACAAAAATTCCAAAGACACTGAGGCAAACTAGATATATAAGACATTTTGGACAAAGGAGAAAAGGTCGAGTGGGTGGTATCAGGGTATTAGATTTCAGCAGTGAGATGGGTGACTGCAGGTAGTAGAGGAAGAGCTGAACACATGGTAGGAAAAGCCTTGCCTGGAGATTCAGAACCAATGGGGCACCGAGAGTATCTAGCCAGCAGACACCTGTCTGAAGCCCTCTTGTTTACCATACCTAATTCAAATTAGCCTAAGGGGAATATTTTAAGATCTCCTTCCTGAAGCATGTTTCTCTGACTGAATCTCTTGGGCAGGAAAGGGAAGGAGGGCCCAAGTTCTCTCTGAGTGTTTTGTTTTCTAATAGACAACTTAAAATCAATGTCTTAATAAGAAGTTTCAGGGTGGCAGAATTTCAGTCGCTTTCCCAGATTTTTTTTTTTTTTTTGGTCATATGACTTAGCAATTTCTAAAAATAAAAGCCAGGCATATATTTCCCAACACTTGAACTTGGGGATAAGCTGTATGTCTTACTTTTACCAAAGGAATGTGCCTGCTGTGATGTGACTAAAAGCTTGTGAATGGGACCAACGGGTTGCCATCCCTAAAACTGTGCCTTTTGTGATATTGATTTTAAGCTGATTGTTAAGAAACAAGACTCAGAAAAGGACCTTTGAGTCTCCCTGTCCCGCCTCAGGGATTAAGATGGAAAGACCTGCTCCAGAAGGAGAATCTTAATAGTGTTAGGTTTGTGCCCAGAGGAAGGGAGGAGTCAGGTGGACCAGTTCAAAGCCTTTATTGAAGGATATTCAAGCAGGCAGCTGAGTCCGTGCAGACTGCAGCACCAAGGGAAGGGCTAGAGGGATTTTTAAGGGCTTGGAGCAAAACCTCAGGGGGATTTGTCACCCTGCTGGTCAGCTCCAGAGTCCAGGGTATTAATGTTTGTGAAAGGACAATGTCCCCTGATCAGGGATAGCTGTGAGGAGACTTATGGTCCTTATTTCTGGGAAATAATTAAAGGAGAGGGGAAGGGGAAATGGGAGTATAATTCTCATCAAGATGTGGCAGCTATGCCTTCGTCACCTCTGTTAATAGGGAACCTTGCGATCACGTGCATGGCCGGTGACGCAGACCCTCTTTGTATCAGCACAGGTGGTGGCTCAGGTCCTTCCTGCATGACTGCGGGCCACAGTTCCTGAGAACACAGTGACTGCTGGCCATAGCCTATTTCGCAAAGCCTGACTCAGGTGGCAAGTCACAGGGCAGGCAACATAGAGTCTCTGGCTATGACAAATATATTCACCTTAGCTTTAGATAGGAAGGCTTCACTCTAGGCAGAGGTAGAACCCCCTCCCAAATTGTGTGCCAATTTTTTTCGAGATGCGTAGCAAAAAAGAATTTGCCTGCAACATGTGTTCAGTTTTTTCTCAGCGACCTGTAAATTGCCAATTTTCTTTGAACTTTCAGACCTCTACCACCTTTTTCCTTTGTCCATATGGCATATAAATCTCAGCTCTCCAATGTAGTTACGGTATTATATCTTATGATACCCCTAGCATGTACATTCATACTAAACTTTGTAACACTTTCTCCTGTTAATCTGTTTCTGTTAATTTGATTACTAGCCCCACAAGGACTTGAAAAAGACAAGTGTTTACAGGCAAGGCTGAATGGCAGGTATGTGGCTCAGTTTCTGTGTCCTGAAGGGCAGACTGAAAGTCACCCTAAATGTTCCTTGCGTAAGTTCCAGCAAAGCAGACTTAAAGATCATATGTGATCATTTGCTACTTTTGTTGTGTTTATGCAAATGAACAGAATAAATAAAAAAGAGGAAGAAGAATTTAGAAAGTAGGAGGAAAAATAATGTTTTAGCCCCTACACTTAAAAAGTGTTCTGTTTCTATAATTATGTAACCAGATGGAGAAGGTTCTTTAAGGTGTCACAGGAAAGAATTCAAGGACACACAGGAGGAGCTAAAGCAGCAGTGGCAAGATTTATTAACATGAAAGTACACTCTTGGAAAGAGATCAGGCAGGCTCCATGCACTGATCTTTCAGAGTTATGCTGCTTCTATTTTCTTGGGCTGGGAAAAAAGAGCGGGTTTATTTTGAGCCATCCAATCTTATCCTCTGATTTCCTTTGGGTGGTTCCCTGACACTTTGGCTCCCACCCACAATTATCTAGGTTTTTCCACAACAAGGTCCAAATTACAATGCTAATTTATTATAATCAGGGGATAATTGAGGGTAGGTCACTTTGAAGTGACTTGTGTATGAGTCTGCACATGTGCTAATAATAATAGAAATTTCCCTCTACCCCTTTCAACCCCCTTCTCAGAATGTTTGTGGTTTTTCCCAGGTCTGATGAGCTGGTGGAACTATGTTAAGTTGCTTCCAAGGGTGATAGCAAAGATATTTACCTGCTTAGTCAGATGTTTTATTCTGTTTGCTCCCTCTTTCATTGTTAATGTCTAAGTTGCTGCCTACTGTAATAATTACACTCACTGGCTCTTGAACTTACACCCTCACCATGAAAAAAACATGCTTCGGTTAGTAGACTGGTCTCTCCTTGGACAAATGGATTCTCATTGGAGGATAGAGAAATGTGAAATGGAGCTACCATCCTCAAGGTCCAACTTAGATTAGGACCTGAGCCAGCCCGCAGGTACGCAAATAATCTCAACCAAAATCAGAGCTGCCCAACTGAGCTCAGACTAGATCACTGTGTTCTTGGCTGATCAGCACAGTTATGAAAAATGACTATTTAACGTTATATGCCTTTGAGATTTTGAGGCTATTTGTTATGAAGCAAAATCTAATGGCTCCAACAACATTTGATGAGCAAAATTAGTGCAATGACATTTACACATTCTCATGGGAATATATTTATATCCAAGCAAGTTGTCTTTTATGTGCAATCCTACAGACAAATCACTTACACATGCAGTAACATAGAGAATAATGTTAACGTGAACCCTTCTAAGAAAAGACAAGAGAAGTATCTCCAACCATTTGACTGAAACTGTGAAAATTTGAGAAAAAAAAATGCCAATGAATATCTCTTTATTATAAACATTAAATATTTTTTATTAAAGATCTTGTTTCTAAAACCATGATGGGGCAAGGATAAAAGAATGGATTGTACACACTACATACACTGACAATGTAGAAATGATAAATCTAAATGAAAGGGGGAGATAGAAATTATTTAGGAAAAAAAATGGTTAAGACATGTCTTTTCTATAGTAACAGTGAATCAAAGCTGATAAAACAAGTAGTAGAAATCTAAGCTTATTCAAGAAAACTCTAAGAAAGTTATTAGTAACAAAAATTAGAAGGTGAAGCTAATTGTATTGTTTCTATAGCAAGGATCTGATAACTACAGAAAATAAAAAAGAAAGAAGTAACATCTTGGCCATGTGGCTCAGTTGTTCAGAGTGTCATCCTCTACACCAAAACGTGGCTGGTTTGACTTTCAATTAGGGCACATATCTAGATTGCAGGTTTGATCCCCAGTTGGGGCACATATGGGAGGCAACCAATCAATGTTTCTCTCTCACATCAATGTTTTTCTCTCTCTCTCTCCCTTCCTTTCTTTCTAAAAGTAATGAAAAAAATATGTTCCTGGCTGCAAGAAGAATTTTAATAAGAAAGTAGATATATAAAATCCTGTCTAAAGTTAAGTCCTCTCTCTTGCCGTTTCATGACTACTGAGCCTACATTTTACTCTAGCCATTGCTATGGCAACTACTTTCATGCAGTTCTAATCAGATAGAGTCTTTCCTCATCTTTACAACTATTTCGTCCTATTCTAGCATTTTCTCTGAGAGCTATGGTTGTGTTGAGATTTTGGATAAGCTAACATTTGTTAAGTAGAGTGCAGGGATGTTGGATGATGAGCCAAAGGTCAACAAAAACCACAAGAGAAAGTGCAATAGAGAAGTATACTACTCACGGGACCCTGAGAAGGTACATGACAAGCCTCAGGGTCACGTAGAGAGGTCAAAGCAGGGTGCAGACAGAGAGCTAGCAGCAGGACTTGGGGCACATGCCTGTATGAGTGTCCCTGAATGGAGCGCTTTGGGAATTCTGGGGTAAGGGTGGATTGGACAGTTCAAACCAAAAAGACTGGAGTTTTGGTAAGTTCACTGGAGCTCTTGCCTAAAGGACACACAAAGGGAAAGAAAGGAGCTGGGGGCAGAGAGACTGTTTGTCACCAGGTACACTGGGGGATTCACATCAGAAACTTACATTTACTTGTGATCAACCAGCTGTTATCTAGGGCATGCTCTCTAGAGCACATGTGAGGTAGTGGTGTCAGTTCAAGGTCCCTACAGGCTTCGTGGCCACACAAAATAAACACTGAGGCAACAAATTATGGAGTATTTTAGTTAAAATCTCAACAGATCTGGGACCCCTGAGGAAATCTCAAGATCCTTACTCATGGAAAACCTTAAAGTGTTCAGTGGTTATTGGCTCACACACCATGAAGCAGCTGCTTAAACTACAGGGATGAGTGCTGCTAGATATAACTTCAGAACATCCCGGTGGAATTGAGTATGTTGCCCACAGCTGTGTGGTCTTCCCTTCATTCCTTGTTTCACTCTCCCATGCCCCCACTCTTGTTTCCTGGGATCATTTCCCAAAACAAACTTGCACAACAAGCCTTGGTCCTATATGTGTGTGTGTTTATATATATGTATATATGTATGTGTGTGTTTCAAAATTTCAAAAGAAGTACAGGAAAATATATGAAAATACCAGTGATTATATAGAAAAAAGTCATAGTTACTGTTTATTACCACTGTGGATTCTTGCCTACTTTTCATAATTGAAGTAAATGCTAAATTTAGGTTCAAGGTTAAGAAAAGCTAAAAATATTTTCATCCAATTTTATGGGTCATCTGAATTCTATCAGTGGACCACTAAGTTAAAAACTCTTAGTATAACAACTGTTTGATTTTCATCATAAAACTCACTCATGGGTTCACATAACCTTTAATCCTCTTGAGGAGCTAATACTATTTATCCCAAGGCATTTTTTAAAATGTAGGTAATCTTTTAAAGGAGTCTGATTGACCTTTTGAATGCCATTGATCATATATGCAAAGTATTTAGATATTTTCTTAAGTATATACAACTTTAAAATTTTTACATTATGGTTTTGTTGTCCGTTATTTGCAGAGGTAGAAAATAAATTTAATAGTTTCCTAAAGTGATTTGACTAAGTGCTGGAAGCTGGCATAAACCCACATTGTCAGAACGATTCCTTGCTATGGTGGGTTACGGTAAGCTATGCAGTTTTTGTATCTGGTATGATATCCTGATAACCCACTAATCCACTTAACTGTATACACTCTTTGAACCTTATTTGTACATTGAGAGTGCTATAACCCACTTACAAAATGCTGTGAAGTATAAGTGAAAAAAATAATTTATTAGAGTGTTTCTATTTATGGGAGATATTCTGTGCAAGAAGCAGAAGGAAAAGCATAGTCATTGTTTTAATTAAATTATTTTATTGCTCAGATGAAAAATCTTCTGTACATGAGGCAAATGGAGGACTTGGATATGTACAGAAACCAAATGTGAAAGATGCGACTACCTCATCAAATAGCCAATCTCAGTCAAGTCTAGACAAAGAAAACAATTCTTACCTTCCCTGAAAAGAATTGAAGTATCCTAGAGAATGCTCTTGCTGGAGATAGGTATAAACGCCTTCCCTCCCAACAGAGAAAAGGGTAAAAGGGGTTGACCAATGGAGGCTGAGTTCTCCCACATTCACCAGTCAGAAAAGTTGTTCCTTCTCCTTTAAGAAAGATGTCATAAATGGAGCACCTTCCACATGGAAGGAAAATAAAGTGGGGAATAAGTGCACCATTTATTAAAGCATGGGTCTTTTCATCTTACTTCACATCTATAATCAGTTTAGCATTCCAAAAAAATAGTAAAACATACTGATCATTTTTAAACAGCTGAGTAAGCCTTAAGGGAAATGATTAGTAGAATATTAGTGTCATAACCAAGATGACCAGAGCAAAGCCCAAGTTCATTACGTCAATCAAATCACAGGCAGAAGAGGGAGATGGGGAGGAATTAAATGATAGAAAAAGGTAAATTAGACATACAGCAGGCATGTGAACTGTTAGTGATGGTGAGTTCCTAAATAAAGGCAAAATAAATATCCTGATAGAATAGTAAATTTATTGTAGTCTGAGTGGATAGGCGATTTTAGCATGCAAGAGGAATTAGAAAACACAGAATCTGGGCAATACAGTGAGTGGACTAGGAGTTCAGACTGCAAATGTCACAAACCCAGGCTTGAGAGTTTCAATCACAAGAACCAGATGAGATGAACAGCAAAACCCAGTTGATTGAGAGTCAGGGAAGTATAAAGGAAAACTCCTTTCAAAGAGCTAGGATTTGAATAAGATTTTTGTTGTGTTGGGACTTTGTGTAAGTGTTAAATTGGTATCCTTTGTAAGATAAGCAAGTAGAAAAAAAATAACGCAGCCCTAACACTGAATAACACTACATTTATATTTTAAAATCAAAGAACTTCAAGTTTAGAAGTGGTTTTAAAGAGCATATTCAATTCCTGCATTATGCAGGACTGATTCCAAGTTAAAAGAGGACCATCATGAATGAAATCCAGGGGAAGTCTAGAAAAGATTTCTAAAAAATAAAAACCTTCGGCTACCTTAAAATAGCTTTTGAGTTATTTTTATATCCTGCCTTAGCCAAAGAATTCCCAACATCAATAAATATAAAAATGTCGGGTTACCATCTAACCTTTTTATCAATTGAATATGCTCTGAAAAATTGCCTATTGATAAAAAGTTAAGACATTTTCTTAGATACGTCTCATTAGTCAAGTATAACTTAGTAATCACCTAATTACCACAACATTTTCATTAATCCATTCCATTTGCAAAAATGAATTACATTAGCTGCTCTCCATAAAAATGACATTTTACTCAAATTTGTATTTTTATATTAAGGCAAATAACATGAACAAGCTTCAAATATACCTATGTAGTCCATTTTCTTCAAAAGGGAGGATTATGAAGGAGATATATGACTAGTCAGAAAATAGTTTTGTGGTCTATATACAGTACAGTAGATCAAAGACTTAATAGCATGATAGTGGTTGATTGACATTTCTGACATTTTTATACAAGTATTAGTCAAAAGAAGAGTAAAAAGGAAACCTAGAATTTCTTAGGTTATCATATTATTCATTGTGATATAGTAAAGAATATATGTGCTTTTTGTCCTTGGTTCCTGGCATAGAGCTTCAAAATCTTTTCGGAAGTTCTAAGTGATAAATAAGAGTTTTCTCTTACTTTTTATGAGCCCCTTTAGATAATGACAGTGAACTAGTACAAGGTGACACATGGTTGGCCCTTAGAGTATCAGGAGGGGCTGGCAATGCTAGAAAGACTAAGCACTTGATTAGAAGATTGGAATATTTAGCCTTATCAATCACACTCTGAAAAGGGATATAGGCTTGGAGATTAAGATCAAGTCACATGGCTGATTAGTTCATCAATCATTTCTACTTAATAAACCCAGATAAAATCTCTGTACACTGAAGCTCAGTGGAGGTTCTGGGTTGCTGAACAGATTGATGTACTGGGCAGATGACATGCCTGGAATCTGCAAGGAGAGAGTATGGAAGTTCTTTGCCACCCTTCTCCCCTGAGATTTGGCCTCTGAATGTCTTCCATCTGGCTGTTCCTGAGTTGTATCCCTTATAATAAAACTATAATCAGAGGTTTAGGACTTTCAGTGAGTTCTGGGAGTTTTCCTAGCAAATCATAACCTGAAAAGGGGGAAGGGGTAATGAAAAACCAAGAATTTTTAGCCAACTTGGAGAAAAGTGGAAGCAGCCTGGAAACCTGATGCTAACATAGGGTGTTTAGCGACAGAACACCCAGTTGATATATTAAAAAAATATGGTGTCAGAATGCATTCACAAGAGTTAAAGAATAAATTGATATTTTATTTTTGACAAATAGTATATCTTTGTAGGCATGCTGGCCCTTAACAATTAATTTTGTTATAAAAATAAAGTTGCAGGTAAAGAAATGAACACTGCTTGGCATATCATAAGACCACTAAATGTTGCTAAGGGGTTATGACTAGGGAGGGTTAAAGTTCTCAGTTATCTGTCCAAGTGACATGAATTCTACTTTTAAAATTAATAATGAAAGCCAAATCATGTCCATGTTTTCATTTACTGTAGCATTCATAACCATGTGAAAAAATATATAAATATGATAACCATCTTTCAAAGTGATCCCAAGGAGCCTCACCTTTTGGCATTTACCCTCTCATACAGGATCATTTCTGTGACCAATAGAATGTGGCAGAAATGATGAGTGACTTCTAAAGTATTGTAGCTTCTGCCTTGGTCTCATGGATTGCTCGTTCTAGAGAATAGTAACTTCCACAGCATGAACCTGTTTAAGCATTCCTGTGGAGAGGCCCCTGTGTGAGGAACTGAGTTCCCTCTAACAACATATCAGCCCACCAGCCATGTGAGTGATTGATGCCAGTCACCTGGAAGGCAGATGCTCCAGTCCCAGTCGATCTTAAGAAGATTGAAACTCGGCCAATAATTTGACAAATGTCCTGAGAGATCACAGGCCAGAACCATTCATTTAAGCCAATTAGTGAAGAACTCTGAGGAGAGGGCTCATCAGATTTAAGGAGTTTTGAGACTAATGCTGGTAGCACCCTTATGAAATGGGAAGTGCTCACAGAGAGGATCTAAAGAATCTGAGGGCAACTGTGGAAAACAGTTTAAAGTCAAGGGGAATTTTGTGATGTAGATATAGCAAGATTGTTGCTGAAGTGATACTAAAAGTGAATAATACAACTGTCAGGGCAGCCTTGCTCTGAAAAATCACCCAGAGACCACTGTAGGATCAGGCAATGAGTTTATTGGGGGGAAATGGAGCAGGGGGTGGAGGGGAGAGGCAACTCCTGGACCAACTCAAGGGCCCATAGGAGCAAGGAGGATGAGGAGCAAGGGAACAGGGAATGGGTAACGGAGAACAGGGAATGGGGGATGGGGTCTCCCAGTCTTCCTCGTGGGCTCATAGGAGTACCAACCACACCTTTGCAGGCAACTTTTCTATACTTGTCAACCACACATTTCACTGAGGGTGAGTTTGCTTATAAACATATTCAGCAGGTCATTTGCATCTCATTGCCCCCCCACCTCCTACCCCCTGTCCCCTGACACACACACACACACACACACACACACACACACACTCAGTTAACATATTGAGCTAGGTCTATTACCATTTCCCATTTCCCCCGGGAATGGGTTCAGTCTACCAACATATCTTTTGGGAACAGTTAAATCCAGGTCCAGGTTGATTAGCATATACCAAAAGTCCAGGTGTGCATTCTAGCTGCCTTCATGTTCTGACAATAACTAATAAACTGTGTGGTCAAGTTAAGTAGATTATCATACAGTAGAGATTAGCTAAAAATGGGGTGGGGGTGGGAATCAAACATAAAAAAAAAAACAAAACCCAGAATGTGTTTAGTTTGAGAATTTCAGTTACCCGTGCAGCAAGTAAGTCTAACATTAAGGAAAAGCCCTCAGGCAAAGATCAAGAGGAAACCGAGTGTGACAGTATCTACGGGAGCTTTAGCCTAAAAGAAGAAAAGGAATAAACGAAAGCATAGTGATATTTGCAGAAATAGAGGCACTTCGATAGGTCTGAGGAAAGTCCAAAGACCTCCCATGAAAGAGCACAAAATGAGATTATTAGGCTACATAAGCAAACAAGAACACAACCCGTGTATGAAGCAGAAACAACATTAATGGTTCCTATGCATTGTTTTACATGTATGGCTTTATATCAGAAACACCTAGGAAATTTTAGAAATACTGTTTCAATGGATACACTGAAAGTTATATGCATTAGATTCTCTGAGGTGGGGCCTAAATATATTAAAAATGCTTCTAGTGATCATTCTAAAAATTCAAGCTAAAAGTTAACTGTTCTAGAGGCCAAATACATATTTTACAAAAATCAAGAATTCTATTCCATCAACCATCTCTCTAAAATACTGGATGAAAAGAGATAATTATTCAATACACCAAATGTTGAAGAAAAAATAACAATTCCCCTAAGAGATACAAACTATGTACAATTATCTTGGACACATAGATTATTAACATTGCCGTTAAAAGTAAAAACATTGTATAAGAAACAAAGAAAGTCTTCATAAATCCCAGAGAATTGTTATATTCAATGATTATAAGAAATTAAACCCATAAACTAAAAGATAATAGCTTCTCCTATATATTAATGTATAAATATGCTAAATTCATATTATTAAATAATTCAAGTTTTATACAGAAAAATGAGAAAGTACAAAATATTTAAAGCAAAATATATTAAAAGTAATACAGTTCAAATTTACAAACTGAATCCAAAGTACCCATTGAGGGGATATTGAAACAGGGAGAGATTGATTTCAATTCTTTTATCAGAAAAAAATATATAAATAAAGGCAGTAAAAATTTTTGTAAAATCTAGAAAATAATTAAATGTTAAATCTAAATGAATATGGAGAAATAAAATAATAAAAACAAAATCTATTTGAAAAATTAAAAATAGAATTGCTTAATAAAAGTCTTTAAAATGTAATAAATCTTTGGCAAGACTGAATGAAATGAAGAGAAAGTATAGTAATCATGTATCAATTATAGCTGGCTTTTTTGAGACAGGATCAGAAATAAACAATGGCTGAATTAAATCTAAAATGTATATTGAAAAATGATAGGAAACTTCACAGAATTTACTTGAAGAGCAAAGAAAAAAGCTTGAAAATGGTTGGGATAAAGAAAGCTTGGTAGCAGGCAGGTTCACAAATATATTAAGGATTCTGCGGCTATCAACACAAAATTGACAGCTAGTGCTTGTGCCATTCTTGCCAACCCAGGATACTGGGCACAGTTGCTGAAGCCCTAATACCTTTGTACCCAAAACCTGGGAATTAATCCTTCGCTGTCTCTACTTCTTTGCCTTTCTGGCTCCTACAGTTAGTACTTTTGTTTGGATGAGGCTTCACTTGGTCATGTTCTCACACATGAAAGCCAAGCTAGACAGAAAAAGAAGTATCAGTACACGAAATTTTCATTTTCAATTGTAAATGTAGTTTCTGCCTCTCACTTCATCAAAGTTTTTTATTTTTTTCCTAAACCTCACATCTAACCTTCATTGTTTCCCACCAAAAATCAATTCAAAATCTCCTCAGTTACTGTCTCGAAACAAATTTTGGATGTCTATGTAAAGTAAAATCCTTTTCTCATTCTACCATGATTTCATCTGCATTCCTTGGTCCTTGTCCCCTTTATTGGCACAAAGCCCTCTAAAGCCTTACGACTTCCTAAGAGTTGACAGTGACAAAGGTGTCTTTTGTTATATTAATGGGTTTAGTTTTGCCTATGGTTGGGAGTTGGTTGGCAATTGAAACAACCATGTTATTAGAATAGGGGAACTTTCAGTACCAACACCCCTAACCTCTGAGGAGGGAAGAGCGGCTAGAGTTTGAATCAATCCCTAATGTCCAGTGATTTAATCAACCATGCCTCCCTAATGAAGCCTCCATAAAAGCCCAGAGGATTCAGGGAGCTTCTGGGTTGGCGAACAAGTGGGGATGTGGGGAGAGTAGCGCACATCTTTTCCAATTGGCTAAGCCTGTGTTACATCTTTGTAAGTAAAATGGTAATCTATTAACTAAAATGTTTCTCTGAGTTCTGTGAGTCACTCAAACAAATTAAGCAAACTCCAGGAGGGGATCCTTAAGCCTTCCATTTATAGCTAGTGGGTCAGAAGACCAGGTAACAATCTGGCCTTGTGCTTGTGGTCTAAATTGTGTGTTGGGGGTGCGGGCGTAGTTTTGTGGGATGAGCCTTTGGACTGTGAAACCTGATATATTTACAAGTAATTAATATCAGAAGTAAGTGGAATCGTAGGACACCCAACTAATGTTGGAGAATTGCTTAGTGGTGTCTGGTGTCAGGGAAGAAAACTGCACATTGGAATTGGAATCAAATAGGATTCCATAGATACTTATAGAAGCCTTAACATGAAATTTGTAACTCGCATTAGTTATAATTTCTTATATCTATGTTATCTCTCTCCATAATAATAACAACAGCAATAGCAATTATAATAATACATAAAACCTTAAATTAGAGTACACTGTAAATCATTTTTGAAGATTTTACTCATAATTTTTAGAGTGAGAAGAAGGAGGAGAAATAGAGAGAGAGGAACATCAGTTGGTTGCCTCTCACAGGCACCCCAACCGGGGACCAGGCCCACAACACAGGCATGTGTCCTTGTTACAGAGGCCCTGGGCTGCTCCAATTGAAAACAAATCCACGGGCTCTTTACTTAGGGGTCTGATTGTCCGCCACCAGAATTACAACTCTTAATACTTCAGTTGAGTGAAAAGAAAATTGTTTATTTAACAGTTACACATATCCTTGCCTTCCCCCTACTAAACCTAGCCAGTTTTAGGAAGGTCAGAAACACCGTTTCCCTACTTCCCAAACACAGTTCAGCTTTCCCAGCGGCTGCCAATTATTCAATCTGATTGGGGAGGTCCTTTCTGTGCTGTGGTGCCCTTCAGCTCTCAATACAAAACCACCGGGATTCTCAGCCTCCTTGCAAACTGTCTTCTTTCTGTAAACTGTGTGGATCTCCTCTCTTTCTCCAGAGCACCACTGAGAACACCCGCCAGCAAGGGAGACAGCCCCAGAGCGCGCCGCTGCTAAAGTGTCCGCAGCTGCCTATATATCCCTGACTGTGTCCTCTGATGCAGTGGGTGTTGCAAACAGTTCTGACCATTCACAGAACCCCACACAGGCTCTGTGTGCTTTCCGAACCGTCCCCTGGTTCAAGACTCCTCCCATCCACCTGAAGCCTTGGAAGCATCCAAGCAATTTTGCATAATGAAAGACACCAGCCACCAGCCTCAGGCGTGTGGAGGCATTCTTGAAAGCTGCTTCCTTCTCCCCATCCCCCAGCCACAAACTCCGGGGATTTTTGGACTCCCCTGTTTCTGTAACACCCTGACCAGGAATTGAACCAGTAACCTTTTGCTTTGTGGGACAGTGCTCAACCATCTGAGCCATGCTTGTCAGGGCTGTAAATCATTTTTAATTGCATGAACTAAAGAATACATTTAAGGGAATTTAACTGATGCTTGATTCATCTCTTCATTTATATATTTGTCTATACTGGTTTCAGGTACCAGGACATACAATATGTATAAGAAAACCAATACTGTATAAATTGAATCTATATATATTTTGAAATGCCACCTTCTGGCTTGTATGTATGTGCATGTGCATGTGTAGTGTATGTCTGCATGCATAGAAACACATAGAAAGTAGTGGTCCTCGAGGCAGAAGGCATTTTAAATCCAGAGGAGAGGTAGGTGGCTTTTTTATTCTATTGTATTGTGTTTTCTCTTGGGGAATTTCTCTTAACAAAACCAATTTGGAATCCAATTAACCTGGAAGTCTAAATAATATTCCATAGGTTTTTATCAATTGCACAGTCCCATTCATTCATGAAAGTGCATATCTCCCATAAAGCAGTTTTATCATAATCCTTTTGTTGTAGTAAGTTTTGCCTTTAGTAGGAAAAAACAAATCTACAAAAACAAAAATTTCAAACTAAACAAGAAAAATGACAACTCTCAACAAGGTATTATTTATAACTAGGCTTGGTGCTAAACAGTTAACAATAGTGTCATTATGACAATAAATGAGATGGTAAATGTGTTACTTCTATTTATTTAGGTTTTAAAGATGAGGAAATTGAAGCTGTAGAAAGGTTGAGAAACTTTCCACAGATCACCCTTGTAGAAGGCAGTTGAGCCAGGCTTCTAACCCAGACAATTTATCTTCAAAACCTGCAAAGCTGCTGACAGTATTATGTTGCCTCCTATAAGACAAGACTGTTGCCTACTATAATTGCAAATGTTGGGATCAAGCCTGGACAACCTCTGCGAACAGTGAGCATTTAACAAAGTGAAAGAGGCATTTTCAGTGGTGTTTCCAATTGAATGAGTGCCATACAATGATTGTCATGGTCCATTTGATCTTACATCCTAGCTGATTTAATTATCTCTTCCTTGATCATTAATTTTTTTCCATCATGTTTTCACCAGAAGAGAATATATTTGATCTTGGATGAATGAACCATTTATCAATAGGATATACCAAAGGCAAAAAATTTAGTTGATCTAGAAGTAGTGCATTTATCAGGATGTTAACTTTTATCTAAGCTTGTTTTCAGTTAAATGCATGCAAATTGGATCTGTATTCTTTGTAAGCATTTCATTTGTGAGTTAGTGAATCTATCAAAAACATCTATTAATACAGTGTTTGTTCACTTAATTGTTATATTTTACCCAATGTGTCATAATCTACTAGAGGAAGCAGAAGAGCAATAGCTTCTAGTCTATTTAGAGGAATTAGAAATGTTAATATAAAATTATAATGTAGTGTAAGAACCATAAAAGAATAAACACAAATAAAGCCATAAAAGAATAAATACAAACAAATGAGTAATTAAATATATCTGATGGAGAACAGAATGTAGGTCAATAATCTTTTGTCAAATAAATTGACATGAATTTTCAAAAAAAAAAACAAAACATACCGCACACCCACCAGTTCCCTCATTGCCTCCCAGCTGACCAGGAATTGAACTGATTAAAGCAAAATACCTGACAAAAATAGGAAATGTTCAAGAACCATAGGCCAAATATTAAGAGTTTACCAAAAAATTGCATTTGATATTTATTGACTTTTTTTCCCGTAAATTACTTATAATGCTCAGCAACATACATTAAACTTAATTTTTTGTCTATCCCTTAAATCCAGGTGGAAAGTAGACTGGGAAGGAAAGTAAGCTCGAATAACTTAACGTGTGAATTTTTAAGTCCAACAGGAAAGGACATTTTAAAGTGATTGATAATTTTGGATTCTTTATAAAATGAGAATGTCAAGACACTGTTGTTTTATTGAAACTAAATATTCTTTTGGCAAAAGCCAAGTAAGGTAATTAGTGTAAGTTCTCTTTAAACTTAGAATGTTATAAGATAATGGTCTTTTTGTAAAAGAAGTACCTTGAAGATATCATAATATATTTGACTGAAAATATGTACAATAGTCCCCCCTTATCCATGGGGGAGAGAGTCCAGGACGCTATATATACATTGTTTTTTGTTTGTTTGTTCATTTTGTTTTGTTTTTTCTATACATATACTCGTTTCACTTAAGGGAAACACTTTACAAATTCTCTTTGGCATCTCAGAATTTCCAACATCGTTCCTCTTGCACTTTGGGGTCATTGTTAAGTAAAACAAGGGTTAGTTGAGCACAACTGTTGCAATACTGTCACAATCTATCTGAAACAGAGACAGCTACTAAGTGACTAACAGGAGGGTACACTGAACAACAGAATTATTCATTCTGGGCGGGCTGGAGTTATCAACAAGCTGCTCAGAATGGCATAAAATTTAAAATTTTGATTTGTTTCTCTCTGGAATTTTTCTTTTAATATTTTCAGAATGAGGTTGATTGTGGGTAACTGAAACCATGGAAAGCAAAACCATGAATCAGGGGTGAATATTGTACTATGCAACTTACCAATTTATGTTAAATTCATCATATATTAAATATAAAGGTTGTTTCGGATTAATTTGCATTATAATTGCAACTTTTGATTTGTACAGACTTTTTTATTTTTTTAGTTTTTTCTTTATAAGATTTTAGTATTTTTAAAAAGAGCAGATGGGAGGGAGAAAGAGAGGGAGAGAAACATTAATGTTTGGTTGCCCCTAGTGCTCCCTTAACTGGACCCACAACCCAAGCATGTGCTCTGACTAGGAATCGAACCAGTGACTTTTTGGTTCTCAGTCCAGTGCTCAGTCCACTGAGCCACGCCAGCCAGAGCTGATTTGTACAAACTTTAGAAGTTTGTGTAAATAACTTTCTGATTGAACATTCTGATATATATGGAAAGAAGTTGCAGTTTACATTTTTTAATGCAGTTTGTTAAAAAATATAACTTTGTTAGTAGTTCCTCTTTTTCCTGGGACTACTGGATAGTACAGTAAGATATTTTTAAAAAGAGAGAGATAATTTCATTCACATAACTTTTATTAAAGTATAAAGTTACAATTGCTCTATTTGATTATCAGTTACTGTGCCTAACTTATAAATTAAACTTTCTCATAAGTATGTATGTATCAGAAAAAAACATAGTATGTATAGAGTTTGGTACTATATGTTATCCCCTCCAGAATCCACTGGAACATATCTCCCACAGACACAGGGGACTACTATATGTGAATATTACTAAATAAAGATTAAATAAAACTTACTTGAAGATACATATATAATGTCATATCACAAAATTATATTTTAAAAATATGACAGACTAAGAGTTTTAGGAATATATATTAAAATATTTTGTTTGGATAGTTGAAGGGTAATTGCTTTAGCATATCTCTTTTAATACTAATATCATTAATGATAGTTTTTTCAGTAATTGTTATAAATATTTCTATGTAGTTTTGCAACTTTACTATTTGCCATTTACCATTGAAACTATCTATGTGATGCTTAAGCTAGAAATGTTTTTACTTTACCTAGTTAGCTCATTTTTTTAAATTTGAAGTGTTTTTAAATACTTAAAAAGTAATTACGTATTCTATAGTTGTAACTGAGCAAACTGAGGACTGGTTATGTGGTGCCTTGATACATGACCCAGCAATTGATGTTGAAGCAAACAGGTTTTTATTTACAGGATTTCAACCTTGGGGGAGCTTGGAGCACTCCCGCTCAGAACCCTGTTCTCCCACAAGGCCCAGCACTCCCTGTGTTCCCCACCAGGCTATAAGCCAAAACCATGCCCAGAAGTTCCCCATATTCTTATCTGTTCTTAAGCTGGTTGCACAAACAAATCTCTATCCTTCCCAGAAGTGCCCTTGTGGGTTTTGGAGTCGCCATCCTCTCGCAGCAGCTCTCTCCTTCAGGATTTGGGGCACATGGTCCTCAGACTCCATGTACTAGTTCAGGGAAACATGTACCATGTTACGCTGGGTGATGGTGGACTCCAGGGAGGCACACATCCCAAGAGCATAACTTCTCTGTACATCCTTCAGAGAAGCAGAAGCCTGCATTCCCATCACTGTTCAGTGTTCCAGGCATCTCCCATGAATCCGTGCTTAGTTAGGCAGGTCCCCACACAGGTCCATCAGCTCTGCCAGGTCCTGCACAGCTTCATCAGCTCTCTCTTTACACCCTTTCTCCCTGTGTAGCTTCTTCCTTCACTACAGACCACATGGCATCTGCCTCACTACGGACTGGATGCCTCCTTCCTTACTATACCAGGCCACATGGTGGAATTCTTCAGAGAAGCAGAAGTAGCTCCCCTTTCAATACAGACAGCATGACAAATACCCTTTTCTACACCCTTCCAAATTGTATGACTGCTCCCTACACAACAGCCCTCATGGCAGACATGGTACCCTCCTACACCCTTTCAGACCATGTAGTTACTCTCCTTTCTGTCTCAGCCTGCCCTTATTTAAAATGCTCAGCCCGGAACTTCCTACATGACCTCATATGTGGCCCCTCCTATGATGTGCTACCTTTGCCAGTTCCCTGTATCTTTTACCTTCTTTTGACTGTCATCTTTAGTCAGGGCAAGAGTTCTCAGTGACACAGACATCTATGTCCCCGGCCTATGTCACAAGTCACTATACATTCTTAAAGTCACCTATGCCTTTTGCCTGAGATGGCAGCACAACTATTAATTCGCCATAGTAATGCCAAGTATCTTAAATGCTGTATCATCTGCTTCCCCCTTCCCCCAATCCTGGACTGTGGAGATTTCCTCTTATCTTGGGTGACCCCACTCTGCCCCCTATTATATAGTTAGGGAAAATTTTACTAACAGTAATTTCTATTTTCAAAAGGTAATTTAATTTTATATTTTACATTAAATAGTTAATTAATTTTAATATTTTAGTAAAAAGGCATAGTGAGGACATCAATGTGTCAGTTTTCAAGCTCTTTAATTTTGATACTTTGCACATATCTCTTATATTTTTCTCTCTTTTCTCTAATACACTGTCTGTACAGTAACTCTTCTCATATAATTTCCCATTGTTAAATGCTAACTGCTCTCTTGCTACAAATTTGTTTATGCATGCATTCCATTTTTCACTTTGTCAGAGGTGTTAACTTCTGGGGAAAAAAAAGCAAATCAAATCGCTTAATTCCTCTGAAAATGTAACACCACTATTGGCTCTGCATGAGCTAAGGCATAAACATCTGAAGTGCAAACCCCTTAAGATGGAATGTACAGCACTTGACAATATGACCACTTGATTACTTTTCTGAAGTTTATTATTTAATTTTGTACCTAACAATCATGCCATATATCATTACAAAATGTACAATGCCATTTCATTTTTAGAACACAGTCTTCCCTCTACTCGAAACAAATCCCTACTTTATGTATAGCTTTCTCTTCTGCTTGACAAGACTATTCATTTTTCAAAACGTAACATCAACCCTTTTGTTAAAACCAATAGCAACATTTATTTCTAAATCTCCAAGTAGTTTCTATTTTCACTTTAAGATAGCAACTAATTAATATGTATTTAGCACTCGTGCATGCTATGTGTCCAGCATTTTGCTAAAAAGATAAGAAAAACTGGAAATAATTATAATATTGACAATGGCATACATGATGCATACTAATTTCTAGAATCAGTTGACCCTTACTTTTCTTAAAAGGTAGTCTTTTCAAAGTACAAGTAAGCTTAATATATCTCTGGCCTCCTTAGCTGACACATTTTTGTCATGAATATAGATACTGGTTAAACTAACTGATCTTACAGAAAAATTGGGTTGCTATTAACCTATTTTTGAAACCTAAGTTTCTCAGAAATAAAGATTGCGATTTCTCATGAAAATTTTATGCCTTAAGAATGTACTTAGGCCTGTGTTCCCGTGCAATTTCTCTTTACATGTTACAGACAGCCACCATTCCTTTCTCATATGTTTATTTGCATCATAGTGTCTTATTTGCCTGGGTATTCTTAAAGACACTGCAAATTCAACAATTCATTTTCAGTCTCCAACCACTTCTCTTCTCTTTTGTACTTGACCTCATGAATGATAAAACCATTTACTCTTAGACACCCAGTCTTGAAACCATGAAAGTTAGTTATATTTTACTCATTTTTCCTCCCATTTACTTATACAACACAATCAGTTAATCACCAAGTCTTGAGAGTTTCTCCAACAATACCCTCCTAATTCCTTTTCCTACTTTTAATCCTGCTCCCTTACATAATTTTCTTCTGAGTAACCAGAACAGCTTTCCTAGATAACTTCCTCTACCAGTTTTTGTTAATCCTTCAGTGGCTGTGGGAACGAGGTTTTCCCCACCTGTGTACTCTCTGCCCAGTACAACACCTGGGACATAGGAATAGTTAAGAAGGGGCATTCGAGTTATATTTAGTTATCAGAAAAGTACACATTAAGAGTACAATCTAATAACACATTTTATGAAGATCAAGAACTAGCATGGACTGTAGAAACCTCTGAAAAATCTTGGCTATTAAAAAAGATAAAACTCACAATACGCAATCATCTAAAAGGAGTATCTCATTGTTATATTTGGTGAAAATTTAGAATCACATTTCCAGCCAGTTGTCAAGGCTATACTAATTGCATATCAATGAAACACAGTTTCTCTTTAATTCTAGATCCAAATTAATATTTGTTTAATAATGTTACTATCTCTTGACAAATATGGCATTATTTAAAATATCCCCTCTCACTATATTTTAAATAGGATGCTAAACTAATACAATAGTTTGTAGGGTGGACTTTTTAAAATTTATAACTTATTAAATAATTAATGTAGCCTTTATTACACAGCTATTTTTACAGAAAATACATCCTTAAATTTTGATAGCTTTCTTTTTAAAAATGTTCTATATTTTATTTCATTTGTGCCATTTAACCATATTCATAGGCCTCTCATAGAAATATTAAATTAAATATGAAGTCTCCATGGGAGACTTATTATCTTAAAATGCTGCTTGGGAATTAATTTAAATACCCTTTGTTTCTCCCTCTATTTCTTTTATATTTAAAAATATGAGAATAGCTAATGGATGAAAATTGTAGCTTTGTTTATGATTCCCAACTGCTCACAGTGATCTCTTTCATTACTCTTTGATATTTAAGAGTGGAAAATTTATTTAAATTGCTCTTTTGGAAATTTGTTTTAACCTTTATACTTTTCTTTTTTGACATACAGTTATTGTTTGTATATGTAAATATATTCTAAAGTTTAGATTCCAGATAAAGCTTGCAGTATTGTATTTTGATTTTAATTATGAATGCATATGATTTTAGAATATGTAAAATAAACATAATTAAATTATTGAAAATCTTTTTTTCTAGATTTATGTTATGGTTTGCATTTTATTTTCTTCAACTGTAATAGATTTTTGGCCAGGAAACTTCAAGCTTAGAGAAAAAGAATGCTAAGGCAAAGTTCAAAGTTTATGATATATTTTTTTCCTTTTTGCAAATACCTACTTTACTCTGAAGACATACCCATAGAAGCAAAGCTGCCTTCTCAGTAAGAAAATCCTTAATGGGTTGACCTTTACCTTGTAGATAGACAAAACTGAAAACCATCAGGTTAGTTTTAATTAGTTAAGATGTCATTTAAAAAAAAATAGTGAAATAAAGTCATAATTCTGGTAGACATTTTGTTCAATTGGGATTTGGAAAAAGCTGACAGGAGGCAATGCTGTCAAGCTTTAATGACTTCCAGAGCCAGAGTGACACCACATTTCATTATAAGTAGGTCAAGGTTAGCTTACCAGTTAGTGGCAACACAAATCTATAACACAAACCCTAACACATGTACCAGAATAAAATCAAAACAGCTGAAGAAAAAGGATTAATGTTATAGATTTATCTCTGTTTCATGTCAATAATTTATAAAATTGTCAACAGTAGTTGTAAACTGAAAAAAATTAAATCAAAATAAGATATTTATAATTTATGTATTTTTATAAATGATAAGCACTTGATTAAATTGACAGACTCAGATAATGCATAGATTATTTTGTTTCTCAACTTTGGGAGATATCTGAATAAGTTTACAGTTATCAGTAAATTTATTATTTTGACAATAAATATATTTGTTAACGTTAATGCAGGAAGAAAGTTTACAACTTTGGGATTTGAAATTTTCAATTTAAAAAGTTAGTTTGTTTTTGTTGCTCTAATAATTGAAGACAAAGAAGTAAATAATTAAATTTCTTTTTATCTTGCTACTACCCAAATTTACACCCCTAGCTCATTCTTGTTCAGCTTTGTTTTCTCCAAAGCAATTTTCTTCCAGTAACTACAAGAAAATAACATCAAATAACAAAAAATAAACAAATGTAATCAAATGTTTTATAAATATATACACACATGCTCAAATATCTATATGTAATAAATAATCCAAGAAAGCTGAAATAGAAATAAATCAACCTAGAATATGTTCAGTTTTTATTTCTGTAACTGTAGTGGTGTTTACTCTATTTTCAGCTTCTCCTTGTCCCTTTATTTTATAATTATAAAAGTAAATGTTAAAGAATCTACAGAAAACTAGAGATATGGAGAGAAAACTAATCATTCACAATTGCACCACTGTAAATTTTATCTATCATATTTCTGTCCAGTATTTATCACACACTTTCATTGGAACCTTTGAAAAATCTCTTTGGAGTCAGTTTGCCCATACATGGGTAACAACCTTATGGGTAAATTCAACTTTCTGTAAAAATTCATAGAGTTTAGTTTTCTTTGTTTGGATTTGAGTATACTATCGTCGTCGTCGTCGTCGGCAGCCGTCCGTCTCGAGAGACGATGGTGTAGCTTCTTAAGAGTCTATCTGCACCGCCGAGAATGGCTGTGCAGTCCGACTCGGGAGTGACACGGTATCTGTCTCCTCCTGTGTTGAATCGACATCTTACGATGACGCTGGAGTGTCCTCTCCAGTGAAGCTGAAGCTACAGAGCCTGGGCAGGGTGATATGGAGGGTCTGCTGTTGCCCATGCAGCAGACCCCCCCTCTCTTCGCAGCTGAAGGGTCCAAGGGAAAGACGGAGTCAATACAGCTTGGCTTCAGGTGCGCCGCAGGAGTTGCCGGTGTTGACTACAACGTCAAACCGCCTTAGGGACTCCGGCTCCGGATTTTCTGTCGGGGTTTACTCCCTTAGCCTTTCCCCTGAAGAGGTATGCCGCAAGGCAGCGGAGGTTTTTTGGAGTCAGAGTTTTCCTTCTCTGTCTGTACATAGTAGGTCTTCAATAAATACTTGTTTAATAAATGTCCAGAGGAAGCCCAAACTGCCAGTTTTAAGGGAAGGGGGTATGACAGGTACAGGGACTCAGGATGTAAACTCCGTTTAGCTAAGTGAAGTGAGAATGAGCTGGGCACAATGTGATTTCCCAGCCGTGATGAGCTGATAATTCCCCTCCTTCCCTTCTCCTCAGCCGTTATTGTGAGGGATACTATAGCCCCAACAATATTAAGAAATGAAATACTCAAATTGCATTGGCTTTAGATGTGTGCTAAGAAATAATGTATTCCCACTGATTTTATTTCTAGCTTCAGGCAGACACTGTCTGTGCTTAATTAATAGGCAATTAGTGCATTATTTGAGTACACTATAAAAGAGATGCTTCCCCAAAATAGAATGTTTTAGTGTCTCCTAAGTGCAATCCTAACTTTTGGCCACTCCTTAGCCAGTAGGATATTTTCTTCCAGCTGTTACAAAAAGACCTCAATGATGCCTATAGTTTCACCACCATAAACAGAGATACCAAATTTATCTTGCTGTTTTGTTTGCTACTATACATCAACACAGATTAGTGATCTACAATTGGTGGGAATAGAATATAACATGCTCTTTTATTACAAAATTATCTAGACAGTTTATGTTATATCCAATATCAATGTAGTAATTTCTATTCTTTATGAGCATCAATAAGTTATTAAAAAATCCCATTTGGTTCAGTTAAAAGTATACATATTCACAGAGAGAAAAATAAAATGTATCTTGAAGATAGTTTTAACAGTGTGCTTGTACAAAGTCAATAGGAATAGATGGCTGCCCTCTTTAAGGACAAATTGCCATCCATTCTTTTAAAGCATCAATGAACATTTGTGTATTATAAATATGAATTAATTTAATATTTCTTAAAACTCTGTGGTAATTATTCTTATAATTATGAAACAAGAATACGTACAATAAAGTAGAAAAAATGTATTATTATAATTACCAGCTACTTTTCCATCCTCTCCCATTTTGGAACTGACTCCTTTCTATACTATACCAGGACCATGCAAACCTTAATATTGGTTATTAGGGAGAAAGAGGGAAACCCATAAGTGTTTTTTCTCTTATGCTTAGAAGCAAAGAGCAATGAAAGGAAAACATGGATACACTGGATTTCAAGGTTTTTATCTAAAATTGTTCTACAGCTTTTTATTTATGTCAAAATATAGTCTTAATTTTTCTGATATGCCCTGTTTGAACAAATCATTTTCATTTCTTGTGGTGTTCATGTGTCAGCCTGCCAGGAAGGAGCTGAAACTCACTCTTTTTCTTACATTTGATTTCCTGTAGGTGTTTTCCACTGACCAAACACAATCCAAAAAGCACCGGAATACATGTCAGCTACCTTGGCAAAGTGCAGAGTGAATAAAGGCATGGAATGGATCTGGAGAATCAATGGAAGATGTCTGGCATAAGTGGCTTATCTACATCATCAATTGAAGTGTCCAATAATGCAGATCTAGGAATGATATTCTTGGGCACAACTAAAAAACATTCTAACTAGGTATTGATGTATTATACAGAAAGATGAAGTCAATATAATCAGGATATTATTAATCAGGGAAATTTCTCTCTACCCCTTGATGCCTTCTTTTTATGGCACTGTTTTCAAGCTATTTTTACTCTGTTTCCTGTACTGTGCATTGAGTTAGATATTGTTCTGATTTCTCTTTTCTTACCCAAATTATTTAGGATAAGAGTAGCTATTATTAACTGAGCCTAGGTAATTTGGACATTTTGGGGCTAGTAAGGAGCTGTCCCAGTTTTTTTCCAGAGCCTAAGACAGAATATTTGCATCCCTGATGCCACAATTAAAGTTTATCTCTAACAAGACTGCACCTCTGTATTGGTTATAATGGTCTAGATTTTTATAGTGTATATAATTTCTTTGGAAGATTGATGTTCTGTGGGAATAAAATCCACTCCGTAGTTTCCCTTCACACAAAGTTAACAGTTCTCAATGTTAAAATAGTCCAACAGTCAAGTCAATCAAGCATGATAAAATGGAGCAGAATGCAATCAAAGACAAGCCAGAACAGCTTCTCAGTTCTGCCTTTCAATTTGACAATATTGATGATTAGACTTTTATTTTATTTTGTTGTCATCTAATTGATGAGCCTCTCTCCATAATTTTAGGTCAAGGCAGAAAGTTTAACATCATTCAAACATCACAACTATATAATATGGCTGTGTGTGAGTGTGGATGTGTAGATGTGCATTCAGCCTCTGGTGCTATGGCCTCTCGGTGCAGTGATATACAAAGACAAAGGGTAATCAAGAAACTTTACTATATTTCCATAAGTTTTATATTGAGAAAATAAGAACTCCTTGAATTTGTAGTATAATGTAGAATAATTCACAGTTTCAGGATTGATGGATGAGCCCCTAACAAATGTCGGCAGCCGTCCGTCTCGAGAGACGATGGTGTAGCTTCTTAAGAGTCTATCTGCACCGCCGAGAATGGCTGTGCAGTCCAACTCGGGAGTGACACGGTATCTGTCTCCTCCCGTGTTGAATCGACATCTTGCGATGACGCTGGAGTGTCCTCTCCAGTGAAGCTGAAGCTACAGAGCCTGGGCAGGGTGATATGGAGGGTCTGCTGTTGCCCATGCAGCAGACCCCCCCTCTCTTCGCAGCTGAAGGGTCCAAGGGAAAGACGGAGTCAATACAGCTTGGCTACTAAAAATGAACACACACGCACACACACTGGGTTATTTCTTATGAGGGGTATTTAAACATTTATTCTCACATTGGAAACATTAAATGTTTTTAAAGCCAGCCAAGAAAATGTTCACAAAAATATAAACAAGTCTTATGAACTAAGCACCAGATTTTACTAAAGTTTTGGACACCTATAGTCAATGCATAAATGTCACAGAATAGCCACAGTGGTTTGGAAGAAAATTCAAACAAATAAATTTAACAGAAATGATTTCTTTTAACCTCAAGACTATAGGACTATGGAGTCTAATAATGATTTTATATTGTAAACAAAAAAACATGGGTTTTTAGAGCTACAACAGCAATAGATAACACCATAGGCACCTCAGAAACTTCTTTTCAGCATCCTGTCTTGTTTAGATTATTAAATAACTTTTTGAATTATATAGAATCAAAATTTTTATATATTCAGACATCTCTCATAAAACCTGACCATAAAACCCAAAATAGACTAGCCTCTGATTGCAAGGAAGGCCTTACATATATTTAAACTTGATGAACTCTCTTCTTTAGTAGGTGACCAATTTTATAAAACAATATGTTGCAGCAGTAATCAGGACCTTCTATTCCCCAGGGAAATAAATTTTGCTTTTGTGTGGTTAATTTTATGTGTCAACTCAGCAAGGTTATTGGTGAGTGTCCACAATTTTAATCAAGTACCAGTCTAGTTTGTAAAATTACTTCCTGTGAAAGTATTTTTAGATTTGATTAACATTTAAGTCAGATACAGTCACATTGGGGAGTCAAGTCTTCAACATATGACTTTTGAGGGGGACACAATTTAGTCCATAGCAGCTGGTATGTCTAAGATGGCTTAATTACATATCTGCAACCTTATTGGGAACAGCTAGCAGACTGCTCATCTGGGACATTGAGATGACTATGGTTCTGTAGCTCTCTGTGTAGTCTTAGGGCTTCTCCCTTTCTACATGTTATTTCCATATCGTCTGGATAGAAAATCTTTTACATGGTAGTTCAGAGCTCCCAAAGTAGAAAATAAGCAGTGTTAGGTCTTCTTGCTACAACTAGGATGGCATCCCTTCTACTTCCTTTTATTGTTTAAATTAATTAATAAGGCCAGACCAGATACAATTAGGAGAGAAATACATGAGGCCATGAATACCAAGAGACAGCATTTATTGGGGTCATAAAAATTATTATATATGTAGATTAATTATAGATTTATTTCAGTAATATGAAAGAAAAATGCCATTGTGATGAAAATATAAGAAGAGTCCTACTGTGGATAGTTGTGTAAGGACAGTGGCTGGAAGAAAAACCTTTTAAACTAGGACACAAGAATACAAAAAACTAGTCATATCAAGAACGGAAGAAGACTTCCAGACAGAGAAATAAGTAAGGGCAAGGTTCCTGTGCTGAGAAATAACTATTTATGGGATGTTCTAATGGCCCTGAAATCCAGTAGTAGATAAGAAAGGCTAGCTTCTGTCTGAGCTTATGGATTTAAATCTAGTGGTCATGACAGACAATAAACAACTAATCATACAATTAGTGTTTTCATTACATTTATGAGATAATTAGGTGTTGTTAAAGCTCATCTTGTTTGGCAGTACATCATTCAGTGTAAGGAATATTCGATCAATGATGAGGTATATCAGCCACATCTCAAGAACTGAAAAGTTCTGGATGAAGGAGTTTCCACAAATTCCAAAGTTTTTAGGCAGTTCGTTTGGCTGCAAAATTTTATCTGAAATGAAGTGAATCTTGTATAGCCTTTATTTGTCTAGCTTAGTGTAAATATTTATACAAATTACTGGAAAAACACCGTTTTGAATATGTATGTTGACTCTAACTCCGATGGGAGTGTTATATAAATTAATAGCTATAACCTCCTAATATATATATTACCCTAAGGTTGTCAGATAATGAAATTTTAACATATATTTGCAGATTTTCCTGAAAGAGCCACTTAACGGTATGCTAGGGCTGAACCAGGAGGAAAAGTGTTATATAAAAGGAGCAATAAAAGAATGGAAAAAAAATCATTAAAAAAGACCAATAAAATTAAAGGACTCACATTTCTTCATTTCAAAGTTACAACAAAGGTGCAATCTTCAAGACAATGTGGTACTGACATAGGTAAAAATGCAGATCAATGAAAAAATTTGAAAGTCCATAAATGCACTGTTACATTTATAGTCATTTTTTCACAAGACATTTTATTGCGATTTTGGGCAAAGACTTCAAGACAATTCACAATTTAATAAGTGAGAAAATAGACTTTTCAATACATGATGTTGGGAAAACAATATATCAATATGCAAAAGAAATGAACTTGACCTTTCCTTTACAGTATACATGAAAAATAAGCCACATTTGGCCATAAACCTAAATATAAGAGCTAAAGTGTAAAAAAATCTTTTATAAAAACACAGAATACATCTGTATCATTGACTAGGTAAGTTCTCTTATATATAACACCAAAAGCAAAAGCAACAAAAGAAAAAAAAAGATAAACTGAACTTCATCAAATTGAAACCCTATGCTTCAAAGGGCACCAAACTGTCCTTCAAAGGGCATGAATTGTCATGTAGATAATGCCTAATTAAGTTTTTTATACTCTTTTATAAGCAGGTTTTTTAGTAGATTTTCTGATATTAAAATTTTTATATGTGATTTACTTTATGTTTTCAGTATGAAATATAGAATGGTCTGAAAACACATGACAGTGTATCTGGCTTTATGATAAGAGATTTAAAATGTTTATTTAAATCTTTACAATCGAGAAAAGCAGGATCAATAGGCTCATTGATGTTCCTTCATTATTAATTAAATTGTGAACAGATTTTCCTAGAAAGAGCTAATAATATACTCTGTTTGTTCTAACTGTTAAGAGAATCTAAAAGACTGATCTCAGCTTATTTTCCCAATACTTTCTTGCCCTTTAGGCTACTTCCTATGAACTGATTCCCTTGGCTTAATCTATTCATGCATCAGAAATCCATAATTGCAAATATAGCTATTTTCTAAAGAATTAGTGCATATGCATGTGTATTTTTTATATTAGGTTAACTTCTTGTTATTGGTTGAATTTCTCCCTCTATTCAAAAAGTTTGTTGAGTCCTAACTCCTCGTACCTCAGAATATTACTTTATTTGGAGATTGGGGTCTTTACAGGAAAACACAAGTTAAAATGAAGTCATTAGGGTGGTCCATAATGCAATATGACTGGTATCCTTATATAAGAAGGAAGAACTTGAACAGAGACAAACACACATAGAGTGAAGATGATGTGAAGAGATACAGGGAGAGGGCAACTAACCACAAGCCAAGGAGACAGGACAGACTAGCACAGGTCCTTTCCCCACAGCCCTCAGAAGAAACCATACCTGTCAACACCTTTGTTATGGACTGTGAGCCTCCGGGATTGTGAGATAAATAATACATTTCTATTGTTCAAGCAACCTAGTTTGTGATATTTGTTATAGCAGTCCTAGAAAACTAGCGTACTTCCAAAAAGGGATCAAATATTTCCACTATGTCAGTCTCTAAGTTGTTAAGTAGGCAAAACAAAAAAGGAACATACAAGGTCACACATCAAACATTGTGTTAGAAAACAGATAAGAATACTGCAGATTTTTTCAGTCATTGTATTCCAGGCTGATTTTTAACAGTCATATTAAAATAAAACAACATTGATAAAGTCTTCATAGTGGGAATTACAAGAATTATTTTATAGAAACAGTTTATTATTATCAAAGGCCATTTTTCTGTGTCTGCTAACAGAAAAATAGCTTGTTGCTATTCTTGCTTGTTTTCACTAAGATCACTTTAAAACTCTGGAGGCATTCCAAGTAAACATTTGTTTGAAGATATTACAGAATTGTCACAGAACCTAACATTTCAGAAACAAATATCCTGGGGTAAAGGAAAACAAGCCTGATCCCAACATTGCTTTTCTCCTTGAGACATTTGCTGATTGGTAGGTGGCACATGATAGAGAGTCCACGAACTTGAGCAGAAAGAAGCAGAAGTCAGTGTTTAAAAAAATGGACTTCAGGGTCTGCAAAAAGAAAAGAAAAACAATAACTACTTTCTGGATGCTAAGATATTCAATGCCTATATTGTTAATTTGATTAGTTTTTTTTTGGTCCACGTTTTCAAGACTGAGTTAATAATATGGTAATGACTATTTAGTCTGCACATAAAGTCTCTCTCTTGTTTAATTTAAAGTTTTAGAAACCCAGAAATGCTAGAAGACATATAGAAAACATATACATAAGAAGAAAATACTCCTAAGACCCTTTAGAGTTCCATAGCATCTAATCATATTGAAAGACAGCAAAAAAGAAACAAACACAAAACAACATTATTACAAAAAAGAAAAATTGTGTTTTCAATATCTTGTGTTTTCAATATTTTGATCTTAGAGTATTTATACTTGTATTTTTAATGTTCTTTTATGTTCACTGCAGTAAATTCACCAAATATTCCTATTAATTTACTTCCAATTTTTGCTAAGTTGCCAGTTCTGTTTTGTTTTTATATGAAACATCTTCAATTTAATTTATCTGTGCTTTTGTAAGAAATAACTAATTTCCATATACAACCAATGTAATGTAAATGACCATATTAATTAGAAAACAGTATTCATATCTATTTGGTTGTAAATCAATGTGGTAAATAACATAAACTTTCTTAACTTCCATTCACACTAGTCATATAAAATAATCTACAAAATATCAGAATTGATAATAGGTATCATTTCAAAACTGATCATAAAACATTATTAAAAACAGGTGCATAACTTCATTTCTGGTATTCAAGTAAAAATCCCAGATTTCAAAGCTTGTTTAGGAGGTGTTTGGCACATTGTTAGGATAATATTATTACAGCACTCTTTGCAATCTGCCAGTACCCTCTAGTGTATATCATCAATAAAACCTTCAAGTAAAATGAATCACATTGCCTTTCTCTTTAATGATTACCATTTCTCTATATTCTCCTTGTTTGTTTTAATATTTCCAAGCATGCGATCAAACAATGGTTACCTGGGTGAAATAATATAACATGCTGATTATATATATTTCTTAGTCATGATGCAATCCATAGAAACCTATTTCTTGGTACAGGGTTGTAATTCTTATTCATGTTCATGTCAGTTGAAAATTTATATTGATGAAAGAATTAGACCTCAAAGTGGTTCTTATTCTAAAATTCTGTCACAGTTGTTCATTTGACTGACATTTAAACTATCATAGTATATTGCAAACATACACAAATCCTTACATATCTTTGTCAAAGTCAGTGAAAGTGCAGATAGAGAATAGAATTTTTTAGTGAAGTGTAATTACATTAAGTTAGTTGGTTTCAGGAATCATCTGGATTAACCAGAATTCCTATTATTTCTGGCACAAAGCCTAGAAGCCTAATTGTGTACCTTGGGAATCCTCAGCACTTCCCAGATGCTGCAGCTGGTACACAATGAAGTATTTTTCTACTTCAATATTAAGCTATTGCTCTTGAGTTCACTCTGGCTCTCTCATACATACTAAAGCAAGGAAAATAAAACAATAAACATTATATGCACATCTGGGGACAGAAAATAGACATAATCCAAGAAAACTCACTTTCCTAATTTATTGTGAGAGTCAAAGAGCTTTGGTCTTGAAATCATTATTTTGGAAAACAAAATCCCAACAGTGTCAAAGTAGTTTCCCAGTTAATATGCTCAGCTATTTCTATTTTACTGTAACAATTACATTTTGTAATTATTATGCACAGTAATATTTCAAAAGCAAATTGGTTGTCAGAGAAAATTAAGCATTCCCAAGAATGTAGATATATCACCTGAAGGAAATGGCTATTTATTTCTTGCATATAAACAGCCATACAACAGAGTGATTTCATACAAGAAAGCTTATAGCCAGTTTTCATTTTTAGACTAATAAACGTATTTTTAAAGAAAAAATCTGATAAGCTAGAAACCATTATTTAAAGGCTCTAAATATACAGCTTAAAGAGAGGAAAATAAGAAAATACTTGGATGATAAAAATACAGTGCAGATTCTGGAAATTGAAAACAAAAAAGCTAAAATAAAATATTAAGATAATATTGCTGTCCTTAGTTAAGCAAATTTCCTATATAACATGAGGACTTTGGTAAAAAGAAGAATATCAAATTTTAACAGAAGTCAGAATGTGTGGTCAAAGCTGAAACAAACACATACATACACACATGCACACACATGCATGCCTGGGAGCAAATACACAAGCATATACACATACACAACTCAAACTTTTCATCCTCATCCTAGCCAGGAACGACTGAAGGAGAATCAGAAAAAAGAAAATTGAAAGATGAAAAATCTCTATGATACATCATCTATATATAGAAATGATTATGTATTATAGAAATTTACACTTGAAACCTATATACTCTTATTAACCAATGTGACCCCAATAAATTTAATTTTAAAAAGTCTAAGTAGTTTTCTAGTAATCAGGTCCCAGTGGCTCCTGGGAAAACTAGGGGAATGAAAAACAAAATTAAATTACTTTTCATGATTAGAGAAGATATTTTTTAAAGAACTTATCGAACAATTATAAATATATAATAATCAGAATAATCATATCACTTTATGTAATAAAGGGATATTTTCATATCAGTTGTTTCTTATTTAGACTTCCTTGTAATTCTTATTAAAGGTTACATACCTCTCCAGAATCATTTTAAGGAAACAACATTATGTGAATATTAAATATAAAATAGTGGATGTACAAGGATAAATATACATTTCTGTTAGAAGTAATTAGTGATTTTCACAATTTTTGTAATCACAGAACCCTGCAACATGATTTATTTGATAGCTTGGGGAAATTTTATTTCTTAGATTATGCCAAAAAAAATCAATTTAAATAATTTTTTGGAAAAAAGTGATAATACCTTCAAGTGCTAAAATTACAATATTGAAAAAGAGATTTAAATTAATCTCTGTGATGCTTAAAGATTAGTCTATTAATTTATTGTTCTAATTTTACTGATTATTATTTGACTCAATGTAGAAAATGGGTCAGGGCAGAACTTTTCTTAAAAAGTCCTCAGGACTCTGATTTCAGTTTACAAAAATGTATATAAAGTTTAATTCCCTTATATTGGGTTTGCCAAAAAGCCCATTTAATTTTTTCAATCAAATGAAAAACACATTTTCCATTTTCACCAATAACTTTATTGATTTGGTTATTTTGAGTATGTCAGCTGTCTCCCATGTGGTAGGACATTGATTGTTCTCAATTAATGTCTCAATTTGATTGCTATCAACTTCAACTGGTCTACCCAACCGTGGGGCATTGTCCAGCGAGCAATCTCCAGCATGAAACTTTGCTAATCACCTATAGGACATGTTCGATCAGTCACAGCACCTTCTCCATACACTGCATGAATCTTTTCTTGTGTTTCAGTTGCATTATTACCTTTCTTGAAATAATAAAGCATAATGAGCCAAAAATGCTGTGTTTTGTTCCATCTTCCATTTTGAAATGGCTACACAAAAATTCACCAATTTTGATGTTTTTTATAAATGCATGCTGATATGACAGCTGTCACAATACAGTCTAACAAAATTGTTTCAAAAGAAGTTAAAGACAACTAAGTGCTATTAGAGCCATCTTGTGAAAGAAACAGATGAAATTTTTGGCCAACCCAATATTTATTTGAATTATATTAAGTTGTTAGTGTTCAACATTTTTGACACTAAAAATAGAAATATTACATGCCTTTATCTGATAATTATTATATCAAATAAATATGTAAAATGACTAAAAAGCTACTTATCTAGTACTCTGATAATATATTTATCAACTAAACTCAAAATTTCTAGAAATTTTATTAACTTATTGCTAAAACATTTGTGTATAGGGCACATCTGTCTTAAACCTTGTCTACTGGAAGATAAAACTGCTTGGCTTCCTGCGGTTACTTCAGCAGAAATCACAACCTCTGCCCTTTCCCAGACACAGGTCTTCACAACCACAGCTTAAGTTGAACTGAATTGGCCTTTGAGAGTCAAGAGGTGAAGAAATATCTTATTAAGACAGTTCTTCCTTCCTAGTGTTAGGTAAGATGACAGTTCAAGAGCAAATATAAATTATTTCAAAAAACTTATGATATGGATTCTTTATAGCTATGTACTCTATCTTTTTTCTTTAAATAGCTCTCCTAAAATGACATTTGAAATCTTGAACTAAGACTAATTATAAATGTTATATAAATATAAATATTTCTTCTTATCACCTTAGATTATACTTTAATTTCTAAACAATTAAGATGATTACGAACATCTTTTTATCCTGAGGAAAGTTTATTGTAGCTGTCAGAACTCTACATGCTGCTTTACAAAGGCTTTAAACATTTTATAATATAGTTCTTCTAAAACATGGAAATAATTTTTACTCTAAAACATCACAGAACAAAGAGAATGACAATGTAAGGTGAAGATTATTAATAATACTAAAATGAAGTAAATCTATTAAAGATAAAATGTGGATGTCTATATCTAAAATATTAACATAAAAGAATATAAATATTATTCAATGATATTCATAGTTCTAAAATATATTAAAACTATTAATTAAACAAATAAAAATTTTGCAGTATTATATTACTACTAATAAAAATATTGACTCAAGTTACAAAACAAAATATCACAAGAGGTTATTTGCATAAGAAAATATTTTAACATATAGTTTCCCTTAAATTTATAGATTTTTTTACTTAGACCCACATAGTATCTTACTTCAAATTAGGTAACATTGGTAGAAAATTTCATGTAGAACTCATAATCAGTTATACAGTACATTTTGCTATCATCATCAATTTAGTGGTAAGAAAAGAGTATGAAGTTTGATATATTATATCTAACAACATTTAAATTTTTTGTTTAGGACAATTTACACTTTACACCAACTTAAATGATGAAAGCCCACTTTTCAAAACATTAGCACTATATAAAATAAATATATTAAGATAGGTTAAGGAAAGGGAAAAATAAACTCAGCAATTAACTATTTTAGAGAAATAGTCCATAGATATATGAAAGATATGAACAAGAGTGTTTATTTGTTTTAAAATAGCACCAGTATAGAAATAAAATTATTGTCCTATCAAGAAAATAATATATAAAATATAATTTTATTGATACTATGTAATATTATGCAGACATTAAGTTAATGGAGCAACTCTATATGCGCTATTGTGAAATCTTAGAATTAATGTCCAATAAGAAAAGCTAGTGGTAAATAATAGATATTTATCCAATAAGTATCTATGGCACCTATACTATGTCCCATGTACAGTTATGGGCTTTAGAACAGAAATAAAAAATATTTTAAATTATTTTACACGTTTTAAATTTACTAAAAATGATCTGTGAGGAAGCAAAGAGAAGCAGAGAGAGTGAGATTGTGGTGAGCAAGGCCGAATGAAATTGTTTACCTGTACTGTTTAATTTTTTTCAACTTCAATTTTCAAAGTTCAGCTCCCATGTTTAATAAAATATCAACATCCCAACAACACAATTTAAATATGAAGTATGAGTTCTTGCCTAAAGTTTAAACTTCCCTGACAGCTCTTCAGTCCACAAATCATTATGTAAATAACAGATGCATATCATGATCAGTGACCAATCCCATTACTGCTTTCAAAGTCTGTCAGTAGTTGCTCACTGTGCACGTCATTCAGACAGCAAAGCTTGTAGTTCTGCTGACTCCTTGACTCACAGTGATAAGCCCATGTACCAGTAACAAAAATCAATGATAAAATGAGGCAACTAAAAATGCAGCGGATAAATGAAAAATGATAATACTGAAAAAGAGAAATATGAATTAAATGTAAATGGAAATATAGACCAAATATAAGGATATTTACGCTGCCGCTATTTTCAAGACCCTTTATTTGCAGCCAGAATGTCGTGGTGAATGAAAATTTAGAGACATAATGAGAAAAGTGGTTGCAATGAAAAAGATCAAGATGTCCCAGCACAAGTAATACCTGCAAAAACCTTCACCTTAAATGAACAGATGAGGATACTTCACAATGTTGACAAGGCCAAATTTAGCCCTTTGTCTGTTTTTGTATGACTTGTGAGCTAAGAATCTTTCTTTTTTATTTCCACATTTTTCATAGATTGGAATAGAAAGAGGAGGATTAAGAGGAGGCTAAGAAGAAGGGGAGAAGAGGGGAAAAGTGCTTGTAGCCTGCAAATCCTAACAGATTTATTATCTGGCCCTTTACAGAAAAAGGTTTTAGGTCTCTGCTCCAGAATATTGGACATCAATAGTAATGCAGTAGGGGAAAGACTGGTTAATAATTATGTTATGAAAAAACTTGGATGGCAATGCAAATAATTTGCACACTTCTTATGCAGCAAGTGATTGTTGAGTAGACCCTTGAAGGAAATGTTATGGAAGGAATTCAGGAGGGCCTGCTGGATTTGCATGCTTAGTGTGACCACTTAGAACTCACATGTATGTATACCTGTTCTCTCCTTCCAGCTCTTAATGTTCTGTGTGGTGGTCAGAAACAGTAATCAAAAGTTGAAGTTCTCCTGTCTCTCTGCCTAAATCCAGGTGTCTGTCTCAATTTGAAAATCCTTGATTATATAAGGT
Organism: Furipterus horrens; assembly: GCF_987537825.1. Lineage (NCBI taxonomy): Eukaryota > Metazoa > Chordata > Mammalia > Chiroptera > Furipteridae > Furipterus > Furipterus horrens. The sequence continues at coordinate 178,060,613 of NW_028327171.1, forward strand.
GAGTATATTGTTAAGATGATCTATTATTTTCAAGGATATAAAGACTGTATTTGGCAGGGGCACTGCCAAAGGTCCAGACACATAAAATCTGGAATGATTAGTTGTCACTTCCCCAAGAGTATCTGTAAGCTTCAGAAAAAACAAGATATTTAAAGTGGACTACTGAATAAGCCACACAGAAATGTTTTATGTGCATGATATTTCATAAGATTATTTTATCTTGAGATCATATTGATTATATCAACTTCAGGGGAAGACTAAAGATTATCTTTTAGAACAAACATTGTAGATTCTGGGGTACACATTTTTACAGTTAAGCTGCTCGTTGAAAGTAAAAACTCAGAATATTATTTGCATCAGCATTTTAGCCTTGAGATATTTTTTCTGTTTTATATGAACAGCCTTATTATATAGATATACTTATTATTATATAGATATATTTTATATAGATATATTTAATCTCTTTCTACAAAAGATGAAGAACTTAAAAGTGTGACAAATGTCTAACATGGACTACAGAATAACTTAAATCCCATCCTGAGGGGTATGTTTTAAGCACTGACAAAATACTGGTCTGTTTAATCTCTTCACTGGGGAACACAATTTTCATTGAGTTAAATCTGACACTTGTTTTTGACTAACTTTTGGCATCTAAATTGATAAATGACCCAGTTTTTCTCTATCACATCAACTTTTTAAGGTACAGGATACCCTCCCTTTGTCCACAAAATCATACAACATGTACATATGAAGAAAAAATAAAGAAAAAATTACCTGAATATGTTTATTTAGAGTTACTTTATTCATTTAAAGGCTATATATTGTTACTCTAAGTCAAACTGTGTACAAGTAGTAAAGTTCTGCTACCAAACATACATATTAAGGTATTTTATCTTTTCAAATAACAGATTAGAAAATGCAAAAATGAGATACTTGAGACAGTCTCCTTCAGTTGGCAAAGCTTTAACAAATTGCTTCATGAGACAGTTTTATGTGCAGAGGTGAGAATATAATGTTATTTCTGTCAACAAGTGGCTCATGTAAAATGTGTGGACCACCAGGTTTGAGGTCAGATCTTGGAGGCCAATTCAACTCCATCCAATGCTTCTCATGAGCTCTGCTGTCCCGCATATACAGAAAACAGGGATACTTGGTGTATCCACATAGCTGACCAAGAAGGAAGCAGACCATTTGAAGGTCAACACAGATGATCCAATTGTGCTTGTGATATTGCAATAGATCAATGACTCTCTTGATGTCTTCATATTCTTCATGAAAACAAACTGAATGGCCAATTGGGACTGCACCAGATAAATTGCCATTGTGGAGGAGGACACACTTCAAGCTCTGCTTTGAGCTATCGATGAACAGTCACTATTCAGTTGCATTCTAGATTGGAATTCTCAATTCCTCCATTAAACCATTTATGTTATGGCAATACACAAAGCCACCATCACTTCAAAAGTACTGTAGAAATGCACTTTGTCTTGATTGAAAGTAAGATAACTTTGCTCCTTTTTCAAGCAAGTTTTTCTCATGCAGTCTTGATGCTAGGAGTTCTGAAGCCTCTTTGGATAGTCCCAAATCTCACGCCAAATCATTCAACTCATACTGATCAAATCCCTTATGAACTGAGTCATCTTCAGTTTCAAAATCTTCATCATTGCTGTCACTTAGTTTTTCACCATACTCCTGCTTTTCGAAAGACTAACCTCTGCAATGAAAACTGACACTGGGATTTTAGCTGAATGAGGCACTGGGAGTATAGCTGATGGTAGAGTAGGATGCTCTATTTTACATTTATTTTTCATGTTATATCCTGATGTTTTCACTGTACAAAAGTAACAGTCACTCGAATGATCTCTGGGCTCTTCCCAAACCATAGGTATACCAAATGGCAATTTATCACATGTTCCCTTCATTCACATTCGTAAACTCTCAACACACTACTTGCACACCTTGTGAGGGGCCCAACACTTACCTTGATCACCAAGCTTTACTTTAAAATATGCAAAATCAGCTTGCCTGACAAATGCACTGATGTTTGTCCTTTGACAGGTAATAGTGAAACTGCCACAGATAGAACAAAATGAATCGGGGTTGTTTAGGCACTTACGATGAGAAATAGCAGAGGCAGACACGACCTGAAGGAAAGGAAATAAGTACATATGTAAATAAAAAAATAAATTTTGCTAACTCCTTGTATACAGACAAGAACTCAGACTACACTTTGGAATACAATTCACTATACAGAGCAGCACACAACCTCTCACCACACTGTCTCATGTGTAACTGAATAGCCTAGACAAGTATGAACCTGTTGCTCATCTCCAGTGTCATCCCCCACTCCTCCTCACTTGAGGGAGGTTTGCTCTCAGTCAATAGGAGAACACTAGTGCCTGCCTCCATCCAGGCTTGATCTAGGCTCAATCCAGCATAGGGTGGTTGCATTAAGCTAAGCTGTACAGAAAAAAACTTGATGTGATAGAAGAAAACTAACTGCTGTTTTGAAATCAGCATGCCTATTTAAGTCAAGAACAGCTTGAAAAATCTAACTCAACAGAGAGTATGCTAAAAATTGTTCTTGTATTATTACTTCCTTCTCATTAGACTAAATGTGTAGATTTTTATGTCTTTAATGCTTACATTTTACTTTTCTGAAACAGACAAATAAAATTTTAACATTGATATCCCTGCATAAGCCTTTGGATGACAATACTGGACTGCAACTCACAATTTTAAACTGACAGCAGATTAGAGGATAGAAAGAAAGGTGTATGCAGGAGACCAGAAACGCAGATAGAGGCAGGCCGAAGCAGCAGTTATCTTTGAAATATAAGGTCTTAACATTGTGATAATTTTGAAGATGAAAGAGAAGTTGTGAACCATAATAAAAACAGCAGGCATTTTTCTGCCAGAGATAGTGTGGATATTAAATAAATAGAGCTTTTAATCAACTAATGTAAAATACACCATGCACACACACAGAGAGAGACACCTACACACACATAAAGAAAAAAAATGTTTTAAAGTATTTAAATAATTGATACTTTTTAGTGAGAATTTTGTATTATATTTATAACGACACATTACCACAGTGTTTTATTTCTAAGAGTATTTTTATTCAAACTTTTAAAAATTTTTAAATTTTTTGACTTGAGTTTGTTTACCTTAGAAATTTAATCAAGACTTCCGTCCAAGATGGAGGCACAGACAGACATGTGCGACAACTAAGAAGGAATACAACTACCTCAAAACTAGAAGCAACCAGAAGTTCCAGTAAATCAAACTGCATGGGAGTCCAGCAAACAAAGATATAAAGAAGAAATGCTCATCCAGACAGGTAGGAGGGGTGGAGCTGGGGCAAAGAGGACGTGGTGTGGTGGCAGCAGCAGTGGCAGCAGCAGCAAGTGCAGTCACACATTTTTAAAAGTCAGGAGGGACACCTGGGGAGTGTTCCCAGCTCCTCACCGGACCTCACAACTCATAGTCCCAGAACCGGGGAAAATCAAGTCTCATTGCTTCTGACTGTGCAGACCAGTGGGGCTTGGGGTGGAGGAAAAAACTGACGGTCTCTCAGCAGAGTCCGCTTGTTTAAAGGGCCCCATTGTCCTAGAATGTCCGCAGACCCACCCACTCTGGGATCGACAACCAGGGCAGCAGCCAGAGAGGCCCAGTCCAGTGCAGAAGTGGGAGAGGTGCCTGGAAAAGGGGCGAATGCTGGGCAGATGGTATTGTTCCCTTTCAGACCCTTCCCCCACACACAGCGCCACAACATGGTGAAACAGGTCACCCTGTACTGAAAAATAACTAAGGGTCTGCCCCTTACAATGTAGCAAGAGTGACAGCTCCACCTGGGATGCAGAGGCAAACAAACACTGGAGCCTGTCAGAATGAGAAGACAGAGAAGTATGGCCCAAAAGGGGGAACAAATCAAGGTTCCAGTGGGAGAACTAAGCGATGAGGAGATAGCAAATCTAACAGATGAGGATGTAGCCAACCCAACAGATGCAGAATTCAAAACACTGGTGATAAAGATGCTCACAGGCTTGACAGATATGCTTGAGTATGGCAGATGCATAAGGGAAGAAGTGAAGGCTATGTTAAGTGAAACAAAGAAAGATCCACACAAAACCAATGGTGAAGGGAAGAAAATTGCGGTTCAAATCAATAATTTGGAACATAAGGAAGAAAAAAACAGTCAACCAGTGCAGAATGAGGAAGCAAGAATTGAAAAAATGGGGAAAACTTCCCAAATTTTGCGAAGGACATGGACAAACAGGTCTGGAAAATATGGACGGCTCCGGGCGAGCTGAACCCAGAGCAGACCACACCAGGATGCATCATGATTGAGATGCCAAAGGTGAAAGATAAAGAGAGAGTCCTGGGGGCAGCAAGAGAAAAGTGGAGAGTTGCCTATAGGGTGGTGCCTATAGGACTATCAGCTAATTTCTCAGAGGACACTTTGCAGGTAGGAAGGGACTGGCAAGCAGTATTCAATGTGATGAAAGGCAACCTACAACCAGAATTGCTCTATCCAGCAAGGCTATCATTTGGAATGGAAGGGCAGATAAAGTGCTGCCCAGACAAGATAAAGCTAAAGGAGTTCATCATCACCAGGCCATTATTATGTGAAATGTCAAAGAGACTTACTTAATAAAAACAAGATCAAAACTATGAACACTAAAATGACAACAAACTCACAACTATCAACAACGGAATCTAAAAAATAAAAACAAAATCAAACTAAGCAAACCAGAATAGGAACAGAAAATAGGTATAAGGATCATTTGGAGGGTTATCAGCTGGGAGGAGGGAGAAGTGAGGGGGAGAAATGGGGATATAGTGCAGGGATTGAGAAGCATAATTGGTTGGTACAAAATAGACAGGGGTAAGTTTAGAATAACATAGTAATGGGTGAAGCCAAAGAACTTATATGCACAACCCATGGACATGAATTCATGGGGGTGGGACTGCTGGAGGGAAGAGGGGTACTGGGTGGAGGGGAGCAAAGGGGGAAAAAATGGAACTACTGCGACAACATAATCAATAAAATATACTTAAAAAATTTTTAATCAAAAACAAATCCCCCCTTTTAATGATCTAATTTTATATATTACACAGTCTAAAATAACATCTTATTATAATTAATATGATAGAATTTCTATGTTCTTTATATTGTTGAAGGTGTACCACACTTGCTATTTCCTCAAACTAGGAGTACTTTAACTGAAATGATCAATTTTCAATCTTATAAGAGAACAAAAAAAGTCAAAATACTGTAGGTTCAGAGAGCAGATAGAAGAAAATCAGTAAAATATTTGTTATTCTATAGGTAAAATAACTCATCTGGAAATTTTTAACCAACAAAAATTGACACTGACTGATACATTCTTAATAATAATATCCTGACATTCAAGATTCAAGGTGACCCAAGCTGAGAGTTAGACAATTTTAGCTTAGTGGAAATTTTAAGTTTAAACAGAAGCTCAGGTCTGATCTCTGACCTCAGCTGGAATTTCAGAATTGTTATGTCCAAGTCTGCAAAAGGGTGAGAGCATTTTGAAACAAGTGAAAAAATAGTTTCCTGAAAGTTAGGCAAAACAAAACACGTAAAAGGAAGAAATGAAAGTCTGGGTCAAACTGTAAAGGGATAAGACAAACCAGAATGAAGTAATGAAACATATAAAAATCAGGGAGAAGTAAGTCTTTGTTGGGCAGGAAATAGTATCTTTTGATACTATCTTGGCAATATCTCCAAACAAAAAAAGATCATAAGAGAGTAGCGATTTGTCTCATCTCCTGGACTCATATATACACTACACATGAATAGATGCTTGTCACATACAGTACAGTCTGGTTTATATTTCAGGGTTGGAATTAGTGTTACTGAAGGGTTAACTTAAAATCAAATGCTCTCATTTCAGGCATCTGTTATATTGGAATATTATATATTAAAATTAACATATTAATTTAGAAGCAAATGACAAAGCCCTCAACAAAATTAATTTAATCAAATAGATTGTTAAATTGCGTAATAAAAATTTCATGGAAAGAAAATAATAAAAACAAAACTATAGCTGATACAGACACCCAGACAATGTGGCTACTTGCTTCCTGGCTCATAGGCTCTCTCTTAGCAAAATGCTTGCAAGACCTCCAGCTCTTACTTGTCCTCAAGTTCATATATAATGAGATAAAATATCTTACTCTGTTTCAGAAGTCCAAGATAAATCTCATAACTCTTTATTGGCTCCACTGAAAAATTGGCCCAGTATAGAGATGATATACAGATGGACTTAAGCTTGGGTCAATGCTTTATTTCTGGGCCAGGCCTGTGTGATCTGACACGCATTGACTTGGAGTTGAACAGATAAGTAGAGGTGGTCTTAAAATGAAACATACATGTCTTTTTCCATGAAACAAAAATAGATTTATTGTTGGAGAGGCAGATGTAAAAACCAATGCAGTGTCTCACTGGTAAGCCTAGGAATGGGAAATTAATATCAACTCCAATTTTATTTCTCAAATTTTCCCTAAGTTAGCTGTAGTTAATAGAGTTTACTTTGACAGAAGTATTATATGGCAGTTAATTGCTCAGGCTCGAGAGTTCAACACAAATATTACAACCTCTTATTTCTAATAATTTGATTTTTGCAAGTTATTAAATCAAGATTTCTATTCTATTAAATTGGGATCTCAGTAGTACCTATTAAATGGAACTTGCGATAAATAAATAAGAAATGCATGAAAGCACTTCATGGAAAAATTAGCTCACACTTAGCATTTTACCAATAGGAGACTAAATGTAGAAAGTATGATTTAAATGAAAATATAGTAGAAAACCCTTGTAAGAAGTAAGAAAAATATAAGTAGTTGGAAAAAGCATATAAAATAGAAGAATCAGATACAAAATTCTATTCATAAATGTCCTCAGCAGAGGGAATTAACTTTTTAAAGACAAAACACTAAGTGGCTTGTTTATGTGAAAACATAGTAGTAAGGAGACAAATTGCAGAATCAGAACTTGGGTGAACAACATAGTAAATTATTTAATTATGTTTATTCTTTTTCCTGTATGCCTATCCATTCAACAATTAAAAACATCATTCCTTAGTTTCGTTGGTTATTTTGAGACTTACTAAATCAATTCAGGATTTAAACTTTATCTATTGAAGATTCAGTTTTTCACCCCCTACTTGCTTGAAATAACATCTGTGTTCACTGAGGAGAGTTGCTTACATATGTCATACCGCCATCTGATGCTCAGCTGTACTTTGTCCATGTTGGATTTCTCCTACTGTGGTGTATTATCCTCATTGGCCCTCAGTTGGCATCAATCCCTGAGAACTGAGATACTGGTCCTGATATTGAATATGCTTAGTACATCTTCGAACCTTGAGTGCTTTCCACCAGAAGTTCAAAGACCTTTTTAGTTTATGTAAATTTGATTAAGCCTTTTAAAATTTCTTTGAAACACTGAAAATCTTAGTTCACTTCCCCATGCAACCCTGTGGTGCACAGGCCAGTGCGCCTTCTCAGATCCCTCTTCCCATGCACACGGGCAGCCATCACTGCTGCTCTGCTGCTTTAGCGCCAGGATTATGGTCTCTGACAGGAAGCTCTGGTGAGAGTTTGAACTCTGACCCATTTTCAGAATCTTATCACTTCTACATGGTAGAATATTCTGACAAAAGACCAATCAAAGCAAAAAGCATAGATCTTATGTTTTTGTTGTCATACTTTCTTTATTTAACCACATCTTTCGTCATCTAAATTTTTCCAAAGTGTACTACTATGTGATATAATTTAGTTCACCTAACTCCTGTGAGCTGATTAAATTGTGATCAATTGTCATGACTTTTTCAAGCAAGAGTATTTGGGCCACACACATATACTTGACAGTTAGAGTTTTTTAATAAAAATTCATTGATTTCCGAGAAAGAGAGGTGAAGGGGAGTGGGGGGGTGGAGAAAGAGAGGTGCATCAATCCATTCTTCCATTTATGCATACATTGATTATTTTTGGTATGCGCCCTGACTGGGGATTGAACCCACAACCTTGGCATATCAGGACAACACTCTAATCAACTGAGCTACATGGCCAGGGCCAACAATTAGAATTCTTTCTTGAATAACTGCAGTAAATATTTTTAGAGTTTTCTCTGTGTCCTCAGCCCACAGAAGTCATACAATAGAGGAGACATCAATACAATAATATTCATCTGCAATTTAAAGTACCTTTTTTAAAATATCAAGCTCAAGTGGGGAAAAGATGTGGTATATTTTAAGATCAGATATTTATCACATGTAACAGATATTCTTGATCTAACTGGCCTAACAGAACTCAGAACATTATCAGAAAAGCTGTCTTTTTTGTTTTGTTGGAAGTTGAGACCACTTCAAATTTCATCTAAATTCTTTAGCTGTTGACAAGGAATGTTAATCTCATAACATGTACCTATTCTTTTTCCTGCTCCCTGTCACTTTGACTAACTCTAGAAGCTTTAAATCCTCACAATTCAAAGTTTGATCTATAGACTAGTAGCATCAATATCATGTGGAAACATTTTTCAAATGCAGAATGTCAAGCCCCATCTTAGACCTACTGAACCAGAATCTTCTATTTTAATAATGTTCCTGGGTGATTTATTTGCATTTTAAAGTTTGCAAAGAACTAGATTAGATGACAAAAGTGGAATCTATTTAGCCAATTACTACTGTAATGCCATAGGGCTAGTGCATGCCACTAGTAGCACACGGACTGCCTCTTGTCCATGTCCATACAGAAGCTGCTTGTGTTCAGTGTCAAAAGTGCTGATGTTTGATCCCAGGGCCTAGTCTACCACTGTTAAGGCAACTGTAGCCTCATCCCCTATCACACTTTAGATACTACTTACATCAACTTTGTTAAATGAAATGTGTTAATGTCTGTGTGTTTGATTATTCTTGGCCTCTTATTGAAGCTACTCTACCTTAGATCTGAAAACCATGCATCCAAAATGGATAATCAGAACACAGAGGAACAGAAATTATATTTTATTTAGAATTATTCCCTATCTCAGAGACAGGCCAGCTGTCTCTAATTCAATTAAATGTACTCTCTCTATTCTATGGATAATTCTTTTTTTTTTTTTTTCCTAGAAAACTCCTGGTGTTAAAAACAATTTCAGTCCTACTGATATGCCTAGTCTTACCTACATCCTAAATTGACTCATCTTTCTCAAAATATAAGCTCTTTGAACATCTTAAATATGTGGACTGTTTTGAAATAGAACTGAAGATTTTCAGTCCCCAAATTAATTTAATTTTTATTTGATTTTAAGATTATTTTCACAGATTGATGTAATACTATAAGTTTCAGAATAATGGCACATACTTTTCTATAACATAGACAGATTTAAATAGAATTCTTAATTGACAATTACATAAAAATTAAGTGATAGATATTTTATATCTCAGGGTCTAACAAGAAGCTTCTTAAATAATTCAGTCTTTCAGGAATATAGGTTGAATCAGAATACATGTTTACATTCTAAAAAGAATGATGTGCCTTATAACGGCAAGTGATATGCTTTATAGTGACAGAAATCTTGAACAAGAAAGGAAGTGATATAAATTACAAGAGAAATATTGGCCAGTTTTTCAAAGGCAGTTTCAATGCAATAATTAGGGAAGTGCAAACGTATTTAGAATGCCAAGGAGATTTATGTCTTGCTTTGGTGTTAGTCTTCTAAAGACTTCCTTTATGCAAGGATATTTCTTCTTCATAGTCTCAACTTGTTTAGATCCTCTCTTTGTTGACACTCTGACACAGTAGCAGCTAATAACAGTTATGAAAACATGTTCAAATTCTAGACTATCTGGTATGGTAATATAATTTTAAAGGATTTTTAATAATTGAAGAGAAATCAGCTTTCTTGAGATCTTCATATTGTCTGGCTAAATTTCAAATGTAAAATTTCATTTTTTCTATATTTCTTAATATTTTCATCTATTTGGCAGGTTCTTTAAAAACAAATTAAAAAGATATGGAATAAAAACAAAGCACAAACTGCAAATTTGTCATGGAATAGAAGTGCATGCAATACTCTCATATTCTTTGGCCCACAACTGATGTGCAAACCTCTCTGAATATGTGCATCTTAGTGAAAGGTATATGAAAAGTTTATTTTGATCAACTGCAAACATATTTTATCCAAATAGGGAAATTGGGGTTCTCCATGAGTAAATTTATCAATAACTATCATTGTACATTCTTCTGCTAAGATGATGAAAAAGAAAAAAATCACAGAATGAATTAGGCATTATATAAAATCATCACTCCTCTGTACCCAAAGGCCTTGTCGTTTGGTCCTGGAAGCAGGCCCTCTGCCACCAATGTTATTCTCTTGCCTCCCTCCCTGCACAGCTTATGTGTATTTTAGAAACGTTCTATGAACAAAGGAGCAAAGGTAACTTTTACTGAGAAAACACTGAGGTAGCGTTTCTTTCTGATACTTGATCTCATATATTTAATTTTTACTTTTTTGTTTTGAGCAGGCCCTCAATAAAAAGCTAGGATCGCAGGCAAAGCTAAGGTTTTAATAGGAGGCAAAAACAAAATACAGTCATTCTATGTCTGTGTCAACATGCTACAGAATTCAAATGCACTGTTCCCTTGTGTTCACTCCTAGTAAGAAATTATCTTCAAATATTAAGGACAGTTAAACAGATTCTATATATACCCATAAAATAAAAATAAATAAATCTAGTTTTATATAATAGTGCCTCCATGATTTGGTAGTTGATGAAATGTCAGCAAATAATAAAGGGTTATTTGGGAAACCTCAAGACATGGTGTAGGAGTATTTCTATATTAGGAAATACTGGCTCTAATGGTTTCACATCATGTGGAAAAAGCAGGAAGTGGATCTGTTTTTCCTTTCTGACAATATAGTAGAGCAACTTTTTTACTGTATTTGGGGTACTCTTTAAGAGATACCTCACCACGCTGTGAGAAGTAAGCTATATTACCTTCCTGTTGAAAAGATGAAGGATAGTATAATTGGAAGGTTAAATGGTTTGCTCATCATCTCGTGCTAAGTTATTGGCAGAGGAAATATAGGAGTATAGCCTCTGGACTTTTAAATCTGTTGCTTAGCTACCAATCCACAACAGGTCTCAACTGACTAGAGCTACTGAGTACTAGAAAACTGGAAAATTCACAAAAGGTCATGCCTTCACTGAAATGAAAAGTGGAAAATTCTATCAACAGATTGTTCTATACACAAACCAATTGATTACTCTCATCAAACAGATTCCTGTATTTGTATATTCAATTTATTTTTTAGTTTTCATATTGTCATAAATTCCTAGGTGATACAGTGCTGTAGATATTCATTGGAAATAACTACCTTAGCTCAATTCAAATAATCTTTTTGAAATACATGTCAGTAGGATAAATTGCTTAAAGTAATTCTCTTATTTACTTAACTCCAGTATATAGTAAGAAAAGGTATTGTGACCATCAGACAATATATGTTGTTATAGACCCCACTCCACTACAAAGGAAAAAATAAGATAGAATTGATACTTTATTTCACAATTCAAATAGTACCTATATTTTAATTTAAAATATGCAAGAAGTCGGGTAAATTTCAGTTTTGATTAGAACAGTCGAGCCAGAATAAAATATCTTGATCTCTAGTATCCTCTTACCTAAAATAAACATGGTTTTATTTGATTCATAATAGTTGCTTTTTAAAATTTGCTTTCCACATCTTAAAGAAAAGTAATGTCTCCATCCCTTTCCATGTTGTACAGATGAGTAAGAGTTAAGGCAAAGAGGAGAGAGGAGATTTCTTCCTTTTCTGTGTGCACACTTTGCTTTATACAGTTGATATTTTTGTTCTCTATTATGACCCTCTTGACCTCCTCTATCGATTCCTACTCAATTTCTTCCATTTGGAAATGCACAAACCTCCTGGGTGACGGCAGAAAGAAGAAGAGTCCTTTAAGCTGCAGACTGCGGGACTGCTCAGCTATAAGACTGAGTTACACAGGTACGGGCGAAGGGAGATATAGGGAAGTCCCCCCTTATCCTCAGGAGGTAGTTCCGAGAGACCCCAGAGGAGGCCTGACACTATGGAGAGTACTAAACCCTATACAGAGTGGGGCAAAAGTAGCTTTACGGTTGTTTATATGGAAACTATCAATAATATAATAATGAATAAGCAATAATACAAGAAGAAATTCTGTTTGTGTACTCGCAACTGTAAACCTACTTTTGCCCTACTCTCTACACTTTTTTCCCAATACAAACATTATAATAAAGTTTGATTAATACATTGGCACAGTAAAAAATTAACTACTACTAATAAAATAGGATATGACAATATACTGTAACAGAAGTTACATGAATGTGTTTTATCTCTCAGTGTTAATACCTAGAATTTTCCAATTAATATTTTTGAACTGTAGTTGACTGAGGGAAACTGAAACTTCAGAAAATATAACTACAGATAAGGGGAAACTACTGTAATTTTTAGGAGACCCCTCCCTCTTTCAGCCAGAAATAGCAGCCAGCAGAACACGTAAGGAACATGAATATGCAACTCTACAATTTATTACTGACACTGAAATGAGTATACGTAGCTAATGACTGAAGAAATCATCAGGGCTCAGAAGCCCTGTGGAGGTTGCAGACTTCAAACAATATTTTTATACCTAAATTAAAAGCTCTTCCTCATGATCCAAATCTTATTCTATAATGAGGAAACATTTCCTTTCTAGGACTATTTCTAGGATCAAAATTGGTTATATGTTTACTTCATTTGCAAGTGTGTTTCTTAGTATAACATCAGTTAAGTGATATGAAAGCTCGATTTCCCTCCTTAGAAAGAACCTCCACTTTGTATTAAGTGGTTCTCATCTCACAGTGGTATTTGCAAATATGTTAATATTCTGTAATTTTTCCTTTATCTGTTTCAGTTTCTCACCAGGTCTTGATGTGATCTCTGTATTTTATAAGAATTCCCTGATTTTTATAATAACTTAGCCTGATGATTTATAATGTCATATACATATACTCCACTCATTTTTCCTAGCATAAATATTGCCCTGTCAATACACCCCAATGAAAATAAACCAAGCAACTAGAAATAAGGGCCTATTATTATACTCATACAATCAAAATAACCATAAGGGAAAATATCTACAGTAAGCATCTTCTATGTCAGAAACAAGTTTAATTGGAGTAGTGATTGGTGTCATTTCTATAATTTTTTATTGGACTAAGTAAATCGACCTTTCTCTCTATTTAAATTACCTACATTAATTATATAAAATGCTGACTTATCTACACTTATGATATTTAGCAAAATATCGATAACACTGCAAATCGTCGTCGTCGTCGGCGGCGGCAGCCGTCCGTCTCGAGAGACGATGGCGTAGCTTCTTGAGAGTCTATCTGCACCGCCGAGAATGGCTGTGCAGTCCAATTCGGGAGTGACAATCCCTGCCGCACTTGGTACAGGTGAAGGCAGATGGCTGTTGTTGCTGCTGTTGACGCTGCTTCCGCCTCGATCTTTTCTGGACCGCCTCCTCGTTGCGCGCAGCCTCCGCGCGTGACGTACCTTGCCTGACCGCGAGCCTCCAGGCTAGGCGGTCGTCTGCTTGAACTTCCCATGTGTTGAGATTGATGGAGCATTGTGTCATGTCCTTTTTGCAGATGTCTTTGAACCGCAGTTTTGGGCGCCCTGTCATCCTCTTGCCTTCTGCTAGCTCGCCGTAGAGGAGGTCTTTGGGGATACGGCCTGCATCCATTCTTTTGACATGGCCGAGCCACCTGAGGCGTCTCTCACTAAGAACTGCATGCAAACTGCTCATATTGGCTCGCTTCAGCACCTCGGTGTTGGGGACCTTATCCTGCCAGGCGACATGCAGGACGCGTCGCAGGCACCTCATGTGGAAGCTGTTGAGTTTCCTTTCGTGCCTTGCGTAGGTGGTCCACGTCTCGCTGCCATAGAGGAGAGTGCTGAGTACGCAGGCTTGGTAGATGCGCAGTCTGGTTTTCTCAGTGAGGCTGGAATTGTTCCACGCTCGCCGGTTCAGTCTGGCCATAACTGTGGCTACCCTGGCGATTCTCCGGTTGACCTCCAAGTCGACTGACAGAGAGCTCGAGATGGTGGACCCGAGGTAAGTGAAGTCGTTGACAACCTCCAGGGTGTATCCGTCGATGGTGATGCATGGGGGAGTCCCCGTGCCTTGAGCCATAACATTCGTCTTCGTCAGGCTGATGGCTAGTCCGAACTCCTTGCATGCGTGGGAAAGGCAAGTGACTAGCTGCTGGAGTCCCTCTTCGGAGTGTGATGTCAAAGCTGCGTCGTCGGCGAAGAGCATCTCACGGATGAGCACCTCTTTGACTTTGGTCTTGGCTCGTAGATGGGCCAGGTTGTAGAGCTTGCCATCGGATCTGGTGTGAATGAAGACACCCTCGCTGCAGTCCTTAAAGGCGTATTGGAGGAGCATGGAGAAGAAACACTGCAAATCAGCACACATTAAATTCTAAGAATATATGCAAAATTTTAATAATACAGATGATTTAATTGCAAAATTAAAATCATTTATACAATCTCATGCACATTTACAATTTTTATTTTTAACTTTCTTATAATTATGGGAAACCCAGTGGATTTTCTTTTTTTAACATGTCTTTATACATTTATTCAAAAAGCATAAATATTTGAAATAAATGGAATAGTAAAGGCAGGTTGCCAAGATTATGACAACATATGGAAGCAACTAAAAGCTTATTAAAATATGTCAAGGGCTGATGTATTGTCAATCAAAAGGTAAAGTAGGCCAAAAGAAATAAAATGTGTGTCACTTTTTAAATGAAATCATCTTATTCACTTGTATTAACAATTAGAGGAAAGGTATCTTTGTGTACCTCTATCCCTTGTACTGTTTATGACACCCAGACCTCAGAGGTCTTTGTCTAAAACGGGGATACTGTTCTTTTTTGTTTGGTTTGTTTTAGTTCTAAGAAACAAACAGTTCTCAATTGCTCTGTCCATTAATACTTTCCAAAACTTAGTCACTCTCTAAAACACCATAGCTCTTGAGAAATGGCCTAAATACAAAGTTTATTTTGTATATAACTAGGAGTCATGGTATGTGAAATAAAGATTCTAGAGAAATAAAAGCACAGTAAAATGTATAAGCCAAACTATAAGTGCAAGTAATCAAAACCTGTATCTTAAATAGTTCATAAAATGTTAATAAAAATCATGTTATGGCCTTACTTTAAAAATCATTTGTTCAGCCCTGGCTGATGTGGCTCAGTGGATTGAGTGCCAGCCTGTGAACCAAAGGGTCGCCAGTTCGATTCCCATTCAGGGCACATGCCTAGTTGCAGCCGAATACCCAGGTTGGGGAGCACAAGAGGCAACCACACATTGATGTTTCTTTCCCTCCCTCTCTCCATTCCCCTCTCTCTAAAAATGAATAAATAAATCTTTTTAAAAAATCATTTGTTTAGCTCTAGTTGGTGTGGCTGTCTGTTGGGTGCTGTCCCACAAACTAAAAGGTCACAGGTTCAGGTCCCTGTCAAGGCACATGCCTAGGTTGCAGGTTCTGTCCCCCATTGGGACACTTGCGAAAGACAACCAAATGATGTTTCTCTCTCACGTTGATGTTTTTCTCCCTTCCCTTTCCCTCTCCCCTTCCCTTTTCTCTAAAATTAACAGGCATGTCTTCTAATGAAGATAATAAACATTACTGTTCATAGGTTTAGAGTATTTCTAAAAATAGCATTAAAAAAAGGCTCACACAATATTTTGGGTTTCAATATATAAAAATCACCAGTCATTTTATTGAAACTTTTTACAAAGAATGTTGCTGTGTTTTAATTATCCTTTCCAAAAACTATGCTATTATTTACCTAAATAACATACTTCCTTCAGTAAAATGAAAAAAAGAAATAAAGAAACTGACGATATTTAGTGAAATCATATGGAATCTTAGCTCATCTCAGCTAATATGGACAGATATGACTATCCTGGCTGAAAGAGTATTGATATAATTATCTGCAGACTGTTAGACAACTGAGACTCTGAGTGAACTGAATGTCTGTCTCCCTTTCTTGAGACATCTCCCTCTAAGTTTCTTCCATTCAATCCAACAATGAATAAGGATAAAGATTGGCACTGAATAGGGCTCCTGGAACTAAGCAACTCCAGGGCAAGGTTAGCATCATTTTGACTTTTTGTCATGCCACTTGATAAATATTATCACTCTGTAGTTAAGCAATTTAAAATCTGTGACAACGAAACTTTCCATATGGACAAGTTATGAGGAATCATACCTTTGTCTCTAATAAGTTTATTTCATATCAACAATATTCCTAGGCCAGGACATTCAAATCTTTACAACTTGGAGGAGTATGGAGTACAATAATAAGTTAAGCCAAATGTCAGACAGAAGGTGAAGATACTTATGAAAAGCATTATTGGCAGCTCTGTATATCTGATATGTGGGGTATCATTGACCCTTCAACCAGCTTCCCTAGAAAGCATGTCTTCTATAAATGTAATATAGCATCAAACTAGGGACATGGCATTATAAATGGTATTGTTTTTCATGTCAGTTTCCACATATTTATGGCTGGAATATAGAATAAAATATTTTTGCTGGTTTTTGATTTTGTGTCCTGTGACTTTGAAATCTTTTTTTTTTTTTTTTTTGGATATTTTATTGATTATGTTGTTACAGTAGTGACACGGGAGGAGACAGATACCGTGTCACTCCCGAGTCGGACTGCACAGCCATTCTCGGCGGTGCAGATAGACTCTTAAGAAGCTACACCATCGTCTCTCGAGACGGACGGCTGCCGACGACGATGTTACAGTAGTTCCAATTTTTCCCCCTTTGCTCCCCTCTTCCCAGTACCCCCCTTCCCCAGCAATCCCATGCCCCTTAGTTCATATCCATGGGTCATGCATACAAGTTCTTTGGCTTCACCCTTTCCTATATTCTTTTTTTAAATTAATTATTTTTTTATAACAATAAAAAATAACAATTCCCCCCTCTCAGACTTAAGATCCTTTATAATCTTATAAAGGACAATGGTCGAAGGTCTCGTGCTCCTCTAGCTGCTTCAAGCTGGACATGGTCATCGTCCTACCTACCCTTAGGTCCAGAAACCCCTAAGAAGAGTGGGGGTATAGAGGGGAGGGTGGTCTTCCGACATGGGGAAGGATCTTACAGACTCCAGATTAGTTGGCTATCCCCAGACCTTGGCGTGCTTGGTTTAACAGGCTGGCATCCTTGTTGTATTTCGGGGGCAACAGATTTGGCAACAGGATTAAAAGGTATCATTCAATCCATAACCACTAGATGACGAAAAGCAGGGATTAATTTTTCAATGTCCCATATTAAGGGGAAAAAAAAGGCTCTTTGGAAGAAGGTGTGCAAGGCATGTCATACATGTCCAAAACACTTTTGCCCACTATACTTAGTTTGGGCTGAAGGGGATATTTTAGGTTTCCCCCTCTCTCAGACCTCTGAGCCTTGTCCGTCCAAGCCTTTAGGATAGAAAAGAGAAACCACTTTTAAAATGAAGCCCACAGACCACCCCATGCTTCACCAACCTAGCCACTTAGTTCAGCCAAACTGTTCAGTCTCAGGAGGCATCAATGCAGACAGGATTAAGTGAGGCCTATATGTATGGACAATCAGTTAGATAATGAGATCATAGGCTTATGCCCTATGAAAACAGAACACACATGTTGATTTACACAATGCAACCCACAAACCACAGTCTCTATATCTGCAAGACTCTCTTATTGGAAAGACATCAAGTTGCAAGGCATTTGACATTCTTCTTGCCTATAAATTAAGCATCTTTGATGATGTCACAGACCTAGTTTAACTTTCAAATGAAAACAAACTTTAAATGAAAAGAAACTTTGAAGACGATGAGCTGCACTACTTTATAGTCTACCACTGAGCATTCTGGTTTTCCCTGAATCACGATTTTTCTCCTTAAGATTACCCTCCTTGTCATTAAAGGGACCACATTAAGTTCAGTTTGAATTTATCCTGTTCAAACGAACAGGATAAATTAAACAGAACAAGGGCAGCAAATGATCACATATGATCTTTACATCTGCTTTGCTGGAACTTACACAAAGAACCTTTAGAGTGACTTTCAGACTGCCCTTCAGGGCACAGAAGTTAAACCACATACCTGGCATTCAGCCTTGGCTGTAAACACCTGTCTTTTCCAAGTCCTTCGGGTTTTCAATTGTGCTTTAAGGTCCCTTCTAGCCATCTTTCAAGAAAGCAACCTTCGTTTCTTCCCTGGAAAGATCACCATGGACCACACAACCAACCAAGGTACCAGACCTTTTTTCTCATGGGCTTTTATTACCTTTGAAAGTCAATCCCAGTTCCCAGAGCCCAAGCATGTCTCCTTTAGGCATGACATTTCAGTCAAAGTCATGGTCAACAAAACCTCTATTCACAACTGGTCTTATTAGTTTTATGCAAAGAATCTTATGTCATTGCTTACTTCTTCAGAATGCCAAATTCTGGAGGTATCAGATAGGGAGAAAAATATACAGTGTGGGACATGACATTATAAATGTTATTGTTTTTCATGTCAGTTTCCACATGTTTATGACTGGAATATAGAATATGATTTTTTTGCTTGTTTTTGATCTTGTGTCCTGAGACTTTGAAATCTTATTAGTTCTACATAATTAGTTCTATATTTTGCAGATTCCTTAGAAATTTCTATATAGATAAGCATGTCATCTGTTAATTGGAATTTTATTTCTTCCTTCCTAATTATATGGGTTTTTTTTCTTGCCCTATTATACTGGCTAAAAATTCCAGCACTAGTTAAACAAAACTGAGAGTAAGCCTCCTTGTCTTGATTCCCATCCTAGAGGGAAATAATTCAGTCTTTTATCATTAAGTACAATGGTAGAGGAACAAGCTAGTTTTAAGATGAATAAACGTAAGTGAACTTTAGGTTTTATAGGGATGTTATTTATCAAAATAAATTTTTCTCTATTTCTAGTTTTTTGAGAACTTTTATTATTAATATTGTTGGATTTTTTCAAAGGTTTTTGCATCAATTGATATATTGTGCTTTTTTCCTTTTTTATTCTATTGATATCATGGGTTACATTGATTAGTTTTTAAATATCAAAGCACCTTTGAAGTATTAGAATAAACTGCACTTACTCATGTTGTATAATAATATTTACATATTGCTGAATGTGCTTTCCTAGTATTTTGTTGAGAGTTTTTACATATAAATTTATTGGAGATATTGGTCTGTAGTTTAGTTTTTTTTTTTCTGTGACGTCTTTATCTGGTTCTGTTATCAGGGTTATTATGGCTTTCATAAAATAAATTATGGAGTATTTCTTTTTTTTTATTTGCTGAAAGAGATCATGTAGAATAGGTGCTAATTTTGCTTTTAAGTGTTTTGTATATAATCTTACAATGAAATCACATGGGTCTGTTTTTCAATAAAACCATCTGTGCCTTTCAAAAACTTTTAAATTATGGGTTAAAAATCTATTTCATATTGGATCAGTTGGTAGGGTTTTTTTGAAGAATTGGTTTGTGTCATCTAAGATTTTGAATTTAGATGAGTAGAGTTGTTCATAGCTTTCTTTTATCTTTTAGTGGCTTTTGGAATCTGTAGCTATATCTCTTATTGTATTTCTGATTTTGATAAGTTGTGTCTCTCTTTTTATCTTAGTCTGTCTTTTTAGATATTTATCAATTTTATTGGCCAAGGAACCATTTTTTTGTTACAATGAGTCTCCATGGTTTTTCACTTGAGGCATATTTAAAAATAAAGTATATCTTTTGGTTAAGTCTGTGTTGACAAGACAATGTTGTCAGCTGCTGAAGTCTTCAGTGTTCTTCTTTAATACTGAATAGCTAATTTCTAATGGCCTAAGTTAATTTAGTCATATGTTATTGCATTGTGCAGGAATTTAAATATTCTGACACTATAAGATACTTAAACTTAAGTGTTACTGTTGTCAATCCCAGATCTTAATTTTTGGATAATTAGATGTTTTTGTTATAAAAGGTTAACCATTACAGAAAGGGAAAGAAGCCCCAATAAAACATTTTCAGCCGAAAGTAATTTCAGTTTTATTTACCTGGCCAGTTCTGTCATTGATAGTATTTTATTAACTAACTGAAAAATATTTATCACATATACAAACATACTTATTATGATGTGACTATTGGCAATATAGAGCCACATGAGGAAAACACACTCACCTTAGTTTTCAGGCTTCTTAGAGAAATATAACTGGCATTAATTCATTAAAATATATTATTTCAGTGTTTACAATGTGACAGGCTCTTTGGTAATTATATGATACTATCAGAGGATAATTTACTTACTTATATTAACATAACAATTTGTATGAGTACAAGATCAATGGAGCATGGATGTTGCTCTTTCTTGGAGAAAGATTATCGAATTATCAAAAAAAAATGCCTAGCAGTTGTGGAAGATGGCTAAACAAATATAAAATTCAAAGAGTAAATGGTCAGGAAGAGAAGACTATGAGCAGGCTGTTAACCCATGGGCACAAGCTATAAGTGTCTCTGAATACAAGAAAGGCCTAAGGTCCTCCCTTCAACAATTCTCAAATGATTAGATCATGACCACCCAAGATAGCTTTCTGTTTGATTCACTTAAAATTGACTGAGAGGGAGTTTAATCACATTTGCAGAATCCCTTCATACAGGTTCCTAGATTGCTGTTCATTTAAGTAACTGGGGAGCCTAAGATGGCTCAGCCACACAGACATGCCACAAAACTGTCACAGTATCACGGGCTTTCCTTGCCAGTTAGGAATTTGAGAAGTATCCCACAAAAATGTAGTTATTCTGAAGTAAATTGGGCATTTTAGAAAATGTGTTATTTACTTTAAAGATTTACTGGCAATTTTATTTTATTAAAATTTTTTTAATTTATTGATTTTAGAGAGAGGTAAAGAGAGAAAGAGAGACATCAGTTTGTTTTTCCACTTATTTATGCAACCTTGGCATTTGGGGACAATGCTCCAACCAACTGAGCTACCCTGTCAGGGCAGTTTTACTGACAATTTTAGAAGTTAATATTTATTGAGATGTCTGGCAGTTTTGTCACAAATACCTTTGCTGTAAGCATGTTTTCTGCAAGCATTTTCACTGCATAACCAATTAATCACAAATAATTTTACTGTGAAAGATAAAAGAATGAAAAATAAAAGAGGGGCATTAAAATGACATGATAAAAAATAAAAAATAATAACAGTTATCAGTGTCTAACTAAAGAATCAATAATTAATGCTCTTGAAAACCGTTGTGAATTAGTACCACCTCTTTTATATCTGCCATTAGTTTGGTAAACTTTTGGTTTTCACATGTGGGAGGAATGACTGTTCACTGAAGGATTTGCAAAAACTAATATGTTATCATATTCTAGTATAGTATGCAATTTGGGTTTACCTGTAGCTTTACAATATGGTTTTATATGTAATTATCATTGTCCACTATTATTATAAAACCACCAAGTTATTTGTCACTGTATACACCATTATGAGGGCTAAGATTTATATAATATAAAAAGTGGGAGAACTTTGCCAATGGAGAAACGAAACCACTGACAAATAGCTTAAATACTTTAGGTCTGCTGAACTGGGGAGTTGATTTGTCAATGGAGAAATGAAACCCAACTGTCAACCAGTTATTTTATCCTTTATAACAAAACTGTCTTACAGACAATTATTTATACAGTGAGTATGTTTGTAGCAAAAATTCATGCAGTAAAAATAGATTGTAGCAAAGATATATGTGGCAAAACTACCTAGAACCATTTACTGAATACTTCATATATATTAGGCAATTTCCAAAGTATTTTATGTATATTGATTATTTAATACAAAAATGACTTTATGAGGTAGGTATGTTTATTATTTATATTTTACAAATGAAAACTCAAAAATGTTAAGCAAATTATTTATGTTTAAGTAGCATAGCAATGTTTGCTAACCAGTATCTTAAATCATAACACATAGAAAAACATCCAGTCAGCAGGTGTAATTTGAATAAGGTCTCAAATAGCACTTAGATAGTGATGTAAACAGAATTATATCTAGGCATGGATATGAGAAAAGTTACATTTGGATAAATATACTGGATAAATTAGAGGAAATTCATCAAAGTCACTTCAACATAGAGAAACTGGAAAACTATCGTCGTCGGCAGCCGTCCGTCTCGAGAGACGATGGTGTAGCTTCTTAAGAGTCTATCTGCACCGCTGAGAATGGTTGTGCAGTCCGACTCGGGAGTGACACGGTATCTGTCTCCTCCCGTGTTGAATCGACATCTTGCGATGACGCTGGAGTGTCCTCTCCAATGAAGCTGAAGCTACAGAGCCTGGGCAGGGTGATATGGAGGGTCTGCTGTTGCCCATGCAGCAGACCCCCCCTCTCTTCGCAGCTGAAGGGTCTAAGGGAAAGACGGAGTCAATACAGCTTGGCTTCAGGTGCGCCGCAGGAGTTGCCGGTGTTGACTACAACGTCAAACCGCCTTAGGGACTCCGGCTCCGGATTTTCTGTCGGGGTTTACTCCCTTAGCCTTTCCCCTGAAGAGGTATGCCGCAAGGCAGCGGAGGTTTTTTGGAATCAGAGTTTTCCTTCTCTGATGTACCCTGACTGGAAGATCGAACCAGCGACACTTAGCTCGCAGGCCGACGCTCAATCCACTGAGCCAAACCAGCCAGGGCTATGGAAAACTATATTGTGTTAGTATTGATATATGTTAAAAGATTTTCAAAAGGAAACAGGAAATTATGAGTGCACAGGGAGAATTGGTGATTGTCTGCAATTAAAGGAGTAATGCAAATAGACAAGGAAACATAAGACATGAGATAGGAATTTAGGAAGACAAAATCCAAAGTATAATGAAAAAGGGATGACTGATCATGTTAGATACGTTTGAGAGTTTGAATAACACTTCTTTGGATTTAGCTAATAGAAATCCATAGAAATGTTTAACAGAGGAGCTCAATAGTGTACATTAGTATGCTAGCTACAGAAAACAAAGAAGGGGTTAGGGATGAAAATATTAGATGAATCAATTATTCATCTGAGGATCATTGATGTAAGAAAAGAGACATGATCAAGTTATATCCAGGGGACTGCTGGATCAATTGAATGTCTGTCTGAAGTGTAATTTAAAGAAGTAAGTAAAAGAAGGTTTTGATGTAGAGTGTACTGATAGAGCAATATAGGAGAGCAAACCATATATAATATTAAATATATTTATGGGTTATATCTCTAAACACTAGCCTGATGTCAGACTCTTAGGAAGGCTTAAATATTAATTAATTCAATATTATATTTAATCTGGCATATTTAAATTTCAAAATAAACTAAGACTGAAGAACATTTTATGAAAATGATTTTGAGATACAGAGGAATCTAAAGAAAGCATTTGGAGAAAGTCCCAGGAAATTAAAAAATATATCAAACAGTGCTAAAAGTACTTAAAGTTAAAGAAAAAACACAATTTATTTTACAAATGCAGAGAAAAAAAGAAATGACTTTTTCAAGTATGCACTTAATCTGACCCCTCTCTCTTCTAAGTGTTGGGTCATTGGAGCTTGCATACTAACACTGAAATGATGGGTTTATGCTGTTAATTTTTGTTTTTAAATGACTCTTTTCTTAACCAATTACTAACTCTCAGCTTTAACTGTATTGTTATATCATGCATGTCTTTCAGTAACTTGAAGTTCAGACCTTTCCCCTTCATAACAAAAATCCTACAAAATAGATAACACACATTTTTCTACACTGAAGTTTTCAGACATTTAAATATGTATAGCCCCAATTTGAATTAAGAAAATGATGTTCACATGGAAATATAAAATTAGTTTATAATTCACAAAAGCCTCAAAAAATGTACTTTCCAGAGACAGGCAAATCATTTTCAAGACAGTTCCCTTTATTTTCTCTAGTCTTATATTCAGTGACATTTCTTTTGATTTAGTGACAGTTTACTTGGTAGACAGCTATGTCTTTTCATTCAAGTTACCTTAACATGGAATCCTCATACATCAATAGACATCACTGAGCATGAACCTAGATCAAAGATAAGACTAGAAAAAATAATACATAATATAAAATAAGAAACATGGACCTGAGATATAATAAATCCATGTGAAGTTATACCACTTAATCTGAGAGTGAAAAATGGAAAAAAATAATGATATAAGTTTTGGTTAGTGACCTCTTCTCTCAGTTTTAATATTACCTTGTCATTTGTTTTTGCAAAATGATAAAATCATTAAAGATATAAAAACTAAGCATTATGAATTCCCATTAAACAATGGCAATTCATACAGTTACATCACTGAAATAATACAATGCTAATTAGTTCTTTTTTAATATGATATGCGTAGTCACAATAGTGGTAACCTCATGATCCAATTTTCAAATCTTTCATTTTAAGACAATTGTGAATTATTTCATAGGTTAAATATGTGTATATTTTTTTTAAATAAAATTAGTAAATATGTGAATGTATTTAGAATATTGAAAGTAATGTATGTGGAGTGTGGCAAACAACCCTATGACCTAGATGAATGTTTTAGTTTTAGACAAAATAGAGTATATTTAGAAAGCAGAGATCTGGTGATACCTTACTAATCAAATCAGGTGGGATTCTACCTATACACAGACAACTACGCCTGCCAACTCCTTTTATCTTATTGGAACTGAGGTCTACAGACATGACAGAAATCATCCTTTAGGCTTTTCTTTTTGAACTGAAACTTGTATTGAGGTAAACCTTTAAAGGTATCCATCATGAGCCAAAGTTAGAGAAAGGACTGACAGCCATCCAATCCAGCTCTAACTGGATATTACAGCAGAGTTAATCTCACTTATTCCCTAATAATGTTTTCTCCTCTGGTTGCAGTTTATTTTTAATTCCTCATTAACCTCTCTATATTACTCCAGTGTACTGTAGAAAAATCATGTTTCCCACGCTGCGTTATATAATTTGATCTGAAATAAACCCATACCTGTCACACTCAGAAATAAATGACACTCCCAAACCACAAACAACCAATACAAATATTAAAAGTCTACTCTAGTCTCTCTCTCTCAACCTCACAAGAGAAACATTCCCGTAAACTTCATCTTTGCTGCCTCACCTTTGTATAATCATCACATATATGTTCATACACTGCCAGTCTTACACTAACATACTCTCAAAGAAACCTGATTTTATCTTTGATATGGAAATTGGAGACCATATGGAAATAAAATTTTTGTGTTCTTTGCTGTGAGAATTAATTCAGTATTTGGTAATTTTGGAGATTCTCTTACTAAGTCACTTTATTCACTTTCAAAATTTAGGAAAAGGCATTAAACCCACAATATCAATATAATAAAATCCTTTGAATAACATCAGTTACCATCAATCTATCTTAACTCTTGCTGGGTTGTTTATAAATTACATTATATTTTAATATATTGATTTCTATTAGTTATCACTTTATGTTATAGGGAAAACTAATGAAGTACAAAAATGGGAGTGCTTACAAAATTTAAAGCTGTTAGTTTTGCTATTAAAAAAAGAGTTAAAATTGATTTTTAACATGAAGACTTGGATTTCCTAATTGGATGCTACTTAAGTGTCCATTAATGGAAAACTTTTAACATAAACTATTCTATATTCAGAGAAGACAGACTTATACAGAAATTAACAATAATATCACATTTGAAGTTAAATTTTGTTAAAATTAAAACTATAACCATGTTACAGGAAAAATGTTAATGTGCACATATGTGTATTTTTGCAACAGTAATTTACTGAGATATTGGTTTAAGGGATTATTTTTCTTTTATCATTTTTCTATTTCCTAAATTTCTAATATGAGTATTAATTATTAATGTAAAAGTATAACACAAAATTAGATCAGATTGGCTAAAATATTTCTGGTAGTCTATAATTGTGTATATTTGACCTAACGCTTTTGTTGTTAACAATTTATAAGGACTCACAATCAGTGTGACATTTTATATGTATCTATCATGCAGATTTTTAAAAGGAGTTTATTTTTAATATATTAGGCATAGTTATTTCTCAGAACTGAGCAAGGCATGCCCAGTTTCCCTGCGATAGAAATAGAGAGGCTGAGCACACTTCAGCTTGGAGGGAGACATGCTCGTAGAAGGAAATGGGGCCCAAACACAATTGCAGGTCTTGGAAGGAAGCACAGTCTGGCAGTGATGATGTATTGTCCGCAAAATATGCTTACAGACAATATTTACACTCCACCATAAAAAGGGACAATGCTGCAGAGCATGAAAATATTATAGTATAAAAATTAATACCAATAGAAAGTTTATAGAGATGGCTGATGTATATAACAAGAAATAGTCATCTAAGAGATGTAAATATGTGGAAATATAATTGACAATATGGGACATTTTAGAAGTTTGTGTGGAAATAGAGGAATCTTGTGAAAAGGATTCAATACAAAGAACTAGACTGTACTTTTTGAATGAAATGTTTTCTAAAAGTGAAACAGATATCAGGGAAGTAAACAGGGGGTATGTTCATTTGCATAGACAGGATGGATGTTAGAAAAATCATCTGAATCTTTTTACAGAAGCAGGGTAAAGTTAAAGGCAGACTGGAAGTAACTGTGGTGAATTATATATTAATATAATTAATATTATATGTAGGAAAAAGTGAAAAAGATATAATCAAATGTATTAATTCATTTTTTAAATATAAATGAAATTTTTGCCTAGCATAATATTCTGCTCCAGTAATAAAAACTTAAAATCTGAGACTTAATATCTACATGTAATAATTTTAACACAAATAGAAACTAAAAAGTGATAACAAAGGAAAACAAAGGTGAAATAACAGAGTGCTATTATTGTTAAATTTAACTTTACATTTTAATTGAAAGAAAAATTAGTGCCACAGGGATTAGGGAAACAAGTCTAGCCTAAAATATTGCTTAAATTATTCTAAACTGTTTACATTTTCTGTTTAGATGAATATGTGTAGCCAAGTCATTATATGTTTACTATATAATTGGGAGTTTTCCAAAGAGACTTCCATGTAATGTACAAAATTTACCAAAGAAATAGCACTACTATTGTACTAATTTGATAGTTGTGTGTATAGCAGAGCGGTCCTCACTTTGTATAAAAGTTGAGACAAAAAAATAACACTGCAAGTGGAAACAGTTTAAAGTGATTTTAATAATAAATGGGAAAACTTAAAATTGTTTCATGACCTTTAATATTTTTTGTCAAAATATAAAAATTATCTTATTGTTGATTATAAATGTATAAAACAATTAAAATATAAAACTGTTATCTAATTGCAATTTAAAATATTATATTTTTAGTAAAAATACTTGCCTTCTTGTTTTCATATAACTTATGAAGTGAGCAACTTTTCAATCTTCTGGTTGAATATCTAGGGTCTCTAGAAGGGTGACAGTATCAGTATTCTTTTTTGTTTTCTTTTTATTTTTTGGTTTTTCAATTACAGTTGTCCCATTTTTCCCCCATTGCTCCCCCCCACCCAACCCACCCCCTCTCCCACAATCATATCCCTCCCCATTGTCCATGTCCATGAGTCATTTATACACGTTCCTTGACTAGACCCTTCCCTTACTTATCCCCCTTCTCTCCCTCCCCCTCCCCCCTATTGACTACTATTCTACTCTTTGTCCTGTTTAGTTTGTTTGTTTGTGTTGTATTCTGATGGCCACCTATTTTATCAATATCTACTTTTGAATTCAATTTAGATTTCATTTTTTTTGAGCATTGTCAATTGCTCTTTCTTGCTGCACTTTCATCTTCATTGCCTGGTTGCTTCATTTTAACATCCAATTTTGTCAATGCCTCATGGTCTATCACTGAGAGAGTAGGAGTCAGCAGAACTAGAGGCTTGGTTGCCCGTGATCAGCTGAATGACATGCACAGTGGCTGATCACTAATAGACTTAGAGAGAAATGGTTTAATGGTCACTGATCACAAAGTTCACCCATTATTTACATAATGATTTATGGATGCAAGATCTACCAGTGAGGTTTATACTTTATGCAATGACTCACACTTAATATGGTGTGATAACTGAAAGTTGAACTGTGTTGTTGGTGTTTCTTTATTAGGATGAGGTAAGTGAAATTTGTGTATATCGGAAACATACAAAGTGTGAACTAAACTACTAAAAATTAGTAAATGTAGAAATAAGTTAGAACTTAGGCCACCAATTATTTTTCAGAGAGGAACATTTATCATCGACATTAGTTATAATTGTCAACACATACATTTTATTTGGATTTTTATTGTTTTTTAAATTCTCTACAGAAAACTCATTATTTTATCAGCTGTATCAGGGACAGATTCTTTCACCACCCCATCATTGGTAACCCCACTCAGGCAGGGAAGCATCATGATTGGGAGTCCATAAGAAATGAGAGCAATCACTCTTAACACTCGGACGTGGAGAGAAAAATGACTCGATGTTGAGATTAAGCAGCAAGGTTGTCAGTAAGGTTCATTAAAGATTCCCTTAGACCAACTACAGAACATAGCTCAGGAGTGCTACTGGAATTGTGGGAACAACTGAATAGAAGCAATGGATATCTCAGTGCCAGTCTTGTGTTTTTCACACAGCTAAATATCTTGCAAAAAACACTAGGCAAAAGCCTCAACACTGCTTTCTGCACATTTATTAAAAAGCAATCTCAACTAAATTAAATTTCTTAATATAATATGTTGCTCTTATTACTAAGGCCTATTAAGAATTTTAAACTATACTTTTTTTTCAGCTAGAGTGAATTCTGCTGTAAAAACCTTACTTAAGAAGAAATATTTACTTTTTCAAGGATCTTAATAAAACTGTGACTGGTATACTTGTTATTAAACTGACTTTGTTCCAATGCTATGTCCATATATTTGCTTTAATATATATTTAACAAGATATTTTCTTTCACATTGGGGAAATGGGAGCGGTTCAGCTTTCTATCTTCATTGCTCACATATTCTTCATTTTCTATTCTCAGAAAATTCTTATACTCTGACTCTCCTTCTCCTCCCCAAAGTTGTTGCTTTCTCATCATTCACAAGCTATCTGTTGCCTCCTTGTTCTGCGCATCCTGACACATGGTCCGTTCTTTCAGCCTGTTCATGCCCATATTTTAAAATTTCCACCCTTAAATCTCAAACACTTTACAAAGATAAATATTAACTTTTTCTATCCCATAATAAAACTGATGAATATTTTGGATAAAATCACCCAGATGGTTGTAGTGACATGAAATGAAATTCACTTGCAGAAATGTCATCTGGTGACTAAACAATGCCCTAGAATCTTTTACTCTTGTTCCACTCAAGCATTTTACAATTTTCATGTACTTGCTTAAAAACAGTTGCCTCTCTGAACACTTCTCAAAGCTCCAACATTTTCATGGTTTTTAGCCAATGACTTTGTCTTTTACTTCACAGAGAAAATATGTCGATGTTACTAACAAAACTTCATGATATCACATCTGAAAAATATTATATCTGCACCCATACAAACACACATGCATGCATATAAATGTTTTATTTATAAATGTATTATATATATTAGACACACCATTTTTTCTTTCCTCATGTTAAAGGAAAATTCTATAGCATTCTAAATGTTGAAGTTCTAAAAGTATGTTCTTTCTTAGTCTCTGTTTCTTTCCCAAGGAAATTTTATTATCAATTATCCTCTTCATTTATACCTTCAACTGCTTCCTTTGATATTAGCTATTAAATATGGTTATTTCATATTTCAAGACATTTTCTTCTCCTCATCCTCCCCTTCACTCACTGCTCTTTTCTCCTCTTCACAGCCTAATATCGTGCAATTACTCCTTAAATTAGTGTAATCTGGGTTTTGCCTGAATCAGTTAATCAATATAATAACAAAAGATCAACATAATACTATCTGTAAAGTCTTTTCAGATGGTATTTAAATGTTACATTTAAAAATGTTGGCAGCTATCTCTTAAAAGCACACAATTGTCTTATAATCTCTTGTCATCAAAAGATATCAAAGTCATCTCCTGAGGAATAATAATACAGAAAAAAATGAATACAAAAATAATTTTTTTCATATATGCTTTTTTTCAAGGATGCAGAGCAAACCAAGTATAATGATTTCAAAGAAATCCATGGTTAGTGAAATTCTTGAGAACAAAACCAAAGAAAAATAATGTGTTAAAATTGTCCAAGGTAAAAAAAAAAGACATTTCTTTTTAAAAGTTTGAGAAATATAAAGCTAGATGTTGATTTTTTAAAATCCATTCAAGAGAGGTGATGAAAGCCAGAAGTCAACAGAATGGAAAACTTTAACATAATGAAATAAATAAATAAACAAATAAATGAAAACAAATTTTTAAAAATATGTTTTATTGATTATGCTGTCACAGTTGCCCCAATTTCTTTTGCCTCTGTTCCTCTCCACCCAGTGACTCCCCTCCCTCCAATTGTCCCCCACTTTTAATCCATGCCCATTGGTCATGCATATAGTTCTTCTCAACCTCTTCCTGTCTACTCCATTCCCTCCTATTACACTTCTTAATTCCTGCATCATCTCCCTCCCTTTTCTCTCTTCCCCCTCTCCGCTGACCTCCCCTTAATATGTTTCCCATACCTATAACGCTTTTCCCACTCTCGTTGCCTATTTAGTTTGCCTTTGTTTTCATTCCCTAGCTTCTGTTGTTGGTTGTTGTGACACAATTTTCATCTTAGTGTTCATAGTTTTGATCCTCCTACTTCTAAACCAGTCCCTTTAACATTTCATAGAACAGTGATTTGGATCTAATGAACTCCTTCAGTTTTACTTTGTCCTGGAAGCACTTTCTCTGCCCTTCTATTCTGAATGACAGCTTCTCTGGATAGAGTATTCGTGGCTGTAAGTTTTTGATTTTCATTACTTTGGATATTTCTTGCCAGTCCCTTCTTGCCTGAAGAGTCTCCTTTGAGAAATCAGCTGATAGTATAATTGGAACCCCTTTGTATATGATTCTTTTCTTCTCTCT
Organism: Furipterus horrens; assembly: GCF_987537825.1. Taxonomy (NCBI): domain Eukaryota; kingdom Metazoa; phylum Chordata; class Mammalia; order Chiroptera; family Furipteridae; genus Furipterus; species Furipterus horrens. The sequence goes on from NW_028327171.1 coordinate 178,091,744, forward strand.
TGCTGCTTTTAAGATCCTCTCTTTATTTTTAATTTTTTACATTTTGATTATAACATGTCTTGGAGTGGTTCTCCCTGGGTCCAGTTTTTCTGGAACTCTCTGTGCTTCCTGGACCCATAAGTCTATTTCCTTCCCCAAGTTAGGGAAGTTCTGCTTCATTATTTCTTCACATAATTTTTCAATTTCTAGTTCTTCTTCACCTTCTGGCAACCCTATAATTCTAATGTTTGTTCACTTATAGCTGTCCCAGAGGTTTCTGAGTCTCTCCTCATATTCGTCCCTTTTTGTTTCCTCTTTCTGCACTGGTTGACTGTTAGTTCCTTCCCTATGTTCCAATTTGTTGATTTGATCTCTGTTTTTTGTTTCCTCACCACTTGTCTCATATGTGTTTTTGTTCATTTCAGCAGGACTAGCTTTCATTCCTTCCCTGTCTTGTTCAATATTTTTTGTTAATTCTGTAAGCTGCTTTATGACTATAGCTCTGAACTGAGCCTAAGAAAGATTTTCTATTTGTTCATCGGTTAATTCTCGTATTTGCTTTTGGGTTAGCTGCGTAGGGCTGTCACACCTCCTATGCTATCAGGTGCAGGCCTTGAGCACACATCACTACCCAGCGACCCTTCTCACCAAATTGTAGTGCTTTGTGTAGGGGCATCAGTCAAGATGGATTCCTGCTGTTACTCTCTGCTGAGAGATTGGGGGCCTCTTCCTCCATCCCCACACCCTCTGGGCCTCACAGTCCGAGGCAATGGGGGTCTGCCTTCCCCAGCATTAGAATCACGAGCTAATGGGTCTCAAATGCAGCCGGGACTGCTCCCCTGGCATTTCTTGCAGTCCCACCACTGTCACTGCTGCTGCCGCCACTGCTAACAGCACAGCTTGACCTGTCCACCCCAGCTTCACCCCTCCTACCCATCTGGACGAGCACCACTTGTGTATAACTCCATATGTTGGACTTCCATGTAGTTTTATTTTCTGGAACTTCTGGTTATTTCTGGTTTTGGGGTAGCTGTAGTCCTTCTTAGTTGTGGAGGGAGACAGAGCATGTCTTTCTAAACCTCCATCTTGGCCAGAAGTCCTCTAAAAACAATTTTTAATCTAGAATTTATACATGGAAAATAATTTGTCAAAAAGTAAGAGAACATAAATATCCAGTCAATAAAAATATAAGGAAATTTTTCACCAAGCAGTCTTGCACTACAGAAACCTTAAAGTAAAATTTTTAGGTTGAATCAAATAGATGAAAACATAAAAGTTGAAAAAGAATTTAAAAACCACCAGAAAGGGCAAATATGTATGCAAGTAATGAACACTGATTGTACAAATAACTGGTTTTATTATCTTATAAAATTTAAGAAATGTGAAACTAAATTTCAAGCTCACAGTACTAAAAAAGAATAAAGTTATTAAAACTAATGATATTGCTAGAACATATTAAGACAAAGTTTCATTTTATAAACATTGAAAAAATAGTTAAATCATGTAAAATTAACATCTATTACCAAAAATATTACATCAATACTGTCAACCAAAGGGAAAGAGAAACATGATACAGATGGTTCACACAAAACTCAAAAAATTAAATGGTATATTTAAAGTCACATATATTTGCAATTATGCAACACATTGATTAATAAAATACTCCAAGTAAAATTATAAAGTTTTCACCTTACTTAAAAAAGAAACCAACAAAATCATTGTTGGAAATTAAAAGCAATCTATGAAAAATTATTAGATTTTCACATGTTCTCATTTTTTCTTCTTTGTTAATGTAGTTATTTAATGCAATTTAAAAATTCTTTATTTGTACTACATCCTACATATTTTGACAGGTGTTTTATACTTCATTTTTATTGTTGACACTATTACAGATATTCCCTTTTCTCCTCCTTTGTCCACCTCCACCCCCCCCCCCACTTCCCTCTGGCTATCACCATGACTTTGCCTGTCATATCCTCTTTCTTGTAACCATGTAAGAGAATGAAACTCAGAACAGAACTCTTTCTCAATTTTATTTGTTTAATGAATTGTTATATTTCTATAGCTTTTAGTAATATATTTATATTTTTTATCTTATTAAATCTCATGAACTCTTTTTTATTGATTTCAGAAAAAGCAACCCGACTTGTTCTGACATTTAATTTTCTATCAGTCTAAACTTTCCAAGTTTATCATTCTACTCGTCTTATGTACTCTTCTCTACTATATTATGAACATTGCTTCTTAGGTCAAGAATTACAACTTCCCAAATACTGGGTGTTTTAAGAAACTGATTTTATTTATGTTTTAATAATAATAGATGAGTATTGCTTTCTCCTAATATTGTCTGACATTATTTTAAGATATTAAGCTAACATTATATTTAAAAGATTAAATTTATAACTTTTAAATATCTTCTCCAGTGTATAAAATGATATATTAATGAAGAGTGATAGAATTTTTATTGTTTCAAAATATTATTTATGAAGCTTTCAAAGTGCTCTTTCTGTTGCTTATTAGTTTTTTATTATTATATACTTTTTTATAAGCTACTGCTTTCTTTTTGAAGAATTGAGTAATTGAGGTTGAAGTTAGAAATATATGGGTTCTTACATATGAATATTTTAAAAATCCATATTAGGGCAAATTTCTCTCATAACAAAAACATGTACTATTTTCATATTTTCAGTCATAAATTAAATCTAATGAAGTACATGTTTTATGTATAATAAAGCTTAATTTATTAAGGAATATCAAAGATACATGCTATTTCCATATGTGATTATACATTAAAGTCTTGAAATCCTAAATAGTTAAGGATCTTCAGAATGATTTATTAGGGAACTGAGCAACTTGTTTAGAATATTTTTGGAAAACAATTAGATTTCTCTATGAGGATTATAATATTAATAAAACACTGTCTTCTATTAAGATTCAGTTTAGCAAAAAGTATTAAATTCTGTTGTAGAATGACTTACTGTATAGCCCTTAGAGAAGTCCAGAAATTATTCTGAGAAATTTCTTCTTTCTGTATAGTATACCTCAATAAAAGTAAGCTCTACATGAATTACCATTTAAGTAATATCTTATTTTAGCTTATTTTAATTTAAGACACAGTATTAATTATTTTATTGTTTAATATATAAAGTCTGTCTAGAAGGTATTCAGCTACGTAATATGAAAATAAAGACATTTATTAAAGAAGATAAACATACAGGAAATATTGTACATAGAACAATGACACATCAGTCCCCTTCAAAGTAGGCACTTTGGGACCTCACACATTTCTCCCTATTGCCATCAGCTGCCCCATCATATTTTCCTGAATTTCATCAATGGTCTGAAATCTCTTCTCTTCCAAAGGGGATTTTAGTTTTGGGAAAAGCCAGAAGTTGCAGGGCACCAAATCTGGGCTATAGGGGGGCTGAGTCACATGGGTGATTTGATGTTTCACAAAAAAACTGCAGGAAACATGATACATGAGTGGAAACATTGCTGTGATAAGGTTGCCAGTCACCAATTGCCCATAGCTGTGGCCTTCTGAGTCATCCGAATAGTTTCCATGGAGGAATGTTCAAGCTTAATGCAAAATTTGATCCAGATGTGTTGCTCTACTCACTCAGGCATTTTGAGTGTGAGGGCCACGCAGTACACATGTTCACTTAATGGTGTCTACCCCTCCCACTGACTAGTACAGTGAAGTCATCATTGTTCACACCAGGTTGCATTGATGTCATGCAAACCGTTCTTGTTATATTAATAATGGCTAGATTTTTCTAGACAGACCTCATATATGCCAAGGAGTAAATAACAAGGAGATAGCTGGAAAATCAAAAAATACTTGAAGTTTGTACAACACACTTCTAAATAATACATGAGTAAAGTAAAAAGTCTCATTACAAATAATAAATATTTTGAAGATATGAAAATAAAAATATAACTTATAAAAATTTGTAAAATGTAGTTTAAATAGTATTTGGAGAAAAATTTTTGTCATTAAGTGCATTTATTTTTTAAAAGACCTATAATAACAAAATATAAGCTTCTAGCTTAGTCACTAGAATAAGAGAGAAAAAGTAAATCCAAAGTAAGCAGAAGAAATAAATTATAAAGATTAGAGCAGAAATGAATGAAGTTGCAAATGGGAAAGTCACAAAGAAAAATCATCAAAACCAAAAGTAGTTATTTCTTAAGATCAACAGAATTGATATACCTCTAGTCAGGCTAACAGAGAAAAAGAGAGAAGACATAAGTTACTAATATCAGAAATGAAGGAGGGGTCATAACCACTGATTCCTAGAACATTAAAAGATAATAAAAGAAAAGGAAAGCTCGTTCTATGCTCACAAAATCTATAACTTAGATGAAATAGACTAATTCCTTGGTAGATATAATCTACCAAAACTTAAGCAGGGAAAAATAAATAATCTGAATAGAACTGTATCTATTTTAAAAGTTAAATAAGAATAACAATTTTCCAAAACAGAAAGTGCTAGACCCAAATGAGATAGCTGATGAACTCTACCAAACACATAAGGAAGAAATGATACCAATTTTCTACAATCTCTTCCACAAAATAGATGCAGAGGACACACCAATTAACTCATGCTATAATACCTAATAACAAAACAAGTAAACATATTACAAAAAAGGAAAAGTACAGACAAAAGTCTGTCACGAACACAAGTGCAAAAATCCTCAAAAATGTTAGCAAATATCCAACAATGTGTAAATGTGCAAGTGAAATTTATTCCAGTTATGTAAGGCTGGGTAACTATTCAAAAATCAAATATAACCTGCCATATCAACAGGGTAAAGGAGAAAAGTCATATGGTCATATCAATAGATACAAAAATAAATAAATAAATAAAAACATTTTACAAAACCCAAGCCCACTTATAATTTAAAAAAGAAACTTAATAAGTAAGAGAGGGGAACTTCCACAAGTCTATAAAGAACAACTATGAAAAACCTACAGCTAACATCTTACTTAATGATGAGAAATTGAAGTTTTCCACCTAAGAATGGGAACAAAGCAAGGATGTCCCCTCCACAGCTCCTACTGAGAACCCTACTGGAAGTCTAGCTAATAGAATAAAAAAATTAAATTAAATAAAAATATACTGATTCAGAAGGAAGAAATTTTTAAAACTGCCTTTTTTGCAGGTGGCTTAATTATATATCTGGAAAATTCCAAAGAACAATAAAAACTCCTGGAACTTACCAGCAAGTGTAGCAAGATTGCAGAATGTAAGGTTAAAATACAAAAGTTAATTGCTTTCCTACATAATAGCAAAAAATAAATAAAAATAAGAATTAATAGCATGTACATTAACAAAAATATATATTCTAAAACTACATGAGAAATACTAGAAACCTCTGATGAAATAAATCAAAGTAGATCTAAATAAATGGAGAGAGATTCCATGTTTATGGAATATGGAGACAATATTGCTAGTTTTTCCCAACTTGTTGTTTAGCTTTAATGTAATCTCAATGAAATACCTAGCAAGTTACTTTACCATTTATTGAATAACTGATTTGGAAGATTACATGGAAAGGAAAAAGAGTCAGAATAGCCAAAATAAAATAAAAAAAAGAACAAAGTCATAAGACTGACACTGCCCAACATCAAGACTTACTGTAAAGATACTGTGATCAAGCCACAGTGGTATTGGCAAAAGAATAGAAAAATAGACAAATAGACAAATAGACAAATAGATTATTGTAACAGAACAGAGTACCATAAACAGACCCATACAATGTAGAATCAAAAGCATATTGATGGAGAAGGAATATTCTTTTCAACAAATGGTATTAGGAAACCTGCATAGCCACATGCAAAAAGAAAATAAAAGAATCTAGATACAAGCTTTACAGCTTTCACAAAATTAACTTAATAAGAATCATATACCTGAATGTAAAACATAAAATTATAAAACTTCTAGAAGACAGGCATAGGAGAAAATCTAGGTGACCTTGGGTTTGGTGATGACTTATCTCTCCAAAATAGATTTTATTTATTTTTTAACAATTTTAGGTTCACAATAAAATTGTGTATAAAGTAAAGAGTTCCCATATACCCCCTGGTCCCACACATGCACAACCTCTACCATTATCAGTATCGTTTCAAGCTGGTACATTTGTTACAATTGATGAACTTACATTGACATATTGTCACTCAAAGTTCATAGTTTACATTAGTGTTCATTCTTGGTGTTGTACATTGTATGAAGTTGGACAAATGTGTAATAACATGTATGCACCTTATAGTATCATACAGAGTATTTTTATTGCCCTAAAAATTATCTGTACTGTGTCTATAATGCTCCTCTCAATCCTAATTTCTAGCAACCACTGAACTTCATGCTGTGTCTGTAGATCTGCTTTTTCTAGAATGCTATAGTATGTAACCCTTTAAAATTGACTTCTTTCACTTAGTCATATACATTTGAGGTTCCTCCATGTCTTTTCATGACTTGTTAGCTCATTTCACTTAACACTGAATAATATTGCATTTTATGGATGTACTACAGTTTATTTATACATTAAACTAGTACTAATAGTGAGATGAACTAGAGGAGTATTAGAATAATTAGCAGTATTTCAGAATATATAGGGTGTCCCAAAAAATGTATACACACTTTAAATAATTATAAAGTCCGTGTTTATTAAAATACATTTAATTTTCAAAATGTAATAGAATCTACAGACGTTATTTAATTGTTTTGTCAATGCCTGTTTTCAAACTGACGTCCATTCTGCTCCAGGCACTGCTGACAACGTGAAGCAATGGAATCGCAAACATCACGAAACATTTCGTTTGGTATTTGTGTGCATTCTCGTTCAATGACTGCTCTCAATTCAGCGACTGTTGCAGATTTAATAGCGTAGACTTTGTCTTTTAAGTATCCCCATAAAAAAAATAATAATAATAAGTGCAGTGGTGTGAGCTCTGGTGAACGCGCAGGGTAGCCTACAAATCCCTTCGTCCAATCCACCTGTTTGGCAAGATCTCATCTGGGTAGGATCTAACATGGTGATGGTAGTGTTGGGGGATCCCATCTTGCTGTCTCATGATGTTTGCAATTCCATTGCTTCACGTTGTCGGCAGTGCCCGGACCAGAACGGACGTCAGTTTGAAAACAGGCGTTGACAAAACAATTAAATAACGTCTGTAGATTCTATTACATTTTGAAAATGAAATGTATTTTAATAAACATGGACTTTATAATTATTTAAAGTGTGTATACATTTTTGGGGGACACTGTGTAGATAACATACTCTTCATGTTTAAGATCAAGTGCAATGCGAAGAGAAAACAAACTAGAAAAGCAAACCTCAGTCACTAAATATAAAAGTTACTGTTTACATCCTCATAATATCACTAATTGCTTTGTTACATGCTACTAATTAGTGAAATTTTCATTACATGAATATAATGCAAAGAACACTGCTAGATGCTGAATTTAATATATTCAATAATTTTAAAAAATTAAATAAACACTTATGGTTAATTTTAATAAGAAAAAGGCATTTATATTCACACCCTTAAGGAAGATGACAGAAAAGCAACACAGGTATACTATGGAAATGTATGCAAATATTTTGCATTTGTGAATAGCACACTATTAATTTTAGGCAATGAAAAGACATGCAAAAGTTAAAATTCTCAGTAACTTGTGCATTGGAAATTGTACACCTTCCTGGTTACATTAATTGAGGGCCAGGTGAGGTAGCAACATGCAGATGTTACTGTGAATGCTACACAAATATGCACTGCTGTCAGCAACAGCTGTGCCCCTATTGCATTTAATTTCTATATTATATGCATATGACAGCTTCAGTAATGAGGTACTAGTGAAGTACACAAGCAGTGAAATCTATTCTTGTCTTAAAATTTTTAAATAGGTTCTAAAACACCTCCAAAGCCATTGAAAATGATTCTACATCTGCAACATAGAACTATAGAAGGATTTGCCAGATTAGAAAAACAAGAGATTAATTTTCACACGCAATAACTTCGTGCTAAAGCAGGTGTTTGGTATTTAAAAGTCATATAAAACTTATATTTGAGATAACTATATTATAAGAAAAATGGGTTTGTGAGAAATTCTAATTTAAAAAATAGTAGTATGGATCAAGCCCTGGCTGGTTTAGCTCAGTGGATTGAGCGTCGGCCTGCGAGCTAAGTGTCGCTGGTTCGATCTTCCAGTCAGGGCACATCAGAGAAGGAAAACTCTGACTTCAAAAAACCTCCGCTGCCTTGCGGCGTACCTCTTCAGGGGAAAGGCTAAGGGAGTAAACCCCGACAGAAAATCCGGAGCCGGAGTCCCTAAGGCGGTTTGACGTTGTAGTCAACACCGGCAACTCCTGCGGCGCACCTGAAGCCAAGCTGTATTGACTCCGTCTTTCCCTTGGACCCTTCAGCTGCGAAGAGAGTGGGGGTCTGCTGCATGGGCAACAGCAGACCCTCCATATCACCCCGCCCAGGCTCTGTAGCTTCAGCTTCACTGGAGAGGACACTCCAGCGTCATCGCAAGATGTCGATTCAACACGGGAGGAGACAGATACCATGTCACTCCCAAGTCGGACTGCACAACCATTCTCAGCAGTGCAGATAGACTCTTAAGAAGCTACACCATCGTCTCTCGAGACGGACGGCTGCCGACGACGACGAGTATGGATCATCTCCTTCCAAGAGCTTGAAATCATTCAATGACAAAGGTTTTTTTTGTTTGTATTCTTGTTATTTCCTGTTCTCTTAGAGGTCAGCAGAAGAAGAGTTATTTTTAAGGTTACAATTTAGATACTTTTTTGAATTTTAGATCTGATACAATTCCTGAGTGGCTACTTAAATTATGATTTATAATGTTTGTAACAAAAGTGGACATTGAAATGCTAGCTTTTTTTCCCCCAAAGTATATACTTAAATGATAAAAAATCTTGAAAACACAGTTATGCAACATTTCTGACTGTTATAAAATTTTTAATATTTGAACTTAGGCAAAAGACCTCGATTCTGGGAATCCAGGCCTGGTATTAGAAAGCCCCCACAGCAACTGCTGTTGTCAGGGACTGCCTAAATCCCAATAAATCTGCTGCCCCTGGCGCCAGTGACTGCCTCTGTCTTTCAAAGGTATCTTTATATGCAGACAGGAATTCAGCAGTTTCTCTGTTCTCAGAATCAGCTCCCACTCCCCATCTGAGCCATCTGCAGAAAGTCCCTTCAACTCCCCCTGCCACTAGCTGCCCTATACTTATGTCACTATCAGGAGATGGCAACTGTCCAACCGCCAGCCTGCTGGCTGTACAATGGGGCAGCTTAGCCTATCCTGTACTGCTTAGGTATACCAAGTCTCAGAACTGCTTAAAAACTCATTCCACCCTGACCCTAGCTGCTGGTGTCTGCCCCAAACTCAGCCTACCGTGTCGCATACTCAATAAAACATCTTGTTCAGAATTTAGCTGCTGGTCTTCTCTACTCTGCCAACCCCCCGAAACCTAACAAAACTTATGACTTTATCGTTTGAAGAATAATATGAAAATTTAATGACTATATAATATGAAAGTAAATTACTTTCTTGAAGGCAAAATAAAGGTTTTTATTCACTCAGTAAGTCTATACTTATAATATTCTTTAAAGATTACAGTAAACTTCTATTGGTCAGTGTGCATCATATTTTCCAATTTTTAATTTTCAGGCTGTTTCACATTGTAGAATATTGGTGTGTGTGCAGGGGAGCAGATTAGTTATATGAAAAGTAGTTATGGATGGAAAGAAAATTCTTTGGTCAATACAACCTATAACCTCAAACTTACCATTTATTGTTTAAATAATTTATTTTTTTAAATCACTGGTTCTAAGAATAAATCTAACATAGAGGTAATAATTCTGTACAAACTCACTGTAGCATCTGTGACAATTATTTTGCCAGAATTGGATATATTATTTTATGGTATTTTAAATGTAGGAAATGTGTGTTGAATCCCTAAGTAGACACAATGAAACAAAGATATTACATCATTTTTTTGTGTGATTCAGCCAGTCATGCTATTTGAATGTGATTGGTAGATGATATACAGATGCTAGATGATATATGATAGATAGATACATAGATAATAGATAGGTAAGTAGGTAGATGATAGACTTTTATTCAATTGACCTATGTTGACAGAATACATTCATTTATATAAGATTCATTCCAGGAAAATAATGTGAGGTCAAATATATGAACTTACAATTTCCTTAGGCAATATAGATATTTCATATCTTTTTACATTTATTTTTGCATGTATGCTGTTAGTTTACATTATTGTAAATGTGAGCTAGTGTTAGAGTTGAATATTTATAAAGATTGGGAATTGGAGCACAACGTGTTACATATCTTAATTTACTGTACTTTGAAGATATAATAGTTGCATACAATCTTTCCTAATTCATGGATGCTAGCAAACTTTTTAAGGAAGCATTTCAAGGTGCTGTTAAAAAAATAACACAATATTTAAAACCATCGTCTCAAAAAAAAAATTGTGAATTCATACATGCTCAAGAGAAAAGGAGTCATGAATGGTCCTAAAACCAAGTATTTCTGTTTTCTTTTTTACTTTTTTATAAGTTTGCTTTTTTTCTGTTGAAACTCTAATATTGTTATCTAAACAAGGACCATAAATTGGTGGTAAATATCCCAAAATACAGAGTCCAGAGGGAGGTCCCTCTATGACAAAGGGACTTTGCACTGTGTAAAATTTTGAACTGAGTATTCCATATTTTTCTAAAAAATTTAAAGCAAAAAAAAAAACGAAAGAAAAAAGAAAAGAAACATCTTTTACCATCAGGATCATGTATGTAGGCTGTTTGTCAGGAAGTCTTACAAACTGAAATTTATTTTTTTGTGAAATTATCACCACTCAGATTTTTGTTGTTCCAGCTTGCACACTCAAAAATCTGACCTCTTAAGACCTATCAGCACCAACTCAACTAAAATTCATGAGGCTGCATAATTAATAGACTAGTTAATGCATTTATTTCTTATTATAAAATAACTGAAATTTATAAGACTATTCCTTTCAACAGTGCAATAACTTTCTATAAATAAATTATATAAAAAAGCCAACTCCTATTTTTAAAGTTTTATGTGGGCATAGAATAAAAGTAAAGCAAGCTAAGTAGATCAATATACATGCTTTCCCCTGGTTAAGGATTTAACGGATACTCTTAAAATTTCTGCAGGTGATGCCACTTTTGAAACTATATTTTATATCTTATTGAAACACTATTTCTACAACTATACAAGTATATTCAATCAACTTATTATCAAATCTAGCAAGCAGTGACTTTATGTTGGTTTTCAACATTTTCTTAAAACTTTTGGAAAGTTCTCATTGTAACATCCAAGTACTGATTATATTTGCATATTTCCTATAGGTAAAGCATCCCATATGGTTTCTTGAAGTTAGATGTCCAATTTTTTAATCTACTTAGAAGAAAGCAAAGGTAATAAGCATATTCAAATATTTAATGCAAAATTTCTCTTTTAAATATAAATGTTCAGACTGAAAAATTATTGATAACTATTTATAAAATAGAATATTAGATCTGTACTTTTGTTCCATTATTTTGGAGACAGAAAAACTAAATTTTCACAAGATCGTTTTGTCTGTAGTTCATCAGTGCTACTTATCTTTTGGTAGTGGCATCCACTATATATTCATAAGTAATGTGTATAATTCCTGGAACTTTTGTTTAAATCACATTGGATTTAAACTAAAATGACACAAAACATAAAACAAAAATATATACACTTAAAGAATTTTGACATTTACCTTAGTAAATAATTGAAGGCAATTTAACTTGTACCCCTAAGCAATACTTTCTGCTTCTACTTCTGCTACTCCCTAGTAATTATTTTTGCTTCAGGATCTTTTTTAAAAATGCGAGTCTTTTATTTTTTGCCTACACTTTTTTCACTGCCATTTACTACCATAAAATTAGAACCACCCAACCAGCAAAAATTCTATTGCCTCATATCACTTTCTCTAATCTGTTCACATCCAAGAGATAACTTTAACCAAGAGGTAATTGGAACTCAAGAATTACTGGAACTGACTGTGGGAGAGGGGTGAGGTGGGTGGGTCAGGGGAGAGTAATAGGGGAAAGATGGGACGATTGTAATAGAACAACAATAAAAGAATGGAAAAAAACTTACTGGAAATTATAAATATTTAAATTTTTTTATCCAAGTGTTTTGAATGATCAGAATAATAAATTTATTTTGTTTGTTTTTCCCAAATTGAAAGTTCTAATTATTCCATGTAGAAATTTACCCCTGGAAAAAAAGTATTTTTAAATCTAAAAAGTTTTGTGATGATAACATAACAAAATTTTACTTACAAAGTAAATTTTTGACATGGCCAACATGTCGCAAAGTGGATATGACAATAGAGTAAAGCAGTAGATTTTGGATATTGCTTCCTAAAATTATACAAAGAATATAAAAATTTAAAATAATTTCCAAGATATCAACTTTATATTAAATATACTAAATATGTTATACTCTTTTGACACTTGGATTCATCAAAATAATTCTAATTTAATGTTTTAGACTGTACAAATAGGTTAATGGTGCTAAGTTTTAAAACTTAATACATTCAATCATAATTTGACATAAAAAGCAGAGTAATGTTTGGTTGTCATAGTAAAATATAGAGAAAATTGACCTTTTAGTTTATTTTTAAAATTGATAAGACCAAAGAAAGCTATACAAAATAGAACAACAGTGAATACATTTTTATAATAATTAATTTTATGACTCACTGTGCTGTCTAGTATTCAGTCAAGCTTATCATTTTTGAAAGAATTAAAAACAAAGAAAAACATACTAGTTAAATGATGCTATATAGACTAGCTTCAATATGCATAGTTCCTATTGTACCATTTTTTTATATTTGGGTTGGGAAATAAAAGTTTATTTTCTTTTGGGCCCCCCCCAAAATCCAGAATTGTCTTCTGGAGAGCAGGCCCCTTGTAGTACAGGCTTCCCTGCTAGGTGAGTGCTCTAGGAACCCATCTGTGTCAATGTACCAGCTGGCACTGTTGTGAGAGGCTGCATTTGGCTTCAGTGAATTTTTCTGAAGACTCTTTCAATGCATTTGCCCATTTGATGATGGCTGATTTATGAGCACACCTGCCCATACTGCACTGAGTGTTCATCAGTTTTTGACCAAAAATGGCATGATCCCTCCATGCCCCATCCTCCCTACTCATCTGATCTAACACACCATGTAAGTTCTTTTGTTTCCCCATGAAAAAGTCCTCAAAGGGAAATGTTTTGTCAACATGGAAGATGTGAAACAAAAAATGGCAGAAGCACTAAAAGGCATCATAATCAAGGAACTGTAGAGCAGGGGAAAAAATATCCTGATAAGTTCATTGCATGAAATGAATAGTACTTTGAAGGTGACTAAAGTTTAAACATGTAAGAATAAATACACATTTTTTAATAAATAAAATCAGATTTTTGGCCCCCACTTGCATATGATTTAAAAATATATTTATGCTACTCAGTACTTTAAAATATATTGGATTTTCAATAGAACAAAACCACAAAAATCATATGCTATTTAACTCTATTTGCTAGACTGTTTTTTATCAACAATTTGACATAAATCCTTCCTACTAAATAATTTGAAAAGGCTAACTGCTTATAAAATACTCTTTTGTAAGTTTGAAAAATTATTTCATTCTTGTTTTCTCTTAATATAGCATAATTTTATATCTTTTATAGTTTGGATAAATAATTGGCAGGACTTTATTTTGATGAGACAGAGGAACAATGCTCCATTTATCATCCATGTGAGATCACTTATTTTTATGTTTTTTTCCAGGTTGTACCCAAAAAAATGTACTTCATGTTATCGTCAACTGACTCCCATGGACTCCATCCAGTAAAGGGTCAATGTCAATTCTATACATATGGTTTTGAAATGGTGACTATAGATAATTCATACCAATAGGATCTGTATAAAAGGTAATATCTTAATAGCTGTTATGTAGATTAAAAAATTTAGAATATTAAATAACAAGTTTCTATTACATTGGGAGTAAAAAGTAAAAGTTAAAGTTTATGTAAAGTGTAACATTACACACTTGTCTGAGATAAGAAAAACTTAAGGAAAAGGTTTGGAAAGAAGCGTGAAGGATGACTGGTTCTCTTTTAATATTGATTTTGAAAAATCTTTATGATTTCAAATGTGGCAGTCTAATTATATATATATATATATATATTTGCTGATGAGCAGTTCATAAGTGGCACTTCAAATGAAGGCAAAGACATGGAATAAGTTAAATAAAATGTCTATTTTGAATGAAAATAACATACGGTCAAAAAGCTGGAGTAAAACCAACATGTTTGGATGATTGGACGAAGGTAATTATGAGAATTATGAGACATTATATGCAATAAAAAAAGTAGAACACAGAGAAGAAAGTTCAAGAAAGGGTAAACAATAATAAAAATAGCATAGTGAGGTAATGACAGAATCAAGATGAAAATTTACTTTCAATTAATTCTTTTGTCATGGCTGCAGGTCCATAATAATTTTTGTAAAACTGGTGGTAGAAGCTGAATGGAAGTGAGATGAGGGATACATGGAAAAGAGATGACGGAGAGGGCTGGTAAGCACAGATCTTCCTCATTTTCAAGCTCAAATGCTGAGAATGGCAGAAATAATAGGACAATGGTTAGTCAATAACTTGAGGTTTGAAACTTAAAAAATAACTAAGAAAATGGTAAAATACATGAAATCCGCAAAGAAAAATTTGAAGATTGAAAGGAAGCACAATTAAGTGATGGAATCAAGGTCACTGTGACAACAGCTTTAGTAAGAGTAGGGACAACTTATCACTGTACTATGATAAAAGAAAAAAATGCTATTTTAGGAGATTAGGGATAAGACAGTTCTTTTATGTTTTCTAATCCTCAGTACCTCAGAATGCAACCTCATTTGAAGATACAATCTTTCCAGAGGAAATCAAGTTAAAGTGAGATTTTTAGCATAATCTTTAATCCAATATGACTGGTATGCTTGTCAAAAGGGGAAATCAGGACAAAGAAGCATAAACATAAAGGGAAGGTGATGTGAAGCCTCAAAGGGAGGAGACAGCCATCTACAAACCAAGGGGAGAGGCCTAAAGCAGATCCTTCCCTCAGACCGTGATAAGGACCAACATTGTCAACATAATTTTTTTGAACTGTAGTCTCCAGAACTATGAGACATTAATTTTCTGTTGTTTAAACCATTCATTTTCTAGCACTGTTTAGAGTAGTCCCAGAAGATTAACACAGAGGTTTACTAATACAAAGGTGAAAAATAACAAATTAAAAGCTTCTCTTTAAATTATTTATAAAGATGTCCAACACTTTCTAACCTACCAAACACAAAAGGCTACATTTTGTTATTAGCTGTGTGGACAATTGCTACAAATTTTTCATTTTACTTAATTTATGAATATGCAACATAATGAATATGCTTTCCTCTTGAATTTATATAATGGCAACAGAACTTAATATGATGTACTCTGAGAGAGAGGTAAAACAAACTGGGTAATAGTCCTGGCTCTACCACACAATGTCAAAACAAAAATAAATATACATATATAAAAATTATTTTTCTTCACAAATTAATTGCATATAATTATAATTGCCTATCCACTTCACCTGATTATCATGACAATAATGTAAGAATAATACATTTGTCAGAAGTATGTAAAATATAAAGTTGTAACAAATATTGATGATTAATTTTTTAAAGTATTTTGCAGATATAAACTGAGAAAAATATACAACTTGGAGTTTTGACAAAATATAGATTACTAGTGATGTCTTCAATCATTGATTTCTTTTTATTTGTATTGAATTTATTGGAGTGTCACTGACTAACAAAATTATACAGGTTTCAGGTGCACAATTCCACAACACATCACCTGTACACTGTATTGTGTGTTCACCACCCAAAGTCAAGTCCCCATCTATCACCATTTATCCCTACTGTCCCTCCTCCACCTCCCTTTACCCTCCTTCCCTGGCAATCACCACACTTGTCTGTGCCCATGAGTTTTTTTTCTTTTGCTCAATCCCTTCACCCCCATGCAGCAGCTGCCCCCCACAACAGCCGTCAGCTTACTCTATATATGAGTCTGTCTCTATTTTGCTGGTTAACAATAATTTAAAACACTACCTAAAAGGAGCAAATTTTAAATGACTAACTTTCAGTTTTATATTAATTAAATTTTAATGGCTATAAACAGAAAGTAAAAGTCCTTTAAATTCTGTACACACTCAAAGCAGGGAGCATCTGTCAGTGTAAGAGAACCTTTAGCCTCCTGCTGGGCAAGCCCAGCTAGTAGACATTTTAAAATTGACAGAGTTTGAGAAGAAGCAATTTTTCATATAAAAGCTGGCAGTTAAGGAGGAAAATGCTTTCATCCTAATTAAACTGGATTTGGCCACCGGGATCTTTTCTATTCACCACAATAAATTTAGAAACCTCTCGTAAATTTATGCCACTCAGGATTTCCTAGGTACCTGATAAGTCGCCTCACTGAGCTGCTGGTGCTGAGTTTGCTTTTTGCTTCTCTAATAGTTTTCTGCACTCTTTCCCTTGTGGGCTTCTGAAGAACATAAGGAGGGATCTGGTTTTATTTAGCAGCTGGATATTTCTTGTTAGTGGCTGATGAATGCGCACCCCTTGAAGACACAATTGGCTTTACTTCTGTCTTAGCTCATTCTTTTTATTTGAGGGTGTGTTTTTTGCTTGAACCTGTCAGGAATATAATACATGCTCAGAAAGCTACAATTAACATTCATTATAATGTTATGCTAATTGCTCATTCTTGGTTAACATTTTTTAAAGCAAATGGAATAATGTGTTGCAAATATTGTGTTTTAACAAACATTACAGTGCGATAACTTAGTGGAAGTACCTAAACTAGTATTTATTAAGTCTGCAATTAAAATAGTACTTGGATATATACTTAGTAATTACTAGTTGATTTTCCCTGAAAGTACACACTGATGCACATGCACATGTACAGACACACAATCACATATACAAACACATAATTATTTCTATTAGTTTAATTGTCTAGTTAAAATAGTCTAAAACTTATCTGAATACATTTAATTTTGATTTTATGACTGTTGCTGATTTTATGTTAAATTTTTGAAGTCTTATATATCTTCAAACACAATGCTAAAATAAGTTATTTGAAAAAATCCATACTCTAACAACTACATAATTTTGAATGGTATTTTTCTGTTAAGGTTAAAGATGATTAAAATATTGGAAGCCTGACCTTCTGAATGGGCTAACTAATAAGCAATTACACTTGTTTTGTTATCTAGAAATTTTATTCCCATCTCCATGCAATCCCCTGAAGTTCTGTATGCAGCATTCTAGAGGACTAAGAGAAAAACTTTTAGAATTTCCCAAAGAGTAGAATGTATATATAGATATGATGATAACAAAAATAAAACTGTTAATAAAAATTAGAGACAAAGGCCCTGGATGGTGCGGCTCAGTGGATTGAGTGCCAGCCTGCAAATCAAAAGGTTGCTGTTTCAATTCCCAGTCTGGGCACACGCCTGGGTTGTGGACCAGGTCCCCAGGTGGGGGCATGCAAGAGGCAATCAATTAATGTATCTCTCACACACACTTTCTCTCCTTCCTTTTCTCCCTCCCTTCCCCTCTCTTTAAAGGTACATAAATAATTTTCTTTTTAAATTAGAGACAAAGGAAAAAATGGTATGCCATTCTTGTGTCAGGTGTTTGCCTACTTAGGAAACAGAATTATTGACAAAGTAATTTTGATCACGGAACTGGAGATGAGGGAAAGGAAGCAGTGTGCTTCCACGAGTCTGAGTCCATTCCCAGCATCTGCTTTGGCAAGACAGTGTTTCTTGTTAATAAATTGGGCAGAGCACTGGTAGCAGGGCATCAGCACACTTGTGATGATATCTTGGATGACTGTATAACTTATTGCCCTAGAAGAGACAGTTTTGAGAGCTAAGTGTGTCATTATTAGTAATTCCTTCAGACAAAAGGCATAAACCAAATTACATACAGTTGCTCAACTGCTACCTCACATAATCAAATGTACCTTCTGCCTTCTCTTGGCCAAACTTGAGTCAGGCTTCTCTCCTCTCTATAGGCCCCCTGAACTCTGCTTACCCTAAAGCCTGAGAAAACACAAAATACCTGAAAATGCCACGTTATTAGCTATCCTGAGAACTGGCTGTTAGAGTCAGACACTTTTCCTTCTGGTCATTTCCCCTCGTCTGCTTGACTTTCCTTTACTTATTGCTTACTCTTTCCTATAAAAGAAAATGTTTAGTTTTTTTCAGTTTGGTTTTGAGATACTTCCTGAATGCAGAGGGTTCTAGGAAGAATAGCTGTTTGTTTGTTTGTTGTTTTCACTTAAACTCTCTTTATCAAAGTCTGGATTTATTTTATTTGATATGCCCAACACTCGCTTCTGGAAAAACTGCTTCCCCTGCAGCGGAAGGAAGCCTCTGAGAGTACTCTGAAGAATACACACTTCCTCGCACTCCTGGAGGACAGTAACAAAGAGATGGCAGCATAAATGGGTGGCAGATCACATTTATAAACCCAGCTAAGTGAAAAAAATACCTGTGCAACTTAAACAAGGTGGTTGTCCAGGCCTCACCTCCAGACTCATTGGGAGGGCAGCTGTCTCCTTTCACAATGTCCAGCTCTCCAGCACTAGTACTTATTCTCAAAGTCTGTCTTTTGTTTGGGGTCATGGGTGAAAAAAATGAGGGTGGAATGGGGGGTTGAGGGAGTGGGGGAAGCAGACCTAAAATAAATATAAAATTATGAAATTAAGTTTTAAATTGAACTAAATTGAACTGGAATTTTTAAACACTCGAAGCAGCACTAGAACTATGGGCCTGCTGAAGATATTTTTGCGAGCTATGTAATGGAGATCCAAAATGGTATGGTTGAATGTAGTATTCAGAAAACATTACAATTATTACTTGTTTATACTCCACTGAATTAACTAGTAGTTATATTTACTTCCTATATTAACTAAAATGCTGTCAAGAATAGGAAAGAATGCATGACTTACAGTGGCTTAATTTAAAATTACATTTAGTTATTCTATTAAGAAGTGTGCAGCAGATAGTTGCAAGGTAGGATCAGAGGCTGAATGCTGTGATCAAGGAGAAAGCTCTTTCTTTTCACTTTTCCTTCCACAGAATGGTGTCCATATCTTTACTACTGGTCTTGATATGGCTATAAAACTTACGAATAACACCTTTAAATAACAATATACAATGGAAAAAAAGAGGAAGTTCACCTTAGTTGGTGAGAGAGCACTTCTCAGGTATCTTCGTATTTTTACCAGAGAGAAAAAATTTTGCCAAAGTCTGCCCTAGCCCTCTCAGAATTTTTGCTTCTCATTGCTCCAAATCACATGACTGATATAAAAGCAAGGGATGATTGGAGTGTGAAAATCGAGAATGTTTTTGCTTCTGATTTTGGAGGCAGTCGTTTCTAGCCTACAAAAGGCAAGTAGGTAATATTGTTAAGTAATAAGTTAATAGTGTTTGCTCTACAAGCCTTTTGCTTTTGCCAAAATCTAACCTATTCATGAATGAAGAGACACATAGTGGCATCAATTTTTAGTAGATTTTACATGAAACAGTTTGTGTACATATATGCTTATTAACTTAAATAAATTATTTTGTCTGGATAAAGTATTTGTTGATGATGATTGGTAATACTTTTCTTCACACTCTTGTTACTATGCAGTAGACATTACTACAACCCATCTGTTTTAAATTTTCATACTTACTTGGTAAATACACCAGTCACTTAACCTAAGAGTTATCAGTGATTGCTCTTTTATTTTCTTTACAGGCAATCTGATATTTCTTAAAAATTTATGTTCTAATTACTTCTCTAATATCTGTGCCTTGTCCATATAACACTTATTGTTATCCTGATTTAAGATCATGTTCTCTTAACAGAATTAGTACAGAGTGCTTCTGCCTTTATTCAGACATCCTCCATTCTTTCCTTCTTATAACCGCAAGTTTGGTTTATCTCTAATCAAATATAAGCAATTTGTTCTAAATCCTCAAATGTTGATGACTGACAAATGAAACCCAAGATCCTTGCCATGGCAACCCCTCTATGTGAACCTTAGCAAGTTTGGTCCTTGACTCACTTCATACTACATATTATTTTGCAAGAACAAACTGCTGTGCTTTTAATCAATTTGCCTAATATTTTTTCACTTGGAATGAATACATTCCACTATTCTCTTCACTCATTTCATTTACATATTTTTGTCTTTGCATATTTACTCTGTTTTATTGTAAATGTGTGTTAATGAGCTTTCATTTTCTACATAGATGTAGACTTATTACAATGAGTGGCCATATTATCTGTAATAAAAAAAGCGTTAACATGTGGTTTAATAAATATTGTCTTAATGAATAAATAAATGACCAAATTTCTATATAACTCCCTTTTCATTTGGACTAGTTGTATTATAAATATAATTCATGTAACCAATATAATTTGCTGTCGAAAGTTACAAAATGTTTTAAAAAATAAATTACATATTTTCCTTTGCCTTCTCTTTCCCTCTCTACCGATATAAAGAAGCATCTGTGATCTCACACTCTGATAATGTCATTCTGCTTATTATAGTCACCTTTTGTGAATCAGTTTCCTCTGCTTTGACCTCTAAATATTGGAGAGCTCCAGGGCCTGCACTGCCTTGGGTTTTTTCCTTATCCATCAAACACTCTACTTTAGTAATTCAGTCTGTCCAATGCCTTACATTATTATATGCTGTGCATATGTGAGGTCTGTCTGGAAAAAGTACACTGTTAATATAACGAGAGCTGTGTGCATGACATCAGTGTGTTCTGAGAAGCAAGGAGAGTGGACTGGAATGCATATGTGTGAACAATGACAGCTTCACTGTACTAGTCAGTGGGGGTGGTAGACACTGTTGAGTGAGCATGTGTGCTGTGTGGCTGTTACATTTAAAGTGACTAAGTGAGTAGAGCATAGAATCTGTATCAGATTTTACGTTAAGCTTGACCATTCCTCTGCAGGAACTCTTTGGATGATTCAGAAGGCTGCAGCTACAGGCAACTGGTGTTTGGTAGCTTCATCTCGACAAAGCAACCACTCATATGCCATAGCTCATAAAGAGTTTTTTGGCAAAACATCAAATCACCCAAGTGGCTCAGGTCCCCTACAACTCAGATTTGGTGCCTTACAACTTCCGGCTTTTCTCAAAACTAAAATCCCCTTTGAAGGAAAGAGATTTCAGACTGTTGATGAGATTCAGGAAAATATGACAGGGCAGCTGATGGTGACTAGGAGAACTGTGTAAGGTCCCAAGGTGCCTACTTTGAAAGGGACTGAGGTCTCATTGTCCTATGCACAATGCTTCTTCTATCTTGTACCTTCTTCAATAAATGTCTCTATTTTTCATATTACATGGCTGGATGCCTTTGGGGCAGACTTTGTATATGTGCCTGTGTGTACACAATTGATTCACCAATACTTAAACCTTGTCCAGAACTCTATTTTGAATTCCAAATTTCTGCTCATTTGATATATTCAGTTAGATTTTTAATAAACTTCAAGCATAACACATGCAAAATAATATTGTTGAACTCAAAAATTCTTATGCTCAGTTGAGCACATCTCAGTAAAAATAAAACATAAAAACTCATTGACATGGGAGCTAAAAATTGTACTCTTAGCTTTTATTCTTCTATTTACCTCACAATCCACATTTAGTAAGTCACTACATGTCAATTCTACCTCCAAAATCTGTTTTAATCTTTCCACTTCAATTTGTTTTTTTATCTCAACTCTTTCACCCTAGCCTTGTTACCTTACTTCTTTTCTGAACAAATACAATAGCTCATCATTTTGCTTCCAATTTTACCCCTACTGAAATCCATTTTATATACAATAATAGAATAATTCTTTTGAACCATAAATCAAATCACATAATTTTCTCACCTAGAACCTTTTACTAGCTTCACAATGCACATTCATAGAATTGAACCTCCTTACCGTATCTTTAATGCTCTATGTTATAGTTCTTTTGTCTGCATATCTGACCCCATCTCCTGACACGTTATTCCTTGCCCCCTAAGCAACTTGGTTTTCTTTAGGTTCCTCAAGTCAGCTCCTTCCCCAGGAACTTTGTTTGGAATTCTGTGTCCAAGTAAAAATATCACCTTTTAAAATAGGGTTTCGCTTGATATACCATGACTTAACTTTCTTCAAAAATTTTCATATTACATTTTTTTTTTGTTTTTCACTCTCCTATCTGTCTGGAATTATATTTTTCAATATTATTGCTTATTTCTGATTCTTCCTACCTGAATCTAAGTTCCCTACCAATAAGAATGTTGTCTGGCACATTTATTATGAATGCCTAATGTATAGGAATGTCTTCTTCATGTTAAAAAGGTAGCTTTTTATAGTAGAAAAACCACTGAAAATGAAATTGTGTATATAAAAGCCTTGAGTATGTCTAATATTTAATCTGAGAATAGTGTTAAAAATACATTTATTACTTCCCTATTAATTAACATATTTATAAACTAGTAGTAAAATTCTTGCTTACTTGATATGATTGCTAATAAAGTATGAATGAAAGAAATTAATCTGTGAATTTTAAAGCACAGTATAAATTCAAATTTTATTTCAGTTATTTTCTTTTTAGATGTGTATTGAAGCTACAAAGCCAGAAGACAAATCTCCACAATTCACATAAATATTTGATCCTTTCTAAACAAACTGAACTCAGATACAACCACTATCATCCAGACTTTTCATGACAATTTTTCAGAAGTTGTCGTCGGCAGCCGTCCGTCTCGAGAGACGATGGTGTAGCTTCTTAAGAGTCTATCTGCACCGCCGAGAATGGCTGTGCAGTCCGACTTGGGAGTGACATGGTATCTGTCTCCTCCCGTGTTGAATCGACATCTTGCGATGACGCTGAAGCTACAGAGCCTGGGCAGGGTAATATGGAGGGTCTGCTGTTGCCCATGCAGCAGACCCCCCCCTCTCTTCGCAGCTGAAGGATCCAAGGGAAAGACGGAGTCAATACAGCTTGGGTTCAGGTGCGCCGCAGGAGTTGCCGGTGTTGACTACAACGTCAAACCGCCTTAGGGACTCCGGCTCCGGATTTTCTGTCGGGGTTTACTCCCTTAGCCTTTCCCCTGAAGAGGTATGCCGCAAGGCAGCGGAGGTTTTTTGGAATCAGAGTTTTCCTTCTCTGATGTGCCCTGACTGGAAGATCGAACCAGCGACACTTAGCTCGCAGGCCGACGCTCAATCCACTGAGCCAAACCAGCCAGGGCAAATCCTAATGTAGGTCACTAAAAATACATGAAAAAAAATTATATTTCAGAGAAAAGAGGATATATTCAGTTTCAACATCATTAATTTGAGGGATGTGTGATATTAGAAAAATGATTTCCATAGGACAATTTTTTAAAGAATTTAAAACCACTTATTTGATGAGATAAAATCAGATGTTTCAGAAATTCACAAAAACAGGTACAATATGCCAAGTTTAGAACTGCCTAGTTGTCCAAGGTGGTCAACCGGTTCACTAACAGAAAATAAAAACATAGCAATTCTGACAGATAACCTGATCAAAGATAACTGAGTGTTAATTTGCTGAAATTATTCCTGGGAACCAACTTGAACAACTATTTTTCTAATGCAGAATATGAAGAGAAAAGGAGGCAGCTTTTGAACAGTCTATTGTTATGTTTTTAGAGTAGTTTTGTCAAATATTTAGAAATCAAAACAGGAATTAGGAAGCTTCCCCTCTAGCCCCAGCTCTATTCTTCACTAGTGCAGTGATCTTAGACAAGTTATTTATCTCTTTAGGTTTGACTTTCTGTATTCTCATAATTTGCAAAAAAAAAGGGGGGGGGCAATTCAAAACAAGTTTCTAGACTGAGTCAGTTAAAAAATACTCCTTAAACATAGAAAAAAAAATGTAACTGTGGATATAGATATTTAGAAAGCAACTGAAATATTTACCTGAGTTTCTAGAAGAAACAACAAGAAACAGGAATAATTTCATAAAATACTTCTTCTCTACAATTCAGGCACCTGTTGCTGAAATCACTTTCATTTTCTTATAAACTGCCTCTCAATTCCTTAAAGTGCACAGTTTTAGACAGTTCAATCTCTAGTCACCCAACTAACCCTCTCTTCTATTTATTTCTAATCTATTTATTTCTCTTCTTGATTGTCATTGTTGTTTCTTATAATGTAAAACTTTCTAAACTTATTTAATTATTTTATTTACCCTTCTTGATTTCCCTGATTATAAGGAAAGCCCCATAAAGGTAGAGGTAAAAACAGCAACAAAAATAACATCAACAACAATCACCAAATGTCCTCAATTTTCATAGATATATTACCTATATCTGCACTGCAAGGTACTGTAAGAGTGAGGAGGTCAGGGAGAAAACAGGCAGGGGCTGGTGGTCACGATTGTATGGGGAAAAACAAAAGTCCTAAATATACAGTTCTACTGTAGCAAAAACAAATTTTACAGATGCTTACACGTCTGCCATTTCAAACAATATTTCCTACTGCTATGCTGAAGAATATGTATTATGGAGAGGATTAATTGGATTACAGATTCCATCCAAGCATGCATCACTGATTTTACACACTGACATTTTCTTTATCTCAGTCGTAGGTTCATTGTGTTCATTATGTCAGTTTTATTTAAAGGCCGTCAGATTTACTTTAAAGACGCTGCCTCGATTTCATGCAATTTAATGGTTATTTTGTGGCTGCTCAAAATATTAAATCTGAGGTTTTATTTTCTTTAAATATGACAGTAGCAAACTACAGATATGTTTACATGCTGATGTTTGAATATTAAAAATCAAAATTTAACCCTTATGATTTTTTTTTTGTGTGTGTGTGTGCAAAAGGTTTGTATATAACTCATTGTTTAGTATTCCTTTTGAGCACAATGCTGTATCAAAAATGAACAATACTTTATGTGTTGTCCCAGAATGAATATGTATCTAATTTGAAAACAATTGACTGTAATATTAAAGCCATGGTTGACAATGAATAAAAATATATATTTGAATATAATATTAGAATGTTCTTTTGTGACCAGATTCTAAAGTGAATTACTTATAATACATGTCAAGATCAAATTACATTTAGCAAAAAATCAATAAAATAAAACCTTTGTAGATGATCAAAATCAAAAGGGAAATCTTAAGAAGGTATAGAGTTATGTATACATTCACATAATCTCACATATAATATACTTAATCATATGCTTTCTTCACTATATTATTAATATCTTCAATTACCATGATTAATTTCAAATGGTAAATCAATACTACATTTCTGAGATAGCTCATCTGTAGTCTTTATGTACTATACTTTAATATATTACCAGATTCTGCTTAGTAGTACATTATTAAGGACTTTCACACATCTTTCATGAATAATATGGGCCTGTGGTTTACTTTATTGTTGTATCTTAGTCTATTTCTGCTAGCAGGTAACTTGACCTCATAAAATGAATTGAAAAGAGTTTTAATTCAAGTTTTCTATTTTACTTTGTTTTAATTTGGTCAAGTGTCTCTTTCTAGGATCTGCTTCTTTCATCAAAAATTTCATATTTACTGCTATAAAAGTATTACTTGTACAATTATTACCTTTTTAATATCTGTGGGGTCTGCAATGAATTCTTGCTTGTCATTCAAGATAGTAGCAATTTGTATATTTTCCCTGTTTTTTTATAAACCTGGCTAAAAATTTGTCAGTCATTCAAAGTTTCAAAAATCCCGCTTTTGATTTATTTACATTATTTGTCTATTTACCATTTAAGTGTTTTCTGTTCTTACTCTTATTACTTCATTTTTCTTCTTAATTTATGCATAACTTATTCTTTGTTTTTTTTATTATCTTAATTTGGAGCCCTAAATTATTGCTTTTATACCCTAATTGTTCCTAATATAAACATTTAAACTATAAAATCCCACATATGTTAGTATGCTGTATTTCAACATAACCCCTTTCAAAGTATTTTAATAGTCTTAATTTTCTTTTTTGAGGCATCCTTTACTTAAAAATAACCTGTTTAGTTGAACAATATTTATGACTCTTCCAAAAATCTTTTTCTCATTGTTTTCTAATTTAACACATTGTAATCAGAGAACATACTTTGTATGATTTGAATTCATCTAGATTTTTTTATATTAGTTTTTTGGCCTGGTGTTTTTTTCTTCCCATGGTATTATGTGTTGGTGAGAATTCCTTTTCTACTGTTTTTGGTTAATAAAAATGATATAAATATTTATTCTCTATAAATATCAATAAATTCAAGATAATTGATAATGTCATTTATATGTTTTATACATTTACTGAATTTTTGGCCTTTCAATAACTCAGAGTAGAGTGATAAATTCCTTAACTCATATTGTGAATTTATTTACTTATTCTTTTAGTTCTGTCAAGTTTTCTTCATGTAATCTTAAACTCTAGTAGTATGTGAAATATATTTGTGATTGTTAGGTCTTTTTGAAGAGTTAACTTAATCACTAAAAAATGTCTCTATTAATATATTTTAATATTTCTGTAGCTTATTGTATTTAATGATAATATAGTTACTCCATATCTTATAATTAAAATTAACAAGGTGTTAACTTTTTATCACATTATTTGTAGAGAAACATAAACTTTTCTTACTTGTTACTACAATATGACAGTATACATTGACATATTTAAACCATCTTTGGTGAAGCATTTGATGAAATTTGGTTTAATTTTACCACTATCTATTTTATATTTTTCCACTATTTTTTTCTATTTTACCTTTACCTGACTTATTTTAGATCAAATAAAACATGAAGATAATATTGCCTCACAGTTAACACCATAATCAACAGTGAACATTTGAAAGTCTTTCCTCTATGATCAGGAATAAATAAGTCTACTCACTGTCACCGTTTCTATCCAATGTAGCGCCAAAAGTCTTTGCCAGAGAAATTAAGGAAAATAAACAAGTAAATAAGCAAATTAGTGAATAAATAATGTCATTTTAATCAGGAAGAAAGAAGTTAAATTGGTTCTGTAATTCTATAAATAGAAAACTCTAAAGATTACACCAAAAAATTAATAATTTGCATTTCTATACACTAACAAGCTATTTGAAAAAGAAATAAAGAAAACATTTCCATTTACAGAAGTATCAAACACAAATAAAAACATAAATTTAACCAAGGAATTGAAAGATTTGTACACTGAAAACTCTAAGACATTGATAAAAGAATTTTTTTAACTGAAATAAATGGAAAGATATCTCGTGTTCATGAATTAGAAGAATATTGTAAAATGTCACAAAAATTAACTCAATATGGAAAAAAGACTTAAAGATAAGTCCTGAAGCCATAAAACATCTAAAAAACAACATAAGGAAACTGTTCATTGACATCGGTCTTACATTGATTTCTTTGGATATGACACCAAAAGCAATAGCAATAGCAAAAATAAACAAGTGGGACTACTTAAAACCAAAAAGCTTCTGCACAGAAGAGGAAACAATCAACAAAATAAAAAGGCAATCTATTGAATGGGAGAAAATATCTGAAAACCATATATCTGACCAAGAGTTAAAAAACAAAATAGTTAAGGAACTTATATAACTCAAAAGTAAAAATTCTTATACCTGATAAAAATTGGGCAAAGGACTCAAATAAGCATTTTTCCAAAGACATATAACTAAATTTTATTATAAAAGAGGAAAAATATTTTAAAGCTTTTGGTGTAAATGTATTGCAAATATATAGATGAGTAGATAAATAGTGGAATGTAATGGTTTTCTGAGCATAAAGAAAATAATGGGAATAGCAAAACAGTAAATCCAGTCAGTTAATATTTGGTATCTCGCAAGTGTGTCAGTGGATAATGGACAAGGAGAAGCTATTAATACCTTTATCTTGTTTCACTGCATTTAAGAAGATCATAATGCTTTTGTTTTTTTGTCCAAAACAAAAAAAGATTCACTTTACGAGAGACATCAATTGTCATAGAGAAATTAAAATTTTAAGTGTTAGTGTGTGTCTTAGTTGTCATTTGTAAATATAATTGAATTATTAAATATCTTTACTAAAATTTCTATTACACAATTTGCAATTTAATTCATTTATTTTAAAACATTTTTCACTTAAATTGTTATTGATATAGAGAAACTAACAATTAGTAAATTACACTTCTTATTGCAAAAAGCCACAATATTAACTTATATGAGAATTACAAGAAAAATACTTTTAAATCTTGGAAAACAGTATACCTATACATCTTAGATATGCATTCTTTAAATAACTGACTCCTTAATAAACCCTTTTCATGAAGACGAATTTTGATTATATGGCCATTCTAGTAATATGTTCGCTCATAAACTATCAGTTATCTAACAAGTTGCCTAAACTTTTCAATTATTTGAATATTTAGTTTTAAGCATAATTTCATTTTATTATCAAAATACAACAAAATATTTCAAATCACTTCAATAAACTTACTATTATTTACTTAAATTATTAGAAGCTTGTATTAGAGATATAATGCCCTCAAATTTCAAAGCACACAGATTCTTACTTAACTGCTAATTTTCTACACTGCTATTAATTCCATATGTGCCTTCTGGTGAGAATAAATGAAAAACTGAAAGTAGCATTTTTTTTGATGTAATACTTTTGTTTCTCTGGAACTTACTATTCAGTTCTACTACTGAAATGTTGGTATTGTTAGAAAGAGAACAAAATAAAACTGAATAAAAAGAGATGCACAAAATGTAATTTAATATAAATTTTTTCATCTTTACAAATTGTAAATACTATTCTGGGGACTCTTCCAGCACTAATGACCTAAAGGACAGATGCACTAACTATAGTTATAAAGGCACTTTGTGTAAATACTTACTAGTTATAGTCTTTCCTTTAAATTCCCCTGAGGCTTATTGTCTTTACAGTCAGTAAAAATTTTGCCTGTTCATCTGTTTCATCTGCCTGCAGTACTAACACCATGCCAAGATTGCTATTGCTGCATAAATGAATGAACACAAGTTATTGTACAGTGTTCTCAAAACTGTATAACTACACACATTGGCGAAAATTATCACAATTTCTAGATTGGTTTCTTTTCATACACAACCTGAATGTTGAAAATATTTCTTAAAATAGCTTGATAAAATATTAAGCTCTATTTATTATGTAACTGTTTATTGTATCATTTGAATAAAAACAGTTGTAATGAAATACCATAAATGAGTCAGTTTGATAGATAAATTAAAATAAAGTTTTCACATTTTTACTTTTTTTAATGTATTTTTTCCATTACCATTTACCCCTTTATACTGTCTTCCTCCTCTGCCCACTCCCCCCACTGCAATCACCAGACTTTCATCCATCTGAGTTCTTTCTTCTTTGCTCATCCTTCCTCTCCTCAACTCCCCTCCCCAGCGCTGTCAGCCTGCTATCTATAAGTCTATCTCTATTTTGCTTGTTAGTTTAGGTTTTTATAATAATATAATCATGAATATAAAGTAAAGAATCATAAAGTGGATAATGTAGGGAGTGGTTCAAGGGCTGTTTTTTAAAACTTTCAAATAGAATTATGAGTGGTAAAAATGCCATTGTTTAAATGGTTTAAACTGTTTGCTCACTTCAGTGTTGTCAGGACTGGCTGAAATTAACCCAGGGAGCTCACTCTGGGTTCCCTGGACAATAAACTAACTGATATAAGAGGCTTCTGACTTATCTTTGCATAAAAATTTCATTTGAACTCACCTTTTCACATACATCAGATTCTCCAAATGCTAGGTAGCTGATTTTTTCCAGACAGCTACCATAAGCAGTGAGGGTCCAAATGCATATTGTCTGGTACCCAAGTAGTTTCCTCCTCTTCCCACTGGTAAGAACAGTTCTCAAGAAAGCCCTGTAGAAGGGAGAGTAAAAGAGCTCATAATCTGTCACCAGAACTGATGTCCTCTCACTGCATGCCTTCAGCACTCTTCTGTTTGGGAGCCTGGGAGGACTGAGGGGCTTCTGCCTTTGCTCAAGATATTAATGCTTAGACCACTGTATCTAATTTGTGACTAATGTTTACCTATTACCTGTATGTTATTTTTGTGCCACATTCTAGGTACCTGCTCTGATCATATTATACTATCATTGATTAAAATAGTAAAAGTGAAGGAAGATCGATTAAAGCACTATTAAATATTTATATCAGAGAGGGACTAATTTTTTTCTCCCTAAAACTTATCTTCATATTATGTATAATGCCTACATAATGGTAGGCAACTATTTTATAAAGAGATCGATTCCGTCTACACACCAATTATTTTGTTTACAAAGATGCCAAGAATTCTGTTTTGTTTTATTTTGGTTGTGCCTTTTCTACCAATTGGCAAATTATTTTGACACTGAATAGATACAATTTTAGTTATCATAAATGTCAGGTAGTAAGTATATTATAGATGGTAAATGTGATTGAAAAATGAAATGGAGTTTCTATTGCTCCAAAACACAAACCAATTCTCTATATAATCTATATTCTAATTCTTTTTTCCCCAGAAATATATAGATAGAATTATTCCTGTCTCCAAACCATTAACTATAAACTACAGCTTCATTCTGATACAGCATTAGCAACACATACATTCCACGTTCCTCTGTTTTCAAGGACTAGTATTTATCCAGAATGGAAGGACTGCAGATAACAATAGAAAGCTAGAGAGAGAGAAATTGTACTTGAAGGTGTAATATATGTATAAAGCTACAGAAAAAAAATTTTATGTGGAATTACTACTGTAGCCTATCAAAGTTTTTGTTTGTTTTTTGTATATTTTTGTTTGTTTTGTTTTTAACTGTTGACATAACTTGCAGGTGACTTGCTAGTGGTTAAGAATCTCAGAGTAGATGTTAACTAGTTGGGCTCATAACATTTATAGCTCTATGAGGTATGCATTATTCTTCTGCCTCCACAGATCCGTTAATGCTTTATGGGCTGGAGCCTACACAAGGCAGCCAAGAGTGTGACAGAGATAGCAGGGGCCCACTCTGAAGCTGCTGAGTCCATCTGTCATAGCAGGGATTTTAGCATTTACACTAAAATCAGATTTTCATTCCAAAAATCTCCAACCACTATCTCTTGCAACATTTTATATTTTTACACTGTTGCTATTTCTGGAGCAACTCTCATGACTAACTTTCTATTAAAATTTGAATGAAGATGAGTGTCTCTATTGAGTCTGTGGGTATGTTAAACTTTGCTATTTAAGAAAATTGAGGAATATGATGTTTTAGGGAACTGAGTAAATAAGTAATTGTCACACATTCCAAATAATATGAATAATATATGTCTCTCAAGAAATTTGTAAATTAATACTGGTGATTTTTGATGTTAGAAGAGAATATCAGCTATAAACTTTACAATGCTTAAATCATCCTAATAACAAGAACACTGTATATATTTAAATGACCATTAATAGCAATTTTAAATTGATCAGAGAATATAATCTATCTAGGGCTATTTCTGAATATGTGTGAGTGAGTGTATATAATAGCATGTGTATAGTATATGTATGCACCTACACACATATTAGTATGCAGTATACAACTATGTAACATGCACACATATAATGCCCATGTATATTGTATGTTCTATTTGTGTGTGTGTACATACTCATATACCAAGATGGACTACTGTCGCGACTTCTGATCAGCAGAGTCCACAGCGTTGTAGATGAGGGAATAAATGCACAGTGACTGCAAGAATCCTGAGGATTCTTGCCGCCATGCTCCTAGTGGTTTTCCACTCTGGGGCTGAGCTACATTTGCCAACACCAAGCACCCTGGCTTCCTATAGACTACAACTATGGACTATATCTATGTCAGTATGTATATATGCATTCACAGAGACCTCAATTCCTATATGTATGCATAGTGCTGTGAAATAATATTTAAAATCTGTGGCACTTACTATGTGTCAGTCACTGTGCTATGAAAATTCCAATTCATTATTAGTCCTTTCTCATATAGTTACTGTCTTTTAACTTATTCCAAAAACAGGATATGGGACAAAGTACTTAGCATGCTTGTTTGAATAAAATTTTGTTGATCTGAGGTTTGTCCATAAAAAGTCCAGCCATTCTTAATGTAACAAGAATGGTATGTGTGACATTGATATGACCTAGCAGCCAAGGAGAGTGGACTGGAATGTGCATGTGTGAACAATGACAACTTCACTGTACCAGTTGGTGGGGGCGGCAGAGCCCATTGAGTGAGCATGTGTACTGTGTAGCCATTGCATTCAAAATGACTGAGTGTGTAGAACACCAAATCTGCATCAAATTTTGTGTTAAGCTTGAAATTTCCTCTGCAGGAACTATTTAGATGATTCAGAAGGCCACAGCTAAGGCAACTACTAATTGGCAGCTTCATTATGACAAGGGGCTTGCTCAGCTCATGCATCACATCTCGTGCAGAGTTTTTTTGTGAAACATCAGATCACCCAGGTGACTCAGCCTTCTTACAGCCCAGATTTGCCACCCTGCAACTTCTGATTTTCCCCAAAACTAAAATCCCCTTTGGAAGGGAAAAGATTTTAGACTGTCTATGAGATACAGGAAAATACAATGGAGCAGCTGATAGTTATTGGGAGAACTGTGTGAAGTCCCAAGGTACCTACCTTGAAGGGGACTAAGGTGTCATTGTCCTATGTACAATGTTTCTCATATCTTGTATCTTCTTCAATAAATGTGTCTTTCATATTAGAAGCTGGATACTTTCTGGACAGACCTTGTATAATTGAGAGGATCAAGCAGGGAATAGACTTATATATTCAATCAATGCCTCTTAATTGAATATAGTTGTGTTACAGATTTTTTTCTACCATCGTATTGCTCAACAATGTATTTCCACTAAGAATGAAATAAAAAGTGATGCAATCACTTGATGGACTTTTTGTTCACTATGACAGGTAAATTGTCTTTGGGGAGAAAATTAATGTTGATTTCACCAAAGAAAAACAGTTTGTTGAGAATCAGTCAGCTCTTAAGAACAGCTAAGAAAATAGTTACTGCTTTTCAAGTCATCAAATGCTTTCAATAAATGTCTAAAACTTCAAGATAATTAAAATGTCAAGTAGCAGTTTTATTATGCGTTTTGGTGGATAAAAAAGAAACATCATACCATATTTTCTCTCCTAAATTTATTAATTCATATTCAAAATCAAGAATGATCAGGCAAGAGTTCCTTCTTTCTCACGTCTGAATGATATTCCATTGTGTCCACATCCCACATCTTTTTCATCCATTCATCTGTTGGCACTTGGGTTATTTTTGTATCTTGGCTATTGTGGATAACGCTACAATGAGTTTGACATCACTTTGAAATCTTGAGTCTATTCAATCAGTAAGCTCTTGACTTTGTTGACTGCCTCTATTGTTTAATTGAGTTTTCATTCCTTTTTAATTCGTATTCCCAGATCCAGGTAGCTCTACATATCCACTGTACATGAGAGCAAACTCAGGCTCTCTCTTCCCTGACATGCCTGGAGAAGTGCTCAATATTAACAAGCAGCTTTGTTGAACCAGAAATGAATTGGTCATATATTGTTATATCTCATTAAAGCATAGGCAAAAATTACATTCCCAAACTACAAAGGATATGACTCCAAACTTTAGCTTTTTTGCATGGTGGAACAAAAATGTGTGAAGTTGCCTATCTAATCCTTAGCACATCTTTCTTGATGCAATCCAGACTTCCATCTGACCTATAGCTTAGACACAGAAATCTGTTATTTATTATTTCCATATTGAGGTATAGTTAACATAAATTGAAATGCACTAGAGTTCTTTTCAATAATGTCTGATGATTGATTACATCTTTGTTCCCACCATCCTTGTTTTTGCATAAAACTAAATAGTATCATCAGTATGGTCCTATAGAAAATGCTGAGTTGAGCAAATTTCTGAAAATGCTTACAAACTATAAGTTGACTACATATTCTTTATAATGATTTTGTTTAATAACAATGATTAATTTATGCTACATGTATGTTTTGAAACTCCTTCTCTGTGCCAGAGGAAAATTAAAGAAGCAAAACTGAATGACAAATATGTATCATCTTGAGTATTTCAGCAAGGTGGCATACATGTCCACGATTATAACTGTATTTTTTATTTGTTACAAAAACATTAAGAATTAAAACCTAATGGCTAACCAAAAAATTTGGTGCTCCTATTAATTTTTGAAGAATTGATTACAGTTTTGCCTAGTGAAGTTTCTTGGAAGTTTTCACAGGCTTCTATGAATTTGCATGTATTTCTCCCCATGATTTTTTTCAAGTAATTTGTATTAGTTAGGGTTTTCTATATATAATATATTATTACAAATAGTGAGTATTACTTCTTCCTTTCCTTAAGATAATATATTTTGTTTTTAAACACTGTTGTTTTAACTGGCTAATTTTTATAATATAATTATATCCACAAAGAAATACGTCTATAATTTTCTTTCTTTGTGACTTACTCGTGAAGAAAATTATAATCAGGTTTATAATAGCTTTGTAATATAGTGGTATTTTAATATATTTATTTATACTTCTGAAACAGTTTTAAATCGAATGACTTTGTGATTGGTGAAATTTTACTTGGGCCTAGTGACTTCTATCATTTATTTCTTGCAAATCGTTTGTATGAATTAGCTGATAATGTTCACAAGGAAATTTTTGACATCTACTATTTTCCAGTATTCTGTTTATAATAGTATTTTGTTTTTCCCTTGTTATTAACTTATCAAGCTATCTAGTGTTCATTAATTTTATTAGTCTATTCAATCAGTAAGTGCTTGATTTTGTTGATTGTCTCTATTGTTTAATTGAGTTTTCGTTTCTTTTCAATTAGTCTTTATTTG
Source organism: Furipterus horrens (assembly GCF_987537825.1). NCBI lineage: Eukaryota > Metazoa > Chordata > Mammalia > Chiroptera > Furipteridae > Furipterus > Furipterus horrens. The sequence continues at coordinate 178,126,771 of NW_028327171.1, forward strand.
TTTTTATTTATTTATTTCAATATATTCAGATTTACCTAATGATTCTTCATATATTCTTGAATTAAAAATGTACCTCATTTATTTGTATTTTGGATTTCAAATGCAAAGAAGTGAAATAATCATATTTTCGTATTCATCAATGGTCCATTCCTGAGCTAAGTAAAGTAAAACCATGAAAAAATTCCACTTTAAACCCATCCAATTGCTAAAAGCAGGATAAAAATGCTCATTTACTGATTGTTTTAATATGTAGAAAAATATTATTACTTTTTGTGTAATACAATTTGTTGAATATATATTAAAGATCAATTTAAAATAATAAATTTTGAAAGAATATGTACATTAATACACCAATTTTATTTCTTTTTTTTAATGTGTTTTATTGATTACAGTGTTACATTTGTTCCAATTTCCCTTCCCTCTGCTCCCCTCCACCTGTTGGCCCCTCTCCCTCCCCTTGTCCCACCCTTTTAGTCCATGTCCATTGGTTGTGCATATAGTTCTTCTCAACCTCTGTCTATTCCATTCCCTCCTATGATGTTTCTTAATTCCTATACCATCTCCCTCCCTCTCCCCCTTCCCCTTCCCTGCTGACCTCCCCCCAATATGCTCCTCATACCTATAGTTCTTTTCCACTCTCATTGCCTATTTAGTTTGCCTTTGTTTCAATTCCTTAGCTTCTGTTGTTGGTTCTTGTGATGCAGTTTTCATTTTAGTGTTCATTGTTTTGATCCTCCTTTTTCTAAACCAGTCCCTTTAACATCTCATATAACAGTGGTTTGGATCTAATGAACTCTTTCAGTTTTATTTTGTCCTGGAAACACTTTCTCTGCCCTTCTATTCTGAATGACAGCTTCGCTGGATAAAGTATTCGTGGTTGTAGGTTTTGGATTTTCATTATTTTGAATATTTCTTGCCAGTCCCTTGTTGCCTGCAGGGTCTCCCTTGAGAAGTCAGCTGATAGTCTAATTGGGACCCCTTTGTACATAATTCTTTTCTTCTCTCTTGCTGCTTTTAAGATTCTCTCTTTATCTTTAACTCTTGACATTTTGATTATAATGTGTCTTGGAGTGTTTCTCCCTGAGTCCAGTTCTTCTGGAACTCTCTGTGCTTCCTGGACCTGTAAGTTTATTTCCTTCCCCAAGTTTGGGAAGTTCTGCTTTATTATATTTTCACTTAATTTTTCAATTTCTAGTTCATCTTCTTCGCCCTCTGGCAAACCAATTATTCTTATGTTTGGTCTTTTATAGCTGTCCCAGAGGTTTCTGATCCTCTCATCATTTTCCTTGCTTCCCATTTTTTCTCTCTGCACTGGTTGACTGTTCCTTCTCTATGTTCTGGTTTGTTGAAATGAACTCTGGATTTTATTTCCTCACCATCTGTCTCGTATGTGGTTTTGTTCCTTTCAGTGTGAGTGTTTTTCGATTCTTTCTCATCTTTTTCCAGATCTTTTGTTAATTCTGTAAGCCACCTGATAACAATGGCCCTGAACTGAGCCTCTGACAGGTTTCTTATTTGTTCATCTGTCAGATTCTTCATCTGTTGCCTGGTGAGCTGCACCACCGGGATTTCTATAGTTGTCTGCCTCATTTTGACAGATGCGTTTTGTTTTCTTGGGCGGCTATAGGGGGCAGTGCCTGTGTACTCGTTACAACCCAGCGACCGGCGGCAATCCGCAACCTTTTTCGCTGCGCTGTGGCCCTTTGTGGTCACTACCCGGTAACCAGCGGCGGACCAGCAACCTTTTTCACTGTGCTGTGGCGCTTTGTCGTCACTGCCCAGCTACCAGCGGTGATCCGCAACCTATTTCGCAGCGTTGTGGCGCTTTGTGTGGAGGTGGGGGTCCAAGATGGATTCACACAGTTATTCCGCTAGGAGACCGGGATCCGTCCTCCCGCCCTCTGGGCCTCACTGTTCAAGGCGATGTGGTGGCTGCTTTCCCCAGCGTTGGGGTCAGGAGCTGCTGGGGTTCCACTGCAGCTGGGATTGCTCTCCCTGCCGCTGTCCCTGGTGCTACTGCAAACAGCACCGCCCACTTTCGCTCTTCCTACCTGCCCAAAGGGCACCGCTGGATTATAACTTCATACGTTGGGCTTCCATGTAGTTTTATTTTCTGGAATTTCTAGTTATCTTTTGTTTTGAAGTAGTTGTATTCCTCTCTAGTTGTAGAGGGAGACCGAGTGAGTCCGTCTAAGCCTCCATCTTGGCCGGAAGTCCCAATTTAATTTCTAAATGTACATCCTTGATAAAGTCTCACACAGGTGAACAGCAAGATATGTATAAGAATGTTCACATCAGCACTGTTGTTATTGCAAAAGAAAGTAACATAATATTATTGGAGTCTCAAAATTTTTTATTCATATCTATGAACTGTTTATTTACTATCTTTTGTATTTCTTAACTGCAATAAGTTATAGGTGAATTCTTCAATTTTAATTGTTTCCAAGCTATACTTTATCCCATATGTTGCATTTTTAATTTCAGAAACCATTTTTTTCTAAACCTGCTTATATATTACAAAATGATTGCTACTATGGTATTAGCTAACACCTCCATCACATCACATAATTACCTTCTCTTTTTGTGGTGAGGCCATTTAAAATCTACTTTCTTAGCAACTTTCAAGTATATGAGACAGTAGATTTAACCATAATCATCATGCTGTACATCAGATATCCCCAAATTATTCATCTTATAATTGATATGCTATATATACCCTTTTAACCCTGGCTGGTTTGGCTCAGTGGATTGAGCTTCGGCCTGCGAGCTAAGTGTCGCTGGTTCGATCTTCCAGTCAGGGCACATCAGAGAAGGAAAACTCTGACTCCAAAAAACCTCCGCTGCCTTGCGGCATACCTCTTCAGGGGAAAGGCTAAGGGAGTAAACCCCGACAGAAAATCCGGAGCCGGAGTCCCTAAGGCGGTTTGACGTTGTAGTCAATACCAGCAACTCCTGCGGCGCACCTGAAGCCAAGCTGTATTGACTCTGTCTTTCCCTTGGACCCTTCAGCTGCGAAGAGAGGGGGGGTCTGCTGCATGGGCAACAGCAGACCCTCCATATCACCCTGCCCAGGCTCTGTAGCTTCAGCTTCACTGGAGAGGACACTCCAGCATCATCGCAAGATGTCGATTCAACACGGGAGGAGACAGATACCATGTCACTCCCGAGTCGGACTGCACAGCCATTCTCGGCGGTGCAGATAGACTCTTAAGAAGCTACACCATCGTCTCTCGAGACGGACGGCTCCCGACGATATACCCTTTAACCAATGTCTTCTCATTTTTCCCAGTCCCCAGCCCATAGTAATCACCATTCTACTCTCCATGTCTGATTTTGACTTTTTTAATTTCCACATATAAGTGAGATTATATAGTATTTCTCTTTTTCTGTCTGGCTTATTTCACTTAGCATAACCCCCTCAGGTTTCATCCAAGCTGTTGCAAATGGCAAGACTTCTTTCTTTCTCGGGTCTGAATGATATTATATTGCATCCACACCCCACATCTTTTTCATCCATTTATCTGTTGGCACTTTGATTGTTTTTGTATCTTGGTTATTGTGGATATGTTAGAATGAGCTTGAGAATGCAGACATAAATTTAAAATCCTGATTTCATTTTTTTTAGATATATATCCCAAAAACAGAAGTGCTGGAACAAAATATTTTAAAACTAATATATTAAAATATTTAAAGAGTTAAAAGAAACCAATTATAGTATTAAAATCAACATATTGTGTACTTAAACTTACACAATGTCATATCTCAATTACATTATAAAATAAAATAATAACTTTTCAAATATTTTATAAAGTGCATTTCTTATAAGATCAGTCCCTGTTCTAATTGATTTTACTCAGTACTTTATTATTAGATACATTTCTACATTTTTGTATATTTGGTTTGCATATTTTGAATCAAAAGTTTTCTCTCAATTTTTCTTTCCCTCCTCTCTTTTCATTTCATTTTTCACTCATCTTGTCATTACTTCCACATTTTTTTTTTAACTCTGAATCCCAAAGTATGCTTGTATAACAATTAAGAGTTACTCTTTCCAAGGGTTCTTAAGGGCATGGAGAGACAAAAAGGCAGTGAATGAAGGTAGGTTTAAGTTCTAGTAATGAAGTTAATGTTTTCCTCTGGTTTATAAAGCTAAAAATTTTGATTTAAAGTAAAATCTCAGTAGAATATAAAAATAAGAGTAAAAAGGAAACAAAAAATTCAATCATGAATGGGAGAATCTCATCTATGCTACTAGTTTCATCGATAAAACATGTTTAAGATTATTTTCTAAAAATAAGCATTTGAAATTCTCTTCATCCAAAAAAACCTTACTTCTGGTCATTAAAGCCTGTTCCCTAAACAAAGTTTAGTTAGTTTATTACATTAACCCTGGATTAATATTTTATATTCCTTTTATGTTTCCAATCTATAGGTAAGAAGTCATGATTTTCGAGCCCAGAGATGTCCATTTTGTTATCAGCTTTTATATGTGAATTGAAGTGGCATTTACCACTTTTGATTATTTTCACTAAAAATGTTCCATGAATGACTCTTCATGCTTGTCCCACTTCCATGAGTGTGAGGTAGATGAGAAGAATCACCTTAGAAGCCAGTTGTAAATGGTGGACAGACATACAATGTAAGGAGCTTGGAAAGTCAAATAAGAACTTTGAGAAAAAATATGTGCTAATTTAGAACAACTGTTTTTTATCTTTTGATTATAAAGGAAATTTCATTACATTTTATCCATTATATATTTTGAACTTTTTAATTAATAAAATAACAGTGAAAAGATAAATAATAAAATAATAGTTACTACAAAAATGATGAGCCTTTGATGGTGTGGTTCAGTGGATTGAATGTCAGCCTGTGAACCAAAAGGTTGCTGTTTCAATTCCCCGTCAGGGCACATGCCTGGGTTGCACCAGGACCCTGTTTCAGGGCATGTGAGAGGCAACCAACTGATGTTTCTGTCTCACATCGATGTTTCTGGCCCTCTCCTTCTTCTTCACTTCATCTCTCTCTCTGAAACTAAATAAATAAATTCTTAAAAAATGATGAAATTGAGAGTAATATAAGAGCTAAAACTGGAAAACTTAGATTGAATAAAATGATATATACCAGCAGAATCTAGAATTATTCTTAAATTTGATTTGTATAAAAGGAAAAATTATAGTATTAAGGGCATATAGGACCATCAGAACTCTTATAAGATTAAATGGTGAGTTAAATTTTTAATGAATAAGTTTAGAATATCCAGGCATGTAATTAGAGATATGAATAAGAAACAAAAGACTAGAGAAGTAAAATTTTAATTCATCAAGACAATATGAATACTTTTTCCAACCATTAGCCTAGGATAATTAAATAGTCTTCAGAAAAAAATTCTTAACCATTAAATATTACGATAATAAAAAATTCAATAGATGAGCAAAGTAAGAAATACAATGGATAAAGACCAAATTAGAATCAACTAAGGTAACATTCTCAAAATCGTACATATAATAAATAAAAACTGAATGGGGAAAATTGTGTACAAGGGTTCTTTGCTAAACACAGATTTATTGTGAAAATTATATAGGTTAGATATATAAGTAAGATTTCCTATTTTATTACTAATTTTAATTTCAGAATCTTTTATTTTTTTATTTAATCTTTATTGTATTTATTCCATTACTATTCAGTCCCTTTATAGTCCCCTCCCCCCAATCACCACACTGGTTTTCATAGTCCTTTCTCCTTTTTCTTCAATCCCTCCATCTCCCCCAATAATGTCATCTATTCTCCATCTATGAGTCTGTCTCTATTTTGCTTGTTATTTCAGTTTGTTCATTAGAGTCCACATAAGAGTGAAATTACATGGTATTTGTCTTTCTCTGACTGGCTTATTTTGCTTAGCATATTGTTCTCCAGGTCCATCCATGCTGTCGCAAAGGGTAAGACTGGTATGGCAGAGTGGTATTCCATTGTGTAAATGTCCCAAGTTGTTTTATCCACTCATCTGTTGATGGACATTGGGCTGTTTCTTTATCTTGGCAATTATAAATAATGCTGCACATAAGTAGGGGTGCTTCTGTGATTTCTAATTAGTGTTTTGAGTTTCTACATATATATTCTCAGAAGTGGGATTGCTGGGTCAAAAGATAGATCCATTTTTAATTTTTTGGACGTCTCTCCCTACTGTTTTCCATAATGGCTGTACACAGTTTGCATTCCCACCACCAGTGCAAAGGGTGTCCCTTTCTTCACATCCTCACCAGCACTTATTATTCATTGGTTGATTGATGATAGCCATTCTGACAGGTGTGAGGTGGTATCTCAAATAAACAATCTAAAGTTATACTCAAAGGAACTTGACAAAGTTCTCAAAATAAGTAGAAGGAAGGAAATAATAAAGGTCAGAGCAGAAATAAATGAAATAGAGTCTAAAAACAATACAAAAGATCAATGCATATAAGAGCTGGCTTTTTGAAAAGATAAACAAGATTGAAAATTTTTAACCAGACTCATCAAGAAAAAAAGATAAAGGACCCAAATAAAGCAAAGCAGAAATGAAAGGGGAGAAATCCCAATGGATATCAATGAAATACAAAGGATTGTAAGAAAATATTATAATTATATGCTAACAAGCTAAACAACCTGAGTGAATTAGTAAATTCCTAGAAACATACAATCTTCCAAAACTAAATCAGGAAGAATCAGAGAATCTGAATAGACAGATTATATCTATGTAATTGAAGCCATAATAAGAAAACTGCCAACAAACAAAGCTAGTTGAACAACTTGATTTTCCTATATTTTACTTTTTTTCTGATTATATATCTTTGCCATGCTAGGATGGTTGCTAGGATCATTTTCATGGGAGAGCTTGATGGTCCTAGAGATTGCTATTGAAACCTGTCCAGCACTCTGACATTTGCCCAAAATAGGGTAAATGTGTACCATAAAATTTCAGCAAATCTACTCCTTTACATCAAAGAGACTATAAGCCCCTGAGTTCCCATCGATAAGATAAAAAATAAATGGACATTGAATCTTAATAAAAGATCTTCCGATTGTGAGCTTCTATTTCAAGAATGCTAAATTTGGCTAGATATGAACATTAGGGATGCTAGATTTCAGTGTTGACTTTGATATGTTAATCAGAGTTTATCATTAACTCTACCCCATCTTTTAGCAAAGCCTTACCAATGTATCACGATCAACAAAATCTCTCTTCAGCCACTGCCTATCCCCCTTTTTTTTTCCACACCCACTCACACATACCACCCTGCCTTTGTTGGGAACTTAACTAAGCTACTGCATGATATTGCTGTCTTCATATCCATTTTGTTTAGCCAAGAGGCCTGCAAGTGACCTTAAACTAACATTAGCCCTCATGTGAACAAACATCCTCGATAGCAGCCCACAAAGTCACAAGTAAATATAAGTTCCTGATATGACTTCCCCCAAAGCCTTTGTGATCCACAGTCACTTCTGCCTTGCAGGACTTTCCTTAGATAAAACCCCCGTGAGGTTACGAGAATCAATCTCTTTTTGTTTGAATGGACCAATCCAACTTTCGCCCAGGAGTCCCAAAGAACTCCAGTCAAAGAACCTAATAAAGGCATGTGCCCCAGGTTCTGTCTTTCTGTCTTCAACCGCCTTGACCTCCCCTTGCAGCCACTCCAGGCATGCCAGGAACTTCCCTGGACCTGTAAGTAATACACTTGTCTACTTTAATTTCTCATGTAGTCTATTGTTGAACCATTTAGCACTCTGTGTTCTACTTAACAAGTGTTACTTTGGTAATATTGTAACAACCCTTCATTGCCTTTTCCTTAGTTCAGACTATCATCATGTCACCCTTGAACCAAAACTCTTTCTGCTTCTAATCTCACCTTCCATTGGTACTCTGTACTTACATGAGAGAGAAAAAAAAATTTTTTAACACTTTATGTTGCCCTTCTTTATCTCAAAAACATTCAGTAGCTCCCGTCACATGTAGACTTAACCTCTTCTACTTATTTATTCGATCTATTTAGCCATTGTAACCTCATATTCTGTGCATTGCAGGAACACAATGTTTGTGAAATCACTTTGAATCTTCTAAAGAGTGGAGGCTAAGGTTCTGTTCAAGAGTCCTTGGCTAAGACCAAGGCTCATAGTTTAGTGCCTATGTTTTCTTCTATAAATTTTATTGTCCCGGGTCTTATATTAGGTCTTTCATCCATTTGGAGTTAGTTTTTGTGTATGGTGACAAGTAGCAATCTAGTTTCATTCTTTTGCATGTGGCTTTTTAGTTTTCCCAGCACTATTTATTGAAGGGGCTTTCTTTCTCCATTGCATGTTTTTGATTCCTTTGTAGAAAATTATTTACCCATATATGTGAGTTTATTTCTGTGTCTCTCAATGTTAAAAAAAACAATAAAGATAAAATTTTAAAAAGACAGTGGCTATACTTGACATAAAAATTAAAATTAAATTGATCACCTCAAAAATTATGTTTATTTATTAAATCTGTCCTCATCCTCATTTCCTACTATTGTACACTCAAGAATAAGACCTAAAAGATTGAAAACCTCTTATTCTTGTTCCTTGATGTATAGTTGAGACCTAAGAAAACATCTGACGCAGAACTGTTGGAAGAAAAAACATGATTATCAGTCTTCTAATGGATATTTAATTGATTTCATATAGAAATTGAGAGTCACAAGGAAGGATAGTTTCAAGAGTACCTTGAACTGTACTATTTTCTTTTCAATCTGAACTGAAGTTGAAGAGGATTCTAAAAAGAATCTGATCTCATAAGTTTCATAGTAGGTTTGTTTTATCCACATGAGACTCGTTAGCTGATATCCTTCTTCACCTAATGGCTCTTTGTCTCTGAACTTGTAATATTATTTCTCTTGGAGGAAATAACCAAAAGGCTTCAAACTAGGATATCAAGCTAATCTGAACCAAAACCCCACAATTTCAGTTGGAAGTCACCAGCTAAGTAATAAAATATTGAAGTAGAAAGAAAGAGGCTTCAACTTACTTTTAGATGATTTTATTTATTCTGACCCAGGGAAGCACCAGGGTTTATTTGTTTGTTTGTTTTTTAAGTTAAAGATAAAAAGAATGTTAAAGTTGCAACTTATATATCAAAATTGATTACTTTTATTCTGAACCCAAATTATATGTCATTTATTAGAGATGATTTAATTGAAAAAATCTACCTAGTAAACTATGTGTGATTCTATAGTGAGAAATTTTGTGATAGTGTCTCTACAGTATAAAAAATTTCAATTGTATATTAATTTCATGAATAAGCTTTAAATAAGTGAATAGTTAAAATAAGAAAAAAGACCTAAGTTTGAAAAGTTTCAGGGAAGTTAGCTTAAAATTCAAATAAAATACTTTATGAAGCTTTATTGCAAAATAAACATTAGAAGATCACTTTTTGTTTCTGATTCTGATTGATAAATTTATTGGGTAAACAAATGAAATTAAAATCAGTTCTGTGTAACTATAGAAAAATTATCTTAAATCTATATAGACATGTAGGGTAATTAAAAGTAGAGATCCATGATTTTTCTTTTAATTCTAAGAATGTTGTTTATTTTAGAATAAAGCATAACCAGGATAAAAATCTGTTTTACATTAAAATAATTAAAACTATTGTGAAATGAAACTCATACATGATATAACACACTTACAATTATATGCATGTGTATGTGTGAATGGGTGTGCAAGTATGTGATTGCATGACTGTGCTATAAAAAAAATAAAAGAGCAATTTAAAAGAAAATAATATATATTAGAAGAGATAAATAAATAGATATTTTTGCTCCTGATAAAACAATGATAGTGATTTAGTTTCTAAGGTCAGTATGTCTGATGAACAATTTTTAGTAATGAACCTGAATAGGAGCAACAAATAGTATTATCCTCCGTTTTAAATATATTATTTTATTCTTAGAAATTTTAGTGAACATTAAAATCTTTAAAAAATATTTTTATTTATTTGTAAGATGAAGTTAGGTTTTAGATCCAGGTCACAATGATCAAGTATTTCATCTACATGACTGGCAGCAAGATGTTTAGTTCTTACTGAACGCTCATGATTAATCATCATTTTTCAGGCTCTCCTGTTATTTGTAGGGTTTCTGACATACTTCACCCTCCACTAGTAGCCTCCTAATCCTTGTAATGACAACCAAAGCAACCACTGGTATACCATTGAACTGGAAGAGTATTGGCAAACTTTGGCCTGCTGTGCCAAATTTAAGCTACAGCCTGTTTTGTATGATCCATATGGCTTTTACATTTGTAAAGAAGACAAACAAACAAGCAAACAAAAAAACACAAAGAATATTATGCAGCAGAGATATTTACTGTCTGGCCCTTACAGAAAATGATACTTAACCCCTACCCTTGTCCCATGATGACATATACTTCATTTGTCTTGTTCACCGCTATAATGGGACAGGAAATTCTCCCAAAACATAAAAGACATAATAAATATTTGTGTGAAGGAAGGGAGATAGAAATTGTGATTGGAGTCATAAAACTGTAAGATATTAACACTAAAAGGAAATTAGAGATCATACCAAAGATGATCAAGAAGATCAGAATGGTTAAATTAGTTTATCAAAAGAACTTAGGACTGAAATGCCATTACTTCTTTTACTTATGACTTCCAATATATTTCTAGTTCAATATACACATATCTGTGTATGTGAAATAACACAATTTTATATGATACCATACATAAAAGTTATGTTCTTTTTATTTCTCCTAATGTTTTTGTTAAGAATATTCTTATGTCATTAAAATATTTTTAGGATTATATGTTTTTAATGTTTCAATTCTACATAGTACAATAGTTTAATTACATTTAATTTTTATTTCTATTATACAAATAATATTATTACAAGCATATTTTCACTTAAAACATTATCAAACTTCCAATTACTAAGAATTGACCTCTAATAGCTTTACAACTGGCTAAAGGATTAAAATAATTTGTGCTCTTGTTATATTATGTCAAATTGCTCTCACCTTATAAGCATCTTATTTATACTCTTAATAGCAATGCATTAATGTCTAATTTAGAAACTTTATTCATTCAATAAAATTAGTTTATTTATTTAAAACAAATACATTATGTCCTTTACACATGACCTGACTCTCAGTGCAAGAGTTTATAAATATGCCAATCTTATGAAAGTAAAAAATAAGTAAATTTGTCAATGAATATAAATAAAAAACATGAAAACTCATTTGTTACAAGGTTCCTACATGTATTCTCTTGCTTCATTTGCTTTGATCTGTTTCTTTGTGTATGTATCCTGCTGTAGGGGACCATTCTCTCTGGTTTCGAGAACTGTAGCCCAAGCCGTGAGCCAGGCCCCTAGGCCTGTAAGATTTGACCAAACACCAGGAAGGTTAGGGGCAGACATGACTCAAAGGCTACTCAAGAGGTTCCCCTGGGAATTGGATTTAAAGAATGCATATTATGCTTTAGAGCTTGCTCTGCTTTTCTTATCTCTTAGTTAACTATAAACGGTGTGTAGCTGAAAATGTATGAAGCCTTGCACCTGATGTCATTATGGTATTGAGATGTCTAAAAGACCCTGAAACAGAGTGGTCATTGTGTTCTTTACATTGATATCTGTAATCAGTGACTGTAAACTGTAATCCAAGCATCTGAAAGCTTACTGATAATTCATAAATCTTGACCTTGTATCTCCCAAATTCCCTCCTCAATAAAAGGGACCAGGAGAAAGCATTCAATGTACTTCTCCACTAGAGATTTGCCCCCTTTCCTCCTCTCAGACAAAAGAGAGTGTCCTGGGTAATTTTGTTTTCTCTCATCTGTGATGAAAAAACCTCTGCTGGACAGGGAGTTTCCCACAGAGCTGGGGCTTTGGAGCCAGACTGACTTACCCAGCAAACAATCTGATCTTTTAACATTAGTTTTTTCTATTAATCAGTGCTCTCGCACCACCAAAAAAATAAAAATAAAAATAAGTTACTTTGCCTATTATTCTAAAATACCCCTCAGGTTTCATACAAACCTTAACTTAATATTATTATCTCTACCTGACAACTCTTACACACAATCAGGCAATAGTGTGGGGGCATCACTTTGGCAATTTTTATGCAGTGAGTTTGTGTTGAGAGTATAAGATTACATGTATCTTAGAAACATATTAATCAGAATCAGAATATGATTCTACTAGTATTTCTATATATATTTACATAAATATATAGAGTAGAAAATATAAAATGTAAGACACTTTAAAGTAGATTGAGGAAGATGTAAAAGATAAAATAAAATCAGAACTTAAATGATAAAACTTATTAAGAAAAATATAAAATAAAATCAGGACTTAAACGATAAAACTTATTAAGTAAAAATACGATGGAAAGAACCATTGCCAGACAAAAATTTATAAATTCACTTTCTCTTGGTTCAGTTCTGCAAGAATTGTATTATGTTGGTTACTAGATGGGTTTAGCTAGTTGAGTACAGTTCACTGAATTACATGCAAATGTAACATAATATCTCACAGATTGGTCTTAATAGGTGTAATACCATATTTAATAAGTATTTCTCTTGGCATGACAATTAGGTAGTAATCTCCATGACATTCTGTGTGTAATTCTTAATGGCACTAGTGATGATAAAAATTTGAAATAAAAAATGAAATATAGTGAAGTTTATTCACTTTTAATCCATTTTGTTATATGTCATAAAAACCAGAGTTGCTTAAGTTTTATATATCTTACATCTTAGTAAGGCTGCTTAACTTCATAAAAACTGCACTACTTCTAAACTGTTTTGGTGCTCTCAGATGAAACAGACAAATTTTCCAGACTATATGTTACATTATTATTTAATCAATACATCTTATCTCTTACTTTATTGTTTATTCCACATGTAAAACTGCATATGTAATTGGATACATCCTAATTTTGTTTTGCATTTTCAAGTTGACTATGTGATACTTTGAAATGCAATCTAGTAAAAAATCCTGAGGGAAAATGGAAAATAAATTTACATCAAAGTATTCATTTTTTTTAAATGGGAAAAAATAAAATAAAAAAGGTAAATTCTTTACTGATACCAAAATATCTAAAATATCCTTACTAAACTTGCCTTTATTGTACTTAGTGTGTCCCCTTTTAGTTAGTATTTTTCATCTACAAAGATGTACATAGGTCAATAAATATTTAAAATTTTATTTAAAGGTTATGTGAAAGATGTATCAAGTGTATGTGTGTGGGAGGATCTTTAGCTGCCAAAGATAAACCTTCTTATACATCTGTGGATGTAGTGTGTATTTTCACTAAGACATCTATATTAAACAAAACTTCAACTAAAACTTGTTTTTTATTATCTGATTGAGTACCACTATGTCTATTTATATATCGAACTCAGTGTAGTAATTTGGTATGCAACTCTTAGTAACTCTTGCATATTCTGTGTACTGAAAAGTGTACAGTGAGTTTACTTGGTAAATTTATATTACCTCCATTCTCTGGAAGAGAAAAATGCCTGACTCTAGAATTATAATTTTTTTTTGGACACTACACCTAAGTATGCCAAAGCAACAATATACTTAGTAGAGAAGTCTTTTTGCAATTATTTTTTTCAGTTACTTTTTCAATGCCAAAGCATTATTTTAATTCATTCAAAAATGTAGTAAAATCTTTGGTATCTAATAAATGCAGTATTGATTATGCCATTTACTGAAAAGGCTAATCTTTAATGATGTTGTTTCATCCAGGAATAACATTTATCAAAGACTGTTTGCTTAAATCAAAGCTTCTTACACTCTAGTTCTATCAAAATATGTTCATATGTCAGTCTTCACTTTTACTTTCCTGATGAATTTTGCATATCAAATTGATTTTCTCAGAGGACTATACTATTTTGATTTAAGTCCTTATGAAATAAAATAAAACTGAATCATTTTCCTTAAAATAAAGTTTATTAAATTTATGTTCTTTAAATAAAAAATAAACCATTAAGACTGAAATGTATTCTTTAATTTATTATATTAATGCTAAAGTCATAGCCATCTAACCTAAACTTTAATATCATTTTATAAAAATATCCAACTGTTAAATTACTTATTTTTATTATTAGCATAGCATTAATATTAATAACATTTTAACAATATTAGTATTCTCACTATTATTAACAATAAAATTAATGCTAAGATTAGTTTAACAGGAAAATTTCAGTAACATTAATACATGGTCAGCTGAATTATTCATAAGTAGAGCCATTAAAGGAGTGTTTTTCCTGAAAGAAAAAACAACACAGTAAAACCAGTATAAGGTAATGCTGCTAATGAGATTGAATTCAATCATAATAAATGTCATTTAAAAATAATATTTTAATATTTAATATTTCTAAAATAGAACATACACAGAAGAGATATAATATATACAGAATAAAAAGAAAAATGCTCTACTGATGTAAGTCTGATAATAGAAGTACCTTAATATATATTTAGCTCTATTTAAATTTGCTTTACATATTTATACATGTAATTTAGTATATTGCATTAGTTTTGATTATAGTATTTTTATCACAATTAATTACTGTTTCCTGTGAAGCTATTTTAAGTTAAAATTAATGTTTTAATAAATAATGAATTGACTCACAGGAGAAGGGGCTGATAGCTGCTTTTGTCTTATGGTTCTTCCAAAGGAAATGATTTTGGTGCTTTCTTGACCATCTGCCAAGCAATTGCTTTCAAGCATTGAAAAATTTGAAATAATTAATTAAGCATGTGATTTGATGGTTAGCAACTGAAATAGTTAAATTATAAGTATATATTATTTTGATGTTAAAATAATTCATTTTACAACCATTTGACCTCCAAAAGGTATTACTTTAAGAAGCATGTCATGTACTTGATAACTGGCAATCAAAGTTAAGATGAGAGTAGGGGCTCTACCATGAAGAATTGGCAAGTTGTTTAAAATAACATGCACCTACAAAAAAATGGAGCAATATTACTGAACAGAATATAAAATAAATAAGTAAATTGCTAAGTGCTTCAAATAAAAAGTTAACAACAACAGATCACCTTCCCCACATTCTCACCTGACCCAGATAAAAATAAGTGTAGAGACTTGATCATTTCCCCCCACACAATGCCATTGGCAAATAACGGTTCTCCTTTTTTCCTTTCTGTGCCAGTCAATAACAGACCATCAACAACTACAAAAAGAAAAAGAATATTATAAATAATCCAAGACTGGTAGTACAATTTCAGCACATTTGTGTTTTACAGAACTGTTTTTCTAATGTTTAAACCTAAAAAACCAATCAAGATTTACTCTGTTCCCATTTGTGCTGTAAGTAAGCCATGCTGTGAGGCAGGAGAAAATGGGATTAAGTACAGTTCCTTTATGGTGCTGTATTTGCCACTGATAGACAGGAGGTTGTTGGGAGTGATTAATAGAGAGATTCTTAATAGAGCACTTGAAACCTGTTTCCTTCATGACATGAATTTTCAGTCACATTTTCAAGGAAAAGAGAAGAAATACTTTTAGGTACTGTTTTCAGGTAGGAAATTAATGTGATCCAGGGCAAAGTGTTTGTACTGACTATTATCTAAAATATCATGTATTTTCATATCTCCATATTTTTGCAGCATACCACCAGTGCTGAAATAGAACTTCCTTTTATTTACCTGAAGAAAAAATTCATTATTTAAGGGCCAGGTTATATGTGTCATGAGATAATATTGTGACATATTAGCTATCATGCTTCTTTCCCTGCACACACATTTAGCCAGATAAATGTGAGTTGTTTGTTGACTTGAGGGGTTGTCACAATGAAACCAAGGTCAAACTGTAGTTTGCATTTTGTAATAAGCAATATATTGAAAGAAACATATGAATCTGTTTCCCTCCTTTCCCAATGGGCATGTTAACTGTTAAGTGGAAGAGAACATGAGAGAGGGAACAGTGGAGCGAAGGACTGGTTTGAGTGTTATACCCCATTCATCCACCACCACTAGGGTTAGCACGAGGAAGAGGGATGGGAGGAGAAACATGCAGAGAACCTAGAGGATTTCCGAGGAGGTGTCACTTGTGTTCTGTGTCGCATCTGGAACTTCTGGAACTCTGGCCGGCTGGAGCCTCGCAGACTACTTTGAGCTCCCAGGGTGAGCAGGACAGAGATGAAAGAGGAACTGCATGTAAGTAAGGGTGAGCCAGCTCTATTAAGTTTTCTGAAAAGCCACAGAATGCATAAAAGGAGGTGAGAAGAATCATATCTATTAGGGGGGCTAGAGGACTTTTTCCAATCTAAATTACTGAATCCACTAGCAGATGCAACATGGGCACAAAGGGAACACAGATGTCTCAGCAGATGCCCACTTTGAAGGAGAAGAATTATTATAGTTTACCTGAGGCAATCTAAACCCTGTTTTTGCCATATAATGACTTTTGGTGAGATTTTTGTTTATTCATCACATCCTGCCCACATGTGCCTTGAAACTAATAAATATCTCTAACATAAGTGTAAATGCAGAAAACTAAAGGTGAGGGAGCTTTAAATTAGTTCAGGTAGTACTGACATAACTTAGTTCATTCTGAAATTATCAAGCTTTTTCTTATTTTGTTGTTTTTCTATTATGGTTGTCCCATTTTTCCCTCATTGCTCCCCCTTATCTGACACACCCCCTTCCCACATTTGACCCCCACTCTGTTGTCCATGTCCATGGGTCATTCATACTAGTTCCTTGACAGCACCCTTCACCTACTGACCCCCCCTTCTCTCTCTCCCCCCCCTCGCCCCTGGTAACTGTTACTCTGTTCCTTGTTTACATGCTTCTGGTTCAATTTTGCTCATTTATCTGTGTTGTTCATTAGTTTCCTATATTAGGTGATATTATATGATATTTGTCTTTTGTTGCCTGGCTTATTTAGCTAAGCATGATTCTCTCCAGTTCCATAGATGTTGTCATAAATGGTAGGAATTCCTTCTTTCTTTCTCCTGCATAGTATTCTATTGTGTAAATGTAACACAGTTTTTTGATCCACTCATCTACAGATGGGTATTTAGGCTGTTTCCAGCACTTGGCTATTATAAACAGTGCTGCATGAACATATGGGTCCATAGGTTCTTTTGAATTGGTGTTTCAGAATTCTTCAGGTATATTCCTAGCAATGGAATCACTGGTTCAAAAGGCAGTTCCATTTTTAGTTCTTTGAGGAAATTCCATACTGTTTTCCACAGTGGCTACACCAGTCTGCATTCCCACCAACAGTGCACTAGGACTCCCTTTTCTCCACATCCTCAACAGCACTTGTTGTTTGTTGATTTGTTTATGATAAAATTATCAATTTAAAATATCCACCACTGGGAAAACTGGATGGTATATTGTGGTTTTGGAAAGATCTTAAGTACATTTATTTACAAAATACTTTAAATGCTTGGTATATGGCATGATATATTATACTCATCACTCCTGTGAACTGATAATGAAGTCTTCCATATTTTTCCTAGTCAAATCAATTGTTCCTTCTGCTTCGCTACAGGACTTTATTCACCACTGTTTTATAGCACTTAACAAAGATGTCCATATAGTAGAGTCATTTATGTATATAATAGTTTCCTCACACAGTGGAAAGTTCTCAGATATGTGTAGAAAATATCTGTTCAAATATAAATCTCTTAGTTCCTAGCAGAAGGCTCAGTGTATAGAAGAGGAAGAATAGATGTAAATTTAATTTAATTAAATTGAATTGAAATCGTGGAGTCAGAGGTTCCAAGTGCAATGAGTAGCAAACATATTTGTGAAGATTAAGTGTCAGAATGATTTTGCAGTAAAAAGCATATTAATAATACCAGAAGGAAATAGAAAGTTACCACAAAAGAGATATTGAAGCACAGAGAAAAGAATATTGAACTACAAATGAGAATAATTGCTTCCTGGGCTTATTTCTGAAAACAATGGCTTTATGATCATGAATAAATGAAAAATACATTTTATTCTTTTGACTAGGTAGTAACCTTTACCATTTATGTAATAAAATTTCTAATGTAAAAATTAAAATATCTTAACATATCTTCCGTATCATAAAGGACATCAAATGTAAAGTGCTATTATTATTATATTTATTAATATAATGCATAATTACAAATAGTTATGATATTATGTTAAAAATATATTTGTTCAATAAACATTATATGAAAGGCACTATTCTAAGTGATCAGAAATTTAGGAGAATAAAACAGGCAAATCTTTATGCTCATGACTTTTTATTTAGTACATATGTAATACATACAGTATTCTTGCCAGTTTTTGACTAGAGACAAAAAATTGCAACTTTAGCTCTATAACATTTTAATTTTATACATCTACTGAGAAACATTCCTTAGAGATATTGCTATAATAATGAATAACCAGAAAAGAAATATAACATTCTTCTTGAAAGAAAGCTTCTCTTTAGACTATCTCACCTTGAAGTTTTTGTAACCTCTTCTCAATTTTGTTGTAAAACTAAAACTGTTTTAAAAATATACAGTCATAAAAAATTCAAATCAGTGATGGATAGTCAACTCTAAAGACTACTCTGAGCAGCTGGGACATATTGAAGTAAATATTAAAATTTTCTATACAATGCAAGCATTTAACACTGACTCTACTTACTATACATTGTTGTATTATCATCTTTATATATTTAAAATTTATATTTACTGTAAACCTTCAAGACATTTTATTATTGTTTCTTTAAAAAATTAATATTTTATGTAAATGCCCACATAATATCTTTCACATGACTTTCACTACTTTCCCAATATTATTTTCTTTTTTCTGAAATATTTTTTGAAGAATTACACATTAATGTGTCATCAATTTATCTATTTAATGGTAATAAAGTCTCTCAACATTTTGTTTTTCTGAAATCATATTTTGCCTTCATATTTAAAGGATACTATCCAATAAGAATAGAATTTAGGCTCTGGCCAGAGTGGCTCAATTGGATGGAGCATCATCCCATAAACTAAGAGGTCAGAGGTTTGCTTTCTAATCAGGGCACATACCTGGGTTTCAGGTTTGGTTCCCTCTCAGGGTGCTTGTGAGAGGCAGGTGATTGATATTTCTCTCTCACATCAATGTTTTTCCCCACCTCTTTCTTTGCTGTCTCTCTAAAATCAATGAGCATGTCCTCAGGTGAGGATTTAAAAAAGGAATATAATTTAGGTTAGTGGTTTCTTTTCATTCCATTCGGAAAAAAAAAAAAAAAAGTATATCAACACTTTAATGATGCCATGATGACATTCCATTATCTTACTTTTATACGTTCTGTTGAAAACCCATCTGTCAGTCTTTTGGTCATTTCCTGGAGGTAATGTGTCCTTTATCAATGGCTGAATTTCAGACTGCTTTTTGACAGTTTACTTATAATTTTTATATAGTTCTCCTTTCCTCTGTATAATCCTATCTGTTTATATTATATAAGGGAATATTACTCAGCAATTAAAAGGAATAGGTTACTGACACTGGTGTATGTAAAACATGGGTTGTTGTTTTTTAAATCGATATTTTTTTAGAGATCTTGAATGGAAGAAACATTATACAAAAATACACATTTTATGAGTTTATTTATGTGAACTTCTGTAACAGATAAAACTAACCATGGTGGGGAAAAAACCACTCTATGGGGTCTATGATTGACAGCTGATCATTTTAGTGACTTATTAATGATAATATGTTCTATTTTTTTATGGTTCTGAGTTATACTATATGTATTTGTCAAAAGTCATTAAATGGTACATTTAAAATCTATACATTTAATGTATATAAAATTTATCTAATCAATAATATACAAAATTATTGAGTTTTAATCTCAATGATATATGTGATAACATGTTTAAGGGTGTAGTATGTTGATATCTACAATTTACTTTAAAATAAATAAAAAATAGAATGAACATATACATGGATGGTTATATGTATACATAAATGAATGTAGAATAATATATCATAACTGGTGCAGTTCAGAACTAGTAAAATTTGTCAGCAATAACTTTAAATATAATTATTTCTTCATATCACTGTCATATTAAAATTTCTTACATTCTAAAAGAAGAATATTGTCAAAAATATTAGTGCACTCATCAAATTGCAATAAAAAATATTTTGCTGGTTTAGTTTATTTTGTGATAATAGTCTTCCATAAAATTACCAAGTAAACACTGAATATTTCAAATTATAGCATTGCTAGAAAAATGTTATCTGAATTACCCTTTTTAGCCATTAATTCACCAAATATTTTTAAATATATAATTTTGATGCAACTTTTTAGTATAGTCTTAAAATTGTATATGATTCTTTAGTCATAGCAACCCAAAAACTGTTTGTAAAAAAGTCAAAACAGAGAGATCCAAGATGGTGGAGGAGTAAGAAGAAGCTACACTAATATCCTCCCAGAACCAATCTGGAATTACAACTAAAGTGAGGAGAAATCATTCAGAATAACCAACTGAACATTAGCTGGAGGGAAGTCTTATAACAAAGGACAGACAGAAGAAACCACTTCACTGCAACAAGACTGTTAGGCAGTGCAGAAGAGGTGCAAGAGTTCTGGCTGGGTTCCCATGGGCAACAATTGAAGTTCCAGGAGGATATTTCAGTGGCTAGGGATTCCCCCTGAGAAGTGTGGGCTCTACCCAAGTGGTGGTCCCCAGCATACAACACCAGGGCTAAGAAGAAACCCAGATAACATCTAGCTGTGAAAAGCAGCAGGGATTCTGTCTGCCAGGGATAGATGGCTATAGATTCAGAGAGCCTCTTAAAGGGCCAACACAAAATATTTTATTTGCAGCCACTTACACCAGGCTCTGGCACAGGGAGGACAGAGCAGACTAGAGATGCTTGAGGAGGGTCTGGAGCTAGTGGCTCTGGGAAGAGGACTGAAGGAACAACTACCAGGACCCAGGATCCCTATGCTGAGTCAATCCCCATACTTCAGAAGCCAACCTTCTCAGGCAAAGGACTTCTCTCCAAGTGGCATCAGCCTAATGGGAAGCAACAACCCCACCCACAGGAATTACTCTGTCCCTCCTTGCCAGGCTGCTGGTTATAACTTAATTAGATTTTAGATTAACATCTGATCAGTGCAGTGACTGGTTAATTTAATATCTAAGGCTGAAAATACAAAAAGTAGCCTAAATGGGAAGACAAAGAAACAATCCCCAAATGAAAGGACAAGAGAATTCTCCAGAAAAACTAGATGAAATGGAGGCAAACAATTTATCAGATAAAGAGTTTTGAGTAATGATTATAAGGATACTCAACAGCATGAAAAAAGATACAGAAACTATAAAAAAATAACAGTCAGAAATAAAGAATGCAATATCTGAGATAAATAATACACTGGAAAGAATAAACAGTAGGTTAGATGAAACAGAAGATCAAATCAGTGATTTGGAAGACAAGGTCAATAAAACTACCCAGGCAGAACAGCAAAAAAGAAAAAAAAAGAATTTTAAAAAATGAGGAGAGCTTAAGAAACATTTTGGACCACATGAAATTTAACAACATCCACATCAAGAGGATACCAAAAGAAGTCAACAAGGGATCAAGAACATGTTTGAAGAAATAATAACTGAAAACTTCCCTAATCTTGTGAAGGAAAAACTCACACAAGTCCAGGAAGCTCAGAGAGTCCCAAACAAGATGGACCCAAAGAAGTGTACAGCAAGACACATCATAATGAAAATGACAAGGTTTAAGACAAGGAGAGAATCCTAAAAGCCTCAAGAGAAAGTTACGACAAGGGAGACCAATTAGACTGGCATCTGATTACTCAAAAGAAACATTTCAGGCCAGAAGGGAGTGAAGTGAAATGTTCAAGGTAATAAAAAACAAGGCTGCTTTACCCTTCAAGGCAATCATTTAAAATTGAAGGACAAACAAGGAGCTTCTCAGAGAAGAAAAAGCTAAAAGAGCTTGTTCACAACCAAACCAGGACTGCAACAAATACTTAAAGGGCCTGCTTTAACAAGAATAAGTAAACGAGAAAGAAAGAAAAATAAAAGGAAAAAAATAAAAACAACATAGGAAATCTAGCAATAAAATAGCACTACATATTTATCTGTCAATAATCCGCTTAAATATAAATGGCTTAAATGCGACAACCAAAAGACATAGAGTAGCTGAATGAATAAGGATTCAAGACCTATATATATGCCGCCTCCAAGATACCCATCTCGGATCAAAAGATACACACAGACTAAAAGTAAAGAGTCATAAAAAAAATATTTTTGCAAATGGTAAAGAAAAACAGAGCTGGGGTAGCAGTACTTATATTCAACAAAAACAGACTTTAAAACCAAGGCTATTATAAGACAAAGAAAGACACTACATAATGATAAAGGGAACAATCCAACAAGAAGATATAAGCCTAGTCAATATTTACACACCCAACACAGGAGCACCTAAATATCTAAAGCAAATCTTAATTGACGTAAAAGGAGAGATAGACAGAAACATAGTCATAGTTGGGGATTTTAATACCACATTGACTTCAATGGATGGATATTCTAGGGAGAAAATCAACAAGGAGACAAAGGCCTTAACCAATACACTAGATCAAATGGATTTTATTAATATCTTCAGAGCATTTTACTCTAAAGCAGACTATATGTACTTTTCAAGTGCACATGAAATGTTTTCTAGAAAAGACCACATGTCAGGACACAAAACAAGTCTCAATAAATTTAAGGAGATTGAAATCAGATCAAGCACCTTCTCTAAGCAAAATGATATGAAACTAGAAATCATAAGAACATTGAATAAGACAAAAGACATGGAAGCTGAATAACATGTTATTAAACAATGATTGGATTAACCAGATCAAGGAAGAAATCAAAAGATACTTTGAAAAAATGAAAATGAGGACACAAAAATCCAAAATCTGTGGAACACTGGGATAGCAATTCTAAGAGGGAAATTCCTAGGATTGTATGAAAATATTATGAACAATTACATGCCAACAAACTGGACAACCTGGACAAATGAATAAATTCCTAGAAACATACAACCTTTCCACAATAAATGAGGAAAAATCCGAGTATCTGAATAGACAGATTACTTAGTAATTAAAGCAGTAATCAAAAAACAAAAAATCACAACAAACAAATGATCTTGATATCTTCACAGGTGAATTTTATCAAACATACTGAGAAGAACTGACAGTTCTCTGTCTCAAACAATTTCATAAAATTTTAGAGGAGGAAGCCTCCCAAGCTCATTTTACAAGGTCAGCATTATCCTAATTCCATAAACAGATAAAGGCAAAGAAAGGAAATTATAGGCTAATATGCCTGATGAACATAGATGCTAAAATCCTCAACAAGATATTAGCAAACCAAATACATGCAATGCATTACAGGTTGTACACCATAATCAAATGAGATTTGTTCGGGGAATGCAAGGTTGGTACAACATTCTCAAATCAATAAATGTGATTTACCACATAAACAAAATGAAGGATAAAAACCACATGATTATATCAATAGATGCAGAGAAAGTTTTAGATAAAATCCAGCACATATTTATGATCAAAATTCTTAGCAAAGTGGAAATAGAGGGAACTTACCTAAATGTAATAAAGGCTATATATGACAAACCCACTGCCAGCATCATACTCACCAGGAAAAAACTACAAGCTTTCCCCTTAATATTAGGAACAAGACAGGGATGTCCTCTTTTACCTCTCTTATTCAACATAGTACTGGAAATCCTAGACATAGCAGTCAGACTAGAAGAAGAGATAAAAAGTGTCCATATTAGAAAGGAAGAAGTAAAACTGTCATTATTTGCAGATGATATGATACTGTATGTAGAGAATCCCAAAGGTTCCAAGAAACTACTAGAACTAATAAATGAATTCAGCAATATAGAAGGATACAAAATTAATATCACAAAATCAGTTGCATTTTTACATGCTAATAATGAACTAACAGAAAAAGAAATTAAGAAAATAAGTCCATTCACAATTGCTTCAGAACAAATAAAATTCCTAGGAATAAACCTAACTAAGGATTTGTAAGACCTGTACATGGAAAATTATAAGACACTGAGGAAAGAAATTGAAGAAGATACAAATAAATGGAAACACATACCATGTTCATGCATGAGAAGAATTAACATGATTAAAATGTCTATACTACCCAAAGCAATCTATAGATTCAATGCAATTCCTATCAAGATTCCAATGACATATTTCACAGAACTAGAACAAATACTTCAAAAACTTATATTGAACCACATAAGGCCACACATAGCAACAATAATCCTGAGAAGAACAAAGTTGGAGGAATCACGCTACCTAAAAACAAACTACACTGCAAGACCATAGTAATCAAAACAGCCTGGTACTGGCATAAAAACAGACAAATACATCAATAGACAGAATAGAGAGCCCAGAAATAAACCCACATCTTTATAGTCAATTAGTATTCAACAGAAGAAGCAAGCACATACAATGGGCTAAAGATAGTTTATTCAACAAATGGCATTGGGAAAATTAGACAGATAAATGAAGAAAAATGAAAACTAGACCACCTTCTTACATTACACACAAGGATAAATTAAAAATGGATCAAAAACTTAAATATTCGACCCTAAACTATTAAAATCCTAGAAGAAAACATAGGCAACAAAATCTCAGATTGTGTTCATAGAATTTTACTATTGGATATATCTCCCCAGGCAAGGCAAAAAATAAAAATAAAAATAATAAAATAAACAACTGGGACTACATCAAATTAAAAAGTTTTGGCAGAGCAATGGAGTATATCAACAAAATAAAAAGACAGTCCACAGAATGGGAGAACATATTCATCGATGCATCTGAAAAGGGGTTAATATACAAAATTTATAAAATACTTACAAAACTCAACACCAAAAAACAAACAACCCAAAGGATATGAATAGACACTTTTCCAAAGAAAGCATACAGATGGCTAGTAGACAAATAAAAAGATGCTTGTGAACAACAAAATATCAGAGATAGAACTAAAATAAAAATCCAATTTACTATAGCAACAAGAAAAATAAAATACCTAGGAATAAACTTAACCAAAGAGATAAAAGACCTGTACTCAGAAAACTATGTAACACTGAAGAAAGAAATTAAGGAAGAAACAAATAAATGGAAGCAAATACTATGGTCATGGATGGGAAGAATCAACATCATTAAAATGTCCATACTACCCAAAGCAATTTACAGATTCAACGCAATCCCTATTAAAGTACCAATGACATATCTCACAGACCTAGAAAAAATATTTCAAAAATTTATATGGAACCAAAAAAGACCCAGAATAGCCAAAGCAATCTTGAGACAGAAGAACACAGCAGGAGGAACCACAATACCAGACATCAAACAATACTACAAAGCCACTGTGATCAAAACAGTTTGGTACTGGCATAAAAACAGACATATAGATCAATGAAACAGAATAGAGAGCCCAGAAATAAATGCAGGACTATATGGTCAACTAATATTTGACAAAGGGGGAAGGAGCATAAAATGGAGTGAGAAGAGCCTTTTCAACAAATGGTGCTGGGAGAACTGGACAAGGACATGCAAAATAATGAAACTAGACCACCAACTTACACCACACACCAGAATAAACTCAAGATGGATCAAAAACTTAAATGTAAGATGTGACACCATAAAAGTCCTAGGGGAAAACATAGGCAGGAAAATTTTAGATATCCCACAAAGCAATATTTTCACCAATACATCTCCTAAGGCAAGAGAAATAAAGAAAAAAATAAACAAATGGGACTACATCAAACTAAAGAGTTTTTGCTCAGCAAAAGAAAACATTAGCAAGATGAAAAGGAAACCAACCATATGGGATAACATATTTGCCAATGATACCTCAGACAAGTGACTGATCTACAAAATATATAAAGAACTTACACATCTCAACACCAAGAAGACAGACAGTCCAATTAAAAAATGGGCAAAA
Source organism: Furipterus horrens (assembly GCF_987537825.1). Classification (NCBI taxonomy): domain Eukaryota; kingdom Metazoa; phylum Chordata; class Mammalia; order Chiroptera; family Furipteridae; genus Furipterus; species Furipterus horrens. The sequence continues at coordinate 178,152,767 of NW_028327171.1, forward strand.
TACCTGAACAAACACTTCTCCAAGGAGACACATGAAAGAGTGCTCAACATCACTAGCCATCAGAGAGATGCAAATAAAAACCACAATGAGATACCACTTTACACCAGTCAGAATGGCCATCATCAACAAATCAACAAACAACAAGTGCTGGCGAGGATGTGGAGAAAAGGGAACCCTACTGCACTGTTGGTGGGAATGCAGATTGGTGCAGCCACTATGAAAAACAGTATGGAATTTCCTCAAAAAACTAAAAATGGAAGTGCCTTTTGATCCAGTGATTCCATTGCTAGGAATATACCTGAAGGATTCTGAAACCCCAATTCAAAAGAACTTATGCACCCTTATGTTCATAGCAGCACTGTTTACAATAGCCAAGTGCTGGAAACAGCTTAAGTGCCCATCTGTAAATGAGTGGATTAAAAAACTGTGGTGCATTTACACAATGGAGTACTATGCAGCAGAGAGAAAGAAGGAACCTCTACCATTTGTGACAACATGGATGGACCTTAGTGAAATAAGCCAGGCAATGAAAGAAAAATACCATATGATATCACCTGATACAGGAGACTAAGGAACAACACAAACAAGTGAACTAAATTGAACATGGAACAGAATAACAGTTATCAGGGGGGACGGGGGGGGAGAGAAGGGCGATAAGTAATGGAAGGGTTTAGTCAGAGAACGTATATAAATGACCCATGGACATGGGCAACGGGGTGGGATATGACTGTGGGTGAAGGGGTGGGCTGGGTGGGGGAGCAATGGGGGAAAAATAGGACAACTGTAATTGAAAAACAATTTTAAAAAATATGCTCAATGTCACTAATCATCAGAGAATGCAAATTAAAACTACAATGAGATATCATCTCACATCTGTCAGAATGGCTATCATCAATAAATCAACAAACAACATGTGCTGACCCTGATATGGAGAAAGGGGAACTGTTTTGCACTGTTGGTGGGGCCAAAGCTCATCTTTGGCTTTGCCAAGATTGTCATCTCTAATCCATACACATTGATTAGGCATTTAGCAGGAGTTAGAGACACAATTTGAGTGTTGTCATTTTATGAAAGTAATTTAAAGGCATGAAAGTGGGAATGCAGACTGGTGAATTCATTGTGGAAAGCAGTGTGGAGATACCTCAAAAAATTAAAAATGGATCTGCTTTTTGATCAAAGATCCCACTTCTGGGAATATATATGAAGGAACCCCAAACATTGATTAACAAGAACATAAACACCCCTATGTTCATAACAGCGTTATTTATAATCAAAAATATATAGAAGCAGCCCAAGTGCCTATCAATAGATGAGTAGATAAAACAACTGTGGGATATTTACACAGTGGAATTCTACTCAGCCGTAAAAAGAAAATTTTACCCTTTACAACAGTATGGATAGACCTGGAGAACATTATGCTAAGTGAAATAAGCCAGTCAGAGAAAAACAAACACTATATGATTTAACTCGCATGTGGAATCCAGTGAACAAACTGAACTAACAAGCAAGTAGAGACAGACTCATAGATGAAGAGCAGATGACAGCCAGTCAGGGGAGGGAGGTTAGGGGGTGGAGGGACTGAGCAAAAAGGAACAAGGACTCATGGACATGGACAACACTGCGCTGATTGCTGGAGGGAGGAAGGCATAGGGGACTAAATAGTAATGGAAAAAAATACAACGAGGATTAAATTAAATAAAAACAAACACCACTAACTTTTAAATATAAAATATTAAACATCTGCTTCTCTAAGCCTTTTAATGATTTAAGATTAATGAATTTAATATTGTTCACATAGCAACTAATGTGGATTTTATTTTAAAATATCAAATCATGTTGTTTGATAGTATGTTTTGAAATGTGTCTTGCTTTAAAAGAATATAAATATATAAGAGCTAGAATTCATTTGTTTTAGCCTAATTAATTTAAATTTAAATATTCATTCACAGGATAACCAGCTAGACTGGCTACTGACAAAAAAATTGAATATAAATTTTGCAAGTACAGCCTCACTTGCTTTTCTCTGTGAAAAAAAAAGGTGAACATTCCTTGCTTGATGAAATTGCTATAAATGTATCTTGCCATTTCTATCAACATATTTCCATGAGACCAGTTTCTCTACAGTGAGTTACTATTATTTACTGATAAAACAAAATTATAGTTTTAATATGATTACCCATATTAATCATCAATGCACACGCTTTCAGTGAACAAAATACATATCAATATTGAAATTTTAATACAACAAAGGAAAGTACTTCTTCCTTCTTAAACTAACTTTATGTTGCTAAAGAAAGAACGAAGCCTGGCATAACACTAAGTGTTTGACTTGAACAAATGGAAGGGTAGACTAGCCATTAACTAAGAAGGGATAGAAAAAGCATGTTTTTTCTTCTGTGCACAGAAATCAGAGCTCAGCTTTGTCTTTGCCAGGATTGTCATCTCTAATCCATACATGTTGAACATGTTGATTAACAGGAGTTAGAGAAGCATAAGTTAGAGGCAGAATTTGACTGTTGTCATCTTATGAAAGTAATATAAAGACATCAAAATGAAAAAATTCCTTAAAGGAGAATATATAGCTGTAAAACAAGAAAAACAAAGATTAAGCCTTTAGAGATATTAGATATAAGGAGGAACCAGTAAATGAGACTGAGGAGTGAACAATTCTTGTGAAATATTAGGGAACAGCAGAGTATGATGTCTTGGAAATGACGGGAAGCATTGTGCTTCTAAAAAGAGAGAATAATTTATTGTAACAAATACTGCTGATGATTTAAATAAAAAGAAACCTGACAGTTGAACACTAGATTTATCAAAAGTAAGCTCATTGGTGACTTTGGCAGAAAGCATTTTACATGAAGCAGTGGAAGCAAAATAAAAAAGTTTTAACTGAGTTTTACGGAGAATAGGATGAGAGAAAGTCAGAGACTGCCTGATTGTTCTTTCAAGAATTTTAGGTAAAAATGCAAAGATAGAAGCAGGGTTGTTTATGGAGAATAAACTAGCTTCAAGGGAAAGAATAACTTACTTATACAAGCTCAATTGTCAATCTGCTTGCAAAACATCCCAAATTCTACAAAACAAACATTAAATTAATTTTAATAAGTAATTAAAATTTCAACATATGCATTTCCTTAGCCTAATATCAATTTTTTTCTAGTGGGTGCTGACAAAATAGTCAAAGGGTAAAATTAGAATAATTTGAAATGACTATAGTAAGAGAACATTAGATCTGCCCTCATTTAATGAGATGACAATTTTTAAACAGACTACAAGTATAACATATGTCTAATTGGCTAGAGAAAAACTGCTGATTTTGTTAGAATAAAAATTTCTGTCCCTAAAGAAAATGCCTTGGTTGTATATAATAATTGCTATTTCTATTATGGTAAAAATATAAAATGTTTTATCCTATAGCCAAATATGCTTTTCAAAAGATACTTGAGTTAAAAACATATATAATAATATATGTATATAAATAAAAAGAGTTCTGTAATACACAACTAATCATGCATATCTTGTCAAACAAATCAACAAAATATATATTATTTTACCATTTTATTTATGTATACAAAGTGTTCTTTTTTTGAATCAAATATATTCCCCTCAAAGAAGGTCTATATTGTTTAAATGTTTATCATGCTCTAACACAAAAATGACAACTTTGAATATCAGACAATCATAGCTGTACTATTAAAATGGTTATATTCACAAACTCCCCTTTCCACCTTCCTTAGACCTACTTATGTTTAGGAGTTTATAAGTATCTAGAATTATGAGTTATTATTTGTATAGTTGCCAAACTAATAAATAGAAACCATTTAAGAAACTATTCTTTCAAAACAGCTTTTCCGCTGAAAATTTTTAATAAATTATGTACTACATAATAATTTTGAAATTTCAAAAATTTGTCAGTATAAAAATTTGATTGCGGTCCTCAAAAGATTTAATAATATTATGAAACCCTTAAGAGGACTGTATGATTACCTCCTTACTATGGTGACTAGTTGTTATAACTAATATATTATAGATATGTTATCTAACTGTATTAGTCTCTGTATTGCACTAATATACAACATTAAAAATGAATAATAGCCCTGGCTGCTGTGGCTCATGGATTAAGCATCGGCCTGCAAACCAAGTGTTGCTGGTTCAATTCCTAGTCAGGGTACATAATTGGGTTGCACATCAGGTCCCCAGTTGGGGGCGCATGAGAGGCAACCACACAGTGATGTTTCTCTCCCTCTCTTTCTCCTTTCCCCTCTCTCTAAAAATAAATAAAATAAATAAATAAATAAATAAATTTTAAAAAATTTAAAAAAAAAATAATTATCATTTAGAATATACATCTGAAATTTTAGTTGCAGAATTATACTTCTAAACATAACTTGAATTTGTAATAACTATCTGTGAAATTTTATTTCTTATGTTATATGAAATTAAAAATTATACATATGATCTCTTTCCTCCTATAGTTTATTTTTCATTTACTTTCCATCTTTTCTTTCTCTAATCATCCCAGGTCAATATGGAAATGAATAACTTCTCATTATATAAATGTAGATCAAACACTTTGCTAATTTCCTTCTGAAGTCCATTTCCAAAGATACATATATCATGATAGTTTTAGTTTTTTAAAGTACAGAAAAAAATCTGGTGCTTAACAGTAGACTTCAAATTTTATTTCTCAGAGGGCATATCCTTTGTGCTCTCTATTGAACAATAAATGTCATTAAAGAATAGAGAATTAATAGGTCTCATTAAAAACATCTGGAGAATTTCAGCACCACCATAACTGTTGCTAACTTATGCTGCCTAAGTGGAAATAAGGTGATAATCTTTATTTTTGCTTTTAAATTGCCTTCAGCAAGTGATTATCAAAGTGAAAACTATTGTACCTCACGAAGATTCAAATTCAGTTTCCATTCAGGGAAGTATAAAGCACGTGATCATTCAGCTTAATGAATTATAAAAATTATCTTGACATAATATCAGTTAGTTTAGAAAAATCAATATTTTTTTTTTATTTTCTGCTGTTAGAAATGACAGCAGAAATACTGCCATTATTCCTAAGGATATCAAGGAAAGGTAACAGATTTTTCACTAACTCTGCAGTTGGTATAGAATCATGTAGTCTTTTAATTATCTGGTATACAAAATCACATAGTGGTGATCTAACTCAGTAAGACAAAAGAGTTATACTTAAATTATAAGTCATTTAAATTGATTTCCAGTTCTTAAATGGTATTTTAAAAACCCTACTATTGAAAAGCAAGCATTTAAACAGCAATTTTAATTCAATACCAACTAATTTTTTAACTTTATTTCTTATTATGCTTAATTCTAAGTGTGCAGAAAAAATAGAGCTTATCTGAATAAAAAATGTTTTATATATTTTAATCAGTCATTGGATAAAATAGAACTCTGAAGAAGGCAAGTAGAAAACTACATGATGTGAAAGTAGTGGATCTGTAGTTCTGCCAACCAGGTAATGTTAAGGTTAAAAACTATTAGCAAATGTAATAGGTTCTTCCTTCCACTGTAACAGATTCTCTTTTGTTAATTTTATTAGTTGTTTTCTACTAAAAAAGTCTATTTTTGATCATCAGCATTTTCAGAATTTTAATTATCTTTCAAATATTTCATGTAGTTTACTTAGTTTCAAGTTAAAATTTAGAGTAGTTTGGTTAATTTTTTTCTAGAAAATCTGATTTTGATATGTACCTCACAAAATAACTCATTATCTCAAGGATAAACAATTTTTGTGATTTACTATAGGTTAAAAATGATTTTCAAACACTAACATCCATTGATTCATTTCTATTCACAATCTGTCGGTGTTCTTATTTATATCTTTTGCCTCTGGCCATGATTGCATGCATACTGGTTTTAAAAGGTGTTCATTAACATATTAACATATATATGGTATTTCATTAAATAGATTGACTAACAATAAAATAAGCATTAAAAAGGTAAGTATACCCCAAAATAGCTTACTATTTGTTGAGAAAGATAAAAATTACACGTGTTAAAATATTAGACAATATAAACAGTTGTCATCACCAATTCTGCTTATCAATTTACCATGAACAACTTCAATGTGAGTAGAAATTTTGAAGAAAGTCTTTATAAATAGACATGAACATTCTATCAATGTAATTGTTTTCCCAAAGGCCATATATTTCTTTTAAAATGAACATTTATTTTTATAAGTTGTGCTGAAGTCACACTACCACAAGTAGTATTCAAGCAACAAACCTAAGGTATCAGTTTTAATGAGTTGGCATATTGACTTCTTTCATAGAGTTATAGTTAACATATATTTCTCATTATTTAGTTTTCTTTCCTTAAGTAATTCAATCATGAAAGTTGAGATTTTGTACAGATATTATTCTTGCCATCAGTGTTTGTATATTTTACCTCTGAATTATCAAATACAATATATTAGTTGTCAAATGGCAGTATAGAACAGTGAAAAACAGAAGGTTTTTTTGGTTAGGATGCCTTGAAGCTTGAATTAATTCTCAGCTGTGCAATGCATTAACTGTATAATTTTAATCATAATATCTTAATCATTCTTCAGTTTTCTATAAGTTGAATCAATGATATTGCTGTGGGATTAAATAAATTAATACAAGTAAAAAATTAGGAAGAGTATCCAAAGATATATGGAATGTTAGGCATTAATATTATAAATTTCTGACCCTGGCTGGTTTGGCTCAGTGGATTGAGCGTCGGCCTGCGAGCTAAGTGTTGCTGGTTCGATCTTCCAGTCAGTGCACATCAGAGAAGGAAAACTCTGACTCCAAAAAACCTCCGCTGCCTTGCGGCATACCTCTTCAGGGGAAAGGCTAAGGGAGTAAACCCCGACAGAAAATCCGGAGCCGGAGTCCCTAAGGCGGATTGACATTGTAGTCAACACCGGCAACTCCTGCGGCGCACCTGAAGCCAAGCCGTATTGACTCCGTCTTTCCCTGGACCCTTCAGCTGCGAAGAGAGGGGGGGTCTGCTGCATGGACAACAGCAGACCCTCCATATCACCCTGCCCAGGCTCTGTAGCTTCAGCTTCACTGGAGAGGACACTCCAGCGTCATCGCAAGATGTCGATTCAACACGGGAGGAGACAGATACCGTGTCACTCCCGAGTCGGACTGCACAGCCATTCTCGGCGGTGCAGATAGACTCTTAAGAAGCTACACCATCGTCTCTCGAGACGGACGGCTGCCGACGGAATATTATAAATTTAGTGGCACTGACCTTAAGCAGTATAAAGATTTTTTCTTAGATTATAATATCCAAACACATTATGCATATTATTTCAAGAGAAAAAAACATTACTTTTTTTATAAAACAGAACATTATGTGATTGCTACAAAAATGCAATTCATCACCTCAGCCATTGTAGAGAACTAGTGTTCCCTGGAACACAGTTTGGGAAGTTTACGCTGAGTTCACAGATGTCCTTCAACACAGGATCAAAAAGTAACCATGAGATACTCATATTTATGAAAAACTCTCAATATGGTGAAAGTTTTATAAGTATCCAGAATTTTGACTACTTACTAAACTCTTCAAACTTCTTAGGTCCACAAAAATTTTCTAGAAACCTAACCTCTTACATACTAGCTTTATTATTAGATTTCTGGTGATTCCTGCTTCCCTTCAGGCTAGAAATGTGCTTAGAACAATCTTCTAATGATTTCACTTCTTTCTTGGAACCCAGGAAATGCAGACATATATAAAATATAAGGAACTTGAAAGTTGAAAAAAGTTAATAAGTTTTGTGAAACTTCACATTACAGGAGAAATTCCAGGAGCATAACTATCAATAGGAAACAAATTCCTCAATTTTAAATTGTCATTTCTAGGGACTATTAAAATCAGAGCAAACAAAAGTCAGCATTTTATTGTCAGTGTATTCATAGTCTATGAATGTTTTGAATTGTTCTCTTGTTTTACTAATTTAGCTGAGGAGAAACATACTAAACAATTCACATTTAATCTTTAATTTATAATTTATCAGTACATGTAAAATTGAGCTTATTGCATTTGTAAACAGAAGCTCTGATTGAGTGTGATAAGAATACTAATTGAGGAACAGATGATTTGTGCATTGAGTTGCCCTTATAAAATCAGCAGTCTAGCTTGCTTTGAGTTAACAAACATTCTGTACTGTGTTCAATCCAAAATAGCTTAAATAGCAGGGTAAAAAATACAGAATCAAAATATAGGTCAAAAAAATTTAAACCAGCTTCACACATATAACGTGATAATGAAAACCGAAGCTAATAATGTGTTCACTAATTAACTTTAAAGTTAACATATAGATTGGCATACAACAGGTTCAACAATGTTTTTTATATGCGTTTATGGTTGTTTTATTATTTCTAAATTTTAAACGGATTCCTTTGATATATGTTAGAAAGATCTAGAGGAACTATCATTGTAACATAATGGGAATGCATTATCTCAAAATCATCTTTCATTTTAATAAAAGGAGTTTAAACTATATACACAAATGTAATACCACACAAACTTAAGCAGTTCTCTGATTTTTTTTTTTTAGATTATTCATAAGAAAAGTGGATGGACAAGAATAAAAAATGTTTACTGTTCTTAGCTTTAAGCCTTATAGAATAATCAAATTTTTATGCTGTTATTTTTATTATGATATATCCATTTATGATAGGATAAAGGAGAAGGAAAAAAGAATAGATACAACTTTTATTTTTGATTTGTACTGTGATAACATGCTCACAATATCTAGGTTTGATTGATGTTTAAAATTGACTGTTCTCTTGCGAGACACACTCAAGGGTTCCCTGCAGGACCCACACTGACAGTCTTTCAGCAACATTTACTTTGATCTTAATAACTCTCTATTAGATAGGGTGTTTATTTTTTATTATTTCCCAACTATATAATGTTCAAAATTCAGCTTCAGTTTCATTTGGTCTCATTCCCTGGCCAGATGGACAGAACAACAAAACAGTCAATATTGGCTTTCTCTCCAATGCACGGTTTACAACATCACTTTTAGGACTACCGGGGTAGCAGAATTGAAAGGCTAATATGGTTGTTTTTTTTTTTTTTAAGAAAACAGAGAAAATAAACACAATCACCTTACAATTTTGTTCTGAGTCATTTTTCCAAAACTGCAGCTGAATAAGAGAGGTCCTAATAAAACAGCAGGTGTTTACTTATTTTTCTTCATATTATTGAGTTGTATGAATTAGTACAATCTGATTACAAGTTTTCCAGCTAACATATATTAAAAATGTTTCTCATAGTCAGTGGCTTGCCTTTTAATTTTCTTATGAAATTTTAGAAGAGTAAAAGGTTTTAAGGACTTCCGGCCAAGATGGAGGTTTAGACTGACATTCTCTGTCTCCCTCCCCAACTAAGAAGGACTACAACTACCCCAAAACCAGAAATAACCAGAAGTTTCAGAAAATAAAACTACATGGAAATCCAACGTATGAAGTTATAAACAAGTGGTGCTCATTCAGATGGGTAGGAGGGATGAAACAGCAGTGTCAGGGACAGCGGCAGGACTGCAAGAAATGCCAGGGGAGCAGCCTCGGCTGCAGTCAAGACCTGTCAGCTCACGATTCTATCACCAGGGAAGGCAGACCCCCATTGCCTCAGACTGTGAGGTCCAGAGGGCGTGGGGACAGAGGAAGAGGCTCCTGATCTCTCAGTGGAGAGTAACGGCAGGAATCCATCTTGAACCCCCACCCCCACACAAAGTGCCACAGTGTGCATGGGGCTCTGCCCCTTATAGCGTAGGAGGTGTGACAGCCCCACCCAAGAAGAAAAAATAAATGAAAATGGTCAGAATGACAGGAATAATGACTGAAGAACCTATCATCCAACTAACCAAAAAACAAATAAAGGAATTAACCAATAAACAAATAGAAAACTTTTTGAGGCTCAGTTCAGAGCTATAGTCATAAGGCAGCTTACAGAATTAACAAAATATATTGAACACGACAGGGAAGGAATGAAGACTAGTGCTACCGAAATGAACGAAAACACATGAGACAAGTGGAGAGGAAATGAAAACCAGAGCTCAAATCAACAAATCGGAACATAGGGAAGGAACAAACGGTCAACCAGTGCAGAAAGAGGAAACAAAAAAGGAGGAATATGAGGAGAGGCTCAGAAACCTCTAGGACAGCTATAAGCGAACAAACATTAGAATTACAGGATTGTCAGAAGGTGAAGAAGAAGAACTAGAAATTGAAAAATTATGTGGAAAAAATAATGAAGCAGAACTTCCCAAACTTGGGGAAAGAAATAGACTTATAGGTCCAGGAAGCACAGAGAGTTCCAGAAAAACTGGACCCAGGGAGAACCACACCAAGACACATTATAATCAAAATGTCAAAAACTAAAGATAAAAAGAGAATCTTAAAAGCAGCAAGAGAGAAGAAAAGAATTATGTACAAAGGGGTTCCAATTAGACTATCAGCTGACTTCTCAAAAGGGACTCTGCAGGCAAGAAGGGACTGGCAAGAAATATTCAAAGTAATGAAAAGCAAAATCCTACAGCCACAGATACTCTATCCAGCGAAGTTGTCATTCAGAATAGAAGGGCAGAGAAAGTGCTTCCAGGACAAAGTAAAATTGAAGGAGTTCATTAGATCCAAACCACTATTATATGAGATGTTAAAGGGACTGATTTAGAAGAAGGAGGGTCAAAACTATGAACATTAAAATGAAAACTGTATCACAACCACCACCAACAGAATCTAGGGAATCGAAATAAAGGCAAACTAAGTAGGCAACAAGAGTGGAAAAAGAACTATAGGTATGGGGAACATATTGGGTGAGGTCAACAGAGAGGGGGAAGAGGGAAAAGGGAGGGAGATGAGGCAGAAATTAAGAAGCATAGTAGGAGGGAGTGGAGTAGATAAGATGTTGAGAAGAACTATATGCACAACCAATGGGCATGGACTAAAAGATGGGGACAACTGGAGGGGGGGTCACTGAGTGGAGGGGAGCAGAGGGAAGGGAAATTGGGACAACTGTAACAGCATAATAAAAAAAAGTTTTTAAGTCCCATTTATATTTCCTATAGTCTTTGTTTTTTTGGATTTTATTTAAATAAATAAAAATATGTATCATATTTATGAAATGCAAGATAGAATTTTTATATATAGTAATTCTCCTCTACTTTACCTATAGATTAAATGCAATCTCAGTCACATTTCTAGCAAATGGTTTGGATAAAATCAGCAAGATAATTAAACAAATAAAAAGGGAAAAATAGTAAGTCACTTTTAAGGGAGATATACAAAAGGTGACTGTGTTAAACATTTATAAAATACAATAGTGGTTTGGCAGAAAACACAATAGAACAATAGATCACAATAAAAAGTATATGAACAGACATAAATTCACACAGCGTCCTGAACTATCACAAAATTATCACTAAGATTCTGTGAAGATGTTTTGTTCAATTAATGGTGTTTGTTTAGTTGGATATTCGTATGCAAAAAAGTAATTAGCACTCACAGATACATTGAAAATAATCTTCTATGGACCATACCATTAAACAATAAAAATGTTATAATTTAAATAACAAAATGTCTCTATGTATTTAAGGACATCAATCATTTCTTAAATAAAACAAAAAAATGCTAACACTAAACATTATGAAGTAGGCACATTAAAGTATAAAAATTGTTCATCAAAGGAAAAAATTATGAAAGTGCCATCAAACCACAAACTTGAACTTGAATATATTTATGATATATATGTCAAATAAGAAATTCTTACCAGACTACATATATAAATCTTAAAAATCAGCAAAAAATATATAGCAGGAAAAATGGGATAAAATTTAAACAGGCATTTTTTTAAAAAAGCGAATTAGGAGTAAAAAAAATCATTAATTGACAAAACACAAATCAAAACTATGAGATACCATTGTCTACCCAGGAATAATACCCAAAATTAAAAAAAGAAAATAAACCAAATATAAGTGCGGTTGTGGAGTAACCAGTACTCACACACGGTGGATATGTAAGCTAGTCTCATCTCTCTTCTTAAAGACAGTTGTTAAATATATTTGAATAGCAAATATACAATAAAAGACAGGAGACAGATAACATTAAAAATATGTTCTTGCATATAGAATAATTTCAAAGAGTAGAGTGAATAGATATTACCTATTATATGATTTTTAAAAATACTATGAACACTACTTAGTCAACGTCAATAAATTTACTTCTTTTATAAACTTGCAAAGGCAGAAAATTAAATTTATTTATAATTGTTTTAATAATGAATTGTTGAAATTTGTCCAATAAAATATTTTGGTTTGGATTTTATATTTTATATCTGCTCATTTTATTAAATATTTACACATAAATGAATGAGAAAAAGAAAATCTTTTAAAAATCTGCTTTTGTGCTCTATATTTCTTTTTGCTGTTATACATTAGATTGTTTCAACCCAATGGGAAAAAATATCTAGCGTTCAGAACCACAAACAAAAAAAAACTTTTTCAAAAGGAAATTTATGTTTCCCATCAAATCAAACATTAAGCACTTATGTGGCATGCTACTGAATGCTTCTTTCATAACTGTTATACATTTTGCATGGATAGAAGCCAAGCCAATACCTTCAAACAGATCTGATCATTGAGCTTCACTTGCCCTGCACATTACCCATAGCTGCATTCAGGAAGCACAGATCTCTTTTGGAAACCTGTACAACTTTCCACATCAAATGGTGGAAAAAGAGTTTACAGATCAGGAGTGTGGGGGAAATCTGATAACATCTGATATAATGTTTCATTGTACTGCACTACAATGAGAAGTGAATAAACTCTGGCAAAGAGTTTTGCAAGTAATTGCTTTGCAGGCAATGGCTCGGTCCATGGTATCAAGAACCCTTTGCTTACCTTCCCTCATTTGCCTTTAGCTCATAGAGGTAGAGACACTGTCAGTGCTAGAGTGACTGCTACCACAGAAACAGCAGCTCCAAATTCAGGTAAAATCACTTTTAAAAGTAACTTGGCATTACAATCCTAGGTTCATACCCGCATATGGTTAATAAAACAGATATTCAAAATGTCATGTAGTCAACAGAAGAATTGATAAATTTTAGTATATTCGTATAAGATGATGCCGTGCAGTAATGAAAAAAGCACACTGTTGATAAGTGCATCAACGTGGATCACATGCATCAAGTTGGGTTAAAGAAGCCAAATATAAAAGAATAAACCTGTACCGTTACCTTTAAATAAAGGTCATAAACAGGTGGAATTAATCTCAAATTCCATTTTTTTATTTTAAAAACAATTTTGCCCTTGTCTAGTATTCTAGCATTTAACTATGTACTTGATACTGAACTGTTAAGTCAACTATATTGCACACATAAAACAAAAATGACCATCTGACCTGAAAATGTTTGCAATTAAGGAATGTTAACTTATTCTGCACCTCTCGCAGCATTAGGACCACTACACTGTTTTCTTTGTAGTTTCCCTTTGTAAAATATGTAAACAAACATTAAAATATTGACTCTACAATTTTCTAAAATGAATGAATAATACCATTAAATATTTTAACATGTATCAAATTAAAAATAGAAATATTAAGGAGTGTACAATTGAGCTAGGCGTAAAAATGTCTTTTATAATGTATTCATTGTCTAATAACAAAGATAACTCAATTCTCTTTCCAGAAATTTAAAAGACAGAATATTAAGAATTTTGAAAGTATCATTTTTGTTATTCCTAAAGATAAGATTCACCCTTAATTTCAAATTACAATTCTTAGGACATAATTAAAATAAAACATCTGTATTATGGCAAAAGAAGATAAAACCTCTATCAATTAATAATAAAATGAACTATTTAGAAATTTTAAAACAATCAAAGAGTTTTAGTTTATGATCTCAAAGTTCCTATTTCTTTAGGACAATCTTATGTACCTGTGTGCTACTTAGTTTTATTTTCATTTTATTGACTGATGAATATTTTTGGTCCTATGTACTCATTCTACTTTGTTCAGATTTTTCTCATCACCTCTGAAAGCTTTCAGTACATTTTACAAATTACCTAAGATATCTTTACCACTTATAACATAAAACAGTTTTTAAAAATACATGTAGTATTCCAAAAAGAAAATATATACTTTAACATTTAAATTGATTTTGGGGTTATATATACTCATCAGTAGTACCTTAAATCTTGACTGTAATTCATTCCAATAGATCTTTCTGAAGGATTTTCTAAAAAAACGAAACAAAAAAACCTCTCCAAGTCATTTAAAATTTCTTAGATTTGCTTTCTATTATTTCACTAGATAACTCTGATTTTTCATTGCTGATAGGTGATGGGAGGCAGAAGATGATATGATTTAACATCATTTTCATAATAAACCTTCTAAGAAAGCTATCAAGGCATGAAATTGTGATCAGATACTTCTAAAATCTTTCACAATCATGACACAAGAAGGCATATTATTTTGCAGAAACTGCCAAACACTATCATGCTTATATAGCATTAATTTTGCAAAATTATTTTTATTCTTTCAATAATAAATTATGAGGAGTTACAATTTGTTAGGTGTTATGTTTAACACTGAATATACAAAGCAGAATGAAATACTTCCTGATTTTTCAGGAGCTCTCAATCTAATGGAAAGTACAGATGTATTATTATAATGCAGCCTTGTAAATTTAATCTTATGTGATGTTAAGGACAGTGATGGGACATATAAAATCTATAAGAATATTAAAGTAAACTGACAAAGTAAGCATGTGATAACAGTTTCATAAAGATGGTCAAAAAATGTTAACATATTTTCATCTTTTTCACATTTTGTAAATTGTACTATATAAACAATAAATTTTATGAAGAATTTGTGTAGGTCATTTATTTAATCATACAATTTTTATAAGATTTGTAACATGCTTCATGGAATTTGATGGGGAATTTATTGTAAACATAATCTTTAAGTGTGTAATACATATTTTAAAGCTATGTTACACATTGGATACAAATGTAAAATTATTCATTACCCAAGGTATATTGATAGTTTTCTGATTATGAAATATTTCTATGTTAGATTTTTTAACTTACATTATGTTTTTATATTATGTTTTGGTTAGTTAGTGTTGATATGAGACATTTTGTTCATTTTTTCAATTGCCATCTTTCTTTATATTTAATGCATTTCTCTGTAATGTGGCCTGTAGGCATTTCTCCCCTAAATTCATTGTAAGAATATTAATCTTTTAGTTGTAATATTTAGTTAGTTTACCTTTTACATATTTACCAATGTTTGAATTGTTAGCTATATATAATTCTAATACTTTAATTTGAATGACATCTAGAATTGAACAGATTATGTAAAACCAACCTAGAATTGAAATGAAGAAATGATTGGTCTTAGTGAGTCTTAGTCTATCTCTGTTTCTTACTTTGAGTCTTCCCTGAAGCAAAGCCTGACTAGGGTTAGGGCCTGTAGCACTTCTGTTTAAGGAGGCGATTCCAGGAAACATCAGAAGGGGAGTGGCATTTTGTGATAAGTAAGAAAAAGATACAGAATATGATTTTACCCAAACCTACATAACCTTGTTAGTCTCTGAATTTTTTTCTTGACCCAATTATTAATTTATCTCTATATTTTCATCTTTATTTTATTTTTAAATATTTTATTTATTTATTTTAGAGAGCAGGGAAGGGAGGGAGAAAGAGAGGGAGAGAAACATCGATAGGTTGCCTCTCCTGTGCACCCCAATCAGGGACCAGACCTGCAACCCAGTCACATGCCCTGTCTGGGAATCAAACCAGCAACCTTTAGCTTTGCAACATGATGCCCAACCAATTGAGCCACACTGGTCAGGGCTCTCTATATTTTTATTTTTCTCTTGAATGTACTCTTTCATTTACACGCTTTGGATCCATATATCATATACCCTATGCACAGAAACTGACCCGGCAAGTTAGTTGCTGCCTCTAGAATATTGTCTTGGCTTGGTTGCATGAGGCATCCGTATATGAGGAGCTTCCATTCCTGTCCCAAGGACCACTTCTATCATCATTAGTGTCAATTAACTTTAATTAGGCTTTCTCTTAGTTCGTCAATATACCAGTCTAAGGTCTTATAGCAGTCTAACCACTTTAAAAGGAGTATCCCATTGGTAGGTGGGAAAGCACATGGAAAATAACTCTTCTCAAGATAGGTTTGTCACGGCTTCTCATTAACTTTATGCAAGGGACCAGCTCTCATATAATTAAGAAGCATCTGCTTATACGAGCTTGCAGCCACTTAGTTATTGGGGGTTTTATTCCATTTCTTATCCATGTAGAACCCAAAATTAGCAAGGTACCTGCCTGAGCATTGAGTCTACATATCCATGCCTAAGTAGACCAGGCTTCTGCTACCATATCTCTGTGAAATACTCAAGTCCTTTAACAAATATCCTTAAGATTAAGTCACTTGATGTTGGCCTCCAACTATAGAATTATCTATTATTATAGGACTTATGTACCTCAATCTGTGGGTGAATAGGACATATCTTCAGGTAACATAGACAAAAATGCAGGCTGTCTAGTAAAAGGAAAAGAGTTTGACAGTATTTCTCCTCCTCTTTTAAGGTTTCATTATTACCACTGCCTCTAGCAACTGCCAGAAAATAGAATTTTAATCTATTTGCATAACCCACAGTTCTGAATAGTCAAGAGTACTTATTAATATCAAGTTTTACTAAATAGTGTGAAAGATTTAAGCTACCACAATGCTTGGATAAATCAAAGAGAATTCTGGTATTTCAGAAGTTGTTCTCCGGGTCCTTCTCAGGCTGAACTTACCCCTCCAGACCAAAAAAAAGAGATGTCTAAATGGAGTTCAAGGGATCATCCCATTGAGCAAAAACAATTTAGTTATGAAAGATGTTCATGTATTCTCCAGAGACTTTTGTAGCCCTGACATTCTCCTGGAAGCCATATCTTATAGGCTTTGCATCCTGTTAGTCTTTAGCCAGGGATATTCATTAAGGGTATTTTAGGGATAAGTTATCTTCCTCTTAGCAAATATCTGTTACCTGTATCATCTCTCTTTTCTTTTTCTGGGATATCCTCCTGAAAAGAAGAGAGAAGAGACCTTCCAGATTGGCTCTTTTAACTGCTTTCTCCCATTCCTTTTTCTTTCTGGCCTTTGCTCCCTGACATTACACTTAGTTTCATCATGGGTCAAAATATGTTTTCTCCAAATTCCATTGGTGACTCTTATTCTTCATCTTCTCCCTTCTTTTTTTCTTGCTAAATGTGCCTTAGCCAATGGTTTGTGGACCCAGAAGACAATATTCATAACACCAGTATGAACTAACATGAAACAACAATTATCAAGTGAAACTCACACAAATTAGAATTCTTACTCAGTATCATGCATTCCTAATAATTTTAAAGATACAGGCAGTCAAAATGTATGGGTAAAGCAGTAGATGCCTGAGACATTCCAAATGGTTACTGAAGCTTGCTTCTTACAATGGAAACATTTGGATATATATGTATTTAATATGTCTTAGTAAAAGATAAAGTTTCTGCTGGTTCAGCAAATTATCTCACACAGCTAGGAGCACTTAAGTGATGAAACATCTCCATTTTATACATCAGAGTCCTATATAGCTTAGGTGAAACTCTCCTGAGGGTCATGCTTTATACTCCATAGCTTGTAGGTGCATTTCCCATAAGAAATCCTAAGCCAAGTGTTATGGACTACATGTTTTTACCCTCTCAAAATTCATATGTTAGAACCTTCCCATCCCAATCAGATGGTGTAAGAAGTGAGGTCTTTGGAAGGTAATTACATTTAAATGAGACCTTGAGGGTGAGTCCCCGTGATGCGATTAATGTCATTATAAGAAAAAGAGTCTAACTTGCTCTCTCTTTACCCTGTGAGGATACAGTAAGAAGGAAGCAATCTGTAAAACAGGAAGAGAGTCCTCACCAAAAACCTAATGGTGTTGTCACCCAGGTTTTGTTTAGAACCTCAAGAACTGTGAGAAATAAATATTCATTGTGTAAACAATTCAGTCTATTGTTATTCATTATAGCAGTCCAAACTAATTCACTAAGAATAGTCTGCTCAAAGCATTTTATTGATAAAAGTTCTTCTGCTAGTAAATAACATTAGTCTATTAGTCTAGCACTCAAATTACCAAGTTTTTAATAAAATTGGACCAATTACCTGCATGCTTTTCTTGTGAGAATTTTCCTCAGTACATAGCTTATTATAAAAGTATCAATTAAATTTCTTTTGAATTTAAATTATTGTCAGTAGATAGAACTTAACCTTATGTGCCTTTTGATATTCTCCCTGCCAACTCACAAAGTTTGGAAGTGAAGAATACATACTCTCATTGTTTTCTTATGAAATATAGCATAGTACTGTTCATCATATAATCACATGACTTTCCTGCTGATAACAAAAGTGGATACAGCCCATCCTAAAATTTTTAGTCTAAACACAAAATCAACACCCTAGATACTTGTGCCGTCACTTACAGACAAGTACAAACTGGATAAAATTTTGAGTTCTCAAATATATACATTCCCAAGTGATGTTGAAGGAGGTGATACTCAGCTTTCCTGTTTTAGTTCTCATGCTATAAACCTGCCCTTTGCAAGATCTATCTAGTGCCACGTTTCATGCATTTTTGCGCTTTTCTCATTTTTTGTGGTGATTTTACTATTTAAAATGTCCCCGAGAGTACTGTTGATATGCACAAGAAAACTGTGATGACCCTTTTGGAGAAAAACATGATTTAGACAACCTTCATTCAGGCACGAGGCTCTATATTTAATGTTAATGAATCAACAATATGGTATATCCAGTAAAAGGAAGAAGAAATTTGCCAATCCATACATGAAGCCACTCCAGAAAGTTTTAAAAGTAATACCTATAAGCTTGTGATAAAGCTATGGAAATTTTGGAAAAATGGCTAAATTTTTGGATTCAGGAAATTACAACCACAACAACCAATTAAAAAATTCATTGCAGTGAGGCTGAAAGCCAGAAGTATTTCCAATCTATGATTTTCTGATTTAATAGAACTGAGATGGAAATGAGAATCTTTATATTTAGCTAGCAGAATAGATAATTCAGATGCAGACAGTCTGTTCTCCAAAAACAGTTGAAAACAACACAAATTAGATTATTTTCAATTTAAGAATTTTTTTTTGTTATAAATCATACTTGTTAAAACTATTAGTTTAGGCATCATGAAACACCAGTATTTCAAAAATATCACTGAGATCCCAATCTAGTTGGTTACAGAAAGACATTAATTTTCCCTTCCTAAATCCCATAGCTTTTTATATAAAAAGAAAGAAGTGTGGATGGAAATAAAATGATTGTTCCTATTATGTTTGAAATAGTCCTGAAGAAGTTTGCTAATTATTTAGCTATCTCTTACTCTAAGTCGGTATGCTTTTCTCGTGGTAGCTACCTAACTAAAGGCTGGTTTTCAAGGCTGTATTATTTTCTTTCTATCAAAAAAAAAGGATAAACTGGTAAGTTTTATATATTTTAATTATTTTTATACTTTTAAAAATGCTTTTAATAAAAATTAATGATGTTCTTATCTGGGTGGTGTTTAAATGTAGCTAAAGTTCTGATTATAGTTGTGAATTTTATGAGATTAAAGTGGTTTTATAAATTAACATAGTTTTATAGAATGCTAATGTTAAGATAATGTTTAAAGTGCTGCAGCTGACTGAACAATTTTTAAAATGTTTTTGTTGCTAATCATACTTTTATGGATGATGTAATTTTATTTTATTAATGTTAACACCAATTGGAACATAGATATTATTGTATATCTTTTCGTCTAACATAAGCACTTACTGGGCACTAAGATTTTATTTTATAGTACTTACATATCTTGTAATTCCAGTGATAAAACAAAATTGTGACTGCTTTGTTTATATATATATATATATATATATATATATATATATATATATATATGTGTGTGTGTGTGTGTGTGTGTGTGTGTGTGTGTATGTGTGTATATATATGTATATATATATATCCACTTTGATTTATTATCTAGGGAGAGAGTAATTCAGTATTTTCCTTTATCATGTGTTTTGAATACAACAAGCTTATATTTGCTGATTACATTTCTGCAAGGGTGTTCCACCATCTGTACTTTATAGTTGCTGAAATGTTAAACCCAGAGGGGAATAAACAACAGTAATCATTAACATGAAACAACAATAAAGAATCTAAATTTGCAAGCTCAGAATTTGCTATACAAGTTATGATTAATGAAGGTAAAGATATACTGAAAGCTGATTATGTGTTTCATTTTATGTGATGCCTACAGGGCTACAGCTTAAGAGAAACAGTATTGGAATCCCTCAAATCTCAGTACAAATTCAATTTGTTTTCCCACTTGCATTGATTTTTGGATAATACTTAGCAAACTGAATCAGCAATAATAACTCTTGCACTACAGTAAGTTTTAAGCAATTTGAATATATTTATCTCTCAGTTTCCAAAGTTAGCATTGTTTCATTTAGTTAAACTGACACCTTTATTCTTAGATTAATAATTCTCCTGAGAGCAAATAAAAATGTAACCCTAGGCAATTCTTGAGTCTTTTTATAAATTCTAATACAATTACTAAGATTTATTTTTTTACAAGCTCTATTGTATTTTCAATATTTCCTCTGGTCTGATTTATTCAGAAATGTTGTCTTACATAAACACCTGGTTCTGTCTTCTCAACTGCTAATCCAAAATTTACTATCAAGAAAAATATTATAAGTAGGCTTATTTAAAATTATATGAATCTAAAAACATCTAACAACAGAATCATGACCTTATTGAAATTTTTACTGTTCATTTTATTTCACCTAACCTAACTTTTGCTTATATTCAATATTCATGTTAAGTTTTATTTGTTTTCATTCTTCTTCTATAGATAGATGCTGTTGTAAAATTCACATTTATCTTTGATCCTAATTATTTATGCTTATAAACTAACAAAAGCCTTTATTCTATCCTGCAATTTTTTCCTTTAATAGTTTCATCTAATGGTTTACAGGACCAACATTCTTAAACTTATACTTAATTTGTAAAATATTTAAAATTGGGGAATTTGGATGAAAAATATGTGGACTTCCTTGTATGATACTTGACAGTTTTTTATTTTAATATGATGTTATATCAAAAAAACAATGAGAAGGAAACAAGTTTCAGGAGTCCAGCAATTTCAAGCAATTAAAATAGAGGAGAAATCACTGCAGTTGATGTCAGAGAACTGGGAAGGAAGGCACTGGATATGATGACTGTATGAACTCAGAGGGCACACAAGAAGATGAAACATGTTTAATAGAAATGAAGAGAGCAAGCCAAGTATTATTCCCTTACTGAATGTGGGGAGATGACTGTAGGTAGATAAAATAAAAAGTATTTAAAATTATTTTTTAAAAGTTACACATTGTTAAAATATGGAGATTTATGATTTCAAAATGAACAAGCGTATCATATTTCCACTTCTTCCCAACTGAGAGTCAAATTTCAATTAAGCTAAGCACGAAAACATTCAGTAAAATAAGAATGTGTTGGATTCATTTTTTTTCTTTTGGAAACTCTTCAGAAGTATATTTCTAATTGCTTTTCACACAATACAGGACAGTATCATAATATCAATTTACTTAATAATAAGTAACATATATGTAGAATAATAGAATACAATTAACATGCTTAGCATAAGTATTACTCATAATTTTTTTCCAATTATAATCGTATTTAAGTTGATAATGGAAAATTTAATTCCTAATGTGGGTTGAGGTTTAAAATATTTGAAAAATCAACTGCTCCAAAATAGCTTTCTATTGTGCCACAGGATTTAACGGAACGAATTTGAAGGGGAGAGGCATTATTTAGGAGAATGGATTAGTGAAAAAGAAGGGGGAAATAGTATACGGATGATAGTTCAAGACAGGGCAGATCCTTCAATGACCTGTTTTTAAGTGCAGTATATAAAAAAGATAAATGTTGAAGTTGGCTAACGTTAAGGTTCTATATAAAAGTTTTCTACAAAGTTTATTTAGTGCCAGTTTAAGTGAATTAAGCCAAGATCTGACATCTTCTTATGTAGGTATGACCACTAATTTTGCTACTGTGAGAATATTTCCAGGAAATTCAACTACGCATACGGTGACAGGCTCAGTAAATCACAAATGTAAATCTATTGCATTATTCTATTCCCCGAGTTTTCTGTTTCCGTACTGTCATACTCAGCCCACTGGCTAAGGAGCATGATTAATATAATGACTCAAAGGACATTTAAGGGTCTGAATGACCTTGTAGTTATAGTACTTATGTAAAAGTTTCTTAAAATCATCAGGGATGCTTAAATTATATTTTTAAAGCTCCCAAAATGAATGATTTGGATTTTTATTTGCAGTTTTAACAGACTATATTTCTACTGGGAAAGACTGAATATATATAAAATGGCAGAATGTAAAGAGGATAATCAAAATACAGTTAATATTTTAACACTGGTGTTTTTGTAATCATGAAAGAACTAATCCAGTATTCGGTGGTTATTTTGTCAGTGACATAAAAAATATTCGTTAGGAATTTTGGAGCAAGTTATTTAAGGTTCCTATATATATATTTGACATCATTTAGAGTTATGTTTGTTTCAAACTGGTTTATATACTTATGGGAATTAAGTCATCATCATATATTAAAGGACCCAGTTAAACCACACAATATATTTTAAATGAGAATTTATATTAAAAGAATATATGAATTTGAAGAATAATGATCATTTTAAACTCTGATGTTTCAAACTTTTACAAAAAGGAAAACTAGATCACTATTCTGTCACAAAACATTATTTACCCATTTTTAATTTTAAATATCCTTCAATACTGTAAAATACAATGCACCAATCTTAAATTTACTTTGCTTAACTCTTACATATTACCTATCAAGATGTAAAATATTCCCGGCATCTCAGAAGGTTTTCCTGTACCACCCCTGGTGACTCTTCTCCCCTGCCCAAAGACATCATTATTTGTATATCCATCACCATAGATTAATTTTACTTAGTTCTAAACTTCAACTAAATGGAATTATATAACATGTGTTATTTTCTATCTAAATCTTTCATTCATCCATATTCTGATATTTATCATACTTGCTTCATGTAACAACAAACCATTCTCCATTCAGTGGTGTATACTATACTATTGTTTGAAGATTCTACATTTACTTGTGCATTCTACTTAAGGGACGTTTAGGTTGTTCCCATATTTGGTATCCATGAATACCCTTAAATAAATATTCTTGTGCATGTTCTTGGATAGACATATGCATTCATTGTACATGGCTAAATGCATTAAACTAGAATTTCTGAGTCATGACTTATTTTCTTGTTTGCTGTTTCTTAATCAGAGAGATAGCAGTCTTTCATAATAGTCCATAAATGGAGTAGGGAAGTGTGCACAAGTATAAAAACTGTAGGACCCAAAGAAGCCTACATGGTCTTCTGCTTCTTTTTTAAAGTAGGAGATGCAAGATGCAATAATTTGTACTTCATTTTGCTAGAACATCCTGACAAGTCCATTACAATTGGGTAGGAAATATTTTACTGATGGGTGAAATCCTAGACTTAATTGGATTGATCTCCCATCTTCTGAAGCTAACATGTTTTACCAAGGCTTTTAGTGCGCTAGCCACTTCTTGCTCATTAATCAGATAAGCAACATGCTCTAAATATAGTGGACAAGTGCAATGTTCTGCTGAATATCTAGCCAATCGAGATCTACTTATATTGTGACAGAAAACAAAAGCGTTCATACAATATAACCCTCAGGCAAAACTGCTGTATACTGTTTTCCGTCCCCTGTGATGAAACTGCTTCTGGTCCTCCTTGTTGTCAGTAATGAAAAGTAATGTGTCTGCCAGTTCAGTTGCTACATATCTAAAGTAATGTCCATAGCTCTGACAAAGACATGTATCTGGCACAACAGCTATAATGACTGTAACAACTTGAATTTAGGATAGTGCAATTCTCTCATTCAGGATTAATATCACTTTTTTAAGAACTAGACTGTTAAAATAAACAGAGACATGTTATGATTAAATGCCCTTTCATCCTTTTAATTCTTATGGGTGACATAATTTTTGCATTCACCCTAATATGTAATATTACTTTTGTTTTACATTTCTTACAGGATGGAAGAACTCTGGAAAGACTTCCACTTATCATTCCTATAATCCCACAGGCCTATGAACTAATTAATGTATGAGTTCTGACCATTTCTAGGTGTGTTTAGTCTAGTTATAATTTGGAGACTGCATAAATCAAGATTGGGTGTGGGCATAGTTGACCCATTTTGAGCCAGACTGTGGCAGGGA
The DNA here is from genome assembly GCF_987537825.1 of Furipterus horrens. Lineage (NCBI taxonomy): Eukaryota > Metazoa > Chordata > Mammalia > Chiroptera > Furipteridae > Furipterus > Furipterus horrens. The sequence goes on from NW_028327171.1 coordinate 178,177,180, forward strand.
CACTATGTCACCTGGGCTCAAACATAAGGACTATAATCACATCTCAGACCTGTGTCCAACAGTCCTGAAAATCTCTGTATATCCCTCTTTCTTACTGTATTATTGCTTTTAAAAATGCCACAATGTCTTCTGGACCTTTCTGCTGTCCTTAGTCTGCTCATGAGGTTTCCAGCCTTACGCTGTATCTCTACTCTAGGATGCTTGATCTTTAAACGTTAGATTTTTTCTTCCATTATGTATCATAGCATTATATATATATAATCAGCAATGTATAAGAATTCAAACTACTTATAATACTTCTCAGACTCTTCATTTTAACCATTATTTTAGAGTTATAATGATATCAAATTTTAGTTCTACTTTTTTTCTGCTTAAAAATTTAGCATGTTAAAAAATTTTTTTAACCATTTAGATACCCATTTATGAGAAGCAACTAATCTTGTATGGGATTATATGCCTTTTTATTACTAATTTTTTGGAACTTTAAATTCTAAATGTGAATCCTTTGTCCTTTGAGTAGAATTTCTTAATTTTAATGTATCCCATTATATCTTTTATTTGTCTTATAATTTTTACTTGTTTCTAATGACAGTATTAGTGTTTATCTCAAATCATGAAGCTCTATCTCCCCTTTATCCTCAAATCCTTTATTGTTTCATCTTCACATTTGGGTCAATTGTATAATTTCATCGTGTTCCAGCTCCAATTGCTTCTTTCAAAGAGGTAATATTCTCATTGGTGTCCCTCTTAATTAAATTGTAACATGACTCTGGCTACTCCAATTTTTAACAGTGTTATGATATGCTTAGTGTGTTTGTTTTTATATTTATCTCTCAGAATTTGTGAGGATCCCAAATCTTTGTAATGAATATGATATATTTTTCTCAGTTTGAGTGTAGTGTCAGCACTATTCTCTTCAAATATTGCCTCTGAAACTCACAGATTTTTAAGAATATTGTGTGCAGTTTTTCTATTTTTTTCCCCAGGATATAAATTTTATGAAAAAAAAATCTTCTCTATAAAACTGTTTTGGAATTATTATTTTTCTTATTTTATTACAGTTGCTCTCCCTTGCCCCACCCACCACCCCTCCCACAGTCAATCCCCACCCCGTTGTCCATGTCCATGGGTCATTTATACTAGTTCTTTTACTAAACCCTTCCTGTTCTTTTCCCCCTCAACCCCACGCCCCTTTCCCCTCTGGTCACTGTCAGTCTGTTCCTTGTTTCCATCCCTCTAGTTCTATCTTTCTTGGTTTTGTTTGTTTGTTTGTTTGTTTGTTTTGTTTTGTTCATTAGATTCCTGTATTAGGTGAGATCATATGGTATTTGTCTTTCACCACCTGGCTTATTTCACTAAGCATAATACTCTAGCAGTGGAATCACTGCATCATAAGGCAGTTCCATTTTTAGTTTTTTGAGGAAATTCCATACTGTTTTCCACAGTGAATGCACCAGTTTTCATTCCCACAAACAGTTCACTGATTTGTTAATGATTTGTTAATGATGGCCGTTCTGACAGGTGTGTGGTGGTATCTCATTGTGGTTTTAATTTGCATCTCTCTGATGGCTAGTGATGGAAATATTCTTTTTTATAACTCTTTTTTTCTTCTGAATATCTTGACAAAATAACTCATCACAGGTACTAGGTTAATGTATGGTTGAATTGTGACCATATTCAACAGTAGAATGGCATTTTCAGAATTACATTTTGAAAAGAATACTTTAGCTGTAATATTAAGGGGAAAAATGAGAGTTTGTTAATTACTGAAATCTGGGAAAATACTTACAATGTTTCCCACTAGTCAGGTAAATAATAATAGAGCTCTAAATTTATGGGGAAAAGAGAGGAGGGATCAGATAAGGAAAATATATGATAAATTTAAACACTGACCTAAATTTAATATAATCCCTTATTCTTTGTGATGACAATATAATATCTTTATTTTGTACTATGATTGAAATTTTTAGGATGAATTTTTATTTTCAAAATTGTTCTCAGTAAAAACCTTGCTATAAGAATACAGAATAGAAACTTATTCTTATAAACACAAATGCTTTTTGCAGCAGCACAAACATGCTGGTTCGCCTGTGCTATCGCTTTCCACACTTAAATAGCATTACTATGCTAGTACAGGAATATTGCTCATTACTCTTTAGTGTAATCACTGGGTAGTGTTAAAATTGGTGGCATTTCTGTCATAACATTGCAAAGCATAACCAAAAATAAGTAAATAAACAAAAATGAATTAATAACACATTCCCCAGGCACTAAAGATTAAGCTGAAAGAGGAAAGAGTGTTTTCAGTCTATCATGAGGAAACACAGCAGGGTTCTTCACAGGAAATACTGCAAAGCATATTTCAACTGAAGCAATGAACTTTAATAAGAATTCATTTTTACACATGAATGTATTCTTTGTGATAATCTCCAGTCTATTTATTCAACATCTGGATCTCAGGATTAGAGTAAAGGTGACAAGACCATAGAGCATTATGTTCTTACCAAGTAAAAAAAAAATCTTGTTAACCATCTATGTTTCTTGGACTTTTAGTTTAAAATTCTGATATATCTTACTGCTTATTTTGTTTTATTTTATTTTATGGGTTAGACTCACAGTGTAATATATATATTTTTATATATTAGGGATATATATATATATATATATATTAAGATATATATACATAAAATTAGGGATTGAGTCCAAGGCCAGGGTGGGTATTTAGAGAATAATTTTGATGAGGTATAGGCAAATCAAAGGAATAACGTATGCAAAGCACGAATATGTTGAATATCATCCTAATGCACAGCAGTGTACATGTAGAAGTTAATCTCTGTGCCATAGTACTTTCTGTACCATTTAATGTTGCCTGAGTTTATCTAGCTGCACAGTTCTCATATTACAGCAACAATCATGACTGACTAATGGACTATGTTATCATTTTAATTATTGTCTAGCCATTTAGATATTCAACTTGTTGGAAAGGAAATGGTAAGTACTACAATTGGCAACTCCCTTGATTCACACTTTATTCAGGACAGTACCTCGTGGATTTACTAATTTGCTATTTTACACACAAGAAGGATCTAAATATTTTCTTAGTGAATTTGTTGTGATATATGATAACACATTGCCCTGGCTGGTTTAGCTCAGTGGATTGAGCGTCGGCCTGCGAGCTAAGTGTCGCTGGTTCAATCTTCCAGTCAGGGTACATCAGAGAAGGAAAACTCTGACTCCAAAAAACCTCCGCTGCCTTGCGGCATACCTCTTCAGGGGAAAGGCTAAGGGAGTAAACCCCGACAGAAAATCCGGAGCCGGAGTCCCTAAGGCGGTTTGACGTTGTAGTCAACACCGGCAACTCCTGCGGCGCACCTGAACCCAAGCTGTATCGACTCCGTCTTTCCCTTGGACCCTTCAGCTGCGAAGAGAGGGGGGGTCTGCTGCATGGGCAACAGCAGACCCTCCATATTACCCTGCCCAGGCTCTGTAGCTTCAGCGTCATCGCAAGATGTCGATTCAACACGGGAGGAGACAGATACCATGTCACTCCCGAGTCGGACTGCACAGCCATTCTTGGCGGTGCAGATAGACTCTGAAGAAGCTACACCATCGTCTCTCGAGACGGACGGCTGCCGACGATGATGATAACACATAAATGTTTATTCTGTGAGTTTTTAAATGATGGATCTTATAAATCTTTCTCTACTTGATAATTTATTTGCATTTGATATTATTATTAAAACATGATAATACTAATATGTTCCAGAAACCGTACTTAATGTTTACTATGTGTAAGTTAACATAAAACATAGTTCATGCTTTAAAAGAAATGCCTTAATGGGAAAAGTAGTTATAATTTAAATAAATATTGTATGGATGTTTTAGAGAGAGTGAGGAAGATGAGGGCTAGTTTGGATTTTAAACAGACTAAATATTCAGTTAATCACTTGAATTAGGAAGCTGGCATCTAAGCCTGGATCTTAGAGACTGAAAATAGCAGTAAGGGTACCAGTAAAAGAAATACTGAGGAATAAGAATGTGTAGAGATATAATTTAGCATTTGTAAAGACCTTTCAATGAAGATTGAGAGAGAGTTGACTGATCACAGGAAACTCATGGATGGATACAAGCAATTCAGGGTGGTTTGCACAAGTCCAGTGTTGAAGCAAAGTCAAGTAAGATGAAGCACGACTTTGACAATTAGGAGGGCATGGGTGATTTATAAAAAAAATGGTCACAGAGTAAAGGATCAAGAGGTAATCATATAATAGTCAACTGCTGTTTAACTTGCTTGATATCTTATTTCATAATAAGCAGGAGAGCCAGGAAATTCAGACTGACTTTAGATACTATGATTTTAAGTTTTTATTGTTGCTACTGTTGGTTTCATTTATTCTTTTCCTTATTCTATTGTTGACCAGTTTATAATATTTATTTCCAACAAAGTAATAATGAAAAACTGAGAGGACAAATTCTGGTGATATTTTAATGAAATTTGATGTTTCATAAATCAATATATTGTAGCTTTCCCTCTTTTTTAAGAAAATGTTTTCTATTTCTTTATAATCTCACACTTTTGACAATACATTTTTCATTATCCCTTATAACTTTTAGTTTAGATTTCTAAAAATTGAATGAATAAATGAGATCTTCCATAAAAAGTCCAGCCATTGTTAATGTAATGACAATGGCTTGTCTGACATTGATGTAATCTGGCAGCCAAGAAGAGTGGACTAGACTGCACATGTGTGAACAATGATGACTTCACTGTACTAGTCAGTGGAGGCGGTTGATGCTGTTGAGGGAACATGTGTACTGTTTGGCCATCCCATGCAAAATGACAGTGAGTAGAGCAACAAATCTGCATCAGATTTTACGTTAAGCCTGAACATTCTTCCATGGAAACTATTTGGATAATTCAGAAGGCCGCCCACAGCTATGGACAACTGGTGATTGGCAGCTTCATCACAACGCACCCACTCATGCATCACATCTCATGCAGAGTTTTTTTGAGAATCATCAAATCACCCAGGTGACTCCGCCCCCTATAGTCTAGATTTGGTGCCCTGTGACTTCAGGCTTTTCCCAAAACTAAAATCACCCTTGAAAGGGAAAATATTTCAGACCATTGATGAGATAGAGGGAAGTTTGATGGGGCAGCTGGTGGTGATTGGGAGAACTATATGAGGCCCCAAGATGACTACTTTGAAGGGCACTGAGGCATCAGTGTCCTATGTACAATGTTTCTTGCATCTTGTATCTTTTTTAATAAATGTCTCTATTTTTCTTATTATATGGTTGGATACCTTCTGGACAGACCTTGTATTATCAATAGAATCAAAATTACTTGTCCCACTCACTCTTTCTGTCAACAAATAGTTAGTTAAGCATTATTCTACAGAATACTTTATATTAAATATGTATACTAAGTATATATATATATATATGTATAACATACATGTATATATAAAACTATGACACATAGCATGCTTATTCTATATTCTGAATTCTTACATAACTGTAAGGCCTAATTTGATAGAGGTTACTTATACAGTTAACCAATAGATTTTGAAAGAATATGAAAGTATCAAACTGATAATCAATTTTGTCTGAAAGCTATTAACAAAGTCATTTATAATAGAATAAAATATTTTCTTTATTTTTCTCTCCATTTTGCTAAGCTCCAGGGAATGTAAGAGCTAACAACATAATTTAAAGAAAGAAGAAAATTATTTCTATATTCTAGGGTTACTTCCTAAAAATCTAACCCTCACTAAAATACATTTAGTTCTTAATTTGATTAGATTAAACTTCCATTTTATTACTAAAATTGTCTTTAACTAAATGTTTAAAACTACAAATAAAAGAATAAAACTATAATTTCAAAATTATAAAAAACATCCATTGTCATAAATTTATATTAAGAGCATATGAAGACAATTTAATTGAATACAACTGACCTTGCTTATGAAACATTATTCTGGTAAAAATCTATCATATTTTACAATAAAACATCTGGCAGGCTACATGACATTTATTAAATTTGGGTTTTTATAATATAAGGCATGCCAACGTTTCATCTTAATGAACATTGATGGCTCATGCCAATCATTTGTGCCCCAACAGCCCAGCTATACATAGTTATTTGAATGATTAGGGGCTATATGACATTCAAAATAAAGGAAGCAATGTCATTGGCATCAAAAAGAAATCAAATTACAAATAAAAGTTATATGCACATTCTAATTTACAGTTAAAATATATAGTCACTTGCACTGTTTTATTGATACAACTTTCACCCATATGTAATGAAAAATATCAGAATAAGAAATATGGAAGCAAATAATTGATAAAGGAAATCCCTATATAATTACAAACTTTGGAAACCTAGTTCTGGCAATGCTCAATTGGCATTCATCCTAGCACAGAACAAGAATGTACAGACTGACAATTCATTCCACCTGTGCCTCTCATCTTAGCCCAAAATACAGAAAATAATTACAGAATATGTCCTTTGTTCTAATTATCAATATATCTTTTTCATCATAATATCTTTCTACCCTTTTAATAACAATGGAATGCACTTTCCTGTACAAGCAAATTTGGCCTCCACCTCTTTATAGTATTGTCTCCCATAGCCTTTCCTTCACTGAGCACAGCTTATTTTCCCCGAAGCTAATTTTGGTACAACCCCATGGATCAATGTGTGCAGTGTTCCTTATACATCTTTTAACTTGGGATAGAAAGGTCAGAGATTATTTAACTCTTAAGGGTCAAGGCCTGCTTTTAGAGATTCTACATTATTTCATTTTAAACATGAAGATTCATATAAATTCCAAATTAAAATGTTTTCTGTAAATTTAAACATAATTATAATTTTGCTCTTGTAATTACTTGGTATAATTTACTCATTTAAGATCAGTTAGGTCTTCCTTTTGGCAACTAACTATCATGTTCAAAAATTCTTACAAAATTTGAAAAGGTAACCTTCAAATGTTTTTTTCAGATATAGTATTTAACCACTCATATATTATCTGCTGTGTTTCTTGGAATCACCTCCATGCATGGACAGCTTGAAACTCAGCCAACGAATTGAGGGAAATATTTTAGAAATTGTGTGACTCACTTTTGTGTGTTCCTAGCACTTTTCAGCTCAAACTCTGTCCTGGAAATCCTCAGTCCAAAAATATTATAGTCTAATTCTTGGACTCTTTTAATAAATTTGGAACTGTAAAAAGTTGTCCTCAGCAAAAAGTCCAAAATGAGTGAGGCCTCTCCTCATACTTTCCTGTTTCAAGTATTATAATTTTTTAAGCCCTGCCTAAATTGATTCTTTTTCAGTCTCTTTAAGCAGTATTTTGTTAAATATCTGTCTAGCACTTAAAATTGCTTCATTAAAATGTTTAGACTAGTATAAGCTATTTCATCAATATTGCTGAAAGTCATATTCAAGAGGTGTGTGTGTGTGTGTTTCTGCTTAGAAAACTTTAGTCTTTCCTTTACATGTACAATACATTCAAAGTCCACCCTACATATCATGTTATGTGTAAATATCTCAGTCAGCTCTATAGGAGCATTGAATACCATTGTAATTTGCTTATATTTTATTATATTTTACCACAATAATAGAAACTTTCACACCATTTTTTATTGTATATGTCTGTTACTTGATTTTAAAGAGCATATTTTATTAACCCTTTTATCATCAGTAACTGACTCAGTTCTGAGACAAGGTAGATGATCAAAATGATACTGAGTGAATAAATAAAAGAGTAAGTCTGCAAATTTGTTACAATCATCAACATCTTGAAATACTTGAGAAAAATTTTTCATTCTACAAGTGATTTAGTGGCTGTGATTTCGTATAACACCAATAAAAAATACATTTAAAAAAGCTATACTGTTTGAAAATATATTTGAAATAAATTTAGCATCTAAAATATCTCATTTTAATAGATTTTTAACATATAAATTGGGTTTATGTCATGACCTTCAAAATATTCTTAAGTATAGTTTTTTAAAACATTAAGATGCCATTCACTAATTAATGTGAAACTGTAATAATTATCACATAATCAGGATATAAGGAAATGATTGAATATTTTAATAATCTTAGAGGAAGTATAATTTCTATGCTACATTTAGTACCAATAGCAATACTGACAACTGTGGGGTATTTTTTAGATTTTATGTATTTATGTATTAATTTTTAAAGAGGGGGAAAGAAAGGAAGGAAGAGAAGCAGAGAAACATTGATGCAAGAGAGAAACACAGATCAATTGCCTCTCATACGCACCTCAACCCGGGATAGAACTTGAAATCCAGGCATGCGCCTTAACTAGAAATCCATTCAGCAAACTTTCACTTTGTGGGACAATGCCCTACCAGCTGAGCCATACTGGACAGGAGACAGGCCCTGACAAATATTTCTGACAAAATTTTTGAAGTATGAACAGAAGTTATTTAATTGTTTTAGTATTTGAATGTGTAGCAGAATTTAATTTTGGTAGAGTGATCCACAATTCAATTGGATTCTGTTAGACAAACTAAGTTCTATCAAAGAAATAAATTTGAACATGTATAACTTCCTGGGCCTAAAGAGAGAGTGGATTATCAAAGAAAATGAAAGTAATCAGAAAACAAGACATTTAAGAAAACAAGAAAATTACATATAGAGAAAAGCATATAAAAAGGCATAGAGTCATATTACATATAAGTATACACATTTCAAAGAATGGAGGGAGCTAAAAAGCTAAAAATGGGCATAATTGTATTTGTTATTCTAAAGAATTTTTAATTTTATATGTCAATGTAAGGGAAGTTACTGAAGTATTTTAAATAGGGTAGCTGACATGATGTGTAATGCATATCTGAGGAGTATTACTCTGATAAGGATTTGGAAGAAGGGATGGCTTTAAGAGCAAAAGAAGAAAGAACGATTCAGATCAATAATCCATTAAGTAGTACAAAGAAGTAGTATGACTTGCTTGGTTCACTGCCATTATAAGGGTGGAGGAAGAGAAAGAATTCATTAATGACTCAAATTTTCTGACTGGTAATTACATGTATGATGGTACCATGCACAAAAAGAGGAAAGCATTTGAAGCTATAGTTTTAAAATACAATCATTAGAATTGAATCATTAATCTCCATTATATAAAAAGCTCATATGGCTCAACACCGGGAAGACAAACAATCCAATTAAGAAATGATCAAAGGACCTGAATAGACACTTTTACAAGGAGGACATACAGAGGGCCCGTAGGCATATGAAAGAATGCTCAACATCACTAGCCATCAAAGAGATGTAAATTAAAGCCACAATGAGATACCACCTCACACCTGTCAAAATGGCCATCATCAACAAATCAACAAACGACAAGTGCTGGCAAGGATGTGGAGAAAAGGGAACCCTAGTTCACTATTGGTGGGAATGCAGACTGGTGCAGCCACTGTGGAGAACAGTATGGAGTTCCCTCAAAAAACTAAAAATGACACTGCCTTTTGACCCAGCCAGTCCACACTCAAAGAATCTGAAAGACTGATTCAAAAAAACTTATGTTCCCCTAAGTTCATAGCAGAGCTATTAAGTGCCCATCAGTGGATGAGTGGATCAAAAAAATTTATACAATGGATTACTACACAGCAGAAAGAAAGAAGGAACTCCTAAATTTTGTGATAGCCTGGATGGAACTGGAGAGTATTACGCTGAGTGAAATAAGCCAGGGTAAAAAGGGGAAGGGTCCAGTTGAGAAACATGTATAAATTACCCATGAACATGGATAACAGGGTAGGGATTGACTCTGGGAGCTGGGTGGCAGGGGGGCAAGGGAGAGCAATGGGGGGAAAATTAGGACAATTGTAAAAGAAAAACAATTTTAAAAAGGCACAAGAAATTCTCAATTATACACATCTAATCAGTTATTTATAGTGTCTTAGTACATTTCATTTTCCCTTGTGTTAAGGTGTGAATTCAATCAAACATATTTTTTCTGTTTGTGTTGAGGCATGAGATCATCTTTTCTTTCTTTTCTTATATTATTTGTTAAGGTGAGAAATTACATTAATAAAGTCACTGACTTAAGTCTTATTTTAATTCTCTTTTCATCCTGTATTTTTTAATGGTTTATTATTCCAACTGCTATTGCTTTATTTGGGAATTTTGCACTTATTATATGAGTTTATAATTTTATTTTCCCATTAAGTTTTTTTCATACTGAAGTTTACATGTCAAAGTGACTTTATGTAATGAGTATTTTAGATTTTTTAAATATAGTTATTAATTATATCTTGTTATATAATTAAGAAGGTACAAATTGGGGATTATTGTATTAAGCAACTATAGCCTTTATTTTTCTGTGAATAACATTACTTTTATAAAAGTCTTTGCTGTATGTTTACATTTAGGTGATAGAAATCCTAGCATGCAAGCTACATTTTAGTTACATATTCCTCAATTACCTTTCAACCTTTGTGTGTCATTTAGCAGTATACCAAGGCAGGGCCCCCAAAAAATGGATTTATAAAAACCTGTGTATTTATTATTGCATGTTTAAACTTCAGTCAGCTTCAAAGTACACTCCACATGATTCAGTACACCTACTGAGATTTTTTTCTATTTCTCAAAACAGTTTTGAACTCATCAATTTTGATGCCTTTTCATGCTTCTGTTGTTCCTTGTTTCACCTCCTCCACATCAGCAGAATGTTTCCCTTTGAGGACATTTTTCATCTAGGGAAACAAGTAAAAACGTTGCTCAGGGCAAGATTGGGTGAATAGGGAAGGTGGGGCATAGGGGTCATGCAGTTTTTGGTCAAAAATTGCTGAACACTCAACTCAGTGTAAGCAGGTATGCTTGTAAATCACCCATCATGAAGCAGACAAATGTGTTGATTCCTCAAAAATGCGTTGTTGGGCAGTCTCTCACAACAACACCAGCGGGCACACTGACACAGATGGGTTCCTAGAGCACTCACCTAGCAAGGAAGCCTGTACTACAAGGGGCCTGCCCTCCAGAAGACAATTTCTGTGTTTGGGGTGTCTCTCTTTCATGTCAGAAGTGTATCCTAAGACTATTTTGTTTGTTGTTACTGCTGTTGCTTCTCTCTTTCCTTTTTTTAAACTATTTATACAAGTTATAGTTGCCATCTTTTGATAAAATTTATTCTGTTTGCATATATTATGATTACAGATATATTTGTACCTATTTACATAATTTTATTGTTTGCTTTGTTTTCAATATATCATACCTTTTTATTTGCTTTTTAAAATTTCTTTCTTTTCTTATCTAGGTTTGACCTGTTTTATCTATTTATTTCCTGTTGTGAGTTTTTCCCCTTATTTTTACTGGGTTAGTTATCCTCTCTTTACTTTTACTTCTAGACTTAGACTATGAATGCCTATATTATTAATGAATACCCCTGTCATCATCTTCAGCCTATTAAGTCCAACTGAACCCTTTAATTCAATTTTCTTCCTGCTCTCTTCCAATTTGCTGTTACTGTGATCTGTAATTTGACTCCTGTCTTCATTTATATAAAATTCTTCATTAGTTTAATTATTAATAACTACTTATATTCAAAAGATTTAGATTTAATGACAGTTTTACTAATATTTATAATTAGCTTTTCCCTACCAGTCTTCACAATTTTGTTCTCAAGTTCATCATTTTGTATTTCTTTCAGGTTAAATTTTTAGTATTTATATGTCCAAAAATATATATCATCATCAATAGTCAATTTGAGTTTATCCGAGTACTCAAGGTTAAGTTGACTGATTACTTCTGTCACATATTGCAACTAATGGGAAATTTACTATAACTGTGTCATAACTTTGTAAGCAATATGTGTTTTTTTTTCACAACCATTTATATTTTCTATTTACTTTTATGTTCTATAATTGCACTACAATGTGAATAGGTATAGAAATATTCTTATCTATGCTGTGCAGACTGTATAAGTTCTTTATATCAGATAATTCATATCATTCTCAATTTTATCATTTTTATAAATATTAATTCTCTGAATGCTAGGCTCAACCCTCACTCTATTCTCTAAATTTTTTATATTTATTACTTGCAATTTCTAAGAGATAAACGTTGGACCTTTTTAATTTATCCTACATTTACTTATCCTTTTAAACCATCTTTATTTCTTCTTGTTTTCCCCTTCCTTCCTCCCTGCCTGCCTGTCTTCCAGCCATCATTTCTATTCTTCTTTGTCCTATATTATCACATGTTTAAATTCCCTTATATTAATTCTCTCTTTGGTAGTGTTGCTCAACTACCAGCTTAACCATAGTTTATATATCCTTCATGACTAAATTTCTTTTCTAAATATATGTGGAGTTCTTTCATATTGTTTTGTTCTTTCTGGATATGTTCGAACACTTCAACCTGCTTTCTTGAAATATATACTTGCAGAGGATATTCACATTGTGTGTTTCATATTCTTGGAGAGCTTATTTTCTCATGTACTTCTCTACAATGAGTTCATCTTTAGTTGAAGGGAGCTCAATTATCTTAGAGGATCCATATAACCTAAATTTGGGGTATATCACTAGAATCAATAAATAGTACATTTGCCTCTGCTTGGATCCAATAAATTTCACTGATTCTAAAGTTGTGTTTATGTTGCCTATACAGAATAACATGTAAATACCACACAGAGTGAACTTCTTGTTTGTCTCTATGCATAATAAAATAATAGGATTCCAATTCTTGTGGGCGGCCCCTTTTTACTGTATCACTACATCTTAAACATCCATGTTTTAAGAGATTTTTATGACTCTTTGCTTTGTGTAATTGACTGACTTCAAATATCCTAAATGCACACGACCTCCATGCTTGAGTTCTCTTCTCATATAGACCTTAAACACATGCCTCAGATATTTACACTTACATGTGTATATAATAATCCCAAGAGCTCTTAGCTTTAGCTCTAATTTTTTGGTCATTTCTCTTTTCTTCTGACACTAATGATTTTGATTCCTTGGCAATGCATTTTAAATTAGTTAATTTTGAGGAAAATGCATAACTGTTTGGTCTATAGCTGTAGAGCAAAGATAGAACAACAGTGAACAGGTGAATGGGTATCACATTGGCTAAGTTTACCATATTCTCTTCAGTTGCTTTATGCAGAACACTATTTTGATTTATTCAACAAATGTATATAGAGTTTTACTGGGTTCTAGACACTATTTTAGGTTTTGGACATACAGCAATAAATGTAACAGATGCAAATATTTTGACCTCGTGATGTTCACATTTTATGTGGAATGTGAAAATAAATAAGCAAAACAAAAATAAAACAAAAACAAGCAACTGTGTAAGGAGAGATCATTTCTATACCAGGAAGCAAGAATTTAAATGTACTTTTGGTTTTTATTTTGGTTTCTAACATGACTGGCTTCAACCAAATGAATTTTTGTTGCTTCGGAGTCACTCAAAGATCTATATCATATACAAGCATACCTTGTTTCAGTGTGCCTCACTTTATTGCTCTTTCCAGGTACTGCTTTTTTTTTTTTTAATTGAAGGTTTTTTAGCAATCCTGAGTGAGTCTGTTGGCATCATTTTTTTCAATAGTGTTTGTTCACTTTATGTCTTTGTGTCACGTTTTGTAATCTCACATTATTCTAAACTTTTATTATTTTTATATTTGTTATGGTGATCTGTGATCAGTGATCTTTGATATTACTATTGTAATTGTTTAAGGGCCATGTAATTATCATCGTTATTTACTGTTATTTTTATTAAAATTGAGTGTTAAAGATGCGGTTGAATTGCTGCACTCTTATAATATATGTTAATGGGTGAGGAGTTCCTTATTGGGTGAGCAAAGAGCATGGTTTCTTGAGATGGAATCTACTCTGGTGAAGAAGCTGTGATGACTGTTGAAATTACAATAAAAGATTTAGAATATTACAGAATATTCTAAATAACAAAATTTAGATTATTATTATAGTTGAGAAACCAGCAGCAAAGTTTGAGAAGATTGACTCCACTTTTGAAATAATTCTTCTTTGAGTAAAATGCTATCAAATAGTATCATGTGGTACAAACAAATCATTTGCAAAGTGAAGATTCAATCAATGTTGCAAAGTTTACTATTGTCTTAGTTTAAAAAATTGCCACAGCCACCCCAACTTTTAGGAACCATCATCCTGATCAGTCAACAGACATTAACTTTGAGGCCAAACCCTATACCAGCCAAAGATAAGGACTCACTAAAGGGTCAGATGATGGTTAACATTTTTTTTAAATAAAGCATTTTTAAATTAAGATAGGTACAGCGATTTTGACATAATACTATTATACTCTTAATAGACAGACTACAGTATAGTATAAACATAACTTTTATATGCACTTGGAAACCAAAAACTTTGTGTGACTTGTTTTATTGCAATATTAGCTTTATTTCAGTGTTTTGGAACAGAACCCGCAATATCTCTGAGATATGCAAGTACCAGGGTCTTTGTTTTATCTTTGTTTGACCATTTATTTTATAGTTAGGGATTCTTGACTCAGAAGCCACAGCCATTATATCTGTTCACATGGAAATTCAGGGCTTTGCTCACCCACTGTCATGATGATATATTTTCTTCCTTCAAACCAGAGTAAACTGAGAAACAACTGAAGAATCATTCTAGTGGCTTAATTCCAATGTTACCCCTTGTAGCTCCATCCCATTAAGAAATAGAAGAGTCAGTAGCATTCACTACTGGATCTTGGGGCAGCTTTTCATCTGCCCTCATCTGCCCTGTGGGATTCTTTACATTTCCTGTTCTGGCAAGCCATTTTCTCAGCATCCTAGCCTCATCACTACACCTGTTATCCTATTACTGTTTTTTGAATTCTTGCAAAAGACACAAGACTTGGCCCTGCGACAAATGGCTTTTTACTACATTTGGCACAACAAGCAGCATGAAGATAAGCATTTTTCCATGAGTTCTCCTTGTTTCTCAAGCCATCAAGGCAATGTGGAGGGGCCATGCTGCATGCTATGCTGCCAGTGGTTTGTCACAGCTGATGAAAATTGACCTTGAAGACTACAGGGAAACTCATCCTACATTGCCTTAAGTGAATTCTAAATAATAAGGAAATTGATCTTCCCTGAAATCCTAACTCGTCCAGGAAAAGAATACTCCAAGAAGAGAAAGCTAGATATAGATTTACCTCAATCTCTAATTAGCAAAATTTTGTTTTCCATTACTTTTGTTCTTTACATACTAAGCATAGAAAGCCTAGCAACAGGTATTTTTTCCCTCAAAGCAGGATTTGGCAGAAATAAAAAACATATTGTAGGCTTTGTGGGCCATACATACAGTCTACAACAATTTGTCTCTATTGTGGTAGCCTGTAAGCAGTTATAGACAAAAAAAGGCATTTGGCCACATTTAGCCTGAATGCCACAGTGCGCTGGCTCTTGCCCTAGACCCAAAGTTTGAGGATTACTCTCAAAATGTTTAAACAGCTTGCTCTGTGAAATCTAAGACTGAATGTGATACTGTTGGTTGTCTAGAGGGGAAAAGAAGTCTGTGTATAAGCATTCAGGAATCTCCCAGTTTAAAGATCAGAATCCTCATCAGCTTCTAAAGAATTCAAGTTCTTTGGTCAACTGTCCCCATGCACACAGATAACTCCAGAATTTTTATGGTACTATTTTACATTGTATAGAAAACTAGAGAAAGATCAACAGACATTTAAAATAACTTACAACTTGAAAGTTAAGAAATAGAGTATAAAAAAAGAATAGAAAACCATTTTTGACAACAGATGTACAATTAAAAATAAATTAATTATCTGACATTTTAAAGAAAACACTGCAACCATAAAAAACAAAGTTTATAAGCATGAATTAGAAACAGAATAAATAAATTTAGATATCACTAATTATTGTTTACTTAAAAAACAATAGAAGTTAACAATAGAAATCTAAAAATCCATAGATTATTCAAAAAAGATAATATTAAAGTACATTAAAAGATAGAGGATCTATTTAAAAAAGAGAGATTAGAGAAAAAAAGTTAAGTAAGATTTTAAATAGAATATGAGTAAATTTCTTACAGCTAGAGGAAATATTTATCTCAAGAGGGCTTTCTGAATAACATGCAAATTTTAAAAACTGTTTCACCTTGAAAGCTTTCCTCAGATAAATTATCAATCAAGTGTGACAATGGAATAAAGTCTTTAGGATGAAGAAAGTTAAAACTTATAAACCCGTACTAGGAAATTATTTTACAATGTGCAGTAGAAAACAAGTAAATAAACCAGCAATAGGAAACAGGGGATTGAACCCAGAGAGATATGACATTTAGATCCAGAGATTCAACAAAGGATCAAAGTGAGATAGATATAATTGCATGACAGAGGAGAATTAAAA
This sequence comes from Furipterus horrens, assembly GCF_987537825.1. Classification (NCBI taxonomy): domain Eukaryota; kingdom Metazoa; phylum Chordata; class Mammalia; order Chiroptera; family Furipteridae; genus Furipterus; species Furipterus horrens. Next base: position 178,193,562 of record NW_028327171.1, read on the forward strand.
AGACTGCAATATTTAAGAAGTATGATGACTTAATAGAATAGTTAAAATTATGTATACTTCAAAAATCTTTATAACAGAGTAAAAACTACTGATAGAGTCTGAAAAGATATATCCTTTTAAGTTTTATGCCAGGAACACTGGATCCATAGATATTAAACATCATTATTGCAAATTCATTGTAAAGTTATATTTTTACTAATAGTTACAAAGAAGTTATATATTGGCTTTTAATGTTTGATATTATAATGTTACTGAGCAAAAGGGTGTTCTTTCATGTGGTGACTTGGTGTAAAACTCAACAATTAGTGTTGAGGAAAACAGGTGTTTATTTACAATATTCCAAGCTTGGGAGGCAGGGGTGTGAGCACTTTAGCTTAGAGCCTTGTTCTCCCACAGGACCCAGCATTTTTCTTGCTCCCCAAAAGGCTATAAGCCAAAACCATGCCCAGAATTTCCCCATTTCTTATCTATCAGTTCTGTCCTTCTGGGACTGGGGTACGATGTCATCAGCCTCCATATAACAATTCAGGATGTCATTAGGCTCCTTATAATAGTCCAGGGAAACATGTGACATATTGCACTGGATCATGGTAAAGTCCAGAAAGATTCAGAAAGTCCAGGTCGGCAAAGCAGAGTTCTTGACGGCTTGGAGTCCACTGAAGTCAGCACAATTAAACAGCAACAGGCCAGCTTTCTTACTGGCCTAGGCCTCATTGGTGGACCATTCCTTCTTTCAGACTTCATGGCCCTCTTTACCTCTTTACAAACCATATAGCATTCCCCTTTCCCTTTCAAAAGCACATGGTTTTCCCCTGCAAATGGCTATTGCCTTATTTTTAAATCTGTGACCATGACTATGGACTGTAATGCAGTGAGTGTGGTAACTGGTTCTGATCATTAGTAGAACCTTGTGCAGGCCCCATAAACTCTTTCATCACCATTTTCATCACCATTGTGCCACAATGTATTCAAGGATGCTGGTTAATTATTAGTAATAAAGCTTTGGAAACTAACATACTATTTCCCTCAAATGAACATACATATAACTGTTTCTTCTTTGAAAAGGAGAGTTTGGAATAAAGAGAGTAAAATTCACTAATAAAAATACCATAATTGATAACTCTGGAATATTTCAGGTTGAACAATCCATGCGCCTTTAGGGTCACCAACACCAGGAGCCTGAGGTGGGGAGTGGTAAAAGCTACTTGATTTTAGGAGCCAGTCAGCAAGCATCACACTAGGTTCACTCTCATGTGTGCAGCTGACATTGAGGTCTATAGAAATGAGCCAGAGGACTCAAGAGCAGCTTTTCTTTCACTGTGTGACCTTTACATGGTTCTCCTCTGCAAATGGCTGTTGCCTTATTTTTAAATCTGTGACCATGACCATAGGCTGTAATGCAGTGGGTGTGGTAACTGGTTCTGACCATTAGGAGAAACTTGCGCAGGCCCCGTAAGCTCTTTCATCACCATTTTACAGTCAAACCCCTTCCCATCTTCCTGGTGGCTTGGAAGGCCATGGCTATCTACATAACTAAGACACTAGCTACCAGCAAAGGCATTTCTGAGGACAAATGTCTGTGCTCCACTGAATCCCATCCTCCATCCCCAAACTGTGGGCTCTGGGGAATTTTGGGGAACCCCTCTGCGTAGCAATAATATGTACATATTATCAAAGAATTAAAATATTATAATAGGAAGTTGATGTAATAGATGACCTTAATTTATTTCATTTTAGCATGGGAAAAAATACTGTGTAAAATAAATGCCATGGTAACTTAAGAACATAGCTACTGCTTGCAATTTTATTTGTATTTTATACTTCTGTTAAGGCTTCCTTGACAGATTAACATAATGTCTCTTTGGCATACTCTGCTATCTGAGAAAATGTTTCTGGCATTCATAATTAAAGGTCCCACAATTTACATACATCTTTTGATTAAAAACAAAATATACCTGACAAAGCATTCTAACACTATAATAATTGAAACTTGAAATACCTATAAACCTCTTTAAATATTTTTTACACTTCTTCTCTTTATAGAATACAGCTATTCACATCCAGAAAAGCATACATTTATACAAGTATCCCCTGCTTTTAGAAAGTTTACTTCACTTTTAAGAAAGACCTACATTAGTACCATTTTTCACAAACTGAAAGAAGTTCAAACAGGATTTTTGTTTTTACAAAATGTGGTAAGAAAAATAATATTCATTATTTGTTCTGCAATAAAACATTATAGAGGCATTATGTGCCCCAAGCAGCTTTTGCATCTTTTGATGCACCCTAGGAACTACACTCAACATCTCAGCATGAAACCGACAAAGTTTTGAACTATGTCTGTGAGAATCTGTGCTTTATCTCAATTTATTTTTTTGCATCTGTTAGCAAGATGTGTCCTACGGCAATTGCTTCTTTCTTTTATGCCATTTTGGCTTTCAAAAGGTTCATAAGAACACTCTTTCAGGGAGTGCAGGAAATCTGTGTTCAAAATATAGACTAGAATAATTACTTAGTACAGTTACCTCATTACGTTGGTTTTTCAGTTTAAATTTTGTTGTCTATATACTAATAATGGATTTATCATAACAGGAGAGTAATTAGAAAAGTGTTGTATTTTTTTTTTGTCATTTCTTCATCCATGCATATCAAGATCAGCATACATGTTTTTTAATTAGTTCACAGCACAAATGGTTGACAGTTGGCTGATCTGTAGAGCATTTATTGCTAAATTTCATTATCTGACCTGGTTTGACATAAGGAAAGTTATTATTACACCAATGTGCTGACAGACTGACAAACCCTTTTCTGCTCTTACAACTTTTTAATCAGCATTATAGTTAATATTCATCTGGTATTCCTCAACTATGTACCACAGGATGGCTTACATTCATTACAGTTAATTGAGAAATCAGTATGATGATGGGAACAAATATTGAAAGTGATGCTGCTAATGGAGGCAGTTTATAATTTGATCCATATTTTTATAAATCTGTATCATTTTTCCTCTCATGCAATATGTGTGTGTGGCAAAATGTACTTGGTTGTTCATTTAAGTATTTCTGTCTATTCTTTTTCTGTTGTGTTTAATTTTATTCTCCTATTTTATCACCTTAAGTACATTACTGTTGCAGTTTCTTATTGAAATGCCAAAATAATAAAACTGATTAAATAAAACCCAGGTAAAATATTTTAGCAACAACCTTGTGGTATCCCAACAATTATATCTATACAAATAACCATCATTAGACAGTGAAGGTTCCTACATTTAGAACTCAGACATCATCCATCTGGGAAAGTGATGACCCATGTATCAGAAAGTAGTACAAATGTAAATGTAAAAAATGCATTATTCTGCTCTGATTGGTGTGGCTTAGGAAGTTGAGTGCCAGCCTGTGAACCAAAAGGTTGCTGGTTCAATTACCAGTCAGGGCACATGCCTGAGTTACAGGCCAGGTTCCCAGTTGGGGGCATGCATGCAAGAGGCAACCAATAGATGATTCTCTCTCACAGCAATTTTTCTCCCCCTCTCTTTCTCCCTCCTTCCCCCTCTCTCTAAAAATAAAATCTTTTAAAAATTTATTTAAAAATTAAAAATTAAAAATGCATTATTTTCATTTTAATGTTGTTTACAGTCTAACCAGTGCCTCCATAATTCTCCTCTGTTGATTTTACTACTGATTCTTGGCACTTGTTAGGTTCTCCCAATCCCAGTTCTTTATAATCAGTGACCTCAAGCTAAGATTTGAAAAGTAGATGACTCTTAAAATAGATGTTCAATAAGGAAATGAATAAATGGTACAGCTTTTAAAATACACATTTTTCCCTCTTTGCGGCCTCACAAAGTTTCTTAACACTCCTGACCTGGCAGGAAGTGACATTCCCTATTACATGAAATGGATGATTCCTTTAAACTATTGAACAGACATCATAAAGGTTAGCTTGGCGGACTTAGTTGGAACTGGTTTAATGTACAAAGTATAATACATGTTCCTTAATGGTAAGCTTGTCATACTAACCAAATAACATTTATTCTCAATTTTTTTGTAAAATTGATATAAAATGGGAAAAAAAGTGATTTAAAAGACTGAAATATCACAGATATGCTCTTTGATCAGCATGTAATAAAATAAAAACAAACATCAAAAAAGCCTCTATAAAGGCAGTGAATATGTGGAATTTAAACAACTTAATTCTAAATGGCCAATTGTTAACTAATTTGCAAAGGATATTATAAAATGGTAGAAATTCAATGATAATGAAAGCACAACTCAATAAACACTTGGGCACACATTTTTAGTTTTAGAGTATATTAAGAAGAAAAGAAAAAAAAACTTTAAATCAAAGCCATACACTTCCCCCATAGAATACTAGAACAAAGGTAAAAATTTAACCCGAAAACCCAACTACATGTTGTCTATAATAAAACTCACTTTTAAATTAAGGATATATATAAGCTGAAAGTGAAAGGGTAGAAAAAAATATTCTGTGCAATGGCAATCAAAAGAGAGCAGAGGTGGCTATAATTATATGGAACAAAGTATACTTTAAGCCAAAAACTGCCACAATAGAAAAAAAGAGTATTATACAATAATAAAAAAATCAATTAAACAGGAAGATATAACAATTATAAATACGTACACCAACATCGGAGCACTTAAATAGGTAAAGCAAATATTGACAGAACTGAAAAAAAAAAAAAACAGACATAAAAACACTAATAGCAAGAAGGGCAATACTTCATTTTCAATAATGGGCAGATTAAACAGACAGAAAATCAACAAGAAACAGAGAACTCAAACAACATTATAGATCAAATTAATCTAATAGATATAAATAGAACATTTCACCTAATAGCAGCAGAATATACATTCTTCTCAAGTGCACATGAAACATTCTACAGGAGAAATCAGAGGCTGAGACAAAAAAAAAAACACTTAACAAATTAAAAAATATTAAAATCACACCAATTATCTCTTTCAACTACAATGGACTAAAACCAGAGACCAGTTGCAAAAGAAAAACCACAAAATACAGAAATATGCAAGGATTATACAACATACATTTGAAAACCAATAAACCACAGAAATTAAGGCAAATTAGAAATTATCACCAGAAAAATAAAAATTAAAATATATTCCAATCAATAGATGCAGAAAAAGCATTTGATAAAGTACAACATCCATTTATGATGAAAACACTCAGCAAAATAGGAATAGAGGGAGCATACCTTAACATAATTAAGGCTATATATGAGAAGCCTGAGGCCAACATCATACTCAATGGACAAAAACTAAAAGCATTCGCCCTGAATTCAGGAACTAGACAAGGTTGTCCACTCTCTCCACTCCTATTCAACATAGTATTGGAAGTCCTAGCCACAGCAATCAGACAAGAAAAAGAAAGAAAAGGCATCCAAATTGGGAAAGAGGAAGTAAAACTTTCATTATATGCAGATGACATGATAGTATACCTAGAAAACCCTATAAACTCCACTAAAAGACTACTCAATATAATAAGTGAATTTGGCAAAATCGCAGGGTACAAAATAAATATACAGAAATCCAAGGCATTTCTGTACACCAACAATAAAATAGCAGAGACAGAGACAAAAAAGAAAATACCATTTACTATAGCAACAAGAAAAATAAAGTACCTAGGAATAAACTTAACCAAAGAGATAAAAGACCTGTACTCTGAAAATTACATAACATAGAAGAAAGAAATTAAGGAAGATACAAATAAATGGAAGCAAATACCATGTTCTTGGATGGGAAGAATCAACATCATCAAAATGGCCATATTACCCAAAGCAATTTACAAATTCAATGCAATCCCTATTAAAATACCAATGACATATTTCACAGTCCTAGAACAAATACTCCATAAATTCATATGGAACCAAAAAAGACCCCGAATAGCAAAAGCAATCTTGAGACAGAAGAACACAGCAGGAGGAATCACAACACCAGATATCAAACAATACTACAAAGCCACTGTGATCAAAACAGTCTGGTACTGGCATAAGAACAGACATATAGATCAGTGGAACAGAATAGAAAGTCCAGAAATAAACCCAGGCCTCTATGGTCAACTAATATTTGATAAAGGAAGAAGGAACATAAAATGGAGTGAGAAGAGCCTCTTTAATAAATGGTGCTGGGAGAACTGGATAGGGACCTGCAAAAAAATGAAACTAGACCACCAACTTACACCACACACGAGAATAAACTCAAGATGGATCAAAGACTTAAATGTAAGCCATGACACCATAAAAGTTTAGAGGAAAACATAGGCAAGAAAATATCAGATATCTCACGTACAATTTCTTCATGGATACATCTCCTAAAGCAAGAGAAATAAAGGAAAAAATAAATAAATGGGATTACATCAAACTAAAGAGTTTCTGCTCAGCAAAAGAAAACATCAGCAAGATGAAAAGGAAACCAACCATATGGGAAAACATATTTGCCAATGACATCACAGACAGGGGACTGATTTCCAAAATATATAAAGAGCTGATACGACTCAACATCAAGAAAACAAAGAACCCAATTAAAAAATGGGCAAGGGACCTGAACAAACACTTCTCCGAAGAGGACATACAGAAGGTCCATAGACATATGAAAAAATGCTCAACATCATTAGCCATCAGGGAGATGCAAATAAAAACCACAATGAGATACCATTTTACACCAGTCAGAATGGCCATCATCAACAAATCAACAAACAACGAGTGCTGGCGAGGATGTGGAGAAACGGGAACCCTACTGCACTGTTGGTGGGAATGCAGACTGGTGCAGCCACTATGGAAAACAGTATAGAATTACCCCAAAAGATTAAAAATGGAACTGCCTTTTGAACCAGCGACTCCACTACTGGGATTATACCCAAAGAATCTTGAAACACCAATTCAAAAGAACTTATACACCCCTATGTTCATTGCGGCACTATTTACAATAGCTAAGTGCTGGAAACAGCCTAAATGCCCACCTATAGATGAGTGGATCAAAAAACTGTGGTACATTTACACAATGGAATACTATGTAGCAGAAAGAAAGAAGGAACTCCTGCCATTTGCGACAGCATGGATGGAACTAGAGAGAATTATGCTTAGTGAAATAAGCCAGGCAAAGAAAGAAAAATACCATATGATATCACCTAATACAGGAAACTAAAGAACAACACAAACAAAGGAACGAAATAGAACAAAGAGCAGAATAGCAGTCAATAGGGAGAGGGAGAGAAGGGGAATAAGTAAGGGAAGGGTTCAGTCAAAGAACTTGTATAAATGACTCATGAACATGGACAACGGGGAGGGATATGATTGTGGTAGAAGGGGTGGGTTGCGTGGGGGAGAGAAATTGGGGGGAAAGGGGACAACTGTAATGGAAAAACCAAAAATAAAAAATAAATAAATAAATATATTTAACATAAAATATATATATATATATTCCAAAACTTATGAGATTCAACAAAACCAGTATTGAGAGAAATTTACATCAATAGATACTGACATTTTTAAAAGTCTCAAGTAAACAACATAACTTTATGCATTAAAGGAACTACAAAAAAAAACCTAGCCAAAAGTTATCAGAAGAAAGGGAATAAAGAGTAGAGCATAAATAAACAAAATAAAAATAGTAAAACATTAGAAAATAAAAATATGAGTTTTTAAAGATAAACAAATTTGAAAAACTTTTCACTAGATTAACAAAGAAAGAGACAGAGTCAAATAAAGTCAAAATGAAAAGGGCATTATAACTAATACCATAGAAATAAAAGAGATGAATGAGATTACTATGAAAAATTATTTGCGAATAAACTGGATAAACTAGAAGAAGTGGGTAACTCTCTAGGAACATGCAGCTTATCAAGACAAAACCAGAAGACAAATTCTAAACAGACCTAAAAGGTAGTAAGAAAATTGAAACAGTAATAAAAACCTTCTAAAAAAAAAGAAAAGTCCAAGACCAGATGTTTTCACCAACTGAATTATACCTAACATTTGAAAGAGAGATGCCAATCCTATCAAACTCCTTCAAAAAACTGAAGAGGAGGAACAACCCCAAATTATAAATTTGTTAGGTCAGCATTTACCTCATACAATATCAAAACTTGCAAGATACTACTACAAGAAGAGAAAACCAAAAGGCAGTATTCCTGAAAAATACAGATGCAAAAGTCCTCAACTAAATGTTACATAAATTCAATAACCAATTAAAAAGATCATATTTCATGATCAAGCAGTCTTTTTATTCATAAGATGAAAGGAAGGTTCACCATACATAATTCACTCAATGCGGTATACCATGTTAATAGAACAAAGGTTAAAAATGACAATATTATCTTAACAAATGCAGAAAAAGCATTTGCAAAATTCAACATCATTTTCTGATTAAAAACACTCAAAATTATGAATAGAAGTAAATGGCCTCAACATAATAAAGACCATAGATGAAAATCCTACAGCTAATATCGTACTCAGCAGTTCAAAACTGAAAGCTTTTCTTTTAAGACCAGGAGCAAGGCAGAAGTGCCCACTTGTGCAACTTCCATTCAACATAGGACTGCAAGTCCTAGCCAGAGCAGTTAGGCAAGAAATAGAAATAAAAAGATGACACCATCTTTTATGTAGAAAATCTTAACAATTACACACACAAAAAGTAACAGGTTACACAGTGAGCAAAACATCAGTTGCATTTACATACAGTATCTACAGGCTAAAAATAACATTTTTAAAAATTGTTTTACAATAACATCAAAAGAATAAAATACTTAGCAATAAATACTAAGAAAGTGAAAGGCTTCTATATGGAAAACTACAGACCATTAATTAAAAAAAAATAAAAGAATACACAAGTGGAAAGATATTTCATGTTCATGGATTAGAAGATGTATTGTTAGTGTCCATACTACTCAAAGCGATCTGCAGAATCAATCCAATTTCTATCAAAAACCCAATAGTTTTATTTTACAGAAACATAAAACATTTTTAAATTTATATAAAAACATTAAAAAACCCAAATAACCAAAACAATATTGAGAAAGAACAAAGTTGGAGGCTTCACACTTCCTGACTGAACATATCAGAAAGCAATAATAATTAAAACATTACGATAACAGTATAAAGACAGACACATTGAGCAATGGAAGAGAATAGAGAAACCAGAAATTAAACCTTGCTTGTAAGTTCATTTGGTCTTTGACAAAGATGCCACGATTGCATTGTGGAGAAAATACAGTCTCTCTTCAACAAGTGTTGGGAAAATTCTACAACCACATGCAAAAGAATTAATTCTGACTCATATTTCATTCCATACAGAAAAAATCAACTGAAAATACATTAAAGAATTAAAGGTAAGACCTGAAACTGTAAAATATCCTAAAAGAAAATAAAGGGGGAAATCTTCATGACATTGGACTTAGATATTTCCATGGATATGCTACCAAAAGCACAGCCAGCAAAAACAAAAATAAACAGGTATGACTAGATCAAACTAAAAACGTTCTGCACAGGAGACAATTAACTGAGTGAAAAGGCAATCTATAAAGAGGCAAAACATATTTTCAACCCACATATATAACAAGGGCTTAATATGTAAAAAGTATAAGGAACTTCTACAACTCAATAGAAAAAAATTAAAACCCAGCTGAAAAAGGACTAAAGACATGAAAAGACATTTCTCCTAGAAGACATAAAAATAGTCCAAAGGTGCTAAATATCACCAGTCACCATGGAAATGTAATCAAAATTGCAGTATTATTTCACAACTGTTAGGATGGCTATTAGCAAAATGATAAAAACAAAAAATCCAAACAACAAAAAGAAAATAAGTGTTAGAGAGGATGTGGGGAAATTTAGGGAATGTAAAAGGATGTAACCACTATGGAAAGCAGTATGGAGGTTCATGAAAGATAAAACTAAACTACCATGGGATTCAGCAATCTCACTTCTGCTTATTTATCCAGAAGAATTGAAATCAGCACCTTGAAGAAGTATTGATACTCCAAAGGTTATGACAACCCTATTCACAATAGTCAAGATGTGGAAACAAACTTAATGTCCTACAGCACAGAAATAGGTAAAGAAAAAGTGGTATTTATACAATGAAATATCGTTCCATGTTTAAAAATAAAGGAAATTATTTAATATGCAAAAACATGAATGAAACTGGAAGACATTAGGTGATATGAAATGTCAGTCTCAGAATAAATACTCTAGAATTTCATTTTTATGCAGTATCTAAAATATAATGGTAGTAGTTATGAAAAGCTGGGGGTGTAGAGGAAAAATGAGAAAATGCTAATCAATGGGCATAAGGTTTTAATTATGGAAATTAGTAAGTTTTAGTAATCTACTGTATAAATTGTGCCTATAATTAATAATATTGTTTTGTATACTTAAAAATTTCTAAGAAGATAGCTCTCATTTTAGGTGTTATTACCACAATAAAATCAAATTTAAAAAAACACCCTGTAGGTTGACTGATCCTGAAGAGACAAAGACACAATAATTACCCAAATAAGAAAAGAAAAAGGGGTCAACAGTACACATTATATAAGTAAGAGAAGAAAAAATGTCATATTACTACATATTATACAGATATTAAAAAGAAAAAAGGATGTGTGTATAAACTTTATGCCAATATAGTTAACAACTTAGATAAAATGGACAAATGACTTGAAAGACAAATGTTATCAAATATGCCACAAGAATAAATAGGAAAACTTAAAAATCTATTATCTAATAAAGAAATTGAATTTGTGAATTAAAATCTCTTACAAAGCGAACTCCAGGCCTTGAGGAATTCACCTGTGAATACTACATAACATTTAATGAAAAACTAAATCAATATGTTATTTTAGAAAATAGAAACAAGAATAATTCTTAAATTATTTATGAGGACAGTATCATTCTGATGCTAAATGTAATCAAATATATTACACACAAAGAAATTTATGGACCAAATATTCTTTATGAACAATGATGTAAAAATCCCAGAACAAATATTAGCAAGTGACTATAAAAATATATAAAACATAGCATACTTCATGAACAAGTTTATATAAGAATGCAAGGATATTTGACACTCAGGTACAAGTGAATATAATTAATCAAATACGCGATGAACATGACTGGCCAGAGATGTCTGAGACCTTGACTGCAACTCCCTTTAGAGACTGCCATGCAGAGACTGTACACCAAGCACAGTGTGAGGAGCTCAGCTTTCCCCTGTGAGGCCTGCCAGGTAAAGTCTTTGTAATCACCTGTAGTCAGGCCTAAAATGTCACAAATAGGATTTTGACCAGGAATATAATTACTTGGATACAGAGCAGGGAAGACATCCAATATTTTACCACTGCTTATGCTCTCAGATATAGATTTTTGTAGATGACCTTTATCAAGCTGAGAAAGTTTTTCTCTATTCTTGGTCTGCCAAAAAATTTTATTATCAATTTTATTATTATTATTATCATCCCTAAGTCTCTTCAACTGAGGCCTTGGTCAGAGGTCTTTAGTCACCTCTGCCAAGACCTCTTTATCAAGAAAAGAGAAAGACAAATTATGAAGACACTTTTCTCTAATGTGACTCAGTACTTTTCCACTCCTACTCTAAACTCTTGTACTCCCATTTATCCCAGGATCTATACATTTGCTAGAGCCTTTTATTTGGGGGTTCTTCAACAGTGAAACTATCACCATATCTGTACTGACCCTTGACTGATGTACCATTCTATAGGGAAAGGGGAACAGAGAGGTGGCACTTTCTCTGTTTAAGCTGTTTGCATATATTATCACGATAAAGGCTTAACTCTTTATTTTTGCCTTTTTGCTATAATCAGCTACCCAGACTTTGGCAGTTCAGTTCTCACTCCCAGTTCAACTGAGTTCCTGACATTAGACAAAATGTCCACACAAACGCTTGTACACATATGTGTAAAGAGCCCAAACTGTACACAATCCAAATGTAGATAAACTGGTCAATGGATAAGCAAATCACGGTGTATTCACATATTGAAATACTATTCAACAATAGAAAGAACAAACCATAGACTACATTGCTGAAACATACAACTGCAGGGATGAATCTCAAAAACATCATGCTGGCTGGAAGAAGCCAGACACAAAAGACCACAGAGTGTACTGTTTTATTTTAAATCCTGGAAAAAGCAGAGTAAATTATATTAGGGGAAAAAAATGATTAGTAATTGTCTAGGAAAGTGTTGCGAAGAGAATGTTTGACTATAAGGAAGCCTGAGATTTGGGCTTCCAAGTTTGCTGTTTCTCATTGGTAATACACACCAACTACATGTGCCACACAGTACTTTTGTGGGGTTTTGGCAGCAAAAGGAAACAATGAAAACATACAGCTCATGCTGCTTGGCATGCTATGAGCTATAAAATGTTCTCTCCTTGACCCAAACGTCTCTTGTTTTCTTCCAGAATGCGTGAAAACATGATAGGTGAAGTTATCAGCTTATAATTGCGATAAAATCTCAGACTCTTCACAGTCCTTAGAGTGATACGTTATAACTATAAATAATAATATCAACTGTACAGATACTCTAACTACAAAGAATCAGTGAAATAAAACAATGAATTTACTAAGAAAACAGAAGAGATAAATGAAATTGTTAAAAACAATCAATCCTCGAGAAGTCACAAAAATAAGAGAATGGAAACAAAGAAAACATAGGGACTAAAAGGAAACAAATTACCAAATAACTGAAACTTAACCCTAACAATTACATTAAATAGAAATAGTCTACACATATTAAAACTGCAAGTGTTATCAAATTGGATAAAACAGCAATTTCCAGTAGTATGCTGCTTAAAAGAATCACATTTTAGATATAAATACACAAACAAATTAAAAGTAAGGTGCTCTTAATCACCGAGCTTTAAATGCATGAAGCAAAAACTGATAGGACTTCAGGAGAAAGGAACAAACTCAAAATTATAACCGCAGAATTTAATGCCTTCCTCTCAATTATTGGTAGAACAAATATAAAGAAAGTCAGTAAAGATATGGAAGACTTGAATAACACTATCAACCAATTGGCCCTGATTATCATTGTGATTATTCAATTTTAACCATGAATATTTTGATATAACTCAGTAATTATACCTAAATTACCTGGGCTATAGGTTGCTCCAGTGTGAGGTTAATACTTTCCACTTGGTAAATGTTAAGTATTTTTAGAAGGATATTTTGAAGTAATAATAGGATTCTGTTCCTTATGATACTTTCATCTACTACTTTTCTCATTTATTGTTGATTTTTTTTCCTGAAGCCATTATTACTCTGGTTTAGGCCATGATGGTTTTCTATTTCCTCCATTCACTATGCATTTGTTTCATTTTCAAAATTGTTAACCAGAATTCTAATTTTCCCCCTTCATTTATTATTCAAATGTTTATATTATTTATTTATATCATTATTACATGGATATTTATATTATTTTATGAGTTCCAATCCTTATTATTTATTTATTTATTTATTCATTTATGCAAATTGTTCCAGATTTTGGTCAGGTTGGCAGTGTGTGCATTTTAAATGTTTATATCATAATCCCTATATCCTGATATGAAAAATCCAAGAGTTTTATCTAAGTCTATTTGTTACAAAAACTATTTAATTTTACAAAAAAAGTTTAACTTAAACTTTTAAAATAAAGCCTTATATACTATTTTTTTACAAAGTGATTGCATCTTGTTGAAATAGACGTTCATTTGTAAGCTGAAGGTTTTTTCATCTCCTTTATGTGACATATTGAGAGTAGTTACCCTGCTAACCCTTAGACACAGTCATTTCTGAATAATAGAGATTCAATGTAAAATTACATTTTAAATTCATAAAAAGAATAAACATCAATAGCAAACAAATATTAAAGCTTATAAGCTGTTTGAAGATTCTCTAGATCCTAATTGAGAGTGCATATCTGTAATTCATTTCAACAAGATTATTTCATTTCTTTTCTCATGTATGCTTGTGCCCGAGTGGGTTTTAATATTACCTATGCACAAATTTTAGTGCCTTTTAACTTTTATTAAAGAAGTTTAGTCAAGTGCAATAAAAATCCCTGATTGAAGATATTTTTATATTTCTTTCTTTATTAAAAGTGAAAGACTGCCAAGAGTTTGGATGAGAGTCTGCATCCAACAGGAAATCTGTTTTTTAATAAAAAGAGACTTGATAAATCCTATGCTTGATGCATGTTTCAAAAGCATTTACTATAGACAAAGAGCCTTTTAATTCCTTAACACCCACATATAAATCTTAATAACTCCTTTTGGCTACAGATTTTAGCCACTTCTCTGAAAGGAAAAAGGTTTAATAACTACATTTGTAAACTTAGCAGCAAATATATTTGAACATGTCATGCAGAATTCAAAACTTTGTAATTAATAAAATATTAATCTCATCAAATATTTGAATACTTCTAATTCTTTAAATGTCATTTCTTCCTGCTTTCTATGTAGTCAAAGGCAATCTCATAAAGAAAATTCTGTGAGAGCCAAAGAAATATTTAGATAATATAAATAATTTTGAAAACACCTTCTGTTTAATTGATAATAATGCTAAAATAATTATACATCCCCTAAATATAAATATAAAGCTGTTGGTAACTCAGACAAAGGAAACATCAATTTCAAATCCCCGTAAGAATTTCAGAACTGGCTTTGTATGATTTCACTCATAGTGAAATCTAATGAACAAAATAAACAAACAAAATAGAAGCAGACTTATAGATACAAAAACAGCTGTTAGGGGGAGGGGGTTGGGGGGTGGTGAAAAAGTTTAAGGGATAAAAAAAAACCTCAAAGACACAGACAACAGTATGGTGATTACCAGAGGGAAAGTTGGGTAGGGGAGGTAGAAGATGGTAAAGGGGGCATAAATGGTGATGGAAGGGGACTTGACTTTGGGTGAACACACAATGCAATATGCAGATGATATATTATAGAACTGTACACCTGAAATCTATAGAATTTTATTAAGCAATGTCACCCTAATAAGTTCAATAAAAATTAAAATGAATTAAAAAATAAAATACTTAAAAGAAATACATAATAAAATCTGGCTTTGTAATTAAAACCTTTTCATACAGTACATATTTGACTTCTTACCAGACAAAAAAACTAAGATCACAAATGTTTACTATGTTTATCACGGAAAAATATTTTGTAGGATTTATTATTTCAATCAATAATATGCTTTAATGGAAAATTTTCTTGTTTCTACAGTTTGCTCTTTTGATAAATTGTTCAATGACATGCTGTGAATGTACTACTTTTATAAAATATTGGTTTTCTATAGTTTATTTGCATGTCAGAGGTGGTAAACAAATAAATAAACTTGATTTTTTTAAGTTATAAATTAAATTGAATTTTAGAAACTTTTAATTTAGATTCCATTATATCATGGCATTTAACACTTTTCTGTAATTAGAGAAAAATGTTTGCAATTTTTGTTATGCAAATATTAGTATTCTATTTATTTTAAATTTTAAAAAGAATTTATGGTTAAAGCAGATGTAAAAATGATATCCATATTTCCTGCCTGCTTCAGAAATTATAAACACTACACTAAAATGTTAAAATCATGAAATTTCCTGGCTGCTGTGGCTCAGTGGATTGAGCGTCAGCCTGTGATCCAAATGTCACTGGTTCGATTCCCAGTCAGGGCACATGACTAGGTTGTATGTCAGGTCCCCAGTTGGGGGCGCGAGTGAGAGGCAACCACACAGTGATGTTTCTCTCCCTCTCTTTCTCCTTTCTCCTCTCTCTAAAAATAAATAAATAAATTAATTAATTAATTGTTTTAAAAAACCTTATAAAAAATCATAAAATTTAATTTCATTTTCAAAAAACTAGGATATAGGCCTATGTCAGCTATCTGTTACTGAATAATCAATAGTCTGAAGTTTATATTAATATAAATAAATTACCTTGGAACTACTATTTCTGTGGAAAAAATATAAAATTCAAGCCTTAAACTACAACATAAAGTTATTAGAAATTGTTCATAAACTTAAAAATAAAAGTGAAAATTATAAAATTTCTTGAAGAAAAAAAGAGAAAGTTGGAAAAATATTTGCAGCCTGAATTTGGCAAAAATTCTTACATACGACCCTAAAGTGAGATTCATTTTAAAATATTGATAAATGAACTATGTAAAGCAAAAATTACTATGCTTTGAAGGATACCATTAAGTAAATGAAAAGGCAATACATATCTTGAAAAACTGTCACAAGATATATGTGTCAAAGGGGGTTTATACAGAATAAAGAAACTTTGAACTCTATATGATAACCTAATTATAATTGGACAAAATATTTGAACAGAGATTTCCAAAGAAATAATAAACAAATGGTCTATACAAACTTGAAAATATGTTCAAAATAATTTTTAATCAGAGAAATGTATGTTAAACTACATAACTGTAACAGAACCCCTGGGCTCTCCGATTGAGACAGAACCCATAGGCTGTTTTGTTAGGGGCCCGATTGCCCACCGCCAGAATTATAACTCTCAATACCAGAGTTTAGTAAAAAAAAAAAAAAAAAAAAAAAAAACTATTGCTTATTTAATAGTTATATAGATTTAGATTATTTGTGGATATCTGCTGTTAGGTCTTATTTTCCTTAAAACACCCACAAACACATATTTCTGCCTCCCCCTACCAAACCAGGCTCGTTTTAGAAAAGTTAGAGATACCGTTTCCCTACTTCTTAGACACAGTTCAGCTTTACCGGTAGCTGCCAATCATTCAATTTTGATTGGGGAGGCCTTTCTGTGTTGTGGTGCCTGCCAGCTTTTAATCCAGAACTGCGTGGATTTCCTTCCTTTCCAAAATCACAAAGGTATTCCCCCTTCTCCAAGCTGCAAGGTGTGTGTCCCATTAAAATGTCTGCCGCTTATTTTTAAATCCCTGACTGTGTCCTGTGATGCAGTGGGCATGGTACCCAGTTCTGACCATTCACAGAACCTCATGCAGGCTCTGTGTGTTCTTTCCATACCATCCCATGGTCCAAGACCCCTCCCATCTCCTTGGGGCCTTGGATGTACCAAAGCCATTTGTGTAACAAAGACACCAGCCACCAGCCACAGGCTTGTGAAGGCATCCTGAAAGCTGCTTCCTTTTCTCCATCCCCCAGCCTGCAGGCTCTGGGGACCCCCGGATAACCCCATTCTGTAACATAACCACTAGAATAGCAAGAAAATATGATCACATCACTACTACCAAGAGCTGGCAAGGATGTTGAACACCTGGAAATTCAATTCATTACTTCTGGAAATATAAAGCACTACAATCATTGAGAAATCAATTTGACAGTTTCTTATAAAGTTAAATGTAAAAACACTTATCATAAAATCCTTCAATTTCACTCACTGATGTTTTCTCAAAAGAAATAAAACACCTATTTTCTATAAACACTTAGATAGGATACAGATGATCATAGCAACTTAGTCCACAGTAGCCTAAACCTGGAAACAACCCAAATGACAACCATAAGGTAAATATATGAGAAAATTGTTGTAAATACTCTGTAACTGAATACTACTCAGCAATACAAAGAAAAATGTATTGATATAATTTCAACAAGAAATGATATTAAGAGCATTATGCTGAGCCAAAGAAGTATTTCAGAAACATGTACATCAGGAGTCTGACCGAAGTGACTGATAAACCAAAAAGATGAACATTATCTCTACCTGCCATGTACTAAAACTATGTTTTTATAACAGAGGACTTAATAGTAATGCCTCTTGGCCCATAGGCACATGAAAGAATGCTCAACATCACTAGCCATCAGAGAGATGTAAATTAAAACCACAGTGAGACACCACTTCACACTGGTCAGAATGGCCATCATTAGCAAATCAACAAACAACAAATTCTGACAAGGATGAGGAGAAAAGGAAACCCTAGTGCACGTTTGGTGGGGAGTGCAGATTGGTGCAGCCACTATGGAAAACAGTATGGAACTTCCTCAAAAAACTAAAAATGGAACTACCTTTTGATCCAGCAATTCCATTGCTAGGATTATACCCAAAACACCCTGAAACACCAATTCAAAGGAACCCGAGAGGTTCCCTGTCCCGCAGATCCCTTGGTGGGGATGAAAGAACTGACTCAGAAATGACTTGTCTGAGGAGAGAGAAGGGTGAGTGCGACTCATAGGAGATCACTGATCACTCTTTTCTCAGTCAGGGTTTTTATTGAGTTTGCTACATGAAGAAATGCATGGGGTAAGTATGCAGACCTCCACCAAATGGGTGGGAGTAACAATAAAGTGAAACATAAACCAGCATAGGGAGATAGGTAGCAAGACTGTGAGGTGCCAAGGCATATCACAGAAGTCCAGATGCCTTTTTTTACTTAAACATTTTGTTCTTATATGCTACTGATAAAAATTGGGGGTTACACAGAGCAAGCAGTCTTCATTAGCTTCAAAGATTACATTGCATTCCTATTCTACTTCTAAACCCCGCCCCCCTCTGAGTGTGAGACTGGCAGCATGGTCTGTGGGGTGCATTTGCCAGCCAGTTAAGGCTTATGGCCCATGTTTTGATTCCAGCTCCACACAGCGGCTACAGCCCTCTACACCATACATACCAGTCTCCCACAAGAACCTATGCACCCCTATGTTCATAGCAGCACTATTTTCAATAGCCAAGTGCTGGAAACAGCCTAAGTACCCATCTGTAGATGAGTGGATCAAAAAACTGTGGTACATTTCACAATGAAATCCTACACAGAAGAAAGAAAGAAAGAAAGAAAGAAAGAAAGAAAGAAAGAAAGAAAGAAAGAAAGAAAGAAAGAAAGAAAGAAAGAAAGAAAGAAAGAAAAGGAACTCCTACCTTTTGCTACAGCATGGATAGAAATTGAGAGTATTATGCTAAGTGAAATAAGCCAGTCTTTGAAAGATAAATATCATATGATCTCACCTAATACAGGAAACTAATGAACAAAACAAATAAATAAGCAAAATAGAAACAGACACGTAAACAGGGAATGGACTGACAGTAATGGGAGGAAGGGGGAAAAGGAGAGGAAGGGTCTAGTCAAGGAACCAATATGAATGACCCATGAACATGGACAACAGGGTGGGCACTGACTGTGGAGGAGGGGGCCATGGGTGAAGCAGGGGAGAACAAAGAGGGGAAGTGGGACAACTGTAATAGAAAAACAATTTTAAAATAAATTAAAAAATGATACAGGGAAAAAACTAGTAGTGCCTCTTTAAATCAAGTTTTAAGGATTGCAAAGAAGAAAGTTTGAAAAGCCATCAGTCTAGCACATGGACAATGACAAGAGTTCAATTAGATGTATAGAAGGAAAGAAAGAAGAGAGGAAGAAGAAGAAATGGAAAAAACTGAAGGAAAGAGAAATGGAAAACAAACAAAGGAAAAGAGAAAAAAGAGAAATGTAATGAATGAGGGCTAACTATTCAACTTTCTGAGTCCCAGTTTCCATGCATATAAAATGAGGATCATAAAGCTTGTTTTGCTATAGAAACACAAATATGAAACAGACATCAAAAGAAGTTCAGTTTATTCCTGCCCATCTATGTCAGTGGACTTCAACAGGGAGATGTTTTAGACCTATATAAGTTTTCAAACTATATTCCACCACATCCCAAAACTTACCTCATTTGATATAGCAAAATGAGAATGTACTAAACATGGTTTAAAAAGTTTCCTCAATTTTGTTACATTCTTCTGCCTCCAAAACATCTGCAAAAGTGATAAAATTAAACATCATAACCATATATGCCTTTGTGGACATCATGAAAATACTATTTATAGTCGTCGTCGGCAGCCGTCCGTCTCGAGAGACGATGGTGTAGCTTCTTAAGAGTCTATCTGCACCGCCGAGAATGGCTGTGCAGTCCGACTCGGGAGTGACATGGTAGTATCTGTCTCCTCCCGTGTTGAATCGACATCTTGCGATGACCCTGAAGCTACAGAGCCTGGGCAGGGTAATATGGAGGGTCTGCTGTTGCCCATGCAGCAGACCCCCCCTCTCTTCGCAGCTGAAGGGTCCAAGGGAAAGACGGAGTCAATACAGCTTGGGTTCAGGTGCGCCGCAGGAGTTGCCGGTGTTGACTACAACGTCAAACCACCTTAGGGACTCCGGCTCCGGATTTTCTGTCGGGGTTTACTCCCTTAGCCTTTCCCCTGAAGAGGTATGCCGCAAGGCAGCGGAGGTTTTCTGGAGTCAGAGTTTTCCTTCTCTGATGTACCCTGACTGGAAGATCGAACCAGCGACACTTAGCTCGCAGGCCGACGCTCAATCCACTGAGCTAAACCAGCCAGGGCAACTATTTATAGTAGTGATATTTATTTTATATCAATTGTATAATTGATATATAAAATTAAAATATAACTTTCTCTAGGTTTTATTTTTGGAAAGAAAAAGAAAAAGAGAGAGAGATAGAAATATTTTGGTGGAATAAATTCTTGATACCTGCCTCTTAAATTTTTTTCAGAAATCAAGAATTGTTTTATATTCCAAAAGTAAACAAACATGACATTTGGTAGTTACATGTAAGATTTTAAGTGCAGTTTTATTAGTCTATGCTAACACAAAAAATAAAAATAATAATTATGAAAGTGGTAATATGATACTGCTGTCTAATGGCTAAGTCTTTATGAGAAAGATTTATTGTTTTATAAATGTAGCTGTCAAATAAAAAAATCTATTTTGTTCTTTTAGAGAAGGTCCTGTTTTACCTTATTAACAGACTACTCTTTTTAACAAAAGAAGATTGAAATGTTATATTCAAATTAAAGAGATTAAGTATGTCTGTAGTTATCTATGCTTTTATTATTCAGCAATACTAATATGTTAACACCTTTCATCTTAATAAAAAGCTGAAAGTTAGGTGTATAAGTTGATATAAAATAATTCCCTCAGGTTCTAATTTTTCAAGGACTATAGTCAAAGGTAGACACTGAGATAATGACTTACTTGTTTATTTTAGCAAATAATTCTATACATTTTTATATTTTCCTATTTTATGATTCACCTGGGCTCATTTCATCCATTTGTAGATGGAATAGAGAAAAGAGGGTTTCTGAGATCCCAGACGTAAACAAGGCAATTTATATAGTGTGGAAGAAGATGTGTTAATTAGTTCTGTAAGAAACAACCTGGTCAAGTTTATATATTTACCACTCAACAAATGATAATCCCACAGGACAGATAGCATTGATGAGGTCAGTCCAATTGTGTTACTTGGAATATATGAGCAACATTTAGAGTGTGAAAGTTTTACACTATCACCAGAATTATAGACCTCAAGCATCAGAGAGCCCAGCCATACTCCTAACCAAACTTCTGGAGGGCCTTTCATCTAATCAGCAGTTATAAGATAAAATTCCATTTTTATACCCCTCCAAAAAACATTTAATTGATAATTAGTTAATTTCATTTTCATGATTCAGTTCTGAATATTGTTGTTTAACTTTTTAATATCTGTATTGTGATATAATTCACATGCTGTAAAATTAATCTCATTAAATTGTACAATTTAAGGTTTTAGTAGATTCACAGAGTTATGCACACATCATCGCAATCTATTTTTAGAATATTGTCATCATCTCCAAAGAAACATCCTACTGATTGGAAAACATCCTCCATTCCCTTCCTTCCCACACCCCATACCTAGGCAACAAGTAATTACTTTCTATTTCTATAGATTTGCTTATTCTGGACATTTTCTGTAAATGGCATCATACAATATGTAGATTTTTGTGACTGGCCTCCTTTATTTAGCATAATGTTTCCAAGGTTCAACCTGGTTGTGGCATGAATGGCATCCTCATTTATTTTATGGTCAAATATAATTCCATTGTATGAATATAACATGTTATTTATCATTCAACAGTTGATAAACATTTGGATTGTTTACACTTTTTTAATCTTATTAATAATTCTGCCATGACATTGATTTAAAAGCTTCGGTGTTGACATAGGTTTTTATTTCTCCTGGGTATACATGTAGAAATAATATTGCTGGGTCATGCAGTAATTCTATGTTTAATATTTTAAGGGACTAAAAAGTTATTTTTTAAAGCAGCTGCACTATTTCAAATCCCCACCAGCAATGTATGAGGGCTTCAAATTCTCCATATCCTCTTTAAAAACTTGTTATTCTATGTCTTTATTATAGCCATCATGGTGGTATAATGTAGTTTCTTGTAGTTTTGATTTGCATTTCTGTAACGTGTTATGATACTGGCCATTTTTTCCAGTGTTTATCAGTCATTTGTATTTTTTTTTTTTGAGAAATGTTTATTGAAATCACTTCCTTGTAATCATAGAAAAAAACTTTGTATGATTTTATTTTTTTCTAAAATCATTGATACTTGTTTTATGGCCTAACGTGGTCTATCCTGGAGACTGTCCCATGTGCACTTGAAAACAATGTGCATTCTGCTTTTGTTGGGTAAAGTGTTCTATCATGTTTAGTAAATGTGTATAGTTTTTCAAGTACTATATTCACTTACAGATCTTCTGTCTTGATGTTCTATCCATTATTGAAATGGAGATATTAAAAATTTGAAGTTTTTATTTTAGAACTGTCTGTTTACCCTTTTAATTTGCTGATGTTTGCTTTATATACAGGGTAGGGACAAAGTAGGTTCACAGTTGTAAGTAAGCAAAGCATAGCGTTTATTCTCGTAGTATTATTTATTAATTATTGTAATATTTTCCAATAGAACAACCATAAACTTACATTTGTCTCACTTTGTTTTGGACCTTTGTTGTTTGGTGTATATATGTTTATAATTATTATATCTTCTTGAGGAGTTGACCCTTTTATCAATATATAATATATGGGTTAGTCTCATATCAATTTTTTACTAAAAGTTCAATTTATCTGGTATTTGGATAGCCATCCTGTTGTCTTTTTGTTACTAAATATTTGCATGGATTGTATTTTCCATTTTTGTACTTTAAATCTATTTGTCTTCAGATATAAAATTAGTCATTTGTAGACAGTATATAGTGGATGATTTTTTAATCCATTCTGTCAATTTCTTTTGTTTGATTGAAGAATTTAATCTATTTACATTTAAAATAATTATTATAAAGGAAGGACCAACTTTCTATCATTTTGCTATGTTTTTTATATGTCTTTCAGATTTTTTATCCCTTTTTTCCATTACTGTTTTTTCTTAAGGATTTTGTGCTGAACTATTTCTTCCATTGGTGTTTTTGTTTTTTATATATTTTCTTAGTAGAAAATATGGAGAATAGACTTAACATCATAAAGTTATTACTATCTTATTTTAATTAATACTTACATAATTTTGATAGCATATAAAATTTTCTGCTATACAGTTCCGTCCCCCCTTTATGTTGTTATAGTCACCAATTACATTTTTATACTTTGTGAGCCCATTAATATACATTTATAATTATTGTTTTATGTACTTTTCCTTCAAATAATAGAGGAAGTAAAAAAATAAGTTACAAACCAATAAAATAGGATAATACTAGCTTTTATATTTACCTATGTCATCACTTTTACTCAGGTTTTTTACTTTTTTGTATGGTTTTGAGCTACTGTCTAATGTCCTTTCATTTCAACCTGAAAAACTCCCTTTAGCATTTTTTGTAGAGCAGGTCTAACAATGCTGAAATCTCTTGACTTTTGTTTACCTGGGAATGTCTTAGTTTCTTCTTCATTACTAAATGATAGTTTTGTCAAATATAGAATTCTTGGTTGACACTTTTTACAACTAAAGAAATATAATCCAGTCAGCCTGCTGAGGTCAAGTCCTGACAAGACAGGTTTGGTGAGTGCGGATGGCAGTGGCAGATTGCTTTAATAAGAAAACACAAGGAAGAACAAGATTTAGGGGATGATGGAAAAGGGCAGGGCATTTTAGCAGTTGCTGGGAAGAGAAAGAGATTCCAAGAAGAATTTTTATGAAGTATTGCAGTGTTTCATGCTGTGTAACAAATATCCTCCTTCCTTTTCTCAATTAGCCATCAGTAAATGCTTATCAAATTAGTGTATTAAGAAGACCCAGCTCAGTGGAGTACAGACATGAGGGTTTTTTGTTTGTTTGTTTGTTTGTTTGTTTTCAGTAACTGCTCTCCAAGTATGACTCCAGAACTTTTTAAAAATCACTTTAAGTCATTGAAACAACCTTACTCCAATACTGAAAATTTCCAGGCAGGCTAAAGGTGTGACCCCAGGGGGAAAATATATATATATAATCCATTCATTTTTGGTTGTCATGGTTTGTAATTTTGTAATGATAACTCTGTTATGCATCTTATTGAAAATGTTGTGTACATGAGGAGTCACTCTTGTCTTGCTGCTTTCAAATAATTACCTTTGTCATTAGAAAATTTGATTGCAATGTGTCTTTGTTTGGATTTCTTTGTGCTCAATTTTCTCTGATTTTCCAAGTTCCTTGATTGTATAGATTAATATCTTCTATAAAATTTGGAAAATTTCAGCCATTATATCTTTAAATATTCTTTCTCTCCCATCTCATCTTTCCTTTACATCCTGGATTCCTATTATACATGTGTTAGTATGCTTCGTTACCCACTGGCTGGTTTTGCTCAGTGGATTGAGCGTCGGCCTGCAAGCTAAGTGTCGCTGGTTCGATCTTCCAGTCAGGGCACATCAGAGAAGGAAAACTCTGACTCCAAAAAACCTCCGCTGCCTTGCGGCATACCTCTTCAGGGGAAAGGCTAAGGGAGTAAACCCCGACAGAAAATCCGGAGCCCGAGTCCCTAAGGCAGTTTGACGTTGTAGTCAACACCGGCAACTCCTGCGGCGCACCTGAAGCCAAGCTGTATTGACTCCGTCTTTCCCTTGGACCCTTCAGCTGCGAAGAGAGGGGGGGTCTGCTGCATGGGCAACAGCAGACCCTCCATATCACACTGCCCAGGCTCTGTAGCTTGAGCTTCACTGGAGAGGACACTCCAGCGTCATCGCAAGATGTCGGTTCAACACGGGAGGAGACAGATACCGTGTTACTCCCGAGTCGGACTGCACAACCATTCTCGGCAGTGCAGATAGACTCTTAAGAAGCTACACCATCGTCTCTCGAGACGGACGGCTGCCGAAACGAAAACGAAGAGTATGCTTCGTGACCTACAGGTCTCTTAGTTCTGTTTAATTTTATTTATCTTTAATATTTCTGCTTCCCATTAAAAATAATTTCAATTGACTTGTCTTCAATTCATTGATTCTATCTCCTGCCTGTTTAATCTGTTATTGAGATGCTCTATTAAATTCTTCATTTCTCTTATTGTGGTTTTAAGCTCCTGAATATTTTTGTTCCTTTTAATAATTTCTGTCTCTTTACTGACACTCTTCTTTTGTATATACATCATTCATTCTCTTAATTTTCTTTACTTTTTGTCCATGGTATCCTTTAACTTTTTAAACACATTTAAAACAGTCAATTTAAAAGTCTTTATTTAATACATTCAATGTCTGTGTTTGCTCAGGGATATTTTTTGTTTATTTTCTCTGTAAGTGGAAATTAAGATTCCTTTTTTGTTTTAAGATACTTGTAATATTTTGTTTCAAAACTAAACATTTTAAATGTTATAATGTGGAACTCTGAAAGTCACATTCTTCCTCTTTCTCAGTTTTTATTCATTTCCTTAGTTGTTTGTGTAGTGACTTATCAACACTATTTTTCTAAAATATCTATTTTTTGTCATGAATAATTTCTGAAATTCTCTTCCTTCATTTTGTGTTTGGCTAGTACTTTGACAGTTGTTTTCTTGAATGATAAAAGAGAGAGAGTGAGAGAGAGAGCTGTTTTTGCAGATTGGTTATGTCCTGCACTGCTCCTTTGATGTTTAGCAGAGTTGTTGACAACTATACCTTATCTTTCGCTTCCTGATAAAAATCCACCAGAAATAAAAATCTGAGGATCATCCCAGAATTTCTACCCAAGGAATGCACATGACTTCCCAAATTTCCCACTGTACACAGAGACTTTTAAATTTCCATTTTCCAAAGAAATTCTTTCCCAGATTTGTTTCCCAGATGTTAATTTCTCTGTTGTTTACTTCAACTGTAATACTTTGCTCAAAATTGAAGATTTTTATATTGTTTTATTTAATCTCTTTTTAAGGAATATCCACCACTTTTTCACTCTGAATGAGCTCTAAGTTAGGCAAAACAAAGACAAGTGTCTTGAATCATCCTTCAGGCATTTCCAGAGAAGCAAGAACAATATAATTCTTTGAGAAAAAGTCTTCTCTGGTCCCTTTGGAACAGAGACCAAGGTCCTATATTAAAACAAGGGGCACCATCTTCAAGCAACCATAATGCAATTGAGGGAGGTAGAGCAAGGGTAAGTAAAAATGCCACGATTTTTCCTACCTGTTAAAGTTCACTTTTTCTTGATTCAGAAGTAAATATGTTTTTCTGGAATTCTAACAGTCTGTTCTCATGCTATCATTTTGCTGGTTTTTGGTATGATGAGTAATTTTCTATTATATATTAAATATTTTATATACTATATTATGACACTGATCATTATTTAATCTTTTTCTAAGCAAGAAAGCCCCCTGGGGAGATGTAGCACAAAGGTCCAGTGGGTTTTCAGCTTCCCCTTAGGCCTCCACCACACCACATCAAAAGTGGGGCACTGACCCACATCACTTTATCATTGATAGGTAAGATGGAAGTTCAGCTGCCCTTGAATCAGGCTGACACATTCCTGGTGAGAAAGACACTGACTCATACTATTTTATTACCTCCTAGTGGGGGTATAATAGCACCATCAATAAAGAAGGTACCCACTGAAACTTGCTGATACCAAGAGGACTAGAGCATTGACTATCTTACCTTGAAGAACTTTGTTCTGCTTTATTGATGCCAAGTAGATGTGTAAATTCAGGTTGCCACATGACTCATTGACATTACTTCCAGAGTTGATTACTCAACTTGTACCCACAGAAACTTCATCTTTAACTCAACAATATATCTAAGTATATAGCACTTCATATTACTCTCCTTTGCAATAGTCTAAAGATATTATATCACTCTTTGAATAAAACAGATTTGTTACTGCTTCATGAGAGTTTTCCACCTGTTCTTTGTTAACCTCTGCTTTACCTCTGTCCTCTTCCCCATTTATTGCTTGTGTTTTAGTTATTTTGAACAATTACAATGCCCTTTGCTTTTTACTGCATTTTTTTGCCTTGAATATGAACTTGTACATATGTACACATTTATTACCATAAGTAACATGGGTATTATGGTAGAAAAATACTTTCATGGAATTATTGGTCCTAGTTTTATCATCTAAGTAACAAAAATAAAAAAAGGTGAAATTTCAAATTAGTTAAATCACATCTTGGAATATCTTCATAATGCATATATGATACTATTATATATAAATATGTAAGTGAATCAAATAAAATAAATCTTTATTTCCCATATCTCATGGAAAATTCTTTCAAATAATTTTATACTATGCAAACTAATGGAGACAGTGGGGATCACTTCCCATATATTGTTATACATATTTGCTAAACACAAACACAGATAAAATCAAACAGGATATACTGCATAGATATAGCTAATTGTCTGCACATATTACCACCATGGCAGGTAAAACTTCCCTTTGCTATCAAATTACTTTTGGGTATTAGATGGTGTTAATGTCTCCAGTAGTGTTGATTGATCTAAAATTGGTCTGCTCCTGGATTTAAGTATGTGCCATGATTTTGTTTGTGTTGTGATATTCTAGGATTAATACAAAATTTCTATAAACAGAAGTTCAAGTGTCATCTGATTAAAAAAAAACTTACTGTCTACAAGGTCACACTATAATGGAAATGAATGCAATTATGTAAATGTATAATGTGATAATTTAACTTTTGGTGGAAGAGGACAAATGTAAAACAGCTGGATTTTCTGATTTAAAATTCTCATCAGTCAATTATAGTACATTGTTCTGAAAACAGATGGCATGCAGTAAGGAGGAATTCTCCAACACTGAGTATTCCGTTGGCAGCCGTCCGTCTCGAGAGACGATGGCGTAGCTTCTTGAGAGTCTATCTGCACCACCGAGAATGACTGTGCAGTCCGACTCGGGAGTGACAATCCCTGCCACACTTGTTACAGGTGAAGGCAGATGGCCGTTGTTGCTGCTGTTGACGCTGCTTCCGCCTCGATCTTTTCTGGACCGCCTCCTCGTTGCGCGCAGCCTCTGCACCTGACGTACCTTGCCTGACCGCGAGCCTCCAGGCTAGGCGGTCGCCTGCTTGAACTTCCCATGTGTTGAGATTGATGGAGCATTGTGTCATGTCCTTTTTGCAGATGTCTTTGAACCGCAGTTTTGGGCGCCCTGTCATCCTCTGGCCTTCTGCTAGCTCGCCGTAGAGGAGGTCTTTGGGGATACGGCCTGCATCCATTCTTTTGACATGGCCGAGCCACCTGAGGCGTCTCTCACTAAGAACTGCATGCAAACTGCTCATGTTGGCTCGCTTCAGCACCTCGGTGTTGGGGACCTTATCCTGCCAGGCGACATGCAGGACGCGTCGCAGGCACCTCATGTGGAAGCTGTTGAGTTTCCTTTCGTGCCTTGCGTAGGTGGTCCACGTCTCGCTGCCATAGAGGAGAGTGCTGAGTACGCAGGCTTGGTAGATGCGCAGTCTGGTTTTCTCAGTGAGGCTGGAATTGTTCCACGCTCGCCGGTTCAGTCTGGCCATAACTGTGGCTGCCCTGGCGATTCTCCGGTTGACCTCCAAGTCGACTGACAGAGAGCTCGAGATGGTGGACCCGAGGTAAGTGAAGTTGTTGACAACCTCCAGGGTGTACCCGTCGATGGTGATGCATGGGGGAGTCCCCGTGCCTTGAGCCATAACATTCATCTTCGTCAGGCTGATGGCTAGTCCAAACTCCTTGCATGCGTGGGAAAGGCAAGTGACTAGCTGCTGGAGTCCCTCTTCGGAGTGTGATGTCAAAGCTGCGTCGTCGGCGAAGAGCATCTCACGGATGAGCACCTCTTTGACTTTGGTCTTGGCTCGTAGATGGGCCAGGTTGTAGAGCTTGCCATCGGATCTGGTGTGAATGAAGACACCCTCGCTGCAGTCCTTGAAGGCGTATTGGAGGAGCATGGAGAAGAAGATTCCGAACAGCGTAGGCGCGAGGACGCAGCCCTGCTTTACTCTGCTGCTGACTGGGAAGGCCTCAGAGGTTACGCCGTTGTAGGACACCGTGCTGTGCATGTTGTCGTGAAAGGACATGACCACAGCAAGCAGATGTGGTGGACAGCCAATCTTCCGTAGCAAGCTGAAGAGACCGCTTCGACTGACCAGATCAAACGCCTTCGTAAGGTCGATAAAGGCAAGGTAGAGTGGTTTATGCTGCTTGTGACACTTCTCCTGCAGCTGGCGTAGGGAGAAGATCATGTCCACTGTTGATCGGCCAGCTCTGAAGCCACACTGGGACTCTGGGTAGACGCGGGAAGCAAGGGTCTGCAGGCGGGCAAGGGCGACCCGGGCGAATACTTTGCCGACGACGCTGAGGAGAGAGATGCCCCGGTAGTTGTTGCAGTCGCTGCGGTCTCCTTTGTTCTTGTACATGGTGATAATGTTGGCATCTCTCATATCCTGGGGGATGTAACCCTCCTTCCAGCAGAGACAGAGTAGATGGTGGAGCGGCTGTAGCAGGACTGGTTTCCCGCTCTTTAGGATTTCTGGAGGGATTCCGTCGCTTCCTGGTGCTTTCCCGCAAGCGAGGCGGTCGATGGCTTTGCTGAGCTCTGCCGCAGTAGGTGGGGTGTCTAGCTCCTCCATGACTGGTAGGTCTGGGGTGGCGTTAAGAGCAGTGTCTGTTACGGTGTTCTTCGTTGCGTACAGCTCGAGGTAGTGCTCGGTCCACCGCCGCATTTGCTGTTCCTGGTCAGTGATGACCTCACCTGTCTTGGACTTAAGGGGGGCGATCTTGGAGGGGATTGGGCCTGTTGCCTTCTTGATACCCTCATACATTCCTCGTGCGTTGCCTATATCGGCAGCTTCCTGGATGCTTCTGCACAGGTTTAGCCAATAGGTGTTGGCACAGTGGCGGGCGGTCTTCTGGACTTTGTTCCTGGCAGCCCGTAGAGCTTGAAGTGTACTGGGAGTGGGCGTGACCTTGTAAGCCAGTAGGGCCTTCCTCTTAGCCTCGATCACGGGTTCCATTTCTTCCCAGTGAGCCTCGTACCAGTCAGCGTTCTTCCGCTCTTTCTTCCCGTAAGCAATAATGGCGGAGTTGTATATGGCGTCGCGGAGACGTGGCCAATTGGATTCGATAATGTCATCTGCCGCCACTCCCTCGCCGAGTGCATCTTCCATCTTGTTGATGAATTGCTGGGTCTTAACTGGGTTGCTGGCACAACTGGTGTTGATGCGTGGGCGACCCTTCATCTTGGAGTGGTGCAACCTCTTCGGCATTATGCGCACCTTGCTTACCACGAGGGCATGGTCCGTGTCGCAGTCTGCACTGAGTATTAACATGGAAGAATTATATCAATATAAAGTGTCACCTGTAAAATAAATCCTGTATGATATCTACCACTATACTATTATATAATAATTGTTTGTGTATTTTAATGAAAGTAATCTGATTCTCTATTATTGACTAATATGACATTATATTTGTAACTCATTTTCTATTCTAAGTGGTTACATTTCCTGGAAAGAAAGAATAATCAAGTTTTCAGAACCTCTTTTTTTGCCATATGGCAATTAAATAGTCAGATTTTTTGATAGGTACTGAAACATCCGCTTCTTAGTTTTTGGCTTTCAACAATTAAGTTTGTTAGTTAATAGAGAAAAGTTATGTCAATGAGGTGTCTACCATACTTGTTGAGATTTATAGGGACATATTTTATAAGAAAAAGTAAAAAATGCTCAGCTCCAATATTAAAATATCTATAGATTTATTTAACAAATTTTCATAGCACAATGCAGATGCTCATTGCATTACATTTTTCATACGAAAATGACAATTGACCTTTTTAATGCTCAGAGAATGTGAATGCTAAAGTATGGTATACTATATTCATTACACTGAATGAATACCAAAAATTTGATGCATATATACTACAACAGGGTATCAAGAAAGCAGAATCATGTTGATCTACCACTTAACAACTAAGTTCAGTGTCAGAAAACATACAAATCTTAAGGTAAAGGAATATTGGAAAGGCATTTTCATTATAAGACATTTCAAGTTACAACTCTCAAAATTTCAGTGACATTGGTACAAGTAAAATAGGGAAAAAAGGAAAAAGAATTTCCAAAATTACTAAAGGATTTCTGATTTCACTAACATAGATTATTCCTTCCAGACCTTCTCCTGTATAACCAAAATAACTTGGCCACAAACAAGCATAAGGAGACTATGATAAGTAGAAAGGAGCAGGAATTCAACCGAGGTACCTCCACATGTAAGGAATGACACAACAGTGAATTCCTTGGTTTTCTTTATTGCCTTTTATAGAGCCTGATAAAACAATACAGAATAGAGCTTTACAACACAATAATAACACTTCTAGATGGCAGTATAGGAATAATATCTTCCTAAGCCTGAGGAAGGCAAAAACTGTTTTTCAAATAAAAAACAAAGAGAATTAATTATAATATAAAAATGAAGTTTCTAATCATCAAAAAATAACACCGATAGTGAAGAGGAAAGCTAAAAACTTTGAAAAGATGTTTACAGATTATATAAGGCATAAATAACTTGTCCCCTGACTATATATCACATCCATTTTTTAAAATATAGAAAATTGCATAGACAACAGGATAAAACATTGAATGGATATATCACAAAAGAACATATGCAAATGACTGATAAATATATTAAAAGATATTCAATTTCATAGTAATTAGGAAAATGCAAATTAGAACTCAATGTAATGTACTAAATATCTACCAGAATGATTGAGTCACAGTCTTGCATTTTAATGTAATTTTAATGGATTAAATTATAAATTAAATAATAATAAATTGGTTTTTACATATGTAAATTACTTTTTATTGTTATTTATACCTAGAAAATAGAGTTTAACTTGTGTTGGAATATCATTAAAATTATTTTCTTAATACTGGAATCTAAAATGTTCTTTTCTATAAAGCTATATAACATATCTCTTGAGAGCAAATTGCTAAATAATCTAATCGAGTTATTATTTGAATGAGTTCTGATAAAATAAACTTAGGTATAGCTAAAGACGACAACTTTATTTTTGATTCAATACCTGATAGGAGTAGCCTCTAAAATTATGTATATTTTCTTTCCTTAAGCAATTGAAACTGAATATCTGAAGCTTTCAATTACTAATATAATTTCAATAAAAGAAAATTGATATTGCAAATGGAGTGTACTGAACTAAAAGTGCCAACTGCTTAAAAACTTTCCCTGAAAGTTTTTTATGTAGAATGCTATATATAATTAAATTTCACAGTCAAAGGAAAAGGCTTTTAAACGTTTTTATTAGTGTGATAACTATACATTTTCAAAAGGAATACAGTATCAAGCTTTGTAGTAACACCTCTGTTTTTTTCTCCCACTCAAAATAGCATTGTCAAACTACAGGTAATGAACCATTATGGATCCCTCAAATTATAGAGTGAATGATGTGAGTTAGCATGCTCCATTACATTTTTAACATTTCTTAAGTGGCTTTTCTAAGTATCTTAAAGAAAAAATATGTTTCAATCAGATCAAAAGTTATGTTCAACTATTTTAGGTATGAAGGATTCTTTATTCTTTTTCTAATTTTATTTTTTATGATAGATTTGAAAACAGATAAAACATTATATATAAACATATCACCTGATTAATTCAGTCAGGAAAAATTTATGTTTAAGAAAAAATAAAAATATTTTATTTTGGAGAAAAAAATTTTATAAATAGGAAGTAATGTTAAAATTTATATTCTTCTCTCAATTATCCTCTCCACTTAATCGAATATTAGGTTTAAAGTAAGACAACACTTCTCAATTCTCATAGTGATTTTTATTTCCTATGAGTAGACTTTTCTGTATTTTCCTAGCATTTTCTGAAATGTAGCAGAATTATGCATCAGAGGCATAGGTTCATATCTGAAGGACATGACTTAAAGGACAGGAGTTTGCAATATAGTCCTTAGCTAATAGGCAGCTCTTTATGGAAGCTTCCTCCTGGAAATGCAGTGGCAACTGCTTGGACATATTAATTCAAAAAATTACAACACATTTATCCTTAGGTATTTACAAAATATGAAGGGAGAAGAAATTAATAATTAAAGGTAAATAATACTGACTATTGTCATTATGATATATACAAATGTAACAGCCACAGAATAAGCAGTTATTTTTAACTATTTAGGATCATTAAGCATGGTGTCCTTTTTTCTTTTTTCAAGAAATGCCTAGTCTTAGCAAATTTGCTGTAGTAATGGATGTGTTAATTACCTAGACTGTAATAATCATTTCTTAATGTACATGTGTATTAAGTCATCATGTTTTAAAACTTAAAAAAATCAAATTTTAGGAGATACATATACACAACTTTTGTCAGTCATACTTTAATAAAGCTAGAAAATATAATAAAAAATAAGACCATAAATAAGTAAAATACAGATGCTTTTCAAAATAAAATTTAAAAAATGTTTAGTATCTGCAAGAGCCAAAGACTAAGCTAGGTATTAATTTGGAAGAATAAAAATAATGAAATGTTTTTCAAAGTCTATACATAGAATTTTTAAATGATGCTTTAATGTAATAATTTTGTTTCATTTCCTTCTGTAAATTTAAACTATCAAATGTCTCTTCCTTGAATTGAATAGAAAACTTTTTAAGCTGCTTAAAGAGACAGATAATACACACTATTTTGTGGTCATTAAAAGACAGTGGATTATTTCCAGCCAAGATGGAGGCATAGACAGACATGCTGTGCCTCCCTCCACAACTAAGAAGGAATACAACTACCTCAAAACTAGAAACAACCAGAAGTTCCAGAAAATCAAACTGCATGGAAGTCCAGCAAACAAAGATATAAAGAAATACTCATCCAGACAGGTAGGAGTGGCAGAGCCGGGGCTGAGAGGATGCGGTGTGGTGGCAGCAGCAGCAGCGACAGTGATGGGCTCACAAAAAGTGCAGTCACACGTTTTAAAGTCAGGAGGGACACCAGGGAGTATTCCCAGCTCCCCACCAAACCTAACAGCTCACGGTCCCAGCACTGGGGAAAATCAAGCCTCATTGCTTCTGACTGTGCAAACCAGTGGGGGTTGGGCGGAGGCAGAAACTACGGGTCTCTTAGCACAGTCTGCACATCCTCAGACCCACCAACTTTGGGAATGACAGCCAGGGCAGCAGCTAGAGGGGCACCAGTCCAGTGTGGAAGTGGGAGAGGTGCCTAGAAAAGGGGTGAGTGCTGAGCAGGTGGCATTGTTCCCTCTCAGACCCTTCCTCCACATATAGCATCACAACATGCTGAAACAAATTGCCCTGTACTGGCGAATCCTTAAAGCTCTGCCCCTTACAACGTAACAAGAGCAACAACACTATCTGGGATGTGGAGACAAACACACACAGGAGCCTGTCAGAATGAGGAGACAGAGAAGTATGGCCCAAAAGGGGGAACGGATCAAGGTTCCAGTAGGAGAACTAAGCAACGAGGGGATAGCCAACCTAACAAATGAGGAAACATTCTAAGAGACACAAAATCAAAACACTGGTGATAAAGATGCTCACAGGCTTGACAGATATGCTTGAGTATGACAAACGCATAAGAGAAGAAGTGAAGGCTATGCTAAGTGAAATGAAGGAAAATCCACACAAAACCAATGGTGAAGGGAAGGAAATCGGGGTTCAAATCAATGATTTGCAACATAAGAAAGAAAAAATCGGTCAACCAGTGCAGAATAAGAAAGCAAGAATTGAAGAAAAAAAAAAAATAAGTAAAACTTCCCAAAATTTGTGAAGGAGATTGACATACAGGTCTGGGAAGCACGGAGGGTCCTGGGCGAGCTAGACCCAGAGGGAACCACACCAGGACGCATCATGACTGAGATGCCGAAGGTAAAAGATAAAGAGAGAGTCCTGGGGGCAGCAAAAGAGAGGTGGAGAGTTGCCTACAGGGGATTGCTTATAGGACTATCAGCTGATTTCTCAGAGGACACTTTGCAAGCAGAAAGGGACTGGAAAGCAGTATTCAATGGGATGAAAGGCAACCTACAACCAGGACTACTCTATCCAGCAAGGCTACTACTTGGAATGGAAGGGCAGCTGACGTGCCTTCCAGACAAGGTAAAGCTAAAGAAGTTCATCATCACCAAGCCATTATTATATGAAATGTCAAATAAGGGACTTACTTAAGAAAAAGAAGATCAAAATTATGAACACTAAAATGACAACAAACTCACTACTATCAACAACTGAATCTAAAAAATAAAAACAAAATCCAACTAAGCAAACCAGAACAGGAACAGAATCATAGGTATGGGGATCATTTGGAGGGTTATCAGCTGGGAGGGGGAAGGGGGAGAAATGGGGATATGGTACAGGGACTAAGAAGCATAATCAGTTGGTACAAAATAGACAGGGGCAAGTTAAGAATAATATAGGAAAAGGTGAAGCCAAAGAACTTATATGTATGACTCATGGACATGAACTAAGGGGGGGGTGGGATTGCTGGAGGGAAGGGGGTTCCTGGGCAGAGGGGAGCAAGAGGGAAAAATTGAAACTACTGTAACAACATAATCAATAAAATATACTTAAAAAAAAAAAGACAGTGGATTAAAGAACTCTAAAGATTCTCCTGCCATAGACATCTGGAAGTCTATGTAAAACCTAACTTTTCTATTTTAAATTCAGATCTTATCTTGTCTTTAAGAAAACAAACAAACAACAACAACAAAATTCCAGTTTCTAACTTCCAGAAACAAGGTGAAAACTGAAATTTAGTGGGGAAAACAAACAAGCTGATGCTGCTCCCGTGTGAGATCTCAGGACACAAAAGTACATACTAGGAGAGGGTTACATCCACATAAACCCAGGGAGCTAGGCCTTGTACCCATGTAGAGGGTTGAAAACAAGATACTGAAAATAAACCAGGAACCTCAACTATCTATAAAACTGGAAAAGTAGGTGTACAGAGGAATTCAGAGACTATCACAAGCTTCTCTTTATGTGCATAAGCTGTGGGTGAAAACCAAAAAAAGAAAAAGAAAGAAAAAGGCTTCTCAATTCATTTCAGGCATGCTCTGGGGGCATTTTCAAGCAATAAAGTTAACAAAAAAAAAAAATTGGTCTTGGGTTTTTTAACTCTTAACATGTCTGATGAAAGTAAACCAAACTTACTGTGGAAGTACACTCCAGCTTTCAAATGGGACCATCACAGG
Source organism: Furipterus horrens (assembly GCF_987537825.1). Taxonomy (NCBI): domain Eukaryota; kingdom Metazoa; phylum Chordata; class Mammalia; order Chiroptera; family Furipteridae; genus Furipterus; species Furipterus horrens. The sequence continues at coordinate 178,229,959 of NW_028327171.1, forward strand.
CTTCTCCCAGATAAAGTCTCCTTGAAGAATCCTCATAGGCAAAAGTTACAAACATGGATGATAACAAGACCATATGAACAAGACATCAGAAACAACAGCATAATTTATCTCCCAATAATTTTTATTCTTACACTAATCATTGCATTATTTGCTAGAACCAATAAAATTAATATTTTAAGTAAGGGCACATAAAATAAAGGCTCATCATCAATTAAAAATTGAACACACATAGATATTAAAGCTTGAGGAATATAAATAAAAGGCAAAAATGTGTTAAGCAGAACAACTCATGAATTAGAAGACATTTCAGATAATGTTCCAGAATAATATTAATAGAAATAAATAGATGAAAGATATAAAAAAATAAGAGAAACAGAGGTTAAAAATATATATAATATACATTCTCCAATAGGATTTCCTTGAAAAGTTAGTTATAATGAAAAAAAGAGATTTTTAGACAAAAGTAAAATTTATCAGCAAGGAATAGAAGATTTTTCAATGCAAAAAGGTATAAAAGATTTCAAGTAAGCTAAACAAATAAAAATCCACAGCTGAATGTATCTTAGTGAACTTTCATAACAATAAAAATAAAGAGATCTCAGAAACAATTATAGGCAAGAGATAAAATCATATCTATAGCAATCTTTCCATGAGCAATATGAATTCAACTGAATATATTCAAAATATTAAAAAAATAGTTATTGCCTGGGATACCTTGGGAGTAGCTAACATATTAATTACTACAGAATCAAGACCAATGCAGAACAATCAGGTGTTTAGTATTTATGACAAAGAATCTTATGAGTCACAGAAACCAGAAATCACCAACAACTACCCATAAAAGGAATGCCACTACACATTGTGAAAATCCCATCAAGTAAATCTGAGAAAAACCAATGACATGCCGAGGACCTTCTTAGGCTCTAAGTTGTGGCTGAGAGCAAAAAGACTACAATTGCTACTTAGGGACTTCAAGACATTTAAACAGCTCTGAGAAACTATTGGAACTTGAAGAAATTCTAGGACAACATTTTATCATTATTTAAGAGCTGTAGAAACAAACTCAAAAAAAACAAGACAAACCAAATAAAGTTTTGAAATTTTTGTCTACATCATATCTATAATATATACTTCAGAAATAAAAATTGTAACCATTTTTATGTTCTATTTAATTGAAATATCTTAATTTCCTTATTGTTTTCCTCTCTGTTTAAATACAGAACATTTGTTCTTTGATATATAAATAGTATCACTTACTATGTGGAAAGATCACTTACCAAGAAGTATACTTTGCTTTCATTTATTTCAGAGAAGTGTCAGATGGTGTCTGAACCTAAAAAGGCAGTAAAAATCGCATTGTTCGAAAATGATTTCCTACCAGGTTTTATACTCTGGGCGTGCTGGCAAGTTTTGTTCATTTTAAGTGAAACTAGTTCCTATTTTATTTCTAGACTGTCAGCAGGTGACAGTAATATAAGAAAAAATGTAAGGGAAAAAATTATTTCTTTGTAGAAGCCACATGGTTACGTATCATAATACAAAATTATACTGCATGATGCACTGGTGATATTAAATGCCACTCAATATTTAGCTGTAGTCACACAGCTAAATATGCCAGAGCAAAACCTAGACCTCATTTTCTTTCTACCTGGGCTCTGCAAGAATAAGAATTTTAACTGGCACACAACTAACAATGAAAAAAAAACTCTAGTATGTTGTCTATAATCATTAAGATTATCTTTCTTAATAAGAAAAAAGAAGAAAAATAATCTCTATGAAATAATTAGTAAAAAGTGCTTTTAATGCCTCACAAAACACCAAGGGATAATTTAGATTTTTGAAAGCAATAGAATAATGCTATTCGGGTCATATAATGCTGCTAACTTGACCCTGGTACTTCAAAGAGTAAAGTTAAATTTATATATATAAAAATGGCATATTGAATTTGATCTATTATCACTAAGCACAATTAGACAAAGGTAAAGAACATTTTTCTCTCATTCACTAGATGTCATGACTTTGCCATGTTCCATTTCCCTTTTAAGTCACATTATACCTACACAAATAATAATGTGAGTGCACAATGTATTTCTTGCCTTTCTGTCTTCTTTCTGTTCTGGTCAAGGTACTTGGAATAAAAGAGAAAGACAAACATTGCTTAGAGTAATGGAAAAACATTAATTACAAATGAAATGAATTTGTCAAGATAAATTATTTGCATTAACCTAATTTCCCAGTTCACAAATTTCTCAACTTCCCCTAGGACAGAGAATTTTATGTGAGTGATTTGCTTATATATTTGTTTCTTGTAAATGTATTGTTCTGAAGAGGATTTGTGTTTACATAGTTCTAACATTTATTATGGTCCAAGTTTTAGAGTAATCCTTCTAAGAAAGGTGAACTATATAATTGTCTATCGAAATATTTTATTTAAAATTTTACTTGTACAATTTTATGACATTAAAATATTGTATCAAAATAATTGTTTAAACATAATTGTCCTAATTATTAATTTTAATGTTTCATTATTCAGTGTAACACCTTTAATTTTTGCATCTATCTTTAATAGATATGTAATAATAAAGCAGGCACAATTATGTATCCTATCTGGCACTTAGCTTTTTTCTTAAAAATGTTTCATATTGTGACATAATCTTAATGTTTATTTTAATGATTGTTTAGTTTCCCATTGATTTTTTGACACACACACACACACACACACACTTTGGTGACTCTATAGATATTTTCCTGCTGTTTAAATACCAGTGGATCTCCTTTTATTTTAATAATAAAAGATGATATATGTAAGTATTAATAAAATGATTACTGGACCATTCCCACTACATTATGACCTTGCATGGACTATTAATATACATGTGCTGGGGCATTATCTTGCCAATGCAGAAAATGAAAATCTATATTCAGTACTCACTATACCTGATGAGCTAAGGATATGCTAGAATCTCATGATAGTATCCAAAGAGACACATTCCAAGACCCCTCAGTGGATGCCTAAAATCTCAGAAAGTACGAAATCTTATATATACTATGTTTATTCCTAAACATACATACTAATATTAAAGTTTAATTTATAAATTAGGCACAATAAGAGATTAACAAGAATAACTAACAATAAAATAGAACACTAACCAATTGCTTTTTCCTATTTATGTTCAAGAAATACACAATTTGATAGGCTAAAGAAATGTAAACACTAATTCAGAAGAACATAAGCACCCCTATGTTCATTGCAGTGCTATCTACAATCGCCGAGATATGGAACCAGTCAAGTGTTCATCAGTATATGAATGGATAAAACAACTACAGGACATTTATGCAATGGAATTCTACTCAGCCATATAAAAGAAAATTTCACCCTTTGTGACAGTATGGATCAACCTGGAGAATATTATACTAAGTGAAATAAGCCAGTGAGAGAAAGACAAATACTATACGATTTAACTCGTATGTGGAATCTAATGAACAAACTGAACTGACAAGCAAAATAAAGACAGACTCGTATATGGAGAGCAGGTGACAGCTCTGGGGGTGGAGGTTAGGGGGTAGAGAGATCAAGCAAAAATGAAAAAGGACCCATGGACATGGACAACAGTGTGGTGGTTGCAGGGGGAAGGGATATGTATGAGGCATAAATGGTAATGAAAAAATACAATAAAAATAAATTTTTAAATAAAACATTTAAAACAATATGCTGTAATAAATACTATGTGAATGTGGTTCCTCCCTCTGTCAAAATCTTTTTGTACTGTCTGTACAAAGGAGTGATTCACATTCTCGGCCAAAGAGAGACAGTGAGAGACTTCAGCATGCTTTTCAGAACAGCACACAATTTAAAACTTATTGTTTATTTCTGTAATAGTCCATTTAACATTTTGGACTATGGTCGACTGCAGGTAATTGGAACCACAGAAAGAAAAACTGCAGATAAGGGGAACAACTGTATTTATTCTTAGGAGATAAAAATACATAAATTACATTAATTAAAAAAGTAAGATTACACTTATTCTCATAATTTGTATTATTGGACTGATATATGATACAGTAGTATAGTAAAGTATGTATATAATTTCTAAAAATACAAATATAAGTATCAGAAACCTTACTATATTCTTGCCAACAAAATAAATTACACATGAAGATGTGCAATTGTAAAGTTTTGACACCAAAGTGTTTTAGAGAAAGGATTTGAGAAATAAAGATGAGACGTTGAAGGCTGTTTAAAGGATAAAGAAGTATTCTGATAATTACAGGCTAAACTGTAGGGGAAAGTCTTCCAAATGTGTAATACATCATTCTGTGAAGACTCTGCCTCCAGAATTTGTCTTGGATGGCTCCAGCTATGATATAATTTGTGATACTTGGTGATTTGTATCATGTTGTAGACATCTGCATTCACAAATTAAACATCATAGTTCCCGAGACTTCAGGCTATTTAGACAATGAATGCATTGTGCATTCCTCTGTCTCCAATCTGTTCATGCTGCTCCTTTCCTGTGCTCTATAACCGGAGAAATCTAGAGAAATGTCTAGGCTCTTTCTTCCAAAAAGTCAATGATGTGCCAAAAGGTACAAGAACAAGCTCTTCTTTTTTTATATGTTAAATTTAAAAAAATTGAAAAACAAAGAAACAAACAAAACCTTATCTCGAGTTTTTTGTTAGTTCCCAGATTTTTGGACTGGGAGGGATGATGGTGGAGTTAGCGGAGGGAAACATTCTTTATTACAAGGATGGATAGAGAAACAACTGTCAACTGAAGAGAAAAAAAATATCATATAGTGTTTAGTTCAAGGTCTTGCAAAGTCTCAATCAAGTTGAATTGCAGTTTCAACCTCCTAAAAGCCTGTGACATTGTGGCCTGTGACCTATGGCAGTTATGTCGATGCAGCACCATAAGCAAACCACAAATGACCTTTCAGCTCTTCCATAAAACATTAGTGAGAAAAGAAAGCATTCACCCTTTTGAGGGTTTCTGAACCTGCAGTCCCCTGATCACAGATGAAGAAACTGACCCAGAGACTAATGACCTGGGGAGAGAAGGGAGAATGCCCCTAGGGTGGGGTCACTCATGAGCTTTCTTCTTAACAGAGCTTTTATTGAGCTGGTTATGTGCAGAAATGCATGGTGTGAGAAAGCAGCCCTCTACCCAAACATAAAGAGGGTCAGTAAACAGAGATATGAGTTAGCACACAGTGACTTTTGTTTAGACTTTCTTGTATCAGAGTACAGTGTAAAAGTTCAGACTGTTCCTTTGATTTAAACAGTTTGTTCATATAGATTTGAAGTTATGCAAAGCAGAGTAGGCTTCAAATGGTACATTGCATTCAAATCTTTCCCCTTTAGTTGTGGGACCAATAGTGTGGCTTCAGGAGCATGCCTACCAGATGCTTACTGCTTTCGGTCAAGACTTACAGTCCCATTTTCAGGCCTGGCTTGCGCAGCAATTACAAGTTCCTATACCACACAAAGCAGTCTCTGACACACCCTAATTTGATACACAAAGGTAATGGTGGTCTGTCTAATAACCCAATGGAATCAGTATCTATTACAAATTTCTGCATCCTTGGAGAACTAAACTTGTCAGAGATATGTCAGTACACCACAGAGTCCAGAACACATTCATAATAGAACCTATTATTTTATTTCTCTATTTTACTTTCCTAGTAGTGGTTTTTTTTTTTTTTGGTTTTGGTTTTTTTTGTGTGTGTTTTTTTTTTTTTTTTTTTTTGAGGATGTCAAGAATTAATTTAGACTTTTAACCATGAGGTTAAAGGGATCAAGAAGCATAGATATTAGGGTTTATGTTTTCTGAGTTGCAGATCATTCATTGGCATTTGTATGTTTTAAAATATGATGTTCTGGCTGGGTCATTCAGTAGTTAGAGTATTGTCCCAGTACACCAAGCTTGCATCAGGACACATATAAGAATCTACCAATGAATGCATAAATAACTGAAATAACGAATCAATGTCTCTCTCTCTTTCTCTCTCAAATAAATAATAATAAAAACAATTTAAAAATAGAACTCATCTCCCAATATACATTCCCAAGAAATTACAGTAAATCAAAGTGCAGTTAGGAAGAGTAGGAATTTTTTGTTTGTTTGTTTTATTCTTTGCTTTGCAGTGGCAATAAATCTATAGACTTCAGAAAATATTTTCAAAGGTCACTAATTACTAATCACTTTCAGAATTGTGTCATGCTATAATAACAAGCCCAAACTTAATTTTATTATTAAAATCTTTTTTTTAATAATTGAAAGCCCTGGCCAGTGTAACTCAGATGATTGGGTGTTGTCCCACAAAGCAAAATGTCACAAGTTTGAATACTGGTTAGAACACAGGCCTGAGTTATAGGTTTAGTCCTTAGTGGGGGAGGTTAGAAAAAAGCAACCAATCAATGTCTCTCACATTGATGTTTCTCTCCCTTTCTTTCTCCTTCCCTTCCCCTCTCTCTAAAACATTAAATAAAATTTTTAATAATGAAAGTTGAATGAGAAAAACAGATTTTTTAAATTACAATTTAAAAATATTCTCTATGCTGTTTATATCCTAAGACGTAAATATTGGTAAAGAAAACTTTAGAAACATAGCAGTGTATAATTTCCAGTCTCTTTTGGAATTTATACAAAATCAACAATGTAAGATCTAAGGATTAAGTAATAAGCAAGACATTTATTTATTTAACAAATATTTATTGAATCATATGGTTCAACAGGCTCTGTTCCAGGTACTTAAAGACAATTATAAATATAATAAATAGAACTCTGACCTCATTTTTTTAATAGCAGATGATAAGTCTATGGATAACTGAAATGGTTGATCAGAGAATGATATTCTAAACGTTGAATTTATAGCCAATATGAGTCTAGACTGATGTCACAGGAACTTTTAACTATGTGTAAAATAATGATTTAAAGTATGGTCATTACAATTGGACAGGTGAAAAATAGATTAAAAATATCATGAAACTAGTCGATCATTCAGTAGTATTAAAACCTATTGTTTCTCCAAAGTTCATGTGTACTGTTTCTTCTAGTGTTCTTCCTGCCCCAACTCTTCAAAACTAGCATTTTTTGTAAAAAAAAGACTGTAAGTTAGATGGGACATTTATCACTTATACCTGTTTTCAGGTTGAGAATTTTGAATGTGACTAATAAAACATAATAAAATGGGTTAACACTTTTCATCTGTGGAATTATCTGTGCGAGATGTTTTGCTGAAAAACTAAATTGCAAAAAATGAAATACCTTTCTCTCTTTGGCCTTTTGATATTGCTAAAATTTGCTCCTGTCTAAAACCAGAAAGAGAACAGACATAAAAATGAACAGCCTGGCCCTAGACAGTCATTTGTTCCAGGTTAGAAGTTGTACAAGTAGTCCTCTGTGACAAGACTGCACCACATCTCAGATCATTGGTAAATCAACCACCAGAGTGATTCCTGGTAAAAACTAAAACTGGTCTATCTCCACCAAGACCTCTAAGGGACTTTGATAACCTGCCATATGGAATATTAGTGGATTTCTGGCTGTATGATATGCCAGCAATTTTCAACCAGTGTGCTACAAGAACTTGTAAAATATGCAATACCTGACTATTTAGTCAGGAGTAGATTGTCAAATAAAAAAACCAACCAATACAGCAATCAACCAATACAACAATATAACCAATCAACCAATACAACAATACAACCAACTAACAATACAACAATATAGCCATCAATAAAACCAGACAACAATATAACAATACAGCCAATCAAACAATACAAAAATAGCCCTCTGGGGTGAGTGGATCAAAATTATACCTACTGTTTTTGTTAGGCCAGCAAAAAATATAACATATTTTTTGGTGTGCTGCAGAACTTTAGTAATTAGGTTACATGTGCCATGAGATAAAAAGATTGAAAATTGCTGTTATATGCATTACACAAATAGGAGAAACTTTAATTGTTGTCCTTTTCTTACTTACTTATCTTTGTGAATCAGTTTATATAAATGAGAAAGACATTGCTAACAAATAGAATAAACACCCATGGTTTTGATGGTTGATGTGCAGTGATGACTGAAACGTAGTCCTGACCTTGTACTCACTGTATGAAATATTGCAATTGAACAGCCAGTAAGGGATATATGATAGAAAAACTGGTGATGAACTAAATATATATAAATGTAAGTAAATTCAGTTAATCTATACAATGGCCAAATTGACCAATGAATAATTCAGTTAATATGAATAACTTGATCAAAAAATAAACCAACATAAACTGATTAGATATGGCATCACTTTATATCTGTTTCATTTTATACAAACGAGTCACGGAAAATAAAGGTATAAATATGTTAGATTTCAGTTCTCTCACATTCTATCTCATTTTGGATTTTTTCAAATAGGCTGATATATAGACTGTTTAGATCATATGGAAATTAAAGACAACATAAATGGGAGAAGAGTTTAATTGGATTAAATTTGTTTTTGTTTTTTTTGTTTTGATTTTTATAAACAGGTAGAAAACATACTTTTCCATTCGGATTTACTTGGTTTTCCTAGTGCAGAAATAATTGTATATCCACCAAAAACAAAAACTAGGGGAAAGTAATGCATTAACTTCACATATCTGTTTATTGTAGACTTTAACTGGGTTACGAGACCTTTCAAATCTCAAATAGAGTGAAACAAATAAAACATTGGTGCCTGGTTCATTAGCATTTAATGAATAACAAATTAGCTTGCCTGGGCTAGTAATCTGAATTAGTCTTCCTCCAGAGTTTTTCATTTATGTTATCTTCTTTCATGCAAATTAAGGAACTTCACAAACACAATTAGATGTGGCAGCTAGCTCTGTAGCAAGTAACAGGAAATGGGCTTTACAAAATGTATTACAGATATATTTTCTCTTGTATGAGCAACACTCAAACACTACAGTTGAGGCAAATTTCAGACTTCTTTCACTCTCTCCTATATGTTAAAGGATAAGTTAATACAAAGAAAATGTTTTTAAGGAAATGAATTAACTTGTTTTCCCCATTCTGTTTCTCCTCATGAATAGCTGATTTCATGAAGTCTTGAGGGACAGGCACAAGAGAGCATTTCTGCTGAATCTGAAGCTGCACTTTTCCTGGAATCTACTGCTCTCGCCAAACAGAGGCAGGGAGCAGAACCGTACCATTCTCACTTGCCCACTTGATTTGGTTTATGCCTTCAGCAGAAAAGTTTTTTTTTTTTTAATCAAAAGTAATATTTGATCCAATTCTCCAGCAATACGCTTTTTAGACATAAATAAAAAGTGACTGCTGCGTGGCACACCTGGCTCCAGGTGAAACGGTGGAGTAAGCAAAATTTGTTTGCAGTCCCTGTAATATTTTTCCCCTTCTGCAAAAACATTCCAGGCATTAAATTTACCTTAGCTGAACATTAACTCGCTGTGCATGTGTTAAATAATTTAATCCTCCCCATAACTCTGTGAATTAAAATGAGCAAAATTTCAATTCAAAGAAGCTAAGGAAGTGGCAGCAAATTTCACAGCCAGTAAAAGATAAAGCCAGTGCTCAAGCACAAATCTAAATAATTCCAAAAGAGGTGGTCTAAACTCTCTATCACACTAGCTGCCAGAAAACTGGGTTTTTCACAATTTCTTGAATGTGGTAATTTGGACTGAAGACTCGCCTCATGGGGTCCAATTCTTTAACTAGGTCAATACTACTGGGTCTACTTCTTGCTTCCTCCCTTAAGTTCAGTATTCCTGTGACAGCCAACATTAAGACTATCATTGCTCTAGTCGCTCATTTTAAAGCATTTTTTAGAAGTAGGCTTTTGTGCTAAAGTAGCATAGAGTTCAGTGAGACAACAGATAGATGATGAATTTCTGGAGAGAGTGATTAATGCTCAAGTACAGATATGTAGGGAGGGGTGTGGAAAAAGAATGCAATGCTTTCTGCAAATGTCTGCAAATTTCCAAGGGAAACACATTTATATTATGATCTCTGGCTAAATGCCATGACTCATTTCTTTGTTCAGCAACTTGCAAGTGTTAATTTTTCCAATGGCACAAATATGGAACTCGGCTGTTTTCCTTTATGTTACTCCATACAAAACTAAACTAAATCAAAACTGCCAGTTTAATCATGAATGTGAAGCATTGTAACTGGGCAAAGAGGGGAGAGAGAGAAAAGCATTAACTCAAAACAAAATGAACACTAATCATAATTACACATCTTTATCCCTGAGGGGGTCTTCAAACACTCTTCCATGTTACCTTTACTATATCTCACTCTCTCCCTTCACTCTCTCTTCCTTCTTCTATTCTCCCACCACCCTTAGTTCCCTATTTGTTCTGTAAACTAAAAGTCTAACAATATTTTGAATGTGTGTTTCCATATAATGTACTCATCCTTGATCCCAAGTAATTATCAATCACATTTTCTTAAACACAGATGCTTTCTCTCCAACAGAGATTTTGATGATAGCTTGGGAATCTCTGCATGTAGGTAAATTCTCTCAAAACACAGAAGACCAAGAGAAAATTTGTAGGAATTATCCACAGAAGTCAGAAAATTATAAAAATTAGCCTATAAACATTGAGAAGGATGGTAGACTTCAGTATGGTGTATTTCACAGAATCCCAGAAGACAAAAACTTTAGGAAGGGTGAGTAAACAGTGTCAAATGCCAAAAAGATGAAGGCAAGAGAGAAAGCAGGTCATTGCCTCTGGCAAGGTAGAAGTTATTGTTGACTTCAGCAAGAAGAGTTTCAATATCATATGCAATGCTGGCCAACTCTTACATAAACATTCAGCCTAAAGACAAGTACTGTTAACAAAGGGGGGGTTTTCCTTGAAAGCTCAGATTTTTTTTTTAAAGAACTTGGATAACTGTATTAACATGAAAGTATTTTAGTTTGATTAGTGTATTAATAGTTTTAAAGAACTCCATTTAGATCTATAGTTTTTACAAGTTACACTCCAGACAAATATGCATGTAATCTTCCCTTCATCTGATATAAAAAGTAATTTCATTCCTGTGGATAAATTACAATTGTTATATTTTTAGATTTAAAAATCTTATCTATAATTGAAAGAAGAAAAATGCAGTAAGAATTCTAATTGTAAATGCAATGAAAACAAGGAAACTTTATATAAGTCAAATGACAAGCTAATAATATTCATCATAATATATAAACATAATATTCTTGTTCATTATTATACCTGCTTGTTCTTAAGCATAATTATGGATAATTGAGATGTATAAGTATCAGAACCTCTGAAAAAGCATCTAGTTTTATATATATGTACATATATTTACTGATAGATGAAATCTTAGAGGTTCAGGTAGAATGAGTACATCCAGAGGAGCTACTGTGCCCTTCCCCAAAGTGTCTGAGACCTCTCCGCTTCTCCCTACTCTGCTACTTTCTGATCCTAGTCTTTTGTATCTCATACCCTGTTCTCCATCTTTCATAGCATCAGAGGGAAAAGTACCCTGCAGTGCTTCTCTGGATCACATCCTCCACATTTGACCTATATACTGACATAAGAAACTGTTTGAACCAATAGTGAAGGATAATCGATATAGGGTTTGGGAAGGAACTGGAGGTAAAGCATGTTTATGTAGCCAGTTTCTAGAATTCCCAAACATCTTTTAAAACCTAAGTTCTATTATAACATCTAACATAATTTACACTTAATATTAAAATATTTTGAAATTAAGTTATACATAACAGTTCATTTGTATATACAATATTCCCTCACTTATCATGGGTATTATGTTCAAGACCCTCCCCCCACATAGGTGAAAATCTGCGAAGTAGGAACCTTACATTTATTTTAGTGTTTATATATATTTTAAGGCTTTATAAACCCTTCCCACACACTTATAAACCATTCCCAGTCCCTTATTAACTTATAGCAAAAAATCCGCCATAAATAATTAAATATAATATTTTTAATATCCCGCAATACAGTGAGGCCGCGATAAGTGAACCGCGATATAGAGAGGGACTACCACACCTATTACATTTTATACAATATTAATGATTTCAAAAGGAGAAAACTGTATGCCAAATGACATGCTAACATCCTCTCAAAAAGACCTTGAAATTCTAACCCCTAATGTGATGAATTAGCAAGTAGAGACTTTGGGAGATAATTAGACCACAAGGTTAGAACTGGTTTGATGACATTAGCACCCTAACAAGAAGAGACATGTAAGAGATAACCTCTCTCTCCACCAAGTGAGGACATGAGAAGATGGACTTCTGTAAACCAGGAAAGGCCTTCACCCAGAAACAAACCGTGCTGCCAGTCTGATTTTAGGCTTCCAACCTCTAGAACTGTGATAAATAAATATGATTTTCATGAAACTGCAACTTGATTTTTTAAATTAGACTTACAAGATTCTTGTTCTCCATCTATTCACAGATTGCTCTGTTTCCTAGAAGAGACAGGCTCACTCCATTTATTTTTGAGATCTAAACAAGTATAGTTTCCCTAGTAAGAATGCTGTTCCGTGAAAAAACAACCAGGTCAGCTCGCAACTTAATCAAATACTTTTACTGGAGAAAACTACCATATTTCTACATAACGCTTCATTCATATTTCCCATTTTGTCACACAGTTTATTCAAAACAATTTAATCATGGTCAAGATTCAATAAAATTTTTACTACTTTATTAATAACATTCTTAAGAGAAAACAACATTTTAAATATTGTTATGGTGTGGTGACAAATGTGATATTGTTTTTTTGTTTGTTTGTTTGTTTAACTTTAAACAAATTTTTATTACACAAAGGTCACATAATTGGATATTTCTCTGCTCTGTACACAATTATCCTTACTCTCCACAGAAAGGCTGAACTTCTCATCAAGTGATGGCAAGCACTAAAATCCTGATTTTAACAGAATAGTAGTAAAAATACCTCAGTGATTTAAGTTGAAAGCAGTATATTGGTACATGGCTCTTGCACTCAGTTATCAGGAATGTACAAATGTATTTTTATTCAAAAATACAAAATAAATTATCTGTAGGCATGGACAATGACAGCAGTAAACCATTTTATGTTTGTCAACTGAAACCAGTAACTGATGGTTATAGTGATTTTCTTAAACACCAGCCAGCCTTTTCTTCAGTCATGTCCTTCAACTGACTTCTCTGAAGTTCTCGGTAAGGAGCACCACCTTGAGCTTCCTCTGACAGTTCTCACTAATGATGGTAAAGCACTGTTCCAGGATTAGAACATACCAACTCCCATACCACCTCCCATTCCACCCATCCCAGCCACCCCAGGGTCTTTCTCTTCTTTAGGAATTTCTGTGACTACAACTTCTGCTGTTGTTAACGGAGAGGCCACTCCAGCAGCATCCAATAATGCAGTTCTTACAACCTTAGTTGGATCAATGATTCCTTTTTCTACCATGTTCACAAAATCTCCAAGCATAGCATCATAACCAACTTCTGAGGAACTTTGCATAATTTTCTCAACTATCAACGATCCCTCAACACCTGCATTCTTAGCAATGGTCACTGCAGGAATTCTGAGTGCTTTTTAAATAATTTCTATACCAACTTTTGATCTTCATTAGCAGGACTTAATGAGTCCAAAGCTGGAATGAACCGATGCAGGGCACAGCCCCCTCCCAGAACAATGCCTTCCTCAACAGCAGCTCGTGTAGCATTGAGGGCATCTGTTACTCTTTCTTTTCATTCACTTCAACATCACTTGTCCCACCAACCTTCAGCACAGCTACTCCATCTGAGAGTTTTGCTAGACGTTCATTTAGTTTTTCCTTTTCATATTCACTAGTTGCGATATCTAACTGCTCGATGATTTCTTGAATACGTTTTTCAATTTGAGCTTTGTCACCTTTCCTTTCAAGAGCATGGCATCATCTTTGGTCACAATGACCTCTCCAACTTTTCCTAAGTCATGAGGCTGAACATCTTCAAGATTTAGAGTCAATCCTTCTTCTCCAAACACTGCACCACCAGTAACAATAGCCATGTCTTTAAGCTGCTTCTTTCTATTGTCACCAAAACCTGGAGCTTTGACAGCTACAACCTGAAGACCAACTTTTAGCCTATTCAAAACAAGTGTACTTAGAGCTTCTCCATCAACATCTTAAGCAATTATGACCAAGGGCTTGCGGTGAGAATTGGCAATTTCAAGAGCAGGTACAATGGACTGAACACTAGAAATTTTCTTTTCGCTTAATAGAACATAGGCATCTTGGAATTCACATTTCTGACCTTTTGCTGTATTAATAAAGTATGGAGAAATATCACCCCGGTCAAACTTCATGCCTTCAATAATTTCTAATTCATCATTCAGTGTTTTTCCATCCTTTACTGTGATGACGCCCTATCTTCCAACCTTTTTCATTGCATCAGAAATTATGTTGCCAATTTCTTTGTCTCCATTTGCAGAAATCGTAGCAACCTGAGCTCTTTCTTCAGGGGTTGTCACAGGTTTAGACTGCTTCTTAAGTTCAGAAATTACAGCATCAACAGCTAACATCACACCTCTCCTGATTTCCACTGGATTAGCGCCTTTACTAACCTTCTCAAAGCCTTCCTTGGCAATAGAGCGCGCCAGGACAGTAGCGGTGGTGGTGCCATCACCAGCCTCTTCGTTTGTATTATTGGCAACATCCTGAACAAGTTTAGCGCCAATATTTTTATATTTATCTTTTAAGTCAATGGACTTTGCAACAGTCACACCATCTTTTGTTACTTTGGGACTTCCCCAGCTCTGTTCAATAATTACTGTTCTTCCTTTTGGCCCCATAGTAACGGCGACAGCATCGGCTAAAAGGTCTACACCTTGAAGCATTAAGGCTCGGGCATCTGCACCAAATTTTACATCTTTGTCCTAAGCCCGAGTGAGATGAGGAGCCAGTGCCTTGGACACTGGCCGAATCTGTCGAAGGACTTTGTGTAATGGAAGCATTTCTGCGAGGCAGCGGTGGGGCGTGAGAGCGGCGAGGTAGGCTGTCGGCGGCGAGTAAGGGACAGAGTGCCCAAATGTGATATTGTTAATGATTGAAATGTATAGAACTTTCACCTAGCTAAATTTATGGTCTGTCTAGTTGCTGAATTTATCAGCAAATTGGAGCCAGTTTATAGAACTGTACCCATGATAAAAGTTGGCGCAGTGGTCCAAGCAGAGAACCCATGGAAAAAGATAAATCAATAATCAAATAAAATACTTGAAAACATTATCAACACGAAGAGAATTAGTCAAAGAAAAATAATATTCAAAAATTTCTCACTAATTATAGATAGAAAAGTGATTTTGGAAAACTTTGCAAACAGAACCTGAGAGATTATGTTACTAGGTGGTAGCAATTCACTTATCAAGCAGAGAAGGTAGGTCCTTGCATTCCTTCCAGGCTTCAGATGCAAAGTAGATGAGTGGAAACAAAGGGATTTAAAATGTTGAGGATGCTAGTAAGAACTTGTTTATAGTGTCACACAATCGAATTTAGGCAACATAGGGAATTAAATAAGACAGTAAGAAGATGGGTGGCTAGAGTTATAGGAGGAGGTTAGGTGAGAGAAAAGGTTTATTAACTTTTATCAATACATTAAAAAATGCATTAATGAGAGTGGATAAATGAAGTAACATGAAGCCATATTCTAATCATAGTATAATCAGAGTAGTGATGATTATTAAGCATGACTAATGGGCATACAGTTACAATACTAGAAGGAGAAATTCATCCAAAATGAGAGAAAAATGTGGTTCACCTACTGAATAGGTCACTTACATGAATGTTGCTCTTTTCCAGAAAGAAAGCCCTATTTCAATTAGAGAGAAAAGCTATCAATCTGGTTCCAAGAGTATTTATTGACGAAAGAAAATATGGGTATGGCGGGGGGGGGTGGATAGGAGGAAAGCAGATGGTATCAACAAAGAACATTAAAAAAAATAGTAGAACCAAACATAGATATAAAATTAGGAAGAATTTTTGTATAATAGAGAAATATGAAGAGTTTGAAAACCTTAGTGGGAATCAGACATTCTCAGTGTCCTTAAGTGGTGAAACAAGGCATGTGCAAGTGCCGATTCTATGATCTAAAGTTGGCAGTATATGGTTATTGAACAAGATATGTATGAAAGTATTTCTAAAAAAAAAAGTACCTTTTCCTTCGGGAAACCAGGCTCCTTATAGAAAAAGATAATTTGTTTTGTGAAAAAATTCGAAAGGAGAATAGGGGTGTTGATTTATAGAGGACACAAGCAATGGAATGTTAGCAATGGGATGAAAAGGGGAATGGGAGAAATATAATGTCACATATAAAATTATGTGGTAATATCGATTGGGATTAGTTTGAGGAATTTGCATTTTAAATGGTGGCCAAAACTAACAAGGATGTGCATAGTGATGGCTCTACCTAGTTCCAAAATTGTGAACACATGTATGCAAGGCCCAAGAAGGTCAGCGATCAGGTGATACTTGTGTGTTCCAACTCCATGATTGATGAGAAATTTTTGGACACCTTTAAATTAAACAGAATTGTAGCGTGAGATGATGAGGAGACATCTGCTCTTAAATAAATCATTTTTCTAGGTGTTTTTCAAGATGAAATATAATACTTCTAAAGAAACTCACTGCCTAGAGAATTAGTAATGTTAAGTTCCCAAGTGGTGATTAATTCATGACCACGAATCATTCAGTTGCACTCTTGGTTCTGATATTCCATCTCTTGTTTTCTCATTTGTAGGGCTGTTAGATGTAACTCTATCTGAGTTGGAAATGCCACTACAAAGATATCTCAAAAGTGAGCTAAAAACATTAGCAGATATCTTGTATAATTTATCAACTAGTGATTATTTAGTATGAACTACCTACTCATTTAAAAATGGGTATAAAAATAGAGTACTAGAAGAAATGTATCCAAAATGAAAATGAGACAAAACCCTTGTTTCAAGGACTAAAAAATAAGATACTATTTTTAATTGCCTGTATACAATAGAAGTTTCCATGAAGTTAAAATAAAAATGAAATTAAGTCTTTGGTAAAATTGAGAAATTGATTCAAAATACTATTTTTATAACATCACTCTGTTAACCAAAGGATTATTAATTAAATATTTTCATATAAATTTCAGAAACTCGATATCAGTATCTAACAGTTTGATTTTAACGTCAGTGCCTTCAGTGCTAAATGCCTTATCCCCTTGCTTATAAAACATGAATCATATAAATATTTGTAGATAGCTTGATCTGTTTACAAAATAACTGTATTTTTTACAATAGCATACACAAAGTTTTAGAGTATTTTCCTCCACATTTTATGAAGTTTTTATCTCTGCACTTCAAATCACTGCCTATTGATAAATTAATAGGTTATAATAATGATTGAAATATATTTTGGTAAAAAAACACTCAGGGAGTTCATATCTTTATTAGTTACAAAATTACATTATTTCTAAAGAAAATTCGGTAACACTAAATTTACTGATTAGTTTTTATAAGTTGAAGAGGGATGGAATTAATTTCTTGTTGCACTGCCCCTTTTTATTTGAAACTCATATAATCACTGTCCAAAGAGTAGAAAACTAAGTTCTTATCATTAGGAAAATGGTTTCCATAACCATAATATAAATCAATATGGATAACATATTTATAATATACATAGTTTGACAGAATAATTCAGGACTTGATTTATGTATAGAAATTAGAGTACTATAAAAAGTAAAGACATAAATACATTTTAAAAGCCAACATTTATTAGTATACACTCCATTTACTTCTTTGTAATATGTCAGTTTCATAACATGACATTTGACTCCTAGAGGGATGACACTTGGTATGAATTTAATGTGTTTTCTCAACAGTCACAGACAATTTAACATTCTCAGAATTTATTGTTTTTACTGTGACCATTTAAGATCAAAATTCCCCACAGGAATTTTTATCTGCTACATTAGGATATATAAGTACATTTTTTAAACAAAAGGGATTGTAATAATGATGTCTGAATTTCATTTTGATTGTGACAGATGTTGTAGAGACAAAAGAAGAATTCTAAATTACTTTTTGTTATTTTCATTATAATTTCATCTATCATGTTATTTGAAGTGCCTGTAGTGCAGATATGTAAAGATACAACAAACACATATTCATTGCAAATGTATACACAACTTATTGTTGTATTTATCTTCCTAAAGCCTACCTTAACCTCTGCTGGTTGGATTGATCTTCCTCATTGGTAAAACAAAACAGTAAAATGGTAAACATACATTTACATTTTGGAATCAACAATCAAACATAAACTTTTAGTTACTAATCAATATGAACTTATTCAATGCAATGTGAACCTTTCATTATCTGTTTTTTACTCAAAGAGTTCTCCATGATTTTGTGCAAAACCATTTGTCTTTTCCACTTTTCTTAAGTCTTATATTACAAGTTTTGACACTCCCCAAACAAAGTATGCTACAAATTTGGTTCATTGGGAAATTTTTATCTTTCTTTCATCAGAGGGGCCTTTAGTATCATAACATTACAGATTTTGATGAAGTACAGAAACAGTCTATTCAAACATTTAAAGTTCTCAGCAAGTCCCTGATGATTGTAGCTCAATTGATTTGGCATGGTTCTGCAAAGCAAAAGATCACCATTCAGTTCCCGGTCAGGGCACATGCCTGGGTTGCAGGTTCGATCCCCGGTCGGGGCACATACAAGAGGCAATCGATCAATGTTTCTCTCTCACATCGAAGTTTCTTTCCCTCTTTCTCCCTCTCTTCCCCTCTCTCAATAAATAAATAAATAAATAAATAAATATACAAAAATAAAATAAAATTCTCAGCAGAGTTGTAAGTACTTCAGTCAGCTTTAAAAACAGGTATTTCCAGGTGTTTTAAGCCATAAGGAAAAATCTGAGATAAATCTCAAAAAAAAACCTGAATTTTTTATTCTGCTTTCTCTAATACTGTTTTTACCTTTTTCTGGTTTCTGTGGAAGTCACTGTTCATATAATAATTCAATCTTGCAAACACAAGAGAGAGAAATGGTAGAAAAAAATAGTTTAAACTTGTTAACCTAAAAATAAAAAGCCAAAGTAGAGGCAATAAGTGTTTATTTGAGATCCAAGAATTGCAATCTAGTGGCACAGATCCAGACAGAAACCCAAGTTACATCCAGTTGTGTCCTATTTCAGGGTAAAGGCAGGGGATTTTATGAGAAAAAGGATGAAAAATAATTACATGAATAGAAGAAAGGAATTTCCATTAGCGCTAGCAAGTCAACTTACTATTTAGCTATCTGACTGGTTATTGGTTCTAAAGAATGTCCATAATTATCAGTCCTTGAAGTCAAGGTGTCTGCTTTTTTGTTAGTTTTACAAATAATTGTTTGGAAGACAATGTTGGGTTTTGTTACTGTCAGTGTTAAGCTAGATATTGATAAAGGAAAGATAGCAAAAGGAACTAGATAGTGAGTTTAATAAAATAAGGAACATAGGTCTGCTAGCTCAGCCAGGAAATTACAAGTTCACATTCCAGAGGACCACAGAATTGTGTTATACCAACAGGATTTTAACACTTCTCCTTATCTTCTTCTGTTGCCAGGGGAAGGCAGGTACTTATACAATAAAAGTCAAAATGGTGGAAGGGGAGGTACTTGACCAAAGAGGCCTGTCAATCTAGTCTGGGGAAGAAGGAGATTGCTTGAGAGGTGGGCCCATCTGCTGTCAAAGGAAGCCTAAGAATTTGATTGGTTCTTTTGAAAGGGCACCTGGTTCTTCCCAAACCCAATTTCCTAGATATAATCCCAGGGGAACAAAGAAGCCCTCTCTCTCTCCCACCCAGTAACACACTCACCCTTGCATTCATGTGCTCTCTCACCTGGTATCACGCAACCAGTGGGTCTAGCAGCTACCAGGTCCACAGCAGGCCACGTGGGCTCCAAAGGGAGCAGTGGACTGCAGCTGGAAACACATGCTAAGTTAACCAGATCCTAGAATGGACTGTACTTTAATATGGAGCAGAAAGTCTAGATGTTGGTTTTTGTCTTGGTATTGCTGAGGACACAGTTGGACTTCTTCCGTGTTAGAGCACAGTGATATGGGACATTGGAAACCCAGGGGGCAGCTTCTATTTCCACACAAATAAACCATCTTACCACCCTGCAATTTCCATGTGTGGGTCCCTGGAAGGTTTTCCTTGTGATCACATGGAAGAGCCTAGTTCATATCAACAACAGTTTTGCCCAATCCAAAGCTTATTTTGCTCACTTCAAATGTTCCACATTTTCAAGGAGTAAGATGTGTATGAAACTTCATCTCAAATGGATGTTCTTGCTCCTTTTAAAAATGGCTCCACTTATGTCAACTTTTCACAAAATAAAAGTGCAGTAATGTTTCAGTTTATATGTAATGTATGCTGGTTATTAATTAAAACTATTTGGCTTGCAAACATTATTTTTCTAGACCATGAATGTTTTGTGATACAGTCTCATTCTATCAATAACCAGTGTTGTGGCTGGACCAGCCCTTGTGGTTCTTATTATAATTGCAAGATACCTTTTAGCAATAAAAATCAGGAACTTCAGGAAAAAAAGTTATAACTCCTAGGTCTTGCAAAGCACATGGCACACCTGGAACCACACATGAGGTCAAGGGTTGGGGGATAAAAGGTGTCAGGGAAGTGCATGAGCAGGACCCTGAACCTGGGATTCTACTTGTATTGGGATCAAGAGCAGGGCCTAGGCTTTCCTGGGGTCAGTCTTTGTTAATAAAATCAAAACATAAAAGTTGCCATTTAAAGCATAGAAAGAGACAAAACAGTTAGTCCAAATGATCAGTTAGGAAATCAATATCTTTAAAACAAAGGAGTTTGTGGGTATGGAGGGGTTGGGGGACAGGGTATAGCTTAAGTGTTTTATAACTTAACTATTTATCGAGTTCTGTGGCTGGCAATGTGTTTATTGTAGATAGCCCTCCCTGAAGTGGTTGCCTCTTTGAAGTGGATGTCGTGGCAATAAAAGTTTAATTCAGGCACTTGCATTCCAAAACAAAAAGGAAATAAACAAAACTGTCAGAGCTTACACTAGAATGTAGTTTTAAGTAAAATACTACTAATAGCAAATATATCAATTTGAATACAGTGTAGTTTTCATATTTAACCCATTCCTAAATATGAGTATGCTTTTTATTGCAGGTAAAATAAACATTAATCCAAATGACACAACCCACAGATTTCCAAAGGACCACCGAGACAACGTCCCCCCTCTTCTTTTCCAGCTTATTTTGAGTGAAGGTCTGAAATGTATTTGAGATCTCCATAACTGAAGACCATTAAGCTCACATATGAAACCAAACAAAGTTAGATTTATAAGCTTGCTATAGGAAGAGGGCATACCTAAGTGTGGAACTGAGATAGTCTTGTTTGCTGGGTGACTTAAGGGAGGTAAGGAAGTGGGAGTCTGTTTTGAATTTGATTTTATTAGGAAATAAGCATGTCTTTACAGTTTCTCTTAACAGAAGCATGCTCCTGTTAGAAACTATGAGCTCTAATCTGGCAGAGTATAAAACTGCATAGATAACAAGCATACATTCCACATACTGGTGATTGGAAGTGATAGTTAGAGGTTCCATTCCATTTCTATTCTTTGATTAAAAAACCTGTGCATTCTCACTATAGGATGCATAGCACCATATGTACCAATCACAGGTTTAGTATATATACCAGATTCTGGAAGACATCACCCCACAGGCTGTCATTCTGAGTTCACAGTTTAGCAGAGGCCCTACAGTAATACTGCTGAGTTAGCTGCATCTAGGTGATGCAACATATGCAAACAAAAGAAGATCTTTTGCTTATGTGTCTATTGCGGCCCCATCTTCGCAATGAAGTCAGAGATCTCACTGAAGGATATTATTCTGCTTCACCATGTAATCTTTAATCCTTAAAACCAGGGTGCTGGCAGAGACACTCCAGGGAGGAAAAACAAAACTATTTCTGAGGTAGGTGTCAATTCCAGCAAGAAAAAGTTGTAGTCTCCACCAAAGTAGAAAGAGATCAAATGTAATTAAACTGCCAGAAATAGCTAGCTAGTTGAGAAATGGTGCTGTATCGAAAATTCTGTGTCAGGCTCTGTTAAAGGCACACTGAGTATTAGCAATAGCTACACTGACTTTGATGAAAGAGATTTCATGATGTCCATTCTGGTTAGCTATTGTTCTGTAACTAGACACACAAAAACTAGCATTTTAAAATAACAATCATTTTATTATCAATTACAGTTTCTTTAGGTGAACAATTTCGAAAAGTTTTTACTGGACTATTGTGTCTCATGTACTCATGTCACTGCAGACAGATTGTGACTCAAACTGGGACAGTAGAGGATGGACCAGCTGGGGACTAGCCAAGCATCTCTCTCTCATTATATAGATGTAGGACTCCTTCTCATTGGGCTGTATTGAACTTCCTCACAGTATGACTGGCTCTGAGAAATTAGACTTCTTATTTGGTGGCAGGAGGAACAAAAACAAGAACTCCAGTGAAATTACATTGTTATTTATGAACCAGCCTGGAAAATCACATGTTTTATTTGCTACCTTCTCTTTCCTGGTTGAAAACATTACAAAATTCTACAGTTTCAAATGTAGTGTATTCAATGAGAATAATGTCTAAAATACCAATGTAGAAGAGGAAAAGTTAAGGTTATGGATTGAAAGTATTAGATGATGGCTTTATATCTATACCTACCTATCCATCTATACATATATGAATATATATATATATGTATTTTACATATACATATGTAAGGTTTATTAAACTATAGAAAAGCAAATGCACTAATAAATAGATATAATAGGAGAAATTTTATTAGTATTCATCTTCTATTTACCTCTCCTTCCCCCAAAGCATAGAAAAACAAACATATTGTTTTTAAATAACACACAACGTTGTGTTTTTCTTTTAATAATATTCAATATCTATTCAAATATTCCCACTTCTTTAGTAGTTTTGCAGCACTACACATGATTTAGTTACACATGATTTATTTTTTCTAAGTGTGAACAGGTAGGACATATTTTATTGTAATTTCTTAAGATTAGTTTATATTTAAATGAAACTTTTAATTATCTGATTAAGGGAAAGAGTTGAGCAGAAACAATAGCTTCATTGCATTCTTTCTAATAACTCAAAATGATAGGAAGTTAAAGTGTTTTCATTCCTTTTTATTTTTTTATTGTTTTTCTATTACAGTTATCCTCCTTTCCCCCCACATTGTTCTCCCTTACCCTGCCCTCCCGCAGTCAATCCCCACCCTGTTGTCCATGTCCATGGGTCATTTATACTAGTTCCTTAACTAAACCCTTCCTCGTCATTCCTTTTTACTTTGATTTATTTTCTCTTTAAAAATCAAAAAGGCATTATTCACATATTAGCATTTATTGCCTGAAATAGAATTCAGATATGCATTTGTAATGTTATGTAACTCTTCAGTCCATGTGGACCATTGCAGTTTACTCTGAATCTGGTATGTATATCTGGCTTTTTTTCTCTGGCATGATGTTTTAAAAATTAGTAAATTATATGTAAAAAAAGTGGAAAAATAATGAAAACTTAAGGTTAGAAAACAGAAGGAACTAGAGTAAAGGGGAGTTTTGAAATCGGATAGGACTATTTTGAACAAGATGCTAAAATGGGTGAGAGCAAGCAAAATGCAATGTTTGAATAGTGGGGTGAAATGAAAATAACTCTGGGGAAGGCTACATTAATGTCATTAACAGCTCTATGCAGTGTGTATATAAAAAGATAGAACATGCAAAATCAGAGGCCCTGGTAAAATGTAAAGTTGCTACGAAGTTCCTAAACTATAATGGGGGCAATGCCAATACTACCAGATTAGTAATATTGCTGTTGCGGAAAAGATCATCTGGACTCATGGCTTTGAAATACAATCTGTATGTTTCATCCCAGACCTCTTACCCAAATTCTGATTTCTTATTGCCACTTAAATACTCTACATCCTTAACTATATGTCAATTAGATACATCAAACTCAATATTTCCAAACACTCTCCTCCACACTTGCCATCAAAGTTAATAACAATTTCATTTTTTTCATAAGTCTTGTCAGAAAACTTGATGTCTTCCTTAACTCCATTATTCCTCTCTTATACCTTATATCAGATTAATCAGAAAATATAATGACTCTAATCAAGCATATATCCAGAATCTTACCATTTCTCACCTACACAATAATAATTTCTCAGCCACCACACGTCTCACTGAAAATACAAAGATAACATCCTAATTATTCAATGTAGAAACCTGAGGTATTCCAGGCAGAACAAAGTAAAGGTGCAAATGCAGCAATATACCACCAGAAGCTAGAAAGAGGCAAAGAGAGACTCTCTCCTATGGGATACAGAGATCAAAGTCCAGCCGACACCTTTATTTCAGATATACACCTTCAGAACTACGGGCCAGAAAGTTTATGTTGATTTAGGCTACCTGGTTTGTGGTACTTTGTTACAGAGGTGCTAGAAAACTAATACTGTAAGTTTGTGGTAATTTCTTTTACAGAAAAGAAAACAAATACACAAGGTTTTGTGGAGTAGTCTGATGTCAATTTACTTCTTCCATTATTATTCTGAAATTTTTAGAATATCTTATTTTTTGATGTTTTGAATTTCATAATATTTTCTCATTTTTAACTTAATTCTCTTTGACAGCTACAATTATTTTAAACCCAAAGGACTAGATCTTTTCGTAATTCTTGACAATTCTTGCTTATTATTTCTTCAAAATCTTCTATATTATTCATTTTTTCATTTTTTCTGAAACATCTATAGTTTTTATCCTAAATATCATATATTTAATATTATATGTATATTTTTAATTATGTATATTATGTGTATGTATATTTGTGTACAAAATATATATCATGACAATAATATTAACAGCAAAACACCCAGGTGTCTCATACCCATCTTAGAATTTAGAACAATAACATTAGCTTTAGAATCTCCTGTACACCTCTCCATAACCATTCCTTTGATAGAATCTCCAATGTTGATTATCTGAGAAGAGGACAACTGTTTGTGTCATCTTGTCAGGAACCAAAGTCCCATATTTCATTTCAGAGATTAATTTGAACAATGCATTTCCTCATTCAAAATTAAAATTCCTCATTAACTCTTGGCTACTTCAGATTCTGATTACCAAGGGTTCCCTCTAGGCATAGCATATTTGGCTGCATGGAATTTTAAAAAGTGTGCAGGTAAATTTCCTCATCTCCTTTTTTGATAACCTGTTTAGAGTTTGGTTTTGTGAGTGTTGGAGATTATTTTAAGTACTTTGAGTTCCCATGATAGTTCAAATGATCAACCCAGTATTTCACTTCAATAGAATATTTTTATTGTTTTGATTGCCAATAGTTGCAAAAGTTTGGCAAAGGCTGAGTTCAAGCAATAGATTTGTTTTGTTTACCATGTATGGGAAGTTTAAAAATAATGTTTGAGTACCTTCAATGCATATGAACCATAATTCCCAACACATTTGTCCCTTCATCGCTCAATTCAATTACTTGTATTACCTATATTGTCCACAAATATAGTAGAATTTATATGTTATAAATTAAGTTGAAAATATTAGAATGTCAGTTTAGGATTCAAAATGGTGGGGAACAACCAAACTGCCCCCAGTCTTTATAGTGCATTTAAAAAATAATCACATATCATTTCCACTTTTATTAAAATTAGGTGAAAAATGAATTAATGAGTGGACAAAACCTATGTGGTCCCTTCAAAATTCAATTTCATCGTTAATGTCACCCACCACTTCTACCCCACTGTATCTTCCATCCAGGGTAGATTTAGATAATCCTAATAATGTTTTCAATTTTTCCTGGTTGGGTGTGCACATTTTGATTAATGGAAACAGTATTGTGATATTATTGATATATCATTATGTATATAACTATACATATATAATTATACATAAGAGTTGCATATAACTATAAACATAATATATATACATCTTTTTATACATAAACTTTAAAAAATTTTCATCAGTGTTCCTCTGTGTTTATTTAATCTATCGTTTCTATACATTACCTAACCTCACACTCAATAATAGACACTGGTATTGTCTCCATTTCATTGTTGCCACAGATAGCCTTTTGAAAAACATTTTAGCGAATGTTCTATTATTAAACTATGTGAGAAGTTTTTTGGGGGGGAGTACAGTGTGGGATATATAGTTAGGAGAACAATTGCTAGGAAACATGTTATCAAGATAATTAATTGTACTAAGTAGTGTCAGACTGTTCACTTGAATATTTGTTGCATTCTGCATCCCCAAAAATGAAGGATAATTTTACTTATTTCTGGTTAAGTTTTGTATAAATGCCCTTATCCTCCTGCATCTGACTCTTCAGAATGAAAGGTCTTTGTGTCAGTGTAGGATAAATGGACAAAAGGTAATGTCATGGTTACTGTAACGGGGCACCATGATTCTATGAATGTCTCAGGAGAGAAACAACTTGATATTGGGGAGGGGACACCTTAGACCCTGGATGGAATGAAGAGAGAGAAGCATTTTAAAACTGCCCCTGAGGCCTCTCTTCATGAAGGGAAATACTCTGTTAGGGCTCTCCCAAGCTGAACTCCTAATCTTGCAAGCATCATAAATTTAACTGATGCTAAGTCTGCAATACCCTTCTGGATAATTCTGGACATGACTTGCTTGCTATTCTTCGTCATCTTTCTAAAAAGTGTTATAAAAATTGCAGGAGGTATCTCCAGTTCTTGTGCCTTTTGGGCAAAGCACTTCCAGACGGCTTCCACCCTTCCTCTCTCAGTTATTCCACAGGTGTGAGAAGAAAGCCACTTAGCTGGTGGACACCCTCATTTAACTGTCCTCAGGCAGCAAACCCAAAACAAGGATTATAGTCAGTTACTTAACCTCAACTGGGGACCCTAATACTTACCAACCAACCAAGTTCAAGGCCACCTTAGAGGCACTTTCCAATTGTGCCTCATGTCTGACATAGACACCACTGCTGGGAGAAGGGCAATATTTTAAACACCACTTTCTTACCATGGCTATATGTGTGCTCCCAGAGTTGTACATCTTATGGGGATACAAGCCATGAACTGTCCTGTTTTCTGAACTTTCACCTCAGGGGTGCTCACAAAAACTCATGCATAGATTATGTAGCTCTCAGCTGACTAAGTGAGATTTCTCCAAAATGAGGCTGCCTTTATTTATGTGTATGCTGCAGGCAGTTTTTCCGGTGGTGGGAGTCATCAGTTAGGAGAGTGGGCACAAAGTCAGTCCTGATTTTAGCTGAGGTGCCCAGTGGTACTATTTTGGCCATGGAAGATATTAGGTCAGCTTCAACTCCCTAAATGAGGTAGTTAGAGATTCTAGTACTGCTGAGTGAAAAGGCCAATACAAAAACTTAAAAGAGATAATCATCTGACTCTATTGATTAAACCTTGATAATTAATATGTTTTGTTCAACAGGTTGAGTCTGGGATCTGGGAGACAGGGTTAAGATCAATAATGATGGTTGACTCACCCTGTTGGTTCTAGTCCTGATCATAGTGGCCTTTAATTAGATGCCGTATGAAGCAAATGGCATAGATTTGGTCCCAGCTCTTGTCAGTCAGATTAATCAGAGTGATTGATACAGTGACATACACATTAAAAATTCACCAGAGGTCAAGACAATATTGAAATAAAACGTGAATATTGTGGAGACATTTCTCCAGGGGTCTCTTGCATTTCTACATGTCTTATGAGGAGAGACACTGACAGCGTTTGTTCAAACAACATTTTCAAGGATGTTTATACAGCAAACAACCTTGGAAAAACGTAGATTGTATCTCCCATTGGAATAAAAGACAGATTTATTTGCTAGTCCTGATAAAAGGTTCGGCAAGTTTGTTTATAGAACCGTATGATGAATTTGGGTTTCAAGCTCAGAGAGTTAGTCAGTTACAATGTAAACCTGCTGTGTATTCAGTATCCGCTTGTGTCCTCTTCCACCTCACTTGAGCTACTGGGGCCAACATAAATTAATACAAATATGAAATTAATATTGTCTTCTGTGCTATGAGTAATAGATTATTCAACTCTGACCAAGGAGTCTCAAGCTATCTTCCAGTCAGCATCCACAAAGTCACTTTGTTAACTTCTAAGTAGGGTAATATCTCAGACACCTCACAGTTCATGACTTTACCACAGGTTTAGCAGATGTCCGTGGAAAAATAGTGCTCTTTTATATCAAATGAACAAACAAGAAAAACAAGCAAACAAAAACTCATAGACACAGACAATGGTCTGATGACCACATGAAGAAAGGGCAGTAGGAGTTAGTAAAGGTAAAAAGGGTCAAATATATAGTGACAGAAGATGATATGACTTAGGGTGGTGGGCACACAATGCAATATACATATCATATCATGTATTATAGAACTGTACGTTTGAAAACTATATATCTTATTAACCAATGTCATCCCAATAAATTTATTTAAAAATAATTAAAATATAAGGCAGAAATAAAAGTTGTACTTATGGTAATATTTTCAATGTCTATTAGACTACTAAAACTTTTTAATCACATTAATGTTCATAATTGCAATTTTAGAAGTAACTGGCTTTGTCATTCTTAATTTTTGCTATTTTCAGAATAAAGGCAATCCTAGCCTTTTTCACATACTAAAATATTCATTTTTATATAAAAAATAATATTATTCTTACACTTACTCTTTTGTCTCCTACTATTGGACTGAATTCATTTTTAAAAGTATAACCTGCATTGCTAAATTCATAGATGTGTTATATCTCATAATATCAAAACTAATACCAAATAAACTCTCCTTTTATCAATATGATTTATTCCATTAATAAGATAAACTCATATGGTACATTACAAAGATAAAAAAGGGAAAATAAATTCTGGTGTTTATAAACAGAATTACTTGTTTTACTATTAGTTTATTTTTATCTGTGAATTTTTATATTCTGATCATTTTATTATCTTTATTTTTAATTTTATTTTTTGGTTATTCAATTACGGTTGTCCCATTTTTCCCCCATTGCTCCCCACTCCCAGCCCATCCCTTCTCCCACAATTATATCCCTCCCTGTTGTCCATGTCCATGAGTCATTCATATACGTTCCTTGGCTATTATCTTAACCAGATATTTTACAGATATGGAAAAGCTTTTGAAGGAAACATGTAGGAATACTAAAAAAATACAACGTGGACTCAATTTAAAATTTTTATATTCTACAGCAATGTCTCTAGAAATCCAATACACTCAGCATCACTTTCCAGACATATTTTTTTTCTAATCCATACACAGTGATGCCTGAAAAAGAAGCATCCTTCTTCTGTGTTCATTTACATGTATTTACTCAATGAATATTAAATTAACATGACATCAGTAATTTGCAGCTGTACAAATAAATGTCTTATTCAAAGAATGACGACCCAGTTTTGAAAAAAAATAGTTTGTTATTTCTTATGCTCCTCCTTATGTCATTTTTGGTATTATATGAAATTATGTTGAATAGTATAATTGTGATATTCCTTTGCTTGGATGATACTTTAATAAATTGAACATATGCAAACTAGTTTTTCTAAATTAAAAACAATTTTGTAGTTTCAATTAAAATTTTTTATAAACCTCATCATGTCATGAACTAGATATTAAGCATGCAAACAACAGAATATGCATTTGGAATGATTTTGAACTGTCCCAAAATATGATGATGTCAAGAGAATCAGGGTCACCTTTTTCTATTATTCTAAGTTGATGGTTAGCAAGCAATTATGTATAAGCACGGAAACTCTATATATATTCATTCTGTAAATTTTCCATTTTCTTTTCAATTCATTGTATTTGTCAAATACAAAGTTTAAACCAACTAAAATACAGGAAAAATTATTTTATGTTGTAGAAAAATGTAGGAAATTATTTAAGATCACTGATGTTAGAAAAGTAATAATGCTCATTTCTTCTAAGGCAAACCTAATGAGCATCTAGAATAAGAAGATAAATTAATATAATATTTGAGAATATATTCAAGTTTACTAGATACCATTAATTAACAAATGAGAAACTGCTGTAACTATTTCAAAAAAGAGAAGATACATGTATAAAATTATGTATTATAAATTGTTTACCACTTTTTAAAAAGTCAAAAATATTTAGGTAAAAAGCAAGAAATACAACATTAAAAAGGCAGTAGAGCATACTTTGGGCTTTTAGTTCAAGTTTTAGGCTTCAAATAAAAAAAATTTTTCATATCAAATCAATTGTGTATAATATACCAGTCTTTACATCCAGTTTACATTCACAGGTAGCTTCTAGTGCTATCAAAAATCAGTATGAGAAAAAAATGTAATTTAAAAATGATCCCATACTAAACCCTACCAAGAGTTATTTATCCTAAATTAAAAACAACTAGTGTGTGTCATGGCGAACAACAGATTGTTTTAAGAATGATGAATGCATACAAAGGCATTTGTATTTCTTTTTTAATGTATATTTTATTGATTATGCTGCTATAGTTGTCCCAATTTTTTCTCTTTCTCCCCCTCAGCTTGGTACCCCGTTCTCTCCAGCAATCCCCTTCCACTTGGTTAATGTCCATTGGTCATGCATGCAACTTCTTTGGCTTCACCATTTCCTATACTATTCTTAACATCTCCCTATCTATTTTGTTCCTACCAATTATGCTTCTTAACCCCTGAACCATTTCTCTGTTTCTTCCCCTTCCTCCTCCCAGCTGATAACTTTCCAAATGATCCCCATACTTATGATTCTGTTCCTCTTTTGATTGTATACTTAGTTTGTTTTTGTTTCTGTTCTTATTTTTTAGATTCAGTAGTTGATAGTTGTGGGGTTTTGTCATTTTAATGCTCATCACTTTGATGTTCTTTTCCTTAAATAAGTCCCTTTGACATTTCATGTAATAATGGTTTGATGATGATGAATTTCTTTAGCTTTACCTTGTGTGGGAAGCTCTTTATCTGCCCCTCCATTCTAAATGATAGCTGTGCTGGATACAGTAATTTTGGTTATAGGTCCTTGTTTTTCATTACTTTGAACATGTCTTGCAAGTCCCTTCTAGCCTGTAAAGTTTCTTTTGAGAAGTCAGCTGATAGTCTTATGGGAACTCCTTTGTAGGTAACTCTGCTTTCTCTTGCTGCCTTTAAGATTCTATATCTTTAAACTTTGGAATTTTAATTATGATGTGTCTTGGTGTGGTCCTCTTTGGGTCCAACTTGTTTGGGACTCTCTCTGCTTCCTGGACTTGTATGTCTATTTCCTTAAATTAGGAAAATTTCCTTTCATTATTTTTTCATATAACTTTTCAATTTCTTGTTCTTCCTCGTCTCCTGGAACACCTATGATTTTGATTTTGGTACATTTAAAGTCATCTCAGAAGTTCCTAATCTGCTCCTCATTTTTTTGAATTCTTGTATATTGTTTCTGTTCTGGGTGAAAGTTTATTTCTCCCTTTTGTTCCAAATTGTTGATTTGAATCCTGGTTTCCTTCCCATCACTGCTGGTTCCCTGTATATTTTTCTTTATTTCACTTGGTACAACCTTCATTTCATCCTTTATTTTGTGGCCATACTTAATCATTTCACTGAGCACCCTGATTACCAGTGTTTTGAACTCTTCATCTGATAGGTTGGCTGTTTCCAGTTCATTTACTCTTTTTTTTTCTGGGGTTTTGTTCTGTTCTTTCATTTGGGCCATGTTTCTTTATCTCATCATTTTGGCTGTCTTGCTGTGTCTGTTTCTGTGTATTGGGTAGAGCTGTACTGAGTCCGTGTCTTGGCAGTGCAGCCTAATGTAGTAGGTGTCCTATAGAGAGTCCAGTGGTATAGCCTCCCCTATCACCCAAGCTGGGTACTCGAGGTGCACCCACTGTGTGGGCTGAGTACATCCTCCTCTTGTAGTTAAGTCTTGGTTGCTGTTGGCAGATCAATGGGAGGGATTTACCCAGGCCAGGTAGCTGCAAGGATTGGTGGTGACCACTGACCAACAACCCTCTGTGGAGGATAAGCTGTGTAGTAGCAGGGTGGTGGTGCTCGAACATGATCTATAGCTGTCCATTGTGTGTGCTAGCCCTGAGGTTTCCCAGGAGTTGCAGGCCAAGGTCAGCTCCCAACTGTGTTTTTCCTGGGGCACCCTGCCTAACCTATAAAGCAGTCTGAGATGGCTGCTACTTATACTGAGCTCGGAGATTCCCAAGTGAAGCCAAGCTTTGAATCTAAGCTGGCTGCTGCTAGTGCCAGGTGTTTATTTGATAGGACTTAGGAAGTTGTGAAGCATGCGTCAAGACCAACCATCCATATGGAAAAGAAGCTTGAGTGGGCCCTTAAGTTGGGTGGGGCAGAATCTCTGGGGATCTCCAATTTGGTTCAGTGTTAGCTAGGTTGATGGAGTCTCAGATATGGCACCAGCTTGCCGGCTCTGTGTGGGGAGGGTTTAGAAAAGATACAGTGGCCTCTACTCACCTTGATGCCAGACACTTCAGTTTTTCCCTGTATATCCCTAATGGCTTTCAAGCTGCTACCCTTGTGCTGGAGCTCAGAGGGAGTGAGTCTGAGTAGGTGATTCCATGTGTGGGTTCTTTAAGAGGAAATGCTTGGGGCTCCAGAAGTTTGTTCCATTGACTCAGTTCACTCATTTTTGCTGCCATATGGACCACCTACGCAAGGCACGAAAGGAAACTCAACAGCTTCCACATGAGGTGCCTGCGACGCGTCCTGCATGTCGCCTGGCAGGATAAAGTCCCCAACACCGAGGTGCTGAAGCGAGCCAACATGAGCAGTTTGCATGCAGTTCTTAGTGAGAGACGCCTCAGGTGGCTCGGCCATGTCAAAAGAATGGATGCAGGCCGTATCCCCAAAGACCTCCTCTACGGCGAGCTAGCAGAAGGCAAGAGGATGACAGGGCGCCCAAAACTGCGGTTCAAAGACATCTGCAAAAAGGACATGACACAATGCTCCATCAATCTCAACACATGGGAAGTTCAAGCAGACGACCGCCTAGCCTGGAGGCTCGCGGTCAGGCAAGGTACATCACGCGCAGAGGCTGCGCGCAACGAGGAGGCGGTCCAGAAAAGATCGAGGCGGAAGCAGCGTCAACAGCAGCAACAACGGCCATCTGCCTTCACCTGTAACAAGTGTGGCAGGGATTGTCACTCCCGAGTCGGACTGCACAGCCATTCTCGGCGGTGCAGATAGACTCTCAGGAAGCTACGCCATCGTCTCTCGAGACGGACGGCTGCCGACGACGACGACGACGATGTTGGGGAGACTTATCTTCCTGGCACTGGAATCCTGGACCTGGGGCCTGGTGTGGGGCTGGGACTCCTCACTCCTGAGATATCCCTCCTGAATTTTTATGTGCCACACATGGGTGAGAGGCCAGCCCATTCCTCACCTGCACTCTCCTACTCCTCTCGATGAATGCAGTTTCTTTAATTCCATATTTGTCAGACTTCTACTCAACTCAATTTCTGATGGATCTGGCTGATGGTCGTTCTATATTTTAGTTGTAATTTTGATGTGGTTGTGTGAGGAGGCAAGTTGTGTCTGCCTATGCTGCCATCTTGACCAGATCTCCTGGCTCTGTATTTCTAGTGCAGCGATTTTCATCCCTTTTCATCCCATAGCACATAGCTAATCACTAAAATTCTACAGCACACCAAAATAATGCTATATGTTTTTGTCAATCTGATGAAAAATAAGTATAATTTTGATTCATTCATGCTGGGTAACTATTGTGTTGGCTGTTGTCACTTTTATATTTGACAACCTAAGGGAAAAGAAGTCAGTGTTTCTGACTAAATAATCAGATATGTATGTTTTGAAAATTCTTGTAGCACACCAGTGTGCCTGACACAGTGCACTGGCTGAAAATTGCTGATCTAGTGTATAAAAAATAAAAATGAAAACAAAGATAAAGGAAATGTTCCCTGATTCTAAGAATATCTGCATTGGTAAAAATAGATTTAATTATAATTTGAGTTTCCTTGTTTGTGCTCATGTAAAGTCATAATCATGAGAGAAGCAACTTCAAATGTTGAATAAGAATGTTCATTAAAAAAAAGTGTTACATTTAGACATTTAATACTTCTTTTTATATTCTGCACAATACTTGCCAGGCCAATACTCAACTTATAGCCCTAATTTACTGCTTTCATTCAATCATGGGACTAGCTGCTCTCTATTGTCAATAAAATAACTTTAATATCTTAACCCTTAGCCTATATTTTTGGATGTTCCCTTGTTCTTGCTCCAAGAGCCCACACAATGATTCAACACTTACACAGAACTTTTCTTTCCTTTTTAAAAAATGTTATCTATATTCAGCACATACAACAAACAAAATGTTGAAAAATATGGATGGAGGTAATTTTCAAGTCATTTGAATACTCTAGACGTTATGTGTCCTTACTTGAAGTCATTATATTTAAACAGAAAAAAAGGTGATATGGTTTCAAAATGCAGAACTATAGTTTGTTAATAAGAAACATGTATAAAGGGGAAAAAGTAAAAATAAAATATAGACCTACATAGGGTTTACTTCAACTGAGGATAGATGGATAATGGAGACAAGTTGGAAAGTATAAATGGAAAAGCACAAGGATACACTATAAAATTCCTATGTGACAAGCAGCTCTATGAAGAATTCAGGTATGAATTACCATAGTGCAAGCTAAGCAGCTAAAAGCTTTGGAAGGAGACAATATGAGTTGTATACTACTTACCAGTTAGTGAAAGACAAATACCATATGATCTCACATATAATAGGAATCTAATGGACAAAATGAGCAAAATAATACCAGAGGCATAAAATCATGGAATAGACTAACAGCTATAGGAGTGAGGTGGGGACTCTTTGAAAGAAGGTGAAAGGATCAGTCAAATAACATATATGAAGGACCCATGGAAATGGACAATGGTGTGGGGATCTACCATGTAAGTGGGTGGAGGGCAGGCTGGAGAGGGGGCAAAGGGGAAAAAATTGGGTCAACTATAATAGTATAAACAATAAAGCATTAAATTAAATTAAATAAATTACCAGAAACAAAAAAGAAATGAAGATGAAGTATACTGGTACCCAGCCCAGATCTAATAAATTAAGAGGTAATATCAAGGACAGGGAAAATATTTTAAAATATTTTAGCTTAACTACTTCATTGTTCTTGAAATAATAATTGTCATTGAAAAACACATGTCATAAAAAGTTAATAGGCACAAGTCACAATTTTCCTAAAAGCAAGAGACATGCTAAAGTATAAAATATTCAACACATATCAAAGATAAAAATAAAGAAAATTAACCAAGTACCAGAAAAAAAAATAATAAATTCAGAAAAATATATGGAAGATGATGCTCTAGTTTTGAATCAGATACAGATCTTGGAGAGTGTAGGAACATGTGAATTTTTTTATAGCCCTATAGTTTCCTTTTCTGGCTCCATTAAGCAGAAATTTAAATTGCCATCTCAGACTTCAAAATATATTTTAAAGCCATTGTTTTAGGATGACTTTTCTTTTACATAAGAAAAAAGTTGAGTGAGTTTTTATCTTTGAGAATGTGTTGCTGTTGAGAAAGGGGTAGAAAACATTCATAGAGAGATAAAGTTAATTCATTCCAATGGGATAATAGACCAATCCGAGTCTATAGGAATCTACATATATAGCAAGATTCCTAGCTGATTCTTTGGTACACTAAAGTGTACATAGTCGTGACTTGGGGATATAGTACAATATAATAAAAGGATTCTATTCCAGATAGGTTAGCTCAAACTGACTTTAAGGAAAAGAGAGTTTATTCTATTCAATTCCCTACTAGCTCTGTTATTTGTAATGTGAAATAAGATTATATAGTGTCCACTTCTAAATAGAAGCAGTAAAACAATTTCTTTCAATACAAAGGCCTAATAAAGAAATTGTTCCAATAAGCCTATTTTGTTTAATGTTTTTATTTATATTACAATGGGACAAGAAGATAAGTCAGTGTCATTTTAAAAAATATGGTAGTTTCTCAAAATTCATTATTGAAATAATATATACTTCATAATTAAGACAAATTTATATGTTATTTCTATAGACAATTTGAGAAGTAATTTAATTGCTTTTGTGAGTTCTTTCCTTTCTTCTAGGGACTGTTCAATGTACCAAAGACATTATCTAGGAAGGAGTTTTGATTTTCACTAGCTTAAACAATGAATCAATTCAAAATAATTATGTGGATTCTGAATCTGAGGTATTTACTGAGTAATATAGGCCCTCTCTGTGCCTTGTTGGATTTACTTTCCAACATGTGACAGCAATAAGTGGTTAAAATCAGGATTTGGGGTTAAAAAACCATTCTAATCTTCCCCTGTATTCAGAGAAAAACTAAATATTGAAAGTTGGATTGTGTTGGAGCACATGAGTTTCTCTTCTGGAGGGAATTTGAATTTTGGTCATGAACACTTAGAGCACATCTGGTATACAGGATAAGTAAAATGATAAGTCATTAGGCAAACTGCAGAGAGTCGCAATGGAGCATGTGCCCATGCGTGGATATGGGGAGTGCACTCTGGAGTAGCGCTGAGGCATGTTTGGCCTGCTGCTTTCATTTGTCCTACATGGTTTGTTAAGCAAACACAAGAACAGGGGAATCTTGTTTGTCTGAGTGTGCCAACGCTACCATCAGGCACTTCACCCATTCTTTCCAGCCCCCAACACTGCGAGAGCTGCAGATGCTAAGTGTTGGCTGTTGCACCGAGGTAATAAACATGGCTCAGGAGCCAGAAAGGATTGTGAAATACAACAATGTAAACTACAGATGCTGCACTGGAAGAATGCACAGAGGTGGAAAAATAAAGCCGAAAGAATATTAAACAGGCCTAAAATATTCATAGAAAGCAAAAAATAAAACTCACCCTCTCGGATATCTATGTAAGCAAAAGTTTTTGTATTTAAATACACTATGGGCAAGTGATATCAGTAGTGCTGTGAATTGCATGATAATAACTGAATGTATAGAGGAGAAAAACTGTCACCTGTGTGGGAAAATGGTTTGCCAAGCCACAACATAATTTGAAGCAGGACTAGAATTATAACCCAGACCTCATAATTCCTAGTCTAATTCTACTTTCACTGAAGCACGCTGCGTATCTCCCACCAACATGCTCTCTTCAGCACCAATATCACTCACATTAGTTGCTGTTCAACATGCTATCGGATTATTTTCTCACTAAATTCAAATTATCACTTGATGTTTTGGTAGTATGTGAAATGAGCATGCCAATTTTTGTTAAATTTCTCATTTTATTAAACATATTGTGATAGCAGTTTTAAAATTATAAAATTGTTATATTAAAATTATAATTTTTCCTGCGATAATATTCCTATTATTTACCCCTTTTGTTGTTGTGTATTTTATTTTTTTAGTTCCTTAAAAAACTGGATATGCTGTGTTCTTAATCCTTTTAAGGAATATTAATGAAATTTTAAGAAGTCTCTTCCATTCTTTATATTACCTCAATGCTATCTGTGTTTCAGTTTTTATACCCTGACATTTCTCTTTCTGCTGCTGGCTTTCTCCAAATACTTGTTAATCCTTAATTAGTATTTCATAGTTATATATGACAGGCTATGTTGATTAGTATAAATATTGTTATTTTATTCTTGGAATGTTGCAAACAACTTAGTTTTCTTTGCACTGTATGAGGAATAAACCTAAGCTCTGAAAAAAAAATGGGTAGGTTCTAAGTAGAGACAGCCTCCCATTTAAGGTATTCTATTAAGGAGATGCTTAAGACCTTCCAACTCACTATAATAATAACGATGCTGCTCTTGTGTTGACACACTTAATATTTATTTTAAAACTGAGCGGCACCGAATTTCTTTCTTTTTTTTCTTTCTAATTTGATCATTGACTACTGTCTTAACCTCTGTCTGCTGTCCAATTGTCACACTAGTCCCTTTATGTGGGTTGGTTATTTGGGAAGTATTTTTTGGATTTAGCCAGAGGCAAATACTATAGCCAGTTGCTCCTTGTAGACAGAAATCATATATTTTCAAAGATAGTTCTTTAATCCATTACCCTAATTTAGTTTCCAATAGTCCATCACTATATTCAGATTCTCTACGCATTCTCTTCTGTGCAAAATTAGAGTTACACGTCCTTCCCAGATGTCTCTGCCAATAAATTATCTGCTCTTTCTCTTCAGAAATCTGTCAGTGTTTCTCTTCTGTTGATGACACTATTACCTATTTTAATATGAATATAAATTGATCGCTCATATTATTACTATTATACATATATATAAACTCTTACTTCAATTAAATTGTATGAAGGAGAAGAGGTAAAAAATGTGTTCTGCCATCTTGAATTAGATAGTCATTTGCTTTTACCTTTATTTTTAATGTTTTGATCATGCATTTTTAAAAATTCAAATAAATCTGTCTTTATTTTTAGTTTCTGTCTTTGTAGTTTTTATTAAGATTTTGCCCTGTCTAACCATGTACATTAGTTTCTTATTATTAATTTCATTTCAAGGTTTTATCATTTTTTAAATTTTTATATGATGATAAAAACCTAATGGGCATGAATGGAACTGGAGAGCATTATGTTAAGTGAAATAAGCCAGGTGGTGAAAGACAAATACCATATGATCTCACCAAATACAGTACCTAATGAACGAAACAAACAAACGAGCAAAATAGAACCAGAGGCATGAAAATAAGGAACAAACTGACAGTGATCAGAAGGGAAGAGAGAGAGGGAAAAGGGGGAAAAGAAGGGGAAGGTTCTGGTCAAGGAACAGGCATAAATGATCCATGGACATCGACATCAGCGTGGGGATTGGTTGTGGGAGTGGGGTGGGGGTGGGGCAGGGGAGAGCAACGTAGGAATTGGGACAACTAAAATAGAACAGCAATAAAAAGAAGAGCAAAAATATATAATGGGCAAAAAGATAATAATAATGGGTATCAACATATGATTTACCTATTTCCACCTAAAGGAAGAAAAGGCTAAAGTTCTAGAGTATATTGTGTAATAATAAAGGATAGGACCAAGGTAGTGTGGACTTGGGTTTTCAGTAGATTATACAGTAATGAGAAAGCGACTAAAGCATTTATGAGACATCACAACCTTACAGTTCTTTCAAGTGGCATGAATTATAATCAGTGTAAATAAACTGAATATTTAAAAATCTATATGTTTACACCCTCTATCTTGGCATGGCTTCCTGAGAGAAAACTTCAGAGATAAGAAATGTTGGTTCCCATTCCCTGATTTCACCTGTGATCTGACTTGGTGATGATCATCTTGCTGGTTTGTTTGATCTTCTTATTCCCTGCTTTTACCAAAACAGATCAAATAAATCTAAAGGAAGAGCCACTATATTGACCATACTGGATTTTTGCCTTACATTCTGATTCAGGAATTTTGGATTCTGTGGAAATATAAAGAATATGTTTCATTTAATATATTTATGCCATGACTTTTTTTAATTTATCATGACATCTTATTAATTTTTCCTTTTCATATCTTTTTTATATATCAAATATTTAGTTTAATTTGGTTTATATATGGCACATTAAAATTACATGCTATGATTAATATTTTTATTAAAACTATATTTTAGGACAGTTTAATATTCACAGCAAAATTGAGGGGAAGATACAGAGGCTTCCCATATGCCCCCTGTCTCAACACAAAATTATCTATTTAAAACTTTCTTAAGAATCCTTATTTCCCTCTCCTCACCCTCACCTCCCCTCCATCCCTGTATAGAAAACCTGCACTCAGTTATACAAGGTCTGTTCAGAGGTATTCAGCCATATAATATGAAAAATAGAGACATTTATTGAAGAAGATACAAGATACAAGAAACATTGTATGTAGGACAATGACGCCTCAGTCCCCTTCAAAGTAGGTACCTTGGGACCTCACACAGTTCTTCCAATCGCCATCGGCTGCCCCATTGTATTTTCCTGAATTTCATCAATGGTCTGAAATCTTTTCTCATTAAAGGGTGATTTTAGTTTTGGGAAAAGCCAGAAGTCACAGGGTGCCAGATCTAGGCTGTAGGGGGGCTGAGTCACCTGCGTGATTTGATGTTTCTGTAAAAAACTCTTCACGAGATGTGATGCATGAACAGGCATGTTGTCACGATGAAGCTTCTACTCACCAGTTGCCCATAGCTGTGGCCTTCTGAATCATCCAGATAGTTTCCACAGAGGAATGTTCAACCTTAACATAAAATTTGGTGTAGATTCGTTGCTCTACTTGCTCAATCATTTTGAATGCAACAGTCACATGGTACACATGCTCACTCAACAGTGTCTATGGCACCAATGCACCAAATGACTAGTATAGTTAAGTCATCACTGTTGATGCATGTGCGTTCCAACCCACTCTCGTAAGCTTCCAGGTTACATCAATATTGTACAAACTGTTATCATTATTCAACAGTGGCTGGGCTTTTCCCAGACAGTCTTGAATATATAACAAGTGCTATAGTCAGACTCTCTTCTAATATCTCCTTTTATTTTTTCTGTTTTTATGCTCTTGTTTTTGTGTCTTTATGTATTTTCATTTTTGAAAATAAAGCAAATTTCTTTTAAACTTAACTAAGTTTATAAAGAAAAAAATTTTCTATTAAAGCTCTAATCTAGCATTTAAGAATATTATTAATATTACTTGAAGGGAAATTCTGATTATCAGTAATATCATAAATGAAACAAAATCTATTGGCCAATCCCACATATACTCTCTGATTCCTAGATTATGATGATGTACACTAGAAAGTTCAGGGCCGATGACTAATAGTAAAATAGTTTACATATGCATTTCTTCTATCAAAATAATAGCTTATTTTTCTGCCATTTGCAGTCAATAATTACACAGACATTTAAATCTTCATTTACTCCTGAAATGTTGGCAAAGTACACCATACTTCATATGTCTTTTACTTTCCTTTCCCTTGTCTACTCCTAACACATACCTACTTTATCCAAAGTGCTTTTCTTCTTGATATCTTTTATGATTCCACCTACTCATCAGCTGTTGTAGGCAGAGATATGGAAAGTATTCTTGACTCTTTCCTTTTTTCAGCTCTCAGCTTTTAATTTATTAATCAGTGAGACAGCTGTGTCATTCAAATCTGTGCACTTTTTTTTACATTGCTTTCATTTAAGATTATACCATAATTTTTCTCATTTTCTGAGCAGTTTCTTATATTACTCCTTATTAAATAATTTCACACACTGCAGCTATGAACAGTTTCTTTCTGAATTATTTTAACCCATAATTAAAATATATTAGTCATCAATAAAATTATTTTTTCTGAGCATATCACTATAAAGGTTTAATCAATAAAGTGGGTTTATCTTGTTTGTGTTTATAGATTTTACTATATGCCCTTTTTATTTCTGTAACTTTATGAGTACCTGCAAGCTAGCAACTAATTTTATTAAAGTTGAGGTATCTTGTGCAATGGAATCAAGCGTTAATATAGAGTATATATGTTTTTACTAAACATATCTTCAAAGCTGTCAAGTAGAATTTATTTCATTATATTTTGGGGTGGGGAGGTGACAGGATGGAGCAAAAAAGAAAAAGGATTCATGGACACAGACAACAATGTGTTGATTGCACAAGGAGTTGGTGGAGGTGGAAGAGGGTATGAGGGATAAATAGTAATGAAAAAGACAATAAAAATAAAATATTTTTAAAAATTTATTTCAGTTTTTAAACATTTGGGTATATTTATTTTTAATGTGTTAAGATAAATGAAACTGCCATTAAAATTCTATGATATTTCAGAAACAGCTCCATGGTGATATTACATTTAGGGGTAATTCAGGCATAAAGAAAAATAAGCTATATGGCCCTAGCTGGTGTGGCTCAGTGGATTGAGCACAGGCATGTGAACCAAAAGGTTGCTGGTTCAATTTCCAGTCAGGGCACATGCCTAAGTTGTGGGCCAGGTCCCTGGTTGGGGGTGTACAAGAAGCAATTGATCAATGTATCTCTCATGCATTGATGTTTCTCTCCCTCTCTTTCTCCCTTCCCCTCTCTTTAAAAATAAATAAATAAAATCTTTTAAAAAAGAAAAATTTCTCTAAAAAATAGGGCATATTTTCTAGAAAATTTTGCATGGTAACCTTGCTCATATGTATAACATAAAAAATTCTCAGGAACTAAACTATCCAGAATAATGATAAGATGGGTTTGGGAATAAAATTAAAGGTATTAATTTTGCATCTCTTCAGTTTTAAGAGATTATTGCTTATATTTTTTATGATCTGTTAATAAAGGTATAACTTAATTATTTAAATTTGCAGAAATAAAATATGACCTAATATGCCTCATTTCTTACTTAATGATGAGCTGTATTGCTTTCCCATTATTTCTTCCTATAACTTGTGAAATTATAATATCAGAAACTAATATTACTGTTGCAATTTTATTATAATAGTATTTGTACATTCTAGCAAGACTATTCATTTTATAATATTTTAACAAACTGAACTTGAAAATCTATTTTGAAGATGTTCTTATCATGTTAGGATCCATGGGGAATAAGTACATTTTAGTTTTCAAATGCTATTTTAGTCCTATAACTTTAATGTCCTTTCCCTTAAGTAATTTTAACTAATGAGATATATTGCTTATTAACAAAAAATATGTAAGTAACAGTTTTTCCCCTTGAAGATTAATATTAAGTGACAGTAACAAAAATGTACTCAGAATGAAGTATTGTAGAGAAGGGAATTACAAGAAAAGAGAATTCCAGATGTCAGCTGCTTTTGACAAAGAAACAAAAGCAATTTAATTAAGAAAGGAAACTGTTACAGGAAGGGGGGTGTCCAAAAACCCCCAGAGCTGGCTGGGGGATGGGGAAAAGGAGGCAGCTTTCAGGATGCCTTCACATGCCTGGGGCTAGGGGTTGGTGTCTTTGTTACACAAATGGCTTGGATGTTTCCAAGGCCTCAAGGAGATGGGAGGGGTCTTGGATGGGGGGGATGGTATGGAAAGAGCACACAGAGCCTGCGTGAGGTTCTCTGAATGGTCAGAACTGGGTATCATGCCCATTGCATCACAGGACACAGTTAGGGATTTAAAAATAAGCAGCAGACATTTTAACAGGGCTGACCATGCCATTTTGAGGAGGGGACTGACCATGTGGCTATGAGAAGGAAGAATTCTATGCAGTTTACAAGGAGGCTGAGAATCCACAAGGTTCTGGATTAAAAGCTGGTGAGCACCTTAACACAGACAAGACCTCCCCCAATCAGAAATGAATGATTGGCAGCTACCGGTAAAGCTGAACTGTGTCTAGGAAGTAGGAAAATGGTATCTCTAACTTTTCTAAAACTAGCCTGGTTTGGTAGGGGGAGGCAGAACTATGTGTTTGTGGGTGTTTTAAGGAAAATAAGACCTAACAGCAGAAATCCACAAATAATCTAAATCTATATAACTATTAAATAAACATTTCTTTTTCTTTTCACTAAAAAAAAAAAAAGAAAAGAAATGAAAGGATAGTTTATTTTCAACAAATGAATCTGGGACACCTGTACATTCATATGTAAAAATAAAAGTAGAAAAATTAAAATTAAAAAACATCTAAACACAGACCTTACCACTGTCAAAATTAACTGAAAACGGAACACAGGCATAGCTGAAAATTTAGCCAGCATTGGGTTTGGTGATAACTTTGAAGGTACGACACTAAACATGGCATATGAATAAAAAACATTTCTCCACTGCCAAAGGCAGTTACAGGACTGAAAAGACAAGCCATACATTGGGAGAAAATATTTGCAAAACACACATCTGATCTCAACTGGTATCCAAAGTATGCAAAGCACTCAATAATATAC
This sequence comes from Furipterus horrens, assembly GCF_987537825.1. Taxonomy (NCBI): domain Eukaryota; kingdom Metazoa; phylum Chordata; class Mammalia; order Chiroptera; family Furipteridae; genus Furipterus; species Furipterus horrens. The sequence goes on from NW_028327171.1 coordinate 178,273,866, forward strand.
AAAATATACCAAACAAAAAATAAATCCTACTTCAAAAGTAAGAGAACAAGTGACCCCATTGAAAAGTGAACAAAAGATCTGGACCTCACCAAAAAAGCTATATGGGTGTTAATTAAGCATATAAACAGATATTCAACAACATATAATGCTATGGAATGGGAAATTAAAACAATAAGATACACTACACACATATTAGGTGGACTAAAATTTAAAACACTGATGACATCAAATCTTGGTGAGGATGTGGAAGGCAAATTGTACAGCCCCTTTGGTAGACACCTTGTCAGTTCCTTGTAAAACCAAACAAACTCTTAATCACATTATCCAAAAATTGTGTTGCTTGGTATTGACTTTACCCAACTGAACTGAAAATTTATATTCTCACAAAAACCTGCACACAAATGTTTACAGCAGCTTTATTCATGATGTCCAAAACTTGAAAGTAATTGAGATATACTTCAGTAGGTGAATAGATAACCAAACTGTATTATATTACAAAATGAAATAAATATTCAGCATGAAAAGAAGTACACTCTCAAGCCATAAAAAGACACGGAAGAAACTTACATGCATTTTTTCTGAGTGAAACCAGCCACTTTGAAAAGGCTGTTTCCAACTATATGACATTCTGGACATGGCAAAAATATGGATTCAGTAAACAGTGCCAGCGATTCCAGGGCTTTAGGCAGAGGGATGGTGGAGGGGAGAAATAGGTAGATCACAAGGGATGTTTAGGACATTAAATCTATTCTATATTAGACTGTAATGATGGATACATGTCATTACGTATTTTTCAAAACTGACAAAAAGTTTAACAGAGTGATTCCTAATATGAATTATGGACTTTAATTAATAATAATGTGTCAATATTAGCTCATCTATTTCAACAAATGTACCACAGTAATGCAAGATGTTAATAATATGGGCAATGAAACAAGTGAGAATGTATCTGGAAACTCTGTACTTTCCACTCAATTTTTCTGCTATGCATGCCTAAATTTTCCCTAAGAAATACATCTGTTAATTTTGAAAAATGAACAAAAGAATTGAACAGACATTTCTCCCAGAAAAATAAACCAAATGTCAATAAGCACATGAAAAATGCTCATCATTAGTACTCAGAAACACTTTAAAACCATGGGACAGCAATTCACACTCACTAGAATAGCTGCCATATATACATATACACACACACACACATATATACACATAAAAATACTAGAGAAGATATGGAGAAATCAAAGCCCTTATACTGGTGCTCATGGAAATATAAAATGGTATAATCTTTTCTGAAAACATTTTGGCAATTTCTCACAAAGTAAACATAAAACTACCATATGACTCAACAATTCTACTCCTAACCATATACCAAAGAGAATAGAAAACATATTTCACATAATAACTTGTACATCAATGTTCATAGCAACATTGTACCTAATAGACAATAAGCAGAAACAACTAAAATGTCCATCAGCTGATGATTGATAAACAAATGAGATATATCAACACAATGGAATAGTATACAACCATAAAGAGGAGTGAAGTATTAATGCATGCTACCATGTGGAGAAATTCTGAAAATGTCATGCTAAGTGAAGGAAGACAAACACAAAAGGTCTAATATTACATGATGCCACCTATAAATATCCTAAAAAAAAATCTACAGAATGGCAAAAGTGGTTAATTATTTTGGGGGAGTGTGGGAGAATATAGAGATGATATCTAAACGATATAGGTTTCTTTTTGAAGTGATCAAACAGGGTTATAATAGACTGTTTATGACTGCTCATATCTATGACTATACCATAAATCATTGAATTGTTCATTCTGAATGTGTAAATTGTATGTTATGTGAATTATCTCAATAAATCTGTTTAAAATACTATTGGAAAAATTAGTAGACATGCAAAGAAGCATCATAATTAGAATTATAAATAGTAAAAAAATCATCTATAGAAACAATATTAAAATTAAAAAATGGAAATAGAAGACAGTGAAATATCTATTATAAATATACATAAGGAAATAAATGAAAATATGAACATGAAAAATATTAAAACAGAAATGATTTTTTTATAGCTGAAAAATGTAGGAAAAGCAATATATGAGATTATCACTTAGTAGATTTAAGTTAGACACTCCAAAACAAACAATCTGTGGACTTAAAGAAATAGCACTCAGGCTATTTCTAGCACTTGGCTACTATAAATAGCACTGCTATGAACATAGGAGGGCATAGGTTCTTTTGAATTGGTGTTTCAGGACTCTTCAGTATAATCCCAGCAGTGGGATCTCTGGGTCAAAAGGCAGCTCCATTTTTAGTTTTTTGAGGAAATTCTATCCTGTTTTCCACAATGGCAGCAGAAAGAAAGAAGGAACTCCTACCTTTCATGACAGCATGGGTGGAACTGGAAAGTATTCTGTCAAGTGAAATAAATCAAGTAATAAAAGACAAACACCATCTCACCTAATACAGGAACCTAATGAACAAAACAAACAAATGAGCAAATAGAACCAGAGGCATGGAAACAAGGAACAGACTGACAGTGATCAAAGTGGAGGTGGGAGGGGAAGAAGTGGGGAAAGAAGGAGAAGGGGCTAGTAAGGAACTAGTATAAACGACCCATAGACATGAACAGCAGGGCAGAGAATGACTGCGGGATGGGGTGGGAATGGGCGGGACAGGGGAGAGCAGTGGGGGAAAAATGGGACAACTGTAATAGAACAACAATAAAAATACAGTAATAAAATAAAAAAGAAATAAGCAAAAATAAAACAGCAAACCGAAGCCTAGACAGAAAAAAATTTAAAACACTTCTTTGGTGAAATGTAGGACAATATTGAGCAGTCTTTCATATGAATAATAAAGGTTAAAATGTCAAAAGTCTTCTTGCAAGAAAAGAAAGGCAATAGAAAGTGGAATGACATTTTATAATACAAAAAATTTTTTAATTAAATTTTCAATCCAAAATTTGATATTGAGGAAAAAATTCATCAGAATTGAAGAAAAAATAGTTTTTCATACAAAAAAATGTTGAAAGAATTCATGGCTATTAGATATGAATTACGAGAACTATTAAAGTATGTGATTCAGTAAAAAAGAAAATGACATTGCATTAAAACTTGGACTTATTCAAAGGAATTACCAAAGTGTTGTAGATAAATATGAAAGATGTTTTTCAATTTATAATTTCATTAAAAAATAGTTTACAGTTAAAACTAACACTTATTGTGAGTTTTATAACATATGTAGGGAAAAAAATGACAATAGCAAAAAGAGCAGGAAGAAGGAAATGGAAATAAACAGTCCTAAGATTCTTACACTGTGAGCGAAGTGGTTTACTAGTATTTGTAGGTAGATTGTGACAGGATAAAGATGCTAATTATGTTCTCTGAAGAGTGACTAAAATCAAAGAAATATAGATATTCTATATAAGAGGTAGCATGGAACGCTGAAAATATTCAAAAAGGAAAAAACAAACTAATAGTATATGCGGGGCAAATAGAAAATTGAAACAGGATCGTGAGGCCAGGTATGCTTTGTCCCAAGCTAGTTTCTCCCTTGAACTTTAGTGTTGCTTATCCCAAAATATGTTCAGTTGTCTCAGTTTCCAAAACGATTGGTAGTATTGTTGGTCCATATTATCTAAGACCTCTACCCCATCCCACTTCTGTAGAATTTAGGATTCAGTTCCTTTAGCTGTAAAGGGAATTCTTCCCAGTGAAATAAGTTTTATGTTAACACTGAATTATCTGACTACATATAGATCACCTAAATCTTCCTAACTCTGCTCAACCAATGCTCGGATATATATATTTTTAAGTTTACATTTCCCTGCACTAAGTATTTATACCATAATTCCCTAGATGCAAGGGGTAAATGTGAATGCTATTTAGAAGATATTTTCAAACTACTTTCCATTCAGGCATACCTGGTGTTTTGTTTTTGTCTTTGTGTTGATCCCTAGAATCCTTGAGTCTCTTGAATCCAGGCTTTATACTTACCTTCTTTGCTGAAGATTTATTTCTGGGTAGTTGGTTACTTTCTATATGAATTTAGACACTGGATTTGGGTACACAAAAGCGAGACCTGTGCATAGAAGCTTTAACAAATAGGATTTGTTTTCCTCATGCAATTAGAAGTCTGAAGTAGGCAGTCTAAAGCTCATTTAGCTGTTAAAAACAAAAGGAAAATAAAAAGCTCCCTTCTACCTTTCAGTATTTGAGGCTCTGTGACTTTTTTCTCACAGTGCAAAATTGCTATTTTGGCCTTTAGTCTGCTATTTATATTCCAATGCAAAAGAAAAGAGCAAGATGAAGTAAAAAATGCTTTCTCAGAAACACATTTTACTGACTTCACATCCTAATTATAATTCCACATGGCCACACTAGCTTCAGAAGAGTGTGAGGAGGTAAGTATATTTACATGGACACATTGCCTCTCTAAACAAAAGTATAGTTAAAGAAGGGAGACACCGGAAATCAGGGATGCAACTGCACTCTTCCTCAGGTTTGCTTTGATCACGTTAGGCACATAGCAATAGCTGTATCTATGCTGGCCTTGCCAACTGGAAGCCCATAATACCGAAGGCTGTGCAAAACATTCATCCCTGCCATCCTGGCCATTTTTATCATTAACCCATTGGGCAATGAAAGGAATGACTAGGGGAAAAAATAACTGGTATCTCCAGAACAGGTCATTCTTTGGTGAGCACTCACAGGGAACACAAATACCTTCATATTTTTGACCTCTCACAGAGAGCTACAGAATTCCTTAAGAGAACAGTGGGAGGAAATTAACAGTATATATTTTTGGCAGTGTAGTAGGGTCTCTCCTTTGTTCATGAGGGTCTGGGTATGTAACTGTTAAGGTGTGAGTGTTGACAAAGGGGCCATGACTCTGTTTTGGTGATCTAAATTAGACTTACGTGAACTAGAACTAGAACTCTTTTACTTATACAGGTCAGGTAAGAATTTAGTAGACCACCCACATCTAGTTTTCCTAGGGATACCACAATTAATCAACTAACCACTGTCATAGATGTTTGTGAGTCAGACTATTGTGATCACTGCTTTGAATTTGTTACTCATTACAGTAATCATGCCAGCTTAGTGTTTGGAAATTAAGTGCCATTGTTTGGATCCTGCATTCAGGGTCATATTATTCTCAGGGCATTCAGGGGTCATGGTTTGATTGTAGATGCACCACTGTAATTTCTGACCTAAAGAGGAGAGTGAATACAGAACTCTTTAATTCAAGAATGCTGGGACTCCTTTAACAAATTTATTTCTTATATAATTCAGTAGTCATCAAGTCATCAAACATTTGTTATCCCCTATTTGCTCATTATTCTTTGCACCCACCCTACCCCCAAAAAACTTTCAACATATTTTAGTGAGTCAGGGTCATTCTAGCAAATCCTACTTCTAACACCAAATGTGATGGTGTTCCCCAACCATTCTCAGACTCAATGTTTTGCTAGTAAAACACACAAGACTTGAAAGGTTTTATACTCATGATTATGGCTTATTCCAGTAAAAGAATACAGAATAAAATTAGCAAAGGGTAAAGGATGGATTAAGATATAGAGAAAACCAGGCATACAATTTCTTTGGCCCTCTCCCAGTGGAATCACAGAAGACATGATTAATTCATCCAGTAACAATGTGTAACAATATATATATATACAAAGTGTTGCTAACCAAGGAAGATCATGGGAGCTTAGGTTTCCAGGGCTGTTATTGAGGGTCAATTTCATAGGCATAAGGTACCTGTGTAATTGGCCTCAGCTACTCAAGCTCCAAAATGCCAAAGGTAAAGATGTTACCATAAGCTATCGCAAAAAAACTGGTATGGCATGGCTCAAAGACTGAGGCATGCAAAAACATTCCAAGGGCTGACTTCCCAAGTGTCAGCCATGGAACAATCTTGAAAACAGTTTTCTCTTGGGAATGTGCAAGGTTTGAGCAGCCCACGGATGCGGAGTTAACTAACGCTTTTCTGCACAGCATGTAAGTATTTTTTAAGTCACTGTTTACTATAAAAAAACTTTCAACGTATAGAATTCTAACAAAAGATGTACAAGACTTCTGTAAAAGAAGCTACAAATATTAATGACTTTACTCATTCATTTTCCCCAGGTTTCATATATTTATATATTAACATATAACTGTGTATGTTTAAGGCATAAAATGAGATTATTTGAGATTATAGGAAGCAAATGATTTACCACAATAAGACCAGTTAATACATTCATCACCTTACATAGTTAGGTTTTGTGTGCGATGAGAACATTTAACAAATACTTTGAGCATCTTTTAAATATATAATTCAGTATTGTTAAATGTAGTCACTATACCATATATTAAATCCCCAGAATTTATTCCTCTTATAACTGAAAGTTTGTACCCTTTGACCAACATCTCTCTTTCCTCCAAGACTCCTCAGCCCCTGGACAACTATCAATCTGTTCTGTTTCTATGAGTTCAGCTATATGAGATTCCACACGTAGGTGATAGCACACTGTATTTGTGTTTCTCTGTCTGATTTATTTCACTTAGCATAATATCCTTAAGGTTTGTCCATGGAGTCATCACTGATAGACTTTTAGTATGCTGATAATATTCTAGATCATGATCTAGGTGATAGTTGCACAGTGAATTCATTTTGTAAAATTCATAGATGTATGCTTAATATTTGGCATAGCTACTGGATATAGAATATCCTTCCATAGAAAGTTAACAATAACATATCAAGCCCCAATTCGGGTACAGTTTCTTCAGCTTCAAAGAAATATGTGGCTCAGACAAGACCGCATTAAGCCTGTAGAAATCTTATTTTTTTAATAAGTTAAAGAAACTGTTATCATACTTATAAAAACAAATATAAAAATATGAAATGCAAATTGATGGCAGTGTGTGATGTTCAACAATTAACTAAGAAAATATTTTTAAATTTTTAAGTTTCATAATTTTAAGATCAACATATTTATTCTCAAAGAAAGATTGTGACCCTGGCTGCTGTGGTTCAGTGGATTGCGCATCAGCCTGCGAACCAAATGTCACTGGTTCGATTCCCAGTCAGGGCACATGACTAGGTTGTATGTCAGGTCCCCAGTTGGGGGCGCGAGTGAGAGGCAACCACACAGTGATGTTTCTCTCCCTCTCTTTCTCCTTTCCTGCCTCTCTAAAAAATAAATAAGTAAATAAACAACTAAATAAATTTTTTAAAAATGCTAACAATTAAAAAAAAGAAAGATTGTGACGGATTAACTTTATATACTCAAAATACAAATCCAGGGAAAAATTGGAAAGGTACTACAAACATTGTATCCTATTAAAGTTCTAATCACTTATTTTTCAACTCTTTGTATTTCATTTTATTATAATATAAATACATATAGCATAGTTTGTTCTCTAAATACAAAAATGAACCCTAACTAGCATGGCTTACTTGATTGAGCATTGCCTTGCAAAGCTAAAAGTCAACAGCTCAATTCCTGGTCAGGGCACATGCCTGGGTTGCAGCCCATCCCTGTTTGGGGCATGAGCGAAAAACAATGGACTGATGTCTCTCTCACACATTGATGTTTCTCTCCTTCTCTTTATTCTTTCCTTCCCCTATCTCAAAAAATAAGTAAATAAAAATCTTTTAAAAATATGAAAATAAAATGCTTATTCTTTAAATATAAAGAAAACCTTATAATTATTCTAGATTATTTCTTTGTGTACTTGTAACTACCAAAATCTTGGTAAGGAGGAGAATTACTATTACCACAATCTTCTCTCCTCTATGACTCTAGGTTAAAATTTGCCAATAAAAGTAGTTTTTCGGATATAAAACTGAACCTCATAGGCACAGACAACAGTATGGAGGTTACTAAAAGAAATGCGGTGGGGGGTAGTAAAAGGGTAAAAATAGGCCAAATATATGGTGATAAAAGGTGATTTGACTTTGGGTGGTGGGTACACAATGCAATATATAGATCATATATCATAGAAATGTACAATTGAAACCTATGCAATTTTATTAACTAATGTCACTTCAATAAATTTAATAAAAGGAAGAGGAAGAAAAAAAAGTAATTTTGTGTTATATGGAAGGCAGAAGTGAAGTAAACGTCATTATTTTCAGAGATCAGTCATGGTGCCTTAATCACAGTGACTTTGCAGATGACTTTACAAGCTCACACTGTCCCATTGAGGCAGACTTTGCAGAACACTCTATTAGCTCTCTCTTCATGTTCCTACCTTTTGGCTAAGCACACCCTATTATCAGAATTCCCTTTGAACACCAGCTTTTCCTCCCACTCCAGTGCTTTAAGCTGAAGTGATTGTTTCACTGGTCATCCAGCTTGGCATTCCAGATACTCATACTAGTCCTTTCTGCTTTTGTGTAAGTTCATATTCCTTTCACTAAACCCTTCACTCCTCTAAAATTTTAGTGGCTTAGTTTTAGCAACTAAGAAGCCACTGTCAACTTTGAAGTTTTCCAACTGTCTTGGCTCACTCACAGACTTATTAAAGACTGAACTTGACAGGTTATTTAAATACTCCAATGTAACTTAAAGAAATCTAATTTATAATAATAAGCACAAATGCATAAATGTTAGACAAGAAAGAATATTTTCTATATTTCATATGTCAACTGTAGATTTCATGAATAGATACAAAATTAATAATGAGTAACTTTCTTAATTTTAAAGGTCGGATTGCTTCCTTTATCACTCTAAAAGCCACATACTGAAAAAATTTGAATTATTTTCAACAATAGTGTTTTAATTCTTGCACTTTATGAAGAGTATAGTAATACTTTTAATTATTTTGACTGTGAAATATATTTTATGAAGCTTAATAGCTATAGATATTAAAAGTTTGCAAAGTTTGCATGTTGTAATGTTAGAACAATTTCAATTAGCAAAGGAAAAAAGAGTATTCTTAACTATGATTAACTAAAAATAATGTAGGAATTTAATGTGCCAAACAAACATCTTTGGACAACCAGATATTCATTGGTAAGAGTTTCCTACCTAGTAGCAAAATAGTCTAAATAGGTGTGATTAAATATTATTTTTCAAGTAACTTTTTAAACAAATTTTGATAAAATTTGATAAAACTCACAGAAAACTGCATTATTTGAATGAAAAAATTAATGAAAAATTAAAGGCACCTGAAGAAACTGTATATGTGTTTGAATCATTTGGTCATAGGCATACATTACACATTTTAGAGCTAAGAAAAAATTTTACTTCCACAAAGAGAAAAGGAAAAATATATGTGAAAAAAAAAAGAGAAACATAGCACATTTAAGGCTATCTATAAATCATTACATGAGGGAAACACCCTCAAATAAATAATCTTCTGGAGGGTGGGCCCCTTGTAGTACAGGTTTCCCCTGCTAGAGGAGAGTTCTAGGAATCCATCTGTATCAGTGTACCAGCTGGCATTGTTGTGAGAGGCTGCATTTGGCTTCAGTGAATTTTTTTTCGAAGACTCAATGTGTTTGCCCATTTTATGATGGGCAATTTACAAGAACACCTGCCCACACCGCACTGAGTTTTTTCTTCACCAGATTTTTTACCGAAAACAGCATGACCCCCATGCCCCACCCTCCCTATCCATTTGATCTTGATATGAGTAACTTTCTTTTTCCCCAGGTGAAAAAAGTCGTCAAAGGAAAACATTTTGCTGATGTGGAAGAGGTGAAAAAAAAAACAGCAGAAGCACTAAAAGACATCAAAATCAACAAGTTCAAAACAGTTTTGAGCAATAGAAAAACATCTTGATAGGTTATTGCATCAAATGGAGAGTACTTTGAAGGAGACTGAAGTTTAAACATGTAAGAATAAATACACAATTTTTAATAAATAAATTCTTGTTTTTTTGGTTGCCCCTTGTACAATTTTTTTCACATAAGATATTTCATTATCTTAAAACAATATGATTTGAAATAAATATTATTATTACTGCCATTTCATCAATTAAGGAACTGAGACTCATAATGCATTCAGTTAACAGTAAATATAGTAAAGGTAAATTTAGAACTATCCTGTAGAAAGGCTTATTCATGTTTTTTTAGTATAAAAAATAAATTATTTTTACAAACTATTAATATATGAAAACTCTGGAGTGATATAGGAAATCCTTACTAATTCTGTAAACTTGAACAAGTTACTAACTCTGAGATGACACAAAGGGTTCCATTTTTAAATCAGACTTACATGATTCAGAGATATTATCCAGTATAGCTTTCCTAATTATTTCAAGTTCACAATCAATTAAGAAGCACAGGCAAAGTGAGGAGAGTGAGATCCTGTTTGCATCCACACTAATCTTTTCTTCTCAAATATATGCATTATAAAATACAATATCTGTCCAGAAGGTATCCAGCCATGTAACAGGAAAAATAGAGACATTTATTGAAGAAGACACAAGAAACATTGTACACAGGACAATAATGCCTCAATCCCCATTAAAGTAGGCACCGTGGGACCTCACACAGTTCTCCCAATTGCCACCAGCTTTCCTGTCATATTTTCCTGAATCTCATCAAAGTTCTGAAATTTCTTCCCTTTTAAAGATTGTTTTAGTTTGGGAAAAGCCAGAAGTCACGGGGTGCCAAATCTGGGCTGTAGGGAGACTGAGTCACCTGGGTGATTTGATGTTTCACCAAAAAACTCTGCATGAGACGTGATTCATGAGCAGGCATATTGTCTTGATGAAGCTTCCAATCACCAGTTGCCCATAGCTATGGCCTTCTGAATCATCCGAATAGTTTCCATAGAGGAATGTTCAAGCTTAACACAAAATTTGATGCAGATTTGTTGCTCTACTTGCTTAGTCATTTTGAATGCGACAGCCACATGGTACACATGCTCACTCAACAGTGTCTACTGCCCCCACTGACTAGTATAGTGAAGTCCTCACTGTTCAAACATGCACATTCTAATCCACTCTCCTTGACTGCCAGGTTACATCAAAGTCGTGCCAACCATTCTCATTATATTAACAATGGCTAGACTTTTTTGGACAGACCTCATATATATAATATCCATGATACATATATAACATATATAATAAATCATAAATATATAATATGTACGATCTACTATATGCACCATGTATATAATTTATTGATAGAATGTATATTGATATGACATACATTTATATTGATATAACATATTAGCTTTTTAAAAATTATATTTTATTGATTATGCTATTACAGTTGTCCCAATTTTTCCCATTTTGCTCCCTCTACCCTGAACCCCCAACTCCCTCAGGCAATCCCCACACCATTGTTCATGTCTATGTCTCATGCATATAAGTTCATTAGATACTCCATTTCTTATGCTGTACTTTATACCCCTGTGGCTATTCTGTAACTACGTACTTGTACTTAATCTCCTCACCTTTTTCACCTATTCCCCTATACCTCTCTCCCTTTTGGCAATCATCAAAATGCTCTCTATATCCATGATTCTGTCTCTGTTCTTCTTGTTTGCTTAGTTTATTTTTTAGAATCAATTGTTGATAGATATGTGTTTATTGTTCATAGGTTTGATCTTCTTTTTCTTTGATAAGTTCCTTTAACATTTCAAATAATAATAGTTTACTGATGATGAACTCCTTTAGTCTTTTCTTGACTGGGAAGCTCTTTATTTGCCTTTTGATTCTAAATGATAGCTTTGTTGGGTAGAGCAATTTTGGCTGTAGGTCCCTGTTTTTCATGACTTTAAACATTCCTTGCCAATCCCTTTAAGCCTGCAAAGTTTTTTTTTTACTTTTTAAAGAAATCAGCTGAGTTTTATAGGAACTCTCCTGTAGGTAATTATGTGCTTTTCTCTTGCTGCTTTTAAGTTTCTCTCTTTATCTTTAATCTTTGACATTTTAATTATGATGTCTCTTGGAGTGGGCCTCTTTGCATTCATCTTGTTTGGGACTCTCTGTGCTTTCTGGACTTGCATGTCTACTTCCTCCACTGAAGTAGGGAAGTTTTCATTCATTATTTTTGCAAATGGATTTCTCTGCTGCTTCTGACACCCCTATGATGTGAATGTTGGAACACTTGAAGTTGTCCCAGAGGCTTCTTAGACTATCCTCTTTTTTGTAGATTCTTTTTTCTTCATGTTGTTCTGATAAGTCGTTTTTTGCTTTCTTATGTTCCAAATCATTGATTTTATTCTTGGCTCCATCCACTCTACTGTGGTTTCCCTGTAAATTGTTTTTTATTCCAATTTTTGTATTGTTTGTTTCTGACCACATTTTTCTTATGCTATTGAAGTTCACACTGAATTCCTTGAGCATTCTTACAATCAGTGTTTTGAAATCTGTATTTAATAGATTGCTTATCTCTTTTTCTGAAGTTTTGATCTGTTCTTTTATTTCAGCCATGTTTCTTTGTCTCCTCTTTTTGGCACTCTTTCTGTGTTTTTTTCTTTGTATTAGGTAGAGCTGCTATGACTCTATGACTCGGTAGCATGGCCTAATGTAGTAGGTGTCCTGTAGGGTCCAGTGGCACAGCATCCCTATCACCCAAGCTGGGTACTTGAAGTATGCCCTCCGTGAGGACTGAGTACACCCTCCTCCTGTAATTGTACTTCGTTTCTGTTGGCAGGTGAATGAGAGGGATTTACCCAGGCCAGAGAGCTGCAGGAATTGGTGGTGACCACCAACCTCCTCCCTCCGTGGCGGATCAGCTGTGTAGGGATAGAATTGTTGTGCTCCAACATGGTCCATAGCTGTCTACTGGGTGTTGGCCCTGGGGTTTCCCAGTGATGCAGGCCAAGGTCAGCCCCCACCTGTGTTTTGCCTGAGACCATCCAGCCTGAGCTATAAAGCAATCTGAGATGACTCCCACTTGTGCTGGGCTTAGATATTCCCAGGTGAAGCCATGTTGTGAAACTAGGCTGGCTGCTACAAGTACTGGGCCTGGGACCACTTAGCAAGAGGTATAGGAGCTATGGGCTCACTGAGGCTAGCTGTTGCTCATTTCAAAAGTTTTAGCAAATTGCAAAGAATTAGCCAAGACTAGCCCTTTATATGGAGAAGCCATTATTAATAGCATAAATTGGGTGAGATGGAGCCCGAGGGGATCTCCAAAGTGGGGCAAAAAGTATTAACCAGGTTGATGGAGTCTCAGATATGGCTCCCTTTTGCCAGCTCTGTGGGGGACGGTTTGAAAAAGGGACAATGGCCTCTGCCCACCTTTCTGTTTGGGAGAAAGCTGTCCCCCAGCTCTCATCTTGAGGCTAGGCACTTCATTTCCTCCCTGTATGCCACTGGTGCCTTTCAAGCTGCTACCCCGGTACTGGAGCTCAGAGGGAGTGTGTCTGAATAAGTTTGTGTGTGGGTTCTTTAAGAGAAATTGCTTGCAACTCCAGCAGTTTTTTCCACTGACAATCCCTGCAAATTTTTGCAGAAAGAAATTATGGGGTCTTATCTTCCTGGCACTGGAACCCTGGGCTGGGGGGCCTGGTGTGGGGCTGGGACTCCTCACTCCCGAGATATCCTTCCTAAACTTTTTATCCACAACATGTGGAAATGGGACCAGCCCATTCCACATTTTTACTTCTACTAGTGTGGATGGATGTGGTTTCTTTAATTCCATAGTTTTCAGACTTCCATTCAGCTCAATTTCTGATGGGTCTGGGTGATGGTTGTTCTGTAACTTAGGTGTAATTTTGATGTGGTCGTGCAAGGAGGTGAGATGTGTTTACCTACGCTGCCATCTTGACTGGAAGATCATATTAGCTCTTTTTATAAGGATAATGAGCTAATGCATGTAAAGCGCTTAGTGTAATGCTGTTAAAGTTTTAACAGTGTCAATATCAATTAATATTATTTACACTAAGAGTGTATAGTTAGTTGACACTAATGTAGAAAATCAAATATGTACTTATTTTTCAAAATGAAAACCTGTTGATTTCCTCTTATATTAATTTTGATCTAATTATTGAGTGAAAAATAACTTTTTAAGAAGCATATTTTAACAACAAAATTACAAACCACAAATTATTATGTAGATATTCAACAACAATGAAACAATAAAAGGAAAAAATAAGGAAAGAGAATATGTGAAGGAGGAAGAGATAAAAAGATAGAGAATGAAAAATTTAAAAATAATGTAAAATATTTTTAAAATTCAATTTCTGCTGCCATTGCTATGCTGGAATAACACAAGAAATTTTGCCAGCAATTTAACACTAATTTTCTTCTAAATGTTTAAATCAAAAGTACCTAATAGTTTACTTGTTTTAATAAAATAAATGACATAAAGCATATTTTCTTCACATTTCAATCATATTGTTTAATATTATCAACATAGAACAATTATAAAAATAACTTTTACTATTTTTATAATATCAATAATCATTATATAAAGATGTATTTATAAATCTGTCTTTTGTATCAAAGCAAATACATTTCATTATAAAAGTAAACTGTGAAATTGAAATACATCTTAAATTATATTAATTGCATAATTTAATAAAACATGATACACGCATCTGAACATTGAAAGCTAATTTAGACAAATCAATTGTATTATTCTTCCTATTCCTAAACAAGAAGTGAAAAAAAGCCTGAGAAAATTACTTTAATAAGCTATTACCCAACATCCTAAAATCTTTCATTATAAGGAGTTTTTTTAAGACAATTGCTTTTACATAATTAAGTAGCTACAAAAATAATGATTTCAGTGATTATCAAGGTTCACCAAGTCAGAGCACAATAAATTTCAAGTGAGAACAAGTCTAAATATGTGTTTCCAATATTTAGATCCATCAGAGACTAAAGTTCATATCTGAATGAAACATCTACATATGTAAATAAGAACACATGAAATATTAATATTTAAATGAAACTTTCTCTGAATTTTCTTCTTTCCCTCAAAGAAAAATTTTATTTTTGTATCTTCAAAATCTCACTTAGAAACAAGAGCTCTAATGGCTTTGTGATTTGGCTACAATTTTGAAAGATTATTTTCTTTTCATTATATACAGTATTCCCTCACTTAACATGGGTATTACATTCTAGACCGCCCCGCGATAGGTGAAAATCCGCGAAGTAGGAACCTTACATTTATTTTAGTATTTATATATATTTTAAGGCTTTATAAACCCTTCCCACACATTTATAAACCGTTCCCAATCCCTTATTAACCTTTCCCACTCCCTTATTAACCTTTTCCACACTTTTATAAACGCTACTTATGTTCTTAAACATATTCTATGCTCTTAAACCTACATAACTTTAACAACATACTTATACAGTACCGCAAAATACTGCGATATAGTGAAAAATCTGCAATAAATAATTAAATATAATATTTTTCAAAATCCCGTGATACAGTGAGGCCACGATAAGTGAACCGCGATATAGAGAGGGACTACTGTACTCCCTGGGCCAGAATGAAAATATTACGGGTACATCCCTGTAAGTTCATGATTGAAAAATAACTTTATTATTACTTTCTGTAAAGGAATATTTATTTATTAAATATAAAGACAATATTTCAAAAAAATTTAGAAGCAATATTTATACAAATTAATAATAAAGCAATATTTATAAGGCAGTTAAGAGCTTAAAAAGGTTAAGCAAGGAAGTCACCTGAAGAATCATAGTAAAAATAGCATAAAATAATTATACTGAGAAGAATATGCATATTGTTTATATTAATAAGCAAAATGGGTTAATTTATTAAATTTGAAAAATATATGAAATTGTCCCATTAAACAAAATCCAATTGTTTTCTGTATATAGGAGATATATCTAATACAAAGTAATTCAGAAGAATTTAAAATAAAGAGATAGGAAATGGCATGCCAAACATATGCAAATACTAGTGCAACAGGAGTGAGCTCCTGGTATCAGACAAGGTAGAGTTCAGACAGAAAAATCTTCAATATTGGAGAGAATGATTGAGAGATTTTGTAGGGGTGTGTGTGTGTGTGCAGAATGCCTTCTAGGGTCTTTTTCATTCCCATCTTCCTTACTTCTGAAACCAGGCTAAGGATAATACTTTGCTCAGACTGCTCACTGGTTAGGTGAAAAATTAACCAACCAACATAAAACAAAATAAAAACCCATAACCAATAAGCTGTTTCTTGAAATAACCCTGTGGTCCCCTGAAATGTTAATATAAATGACAAGCTTGCAGAGAAGATAAGGGTATGGTAATATTTTTAATTGGTACTTCTTCTGAACATTTATATTAGCATAGTTATAAACCAACTACATGAAAAGGTGATAACTATCCCATGTTAACAAAAATAATTTATCTTAATTCAATATTAGAAGAAGAAAAAAGTTTAAAAAATGATGTAACTACAATTAGAGGCACGTTCCTTAATGTTTAATAAACATTTAAATTCATGTTCATTCTTTTAAAAATTGGAAGATACAACCATGCTCTATGGTGACTGTACTTACTATAACAAATGTGTTTATACAATCTAATGAGTAGAGCAGCTCCAAAGTTACATGCTTGGAAAACATAAAGCACTGTATTCTCTATGATATGATGAAAACTTGACAGAAAACTTAAGTTACAAACTTAAATCTCCTGCTAATCAAATTTCAAAAAATAATTTTGTTTCACTGATCCCATGTATCCTTCTCTGTAAAATAAATGTATTCTTTGAAATGATGTCCACTAAAATTTTGAATGGTCTTTAATTTTATAAATCTTTTATTAAAATATAGACACTTATAATCTATTATCTTGTGTAACTTTCAAACTTTCTCTCCTTAAACTTATACATCTTATATATTTACATGAGCAAAATATGTAAATTACATAGCTATAAGTAAAACAAATTTGCATTAAGTAAAATTCTTGTTAAATGTGATGGACACTATTTTCTTTCTTTTCTCTTTTGCTTTATCTTTAAAAATACTGCTCTTGATCCACTGAGTTAACTTTAGAAGTTACAAACAGTTTTTGACCCTCCATTTAACAAAATAACTACAGGATCGGTAAACCCTGTACTCAGTTTAAACTGTCGGTATTGATAGACTTTATAAGATCAGTGTATGAAAGCTGAACAGTTACAATTAAAATATTCTGTTGCAGTCAAAGAAAGTATGTAACAAAGTAAACAATGTGCATATTCATTAAATAAATACATGGATGAGAGAAAAGAGGAATTACAAGCCATAACACACTTTTTAATATTCCATAGCTCATGTTTTTAACATTGTGTAGGAAAACAGTTAGTAATTTAGGGGTTAAAAATACAAGATACTATACAAAAGAAGACAATGTCAATTAGAAGGATCACTGCTCAGAGTTAAATGTGGAAAATAAAAACCTGAAGATACCCCAAAGTAAGCACTGGCAGTGTTCATTTAAGTAGTGACCAAGGAAACAAGAGAACTGATCCACTCTTACTGAAGCAGTTATTTATTGAATACCTACTATTGAGTCCTTTGTATTTAATAATAATTACCTGGCACAGTTCTAGTTATAGAAAAGTGCATTGAACAAGACAGACAAAAATCTTCTTAATTTTACTGTGATGAGACAAATAACGCAAGACTCACAAGTACAACTATATACTGAGTCCCATCTTTGGTTTTAGTTTAAAGTCTAAAAAAGATTCAGATATGCAAGATTTCCATCAAAAAGGAAAAGTGATTATTCACTGACAAATTAAAAACTCTACCTACAAAATTGATTTTTTGGAACATTCTGTTGGCTTTGTGTGTCTGGGATCCCCAAGATCACCTGGACTTTATAGCTATGCTCATTTCTAGGGTTTATTCCAGTGAAAGAATACATAATAGGGTCTGCAAGGCAAAAAGATTCAAGTGGAGTCTGGAGAAATTCAAGGACAGGTCTCAGTTAAATGCTCTCTACTGCCCATAGGGGAATACATCAAGCATGCTCTTTTCCCCAGCAGTCAAAATGCAGTAAAATATGTGCAATGTTTCTGCCAAGGTGTCCATTAGAGACTCAGGTCATTAGTTTAGTTAGACTTAGTTTTCTAGAACTGCCATAACAAAATACCACAGACTGGGTGGCTTAAACAACAAAATGTTATACGTATTCCCATAATTATGTAGGCTAGAAGTCTGAGAGCAAGGTATTGTCAGGGTTGCTTTATTCTGAGGCCTCTATCCTTGACTTGATAGTCTTCTCCTCATGTCTTCACATGGTCTTTCCTCTGTGCCTGTCTGTGTTCTAATCTCTATATAAGGACTCTAGACCTATTAGATTAAAGCCCATCCTAATGACCTCATTGTAACTTAATAACCTCTTTAGGGGTCTTCTCTTTAAATACAGTGACATTCTGAGGTACTGTCAGTTAGGATTTCAACCTGTGAATTTTAGATGGACACAATTCAGCACATAACAATTCCAGACTCCCAGAGAGAAAGCATGTATTTAATATAAACCACATTGTCTTTACAGTCTGTGTACAGTGAACCAGTGTTTTCAGTTGTGAATGGCTCAACTGCCAAGGTCCCAGATGCCAGCCCAGAGAGAACCTTGCAAGAAGGCTTTTCTGACAGATAG
Source organism: Furipterus horrens (assembly GCF_987537825.1). Taxonomy (NCBI): domain Eukaryota; kingdom Metazoa; phylum Chordata; class Mammalia; order Chiroptera; family Furipteridae; genus Furipterus; species Furipterus horrens. Next base: position 178,292,383 of record NW_028327171.1, read on the forward strand.
CAGTCTCGCACCTACTATCTTAACTCTTTTTTATGTAGTCAGGCTGACAAATTCAAGATTATTTTTAACTTGTGATATATTTTAGATACAATATATGCATATGTGTTATGATTATTAAATTTTGCTTTGATTTTTAAAGATTACAAAAATTATAGTATCTTGCAGGTTATTTTATAATACAGAACTTGAACAATACTTTTCTTTTACTCATCCACTAAGCTTATATAATTTTTAAAATAACAGAAAATTATCCAGTGATTTTGTTTCAAGTTAGTTGAGCAAAGTTTTCAAAATACAAAATAATAAATAAAGATAGTGAAAATTCAGGGAAAAGAATCTCTATTGTCTCCAAAACAAATAAAAAATAGGAAACTAGTTTAGTTATTACTTGAAATTACAATTTGTGAGAAGTATCTACCCAGAATTTTCAAAAAGACACTAACAGCAGGTACATACCTTATCAAATCTCCATTTGGGGAATGATAAACTAGCGTAACTGCTTTAAAATCAACATGTCCTTCATCCAGTAATCTATGTAAAAAGATACAGACTTTTGTAACAGAAGTAAATCTAAAAATTCATAAATAGAAGACTAGTTAAATAAATTATGATAATTAAAACATTATATGCCCTAATGTGTAGTTAAAAACTAAGTTAAATTGGTGTGCATATATGGAATGATCTTCAGGATATATTGCTCAGTGAAAAATGTAATGGTGAAAATCAACACTAAATAATTCATAAGAAATGCTTGCACATGAATAACAATACACAGACTACTGTTATTTGCTTCTGAATATCGTCGTCGTCGTCGTCGTCGTTGGCAGCCGTCCGTCTCGAGAGACGATGGTGTAGCTTCTTAAGAGTCTATCTGCACCGCCGAGAATGGCTGTGCAGTCCGACTCGGGAGTGACATGGTAGTATCTGTCTCCTCCCGTGTTGAATCGACATCTTGCGATGACGCTGAAGCTACAGAGCCTGGGCAGGGTAATATGGAGGGTCTGCTGTTGCCCATGCAGCAGACCCCCCCTCTCTTCGCAGCTGAAGGATCCAAGGGAAAGACGGAGTCAATACAGCTTGGGTTCAGGTGCGCCGCAGGAGTTGCCGGTGTTGACTACAACGTCAAACCACCTTAGGGACTCCGGCTCCGGATTTTCTGTCGGGGTTTACTCCCTTAGCCTTTCCCCAGAAGAGGTATGCCGCAAGGCAGCGGAGGTTTTTTGGAGTCAGAGTTTTCCTTCTCTGATGTGCCCTGACTGGAAGATCGAACCAGCGACACTTAGCTCGCAGGCCGACGCTCAATCCACTGAGCTAAACCAGCCAGGGCTTGCTTCTGAATAAGAGCATTAGGATCTGGAAGTGAAGGTGAATTATTTGACTTTTTATTGTTTAAATTTTTACCCAGACATATTATCGCTTTACCAAAATAAAATTCTACCTCCTGTGCCTCTGAGGGACACTAAAGTGATTAAATCAATTAATAAAAGAATAAAATTTGAGGGCTATCATTGACATCAATACATCTTAGAATTTAATACAACACAGTCAAATTGATAAGTCTGGCTCACAGGACTCAGAGCTCTTACCTATAATCAAATTTTACTAATAATTTCAAGCAAACATAATCATGAAGCACAAGAAAAGTTCAGGACCTCTCGTGCAATTCCACAAGTCCTAACAT